>NC_135487.1:117925162-118525162 GCF_052094955.1 Ictidomys tridecemlineatus
TCTTGTTTTTACTCAAACTTCTTTTCAAATGCAGAGAAAGAATTGAAGTAATTTTCAGGTTTGCAGTCCAAAGGGAGGAAGGTGGAAACAAAAGCCTGGCTTTCTGAAGTTCAAGTGGATGAGAGTCAACGACTCGTGTCCAAAGAAGCAGAATAAAATAAAATTTTCAGTTTTGTTACTCAATTTACCCTATTATATTTATAAAATCTAAAATCAACCTGTATCTAGAGAACTTGCATTATAAATGAGTTAAGCTCAATGAATGCATTTGCTGAGTTCCTACAGGTGCTTGTTCCTACATTGTGCTTGTTTCACTGGGGGCATGCTAGGAAGGGTATCCAAACCTTACTGAAAGGAGCTTAAAATATCTGCTCCAAATGCAGCCATGGTTCCCAGTAGGTGAGAACATCCATAGCAGACACCAGTAGACCGACCTGCTGAAGGAAGGATTGCCATGAAGAGCAGAGTCAGCACTGGACTTTATCTGCTGGGGACATAGTAAGAGGGATCTGGAAACCTCCTCCAGTGAGTGTCCCACAGTTGAAGGTTCACAAATACTTAGCATGGTTTCCCTCCATGTTTCTATTAACTGATCATATTTAGATAGTAGCAAAATCAAGAGAATCCTCACAGAGAGGAAGTGGATAAGCCTGATATATATGACTTTGTGATTCTCCAACAAGGTCAAGATTGTGCCCAGAAAGTGAAGCCAGAGGAATTCAATGCATTAGGGGGGTTACTGTCCTTTTGGGAGAGAATATTCACTGCACTTAGGACTCTTAATGACTTCAGGAGAAAATACATTTCCATGTAATATAATTGGTGGCCCTACGCCAAATGGCAAAGACTTCCCTTGACCTGAGTAACCTGAGGCCCCTCTTGCACTTAAACAAGCTGGAAAAATAATTGTGACTCTAGGGCCAAGAAAGGAAAGGCATCCCAAGGGCTTTGAAAAGAGCACATTAGCTGGCTCAGATTAGCACTATTTCTTAGAAAAGTACAGCAAAACGTTGGACCCAGTGGATGCTAAATATGTAGTCTATGATCTGCAGCCACTCTCTACCAATTTCATCATGTATTTGTCTGAGCCAATAGGAACTTTTGTAATGGAAGTGAGGAATTCCTTCAGAGTCCTATACACCAACAGATGTCCCAGTGAGAGAAAAGAGGCCACAATAAAAATGGAGTATGACAAAAAAAAAAATTGAGAAAGGGCAGAAAACAATTTCAAACATGGTTTACTTTTTAGTGTTATAGGATTCTAGTTGTTCAGGATTTTTAATGGATTTGGAAATAATGGCTGGATAGTCAGAGAAGAACATTATGACTGTTTTAGATTGTCAGTTTTGCATTTTAAGAAAAAGTCTTATGACCACTTTAATATTACGGAAATAATGAAGTGATTACTGGGAATTCCTGCAGATAATTTTACCTTGGTGGGAAACCATTTTTACTTTGAGGATTCTCAACATCCACCCATAGGAGAAAAGTGAAATATGGTAAATTTGGAGAAGGGAACAAAGAGAAGTTGGTAATATTGGCATGAGGGTATACAACTACTGACACTGCCCAATGAGTGGTGGTCTACGTCTGTGGTGACCTTCTGAAAAAAACAGTGGATCAGGCAGCATGAGGCCATTGGATGGCAGGGGCTCTCCACATTCCATGACATCTCCTACTTTCTAATTCTGTTAGACTGTTACCTAGCACACTCATCCCTACCTCCTCACTCCTGTTTTGTGTCTGAGCTATAGATTCACGTATCTGAATCTTTGTTTGGAAGGTGAAGGAATTTGAAGTGCTGAGTACTCATTTCTCAACAGTAAGTTAATCATGACAGCAGTTGTCATCCATTAGTCCTGATGAATTCTACTTGGGTTAATTTGTGTGTGTGTGTGGGGGGGGGTCAGGGGCACTCAACCACTGAGCCACATTCCCAGCCTTTTTTGTATTTTATTAAGAGACAGGGTTTCACTGAGTGGCTTAGCATCTTGCAGTTGCTCAAGCTGACTTTGAACTCCAGATCCTCTTGTCTCAGTCTCCTGAGCCTCTGGCATTACAGGTGTGCACCACTGAAGCCCGCTCTCAGGTTCACTTGTTTTTAACCCATAACATGTTTGGGTTCCTTCTTTGCAGGCCCTAGATGTTGTGTACTGCTACAAACACCATAATGGCAGTATCTTTCGGGGCTGAAATGAACCATGAAGGAGGGCCTGGAATGAATCAAAGAAATCATATGGGAATTACAATATGAATTAGAAGAACACAAACAGAGTTTCTGAGATTTGGAAAAAAAAATTCTTATGTAAATGTACCACCTATACCCTGGCTAAGAAGAACTGTGCAGTCAGTCTTGAACATTTCTTGCTTTTAAAGAAATCACTTATTAACTTTTAAGTTATAAAATCAGGATTTTATAACTGTCTTTCTATACTAATGGTCTGAGAGTATGGACAGGTGTGCAATGGCAAGAAAAGCAGAAAGACACCCCCTATGCCCCCCCCAAAAAGTATTATGTCAAAAATGGATAGATAAATTAACAGAAGGCCCAAGTTCTCTGGCACTCTGTTATATACCAGGCTGTATTTGCTGGCCATCTATATGTAAGTGTCAATATAGTCATGCAGGAGGTTCAACCAGAGCTTTGTTTCTCATTGTGTGCTCCTTCTGAGGCCATATACCTTAGAGATGGAGTCGAGCCTTCTTCCTCATTAGCTTGTTCTCTGGCTAGTACACTGGGCACTGGTGGCTCTCCCACTCTCATAGAGTGATAACTATGTCCATAAAATTTAAAAAAAATGGTTTCCTAGATCATATTTGAAGGGAGGGACTTTCTGGGGACTCCAACCTTCAGCTTTGAAGCAGGACCAGCTGGGAGGCTCTAGCTTCTAAACAACCTTGATTTCATCTGTTATTCTTTACTGTCTCAAAAGTCTCAATGGTGAATTGCAGGAAGAGAAAGAAAATGACCTCTTGCTGATCAAAAAGTATTTTGTACCCTCTGGTCAACTTGATTCACCTGACTCACAAGAACTTCTCAGAAGCTCTGTCTTCCCATCAATGAGCCTAAAGTCAGCTCTGCTGTGGATGAAGCCAGTGAGTACTCCTATCATAATTCAGATGAGTCCAACTTGTCTCCTTAGTGAAGCACAAATTCTCTGCCCTCAACTCCACTGTGTAGGCTAAGATATATGCATACAAAGGCAGGAGACCCATTTTGTTTCAGAGTAGGTACAGAGGTCAGGTGGATCTTAAGCTTTGCTATTTTCCTATATCCTGGTCAGTTTTCTTTCATTGTGCCTTTGCTATGCCAGCCATATATTTGCATATTGTTTGCACTTAGGAGGTAGGGGCATCTTATAGTTGCTGAGTCTGGATTTGAATTCATGATTCTCCTGTCTTAGCCTCCTGAGCCAATGGGATTATAGTCCTGAGCACTGTGCCCAGTACAGTGGACATTTTTAAGGGTAGAATCAGTCAGAGTCTGTGTAGTTCTCTACACATAAAAGTAAGCATAAGAGTAAAAGAAAGGAAAAATAAAATATCAGAGTCATTATAAGCTGCATATCAACTCATGGGCTTCCTTGTCCAAAGCTGCTTTCTTCATTTGGCGACCCTCTTAGTGGAAGAGTGTGTCACAGTGAGATCATAGATAATAAAGGATTCTGTTGTCTCTGGTTTTATTTTCAGAGCTGAATTTAGATGCTTCCATTCCAATAAAAAATCATGCCAAGATAGAGGATGATGCTCTTAAAGGATCATCTGACAACACACGTGGTTTTCAAGAGCATGTCCTTAATGTTGCCAGAGGTGTCTGCAAACAGAAGATAATCAGAAGAAAAATTCTGTTGAGAATGTGCATGTAGATTCCCTGACCTTCAAGCTTCAGGTATGTTGGCTCTGGAATGCACTTGACTCCTTTTAACTCTATATTATGTTGTAGCTCCAGACAATAAATAATGCCGCCGAGCTGTAATAACAAAAACAGCATGATATTGGCACCAACATAGACCCAAAGACCAATAGGACAGAGTAAAAGACAGAGACAAATCCACATACTTAGAGCCATCTGATACTTAACAAAGGTGCAAAAGAATATACATTGGAGGAAAAACATTTTAAATAAATGGTGCTAAGACAACTGGATAGTGATATGTAGAAAAATAACACTAAAACCCTATTTTGCACCCTGCACAAAACTCAAATCAAAATGGATCAAACACTTAAGAATTAGACCAGAAACATTACAACTGCTAGAAGAGAATATAGGGCTAACATTCCATCATAAAATTACTGGCACCAACCTCCTTAACAGGATACTCAAAAGTGCATGAAATACCCTCATTTTTATACAAAATTACACATAAGAGGAAGTGAGGGGAAAGGGAAAAAAAACAAGAGAGAGAAATAAATTACAGTAGATGGGGTAGAGAGAGAAGATGGGAGGGGAGGGGAGGGGGGATAGTAGAGGATAGGAAAGGCAGCAGAATACAACAGACACTAGTATGACAGTATGTAAAAACGTGGATGTGTAACCGATGAGATTCTGCAATCTGTATATAGGGTAAAAATGGGAGTTCATAACCCTCTTGAATCAAATGTATGAAATATGATATGTCAAGAGCTTTGTAATGTTTTGAACAACTAATAAAAAAGAAAAAAAGTGCATGAATTGAAATTAAGAATAAATAAGTGGGATGCCATCAAACTAGAAAGCTTCTTTCCAGCAAAGGAAAGAAATAAGTGTGTGAACAGAGAGCCTACAGAATGGGAAAAAATCTTGACCAGCTACTCATCTGATAAGGAATTAATATCCAGAATATACAAAGAACTCAAAACACTTCACACAAAAATATTCCAAATAACCCAATCAATAAATGGGCAATATAACTAAATGGAAACTTAACAAAAGAAATACAAATAGTCAAATATATGAGATAATGTTCAACCTCACAAGCAATTAGAAAAACACAAAATGAAAACAAAACTGAAATTTCACCTCACCCGGAAATGGCAATTGTCAAGGATACACAAACAAAAAATGTGGGCAAGGTTGTGGGTGAAAGGTGCACTTGTACATTGTAACTGCAGACTAGTACCATTCCATAAGCAGAATTGAGATTCATCAAAAAACTAGAGATGTAACCATCCTATGAGCATCTTCCCATTCCTAGGTATTTTCCCAAAACTTCTAAAATAAATATACTACAGTGACAGCTTCCTCAATATTTACAGCAGCACATTTTGCAATAGCTAAATTATGAAATCAACCTCAATATTCCCCACAATAGATAAATGAATTTTAAAATTCTGATCATATATATATATATATACATTATATATATATATATATATATATATATGTATAAAATGTTTGTGTGTATGTGTGTGTGTGAGACAGAGAGAGGGGGGTGGGGAGAGATGCACTGGAGTTCTACAAAACCATAAAAGAGGATGAAATTATGGTGTTTGCGAATAAATGGATAGAAATGAGAATATCATGCTACATGAACTAAGGCAAACACAAAAACTTGAAGCTTGGATGTTTATTCTCATGCTGAAACTAGAGTAAAACAAAGGAAATGGGGAGGGCAGAAAAGGATATTTTACACATAAAGGAAAGAACAGTAATGAAGAAGATTGTGAGGCAGAGTGCAGGGATGGGTAAGGGGAGGCAGTGAAGAATGATTTTTTTTTAGTTGTAGATGGACACAATATATTTATTTTTACTGGGTGCTGAGGATAATACCCAGGGACTTGGGCATGAGAGGCAAGTGCTCTTCACTGAGCCACAACCCCAGCCCCAAAAGGAATTCTGAAAAAGTTGTTATATGCACATATAAATATACCACAGGGAACTCCACCTTTATACATAGGTAGAAAGAACCAATCAAATATAAATTATTATATTAGGAAAAGGAAGTCTAGTAGAGTAGATGAAGGATATTTGGGAGAAGGAGGATGGGAGGAAAAAGAGAGAGGGAGAGGGGCAAATCATGAACTGAAATTGCATAGATGTATGAATCCACTGCTACATATGACTGTAAACTTCTAAAGTTAAAAAAATGTAATTATTGTAAAATATAAAAAGGCAAAAACAAAAAATTCTATGGAAGTTTGGCTATAGGTGGGAGACATATATTCGCCTGGAGCCTGTTTTTTCCAATTTCATTTATAGTAGGACAGGTTTTACTATATTTTTATAGTTTACACGACCCAACTGGCAAAGTGTGGCACTGAGACTTTAATAGACAAGCTGGGGTTTACACGGCTTAGAGACCTAATAAAGTGCTTAGCTTTTTAGTTGGTCTTCCTTCCACCTCACTAGGCTCTGTCTCATTATTATAGACCTTCCACACTCTCTAGAGTGGCTTCCTTTTCTTCACCTAGGGGGACCTCAGTATGTGGCAAAATGTTCCTGATTCTAAGGAAACGAGGACTGTGAAGAAAGCACTGGGTGGAAGGCACATTTATTTCACATGGTTGACTTTCAGTCCTGCCCCAATCTCTTGCCTGCCTCTTCAGATAAGTATGTTCACCAAATTTCTCTGGCTCTCTTCAATATTCCTAGGTTAATTTGAGTGTTAACAGAGGCCCCACTCCTCAAACTATTGACACATCATTCCACTCTGTGTCTTCTGTTTTGCCTTTTGGGAGCACCAATTGATTCTCAGTCTCCAATCACCTGCATGGCCATATCCTCAATCACTTCTGCTCAGGTTTCTCTAAGTCTGAACCTTGAAATTCTCATGCCAGATATTCTTGGGTCATGTTAGTCCTTATTTTCTCTGGTTGCCCTGAATACTTATTTCTCAGATGATGACCTCAATTGTCAAATAAAAATGGACAATTTCATGGATTTTTAATTGTGGCCTTTAAGTAAGAAACATCTGTGAAGTGCTAAGCACAGTACCCAGCTGGCAGGAACTGCTAAGCATACATCAGGTTGTTGACTTCCCCTTTTGGAGCTGCCATGGTGGGTGTGGTGTTGAGCCACATCTTCATTTCCTTCTAACACAGTCTTCCGCATCACTGTTTTCCCATGTACCAGCTAAGGTGTAACACCATGGCTCATCCCAGCTCTTCTTGTTCATAGACCCCAGATTCCTGAACTAGAGCCTGGCTCTGACCCGCTCTCCTCTTACCACACTACTTTTTTTGTGATACATAACATTTTGATCAACTTTCATAATACAGGAAATTTGAGCTCAAGTCCTTCTGTGTGCTAAGTAAGCATTCTGCCATTGAATAGCACCCCAGCCTTTGATCAATATTTTAACATATACATATATCACATATATTCATATGTGTATTATATATGTGTGATTCTGTACATATTTAAGTTTCATTGCAAAGCATTGAACTAGACAGCACATAAAAAATTATACTCACAATTGGTTTATAAATTTATACCTAACAAGTTTTAAACTGGAAGTTAAGTTCATTTGGAATACTTGTCCATCAAATTTTTTTGTTGTTGTTCTAAATAATAGAGACATATCTGACGACTTTTGGTTTTTTATGTGGCATATGCATGCTAATGAGAGGGAAGTCCTGGAACCTTGTGTGGTAAAGGCTAAACTGTGTATGATTTGGGGTGCAGGCTGTTTGTGGTGTCCTACACACTGGTTGTTTTTACTCCCTAGATTCAGTTATTTTCTCTGTAGTTTGGGGTGTTGGCTGGGTTCTCTAACTCTGGTCTTCGACATCTCTTCTTTTTCTTCTCCTGGCTCAGGTACTGTCATTGTCACCAGGACAAACTAAAGGACTTGGACACAATGAAGGAAAATTATTAATGCAAGTAACTGTTGGTCCTCTGTGTGTCATGTGAATTTATAAAATTTTCTGTGCACAACAAAACCTTCAGTCCTGTTCATTGAATCTTCTGTGGCTTCTTCTCATTCTTCTTCTTGCCACAGTTGTCATATTGCTCTGTCTGGGTCATTGCCCTGTACACATTCTTTTACTTGTCTGTGCCTTTTCTATCCAGAAAACTTTTCATGTTTATACTATTTGTCCTGAATAGCTCACTTACCAGTGAAGACAAAGTTTGTCTTCTGGCAAGTTTATCATTATGCAGTGATGTAAGAAAGATTATAAAAATAAAGAAATCAAAATGTCTCTATGGGCTTGACCCACCCTGTAATTTGAAGACTGCCTTTCTTGATTCTTGAAAGAAGGTTTGGTTCATAAGTAATTGCTAGGGAGTTTAAAATTAAAGAGACAAGACTCTCATTACCTTTAATACCAGCTCTGAGATGGCTTCTCCTAGCTCCTGCCTCCAGCCACCTAAAGTGGTGGCGAGGTTTACAGAAGAGGTGAGAGAGAGAGAGAGAGAGAGAGAGAGAGAGAGAGAGAGAGAGAGAGAGAGAGAGAACATGTCAGGGAGTGGGCTTTTATTGGGGAACAAAAACTTCCAGGGAAAGTATCATCCAATGAAGATGAAGGGGGGCAGCATCCCAAGGTCAGGGGTGATGCTTGGGTCTTCAGGGCAGTGGCCAGACATGCCTCTGCAAGGACAAGCCCTCAGACCTGGAAAAGGGTGGGGAAGGCTCTAACACAGTTGTTTCTAAGCGTCTCTCACCCAGCCAGGGAGGTAACTCAAATCACATGCAAGGATGGCCTCCCATAGCTGTGCATCTGGTAGAACTGGATGGGAGCAGCACAGCTGCGGACAAAATTGGACATGTGGGTGTCACTGGCACTGTCATCCAGTGAGAAGAGCTAGAGGGGACCCTGTGGCTCCCCAATGAGGTATGGAAGATCAGAATTACTAGTGTTTCCCACACCAACTGAGACAAGAGCCTGATCCTTGGCCAGGTGACTTGCAGGGTCAGGCTGTTTCAGTATTTTTTCCTCCGAGCCATTAGAGAGCTTAGTCAAAATTCTCAGAAATCCTGTACAAAGGAAGGCCACCATGTTGCATGACATGGGCTCTTCTCTGGAAGGACCTGTGCCCACAGGACAGGACTGTGTGCATCCCTGCTACTCTCCTGAAGGTCATCAATTCTGTGCCCTTAGCATAGATTTGCTGCTTTTGTTCACACTGACAACATGCACACTGGAGAGACACCACACCACAGTGTTGACAGAAGAGCTTCTGGGAGAGACAAGAAGAGCACTGGAGTCAAGACTGTAAACCATACCCAGTGCATTCCAAATCCAGCTGTACCTGCCTAGGCAGAGACTCGTTGACAGCAAAAGAATTCTAGAGAAATTCCCCATGCACTGTAAGTCTGGCTCACTTAGCAGTCGGGCCTCACTGAATCCAGCCTAAGGGAGCAGCTGTGCTGTTTTGAAAGAACCTTCTCCTCTTTCCCTGTGAGCACTATCCAGACATAGAGAACAGAGAGAGCCCTTGGCCAAGACTGCTGCCACATAACTGCAATCAGGCCTGAAGACTCTGGTACAGAGCTGCACTTGAATCCAGGTGCACTGAACCTCTGCTTGAGAGCATTTGTCTGAAAACCAATGATTTTCAGCAAGTCATCATGGGAAGAGCTCAGAAGTTCAGTCCTTTCTGGGTTTAGATCCAAAGCAAAAATCTTCCCCAACAGCTCCATTTCTCACACCACACTCTGACCAGATGTCCCTGAAATGACTTTTCTTGTCAAAAAGTCCACTCATCACACATTGCTCTGTGCAAACAACATCATTGTAACTGAATCCTGCAAATGCTCTCTTTATGCTTTCTTGCATAGATCCCAGAGTTCAAGAGTCAGGTCATGACTTCCTGAGACATCCATGCATTGTCCAGCAGGAAATCAGCAGGGAACACTTTCCCACTATGTCCTGTGAGCATGTGCTATAATCAATAATCATCCACAGTCCAGCTTCAAAATTATTTGAAGTTGTAAGCCCTAGTACTATCAAATGAATCCTAATGTTATATATAACCAACAAGAACCAATAAAAAATAGAAAAAGAAAAAAAAGAAAATTCAATGCTTGGGGCTGGGGATGTGGCTCAAGTGGTAACATGCTTGCCTGGCATGCATGGGGCACTGGGTTCGATCCTCAGCACCACATAAAAATAAAATAAAGATGTTGTGTCCACCAAAAACTAAAAAATATTTAAAATCTCTCTCTCAAAAAAAAAATTCAATGCTTGTAATTCCAGCATTACTACCAGATAGGGAGCCTTTGAACTCATATTTGTCTCCAAATGCTTCCCATAACTTAACATTTCCATTCACCTGTGGCCAGTAATAGGGAACCTGCCCTGAGCTGCACAGGATTAACTTCCCCATCATGTGCATCAAAGACACATAAGGCAGTAGTAGTTGGTACCCTCATATGTTTACCAGAGCCAGGATGAGTGCTCACATTGTCTTGGGGGAGTGGAAACGGAGAGACAGAGAATCCTGAAGACCTCCAGCGGGCTGTGAGGGTCACTTAGCAGCTGCTCTGCTGATAGCTTGCACAGGGGAGATCTCCTCTGTGTGCTCATCCCACCCACAATGACTTCAGTGTCATCATCCTGTTCAATGGGCAGCGGTTCCTTTGTGGCTTCGGCAAGCTCTTTCTGCAGCCAGGCCTGCTGTCTCCTGGAGTCCCTTTCCTTCTCTGCATTGAGGCAGCTGGCTTCCTGGGCCTTGTTGGCCATCTGCCTAGTGACTGGCTCCTGGTTCTCTGCAGTAGTTGTCCTCAGGTTCTCCTCAAAGACAGTAAAATGACCTTCATGGCATCATATTTGTCCTTCAAGGTCTGGTTGGATATGTCAACATTCCATGTGCCACTGTGTCCAGGAACTGCAGGATTATCTCCCCAAAGACTCTCTCTGCATCCAGTTACAGCACCTCAGCTCCTCTGCAAGGTGGCATGTCAGCTCGAAATGCCAGCAACACTGAAGCCTGAAGAAGTGGCATGTTGCCACAGCACCTAAGGGACTCCTATCCTAGTGGAGGCCTCCGACCACAACATAAGGGGACCAAAGGAGACAGGAAGGAGAGCAGCCCCAGAGATCAACTCCAGACACAGGTGCTCCCAATGCCATGTCCATTTTGTAATTTTTTGAGATTTACTTTTTTCTTTTTTTTTAATTCCAAGTCTTTTTTAAATAAAACAAACATAACAGTGTAGAAACCTAAATAAACATTTCTCCCTCAAAGTTGTTACATCCTTAGTTCCCAACAAAACTCTCTACTATTGGAGACAGTATTTGGAAGAGCCTTAAATGGCAGTTTATGAGCCACATTAGAAACTATCCTTTCAAATGCTGGGCTTTTTGGAAACAGAAAATCCACAGTCAGAGGATGACACTGGAAAAAGTGAAAGAGGTGCTGCAGCTTTTGCAGAAATTCCTTAAAGACCTCTAGCAAGTTCTGAGTAATAACACAGCCACTGGAGAAACGGGTGGGCACCCTGCCTGGACAGCCACTTTCAATGGGGAGAGCATTCATTTGATAGAAAAATTCTGTTGTCTGCTTAAAAAAAGAAAAAAAATCAGCCACACTCCTTTATAGTCACACTTGCATTTGATTAAAAAAAGATACAACACTCACACATCGTTCTTATATGAATTCTAATTAAGAGACAATACATTCAGAATTATAGCACTCAGATAATTTTCAGAAACTATAACAGCTTCGTTGCCACTTAAGGGATACATAGGGTGCAGCTGTTTACCTGAATGTATTCTTAAATAAGTGACTACTACCACTCTAATTTTCCTAGTTGTAGCTCTGTTACAGGTTACTGACCGCAAGTTCATGTTCCAGATTTCCTTTGCCAACACAGATTAATTACAAGGGAGCCAACCCCAAAGTCTTAGGGTGAATTGGGAAAGGGCCGGTTAAATGAAGAAACAGGCCATTCCTTGGTAAAAGTTTGTAGTTTTCTTTCCCAATACATCTTCTTGTTATTGAGAACTTCCATTTTTATCCTGTGTTCCTCCTCTGCCATCTCACACTCTCGCTCTATCTGCTGGATTTTGGCCACATGCACCTCATTCATTTGTATCAGCTGCAGTTGTAAGATGGACATTTGTTGATGGTGTTCTTCCTCATGCATCTTTCTTAAAGCACCTTCCTGAGAGGTTTTGCTCCTGTAGTTTTTATTGGCTGTTATTCTGACAGCTGAACACTAGGGTTCAGGTTGAGAGGTCCCCTCACATACCGGAAAATGTGAACTCTTTCTCATCATCGCACAGTTCTCTATTTGAAACAGCAAATGATTCTGGGGCTGCGGCATCACGATGGTACTCGGGCTCCTCCTCGGGCGGGCTCTGCAGAAAGTACAGCTGCCCGGGCAGCATGCTGGCCATCTTCTCCTTCCCCAGGACGTGGGTGCTCAGCAGTGGGCTGACGCTTCGCTTCACTTTCTCCTTTCGTGGGCCATAATTTTTTTGGTCCGAGCCTTGGTGTTCTCCCAGCACTTCTTGAGCTGTTTGAAATCCCGCAGCGACACGCTGGGCTGAGAGTTGTCTTCGTGGGCAAGCGCTTGCCAGGTCCGCTGCTTGAGGGCGATAGTTCAGGCATCGCTTTTCTTGCACTCCAGCACATATTTGTGCTTTTCTACCAAAGCAAGCAAGATGCTCTTTTCCCACTCTGAGAAGTATTTGGCAGGTTTTATAATTTCATTGTTTTGCATTTTCCACTCTGTTTCTCTGGGCATTTAGCTATCCTGAGGGGGTGGCGCGGCGGCCGCGGAGACCCGGGGAGGGGCCGGCGAGGCGCGAGCGCGGCGGCCTCGACTCCTCTCGCGGGCTGAGTGGCCGGGAGGGCCGCGGGCTCCGGAGCGCCTGGCGCCGGCGGCGCGCCCCCTGCCGGCCAGGCCCCGCCGCGCGCCCCCTGCCGGCCAGGCCCCGCCGCGCGCGCCGCGGCCACAAAGCCCGAATCCACCGCCCTGTCGCGGGCCACCGCCGCCTGCCGGTCGGTAGGCGCCCTTGGGATGACTGAGGTGCTTGCTCAGCAGTAGAATCCTTGACTAGGGTTCACAAGGCCCTGGGTTTGATCACCAGCACTGAAAAAAGTGATACTAGTTATAAGTTTTAATAAAACATTTAAGTGTGGTTTGGGCATTTTGTGACCAGGATCCTTCTGACCTCATATTATGGGTTTGGCTGTATCATATATCCAGGGCATGTTATCAGAAAACTTTGGATAAGGTTAGTCTTATTTCTTTCTTAAATATTTGACATAATCACCAATGAAGTCATAGTTTTAGAGTACATTTGATATGTTTTTATAAATTTGGTTACTATCACATGTATATATACTTATTCAGATTTTTCACTTTTTTCTGGTTTTTTAAAAAAAATATGTTGTCATTGAATTAAATGTTTTTTTTTTTACAATAGAACCTTACAGGAAGATACACAATACTACATTATTGTAGTACATTAGGATCTATTGAGATGGTTTTTGTATTTGGTATTGCTTATTGCGCTTCTCTCTCTTGCTTGGTCTTGCTCTTTAGCTTTTTGAAGAATCATTTTCCATTTTATTGTTTTTCTTTATGGTGTCATCATTTTCTCTTTTATTTTTCCTCCTATCTTTATTATTTCCCTTCATCCATTTACTTTGGCTTATTTCTTTTATTTGTAGCTTCCAAGGTGGGAGCTCAAGACATCCTTGATTTTATGTGTCTTTTTCTAATGTAACCAGGTAGACGTAGAAATGCTCTTTTAAGATCTTCTTCATCTACCTACTATTGCTGTTGCTTGGTTGAATCTCAGTTATCCTTCAGCTCAAAATAATTTCCAATTTCCCTTGTAATTTTTTTTAACACACATGTATTTTAAAAAGTAATATGCTACTCGATTCCAAAAGGTTTGGTTATCTTTCAGATACTTACAATGTTGACACATAATTTAATTCTGTTGTCAAATAATATACACTGAAAAAAATTCTTAAGAAAATCTTGAGACTCACTTTATATTGTATGAGTTAACTTGCCAACACTGTGACAAAATACCTAAGATAAACAACTTAAAAGAAGGAAAAATATATTTAAGCAAATGTTTTAAAAGGTTAAATCCATGGATTCTTTGCCCCTTTTCTTTGACCTGTGGTGAAGCCAAACACTTTGGTTGGGGTCATGTGGTGGAGCAAAGGTATTCACATCATGGTGTGTGGGAAGTGAGAGAGCAGAAGAGGTCCAAGTACTTATGGCCTCCTTCCAGGACATGCCTCCAATGACTTTACTTCCTCAAAATAGGTCCCAGTTCCCAAAGTTTCCACCACTCCTAATAGTGCCATCGGTGAGGGACCCAACATTCAGCACTTAAGTATGTGTGGAAAATACAAGATTAAATCTATAACCAAGATGTACCTTACAGTTTACTTTGGTGAATGTTCCATGTAATCCTGAAATGAATGTTTCTTCTCTATCTGCTAGATATAATAATCTAAATACCCTTGTAGTATTTAAATCTTCTATAGCCATACACACTTTTTTCTTTTCTTGTACTTGTTCTACCTTTTACAGACAAATGTTTATAACTCTATATGTGATGATAGATTTCCTTTAATTCTTGTCATTTTTCTCTACACGTATTTTGAAACCTATATTAGGTGCACACACATTTATGAATTGCATGTTCTCTTAAAATATCAATTATAATTTTAGTCTAGATTATAAATTTAGGACTCTTCTGGTTTAATGTGGTGATGAACAGATGGAGAGGAACTGGTGGGTTCCAGCTTTCCCTTGCTCTCCTCCACTTGCACAGAGCTCTCCTTCGTGACTGCTGCCAGCATAGACCCACAGTGGCATGAAGCCCATACCCAGATATCTGGGTGCAGAACCACAAAGGAATAACTCCCTAGGTGAGTCCAGCACTTCTTTCCTTGAGGTCACACTTGAGTTAATGGACATACCAGCTCTATGCATTACCTTCATTACCTTCTCAGTGGTTCTTCTGACTCTCCAAATCCACTGTTCAGATCCTCTCTCCCACAATTCTTCCTTTAATTTTTGAAAATGTTATTTTCTGAGAAAGTAAAAAATGTAATATTCTAACTGGTATTTATGAAAAAGGAAGGAAAACACATATTAGTATTATCAAGAATGACTCTGAGGGCTCCATGCTTGCTGGCACTGGAGGTCTCCACCCCGTGGCCAATGGGCCCCATGACCCTGCAAGACCCCCTCTGTCCTCAGGTGACCCTAAGCCGCTGACCACCAAATCCTTCGCCAGGACACCTGCTTCTATTTAGACCTATTGTCCTATTTCCATTCAAGTAGAAAATACTTGAAATAGGAAAAGGTGTTCCTAGGCTCAGAGGTGGGATGATCAGACTCAGTTTCCAGTCCTGGGTTCAAGCGGTTGGGAGCAGTTCAGTCAGTTACTTAGATTCTTAACTGTCACCCACGTTTGACCTGAAGAACCGCGCGCTTCCAAGCATCTATTGAGGCCAGTAGGGGGCGCAGGTGCCCAGGGTCTTGCGCCTCAGTGTAGGGCATCCCAGCGGAGTTCGTCCTGGGAGAAGGCGAGAGGAACCTGAGCAGCTCAGGGGCGCCCCCAGCATCGCAGGGTTGCTCCTCGCTTCTGCCAGGCTCTGCTCTGTGGAGGCGCCTTGGAGACCATGAAAAGTTATGGCGATTTCCTCCTCTTCACGGAGAAATTTAGGAGAGGACTTGAAAGGAGCTTCCTGTCTAGTTAAAATGTTCCCCACCTGGCGCTAGACAGGCTTTTCTTTCTTTTTTTTTTTTTTTTTAATTTCCGTGAAAATGATTGCTTTTTGGAGGGACGCACTTGGGAGCATCTGAAAAGAAAGAGTTGGGGGGGCTGGGGATGTGGCTCAAGCGGTAGCGCACTCGCCTGGCATGCGTGCGGCCCGGGTTCGATCCTCAGCACCACATACCAACAAAGATGTTGTGTCTGCAGAGAACTAAAAAATACATATTAAAAATTCTCTCTCTCTCTATCTCTCCCCTCTCTCACTCTCTCTTTAAAAAAAAAAAAAAAAAGAAAAGAAAGAGTTGGGAGCCTTGGATGGTCCTGTAGGGAGGGGATGGCAACAGAAAGGAGAAAGACAATGGAAGGGTAACTGATGTGATACAGCAATCTGTATACGGGGTAAAGTTGGGAGTTCATAACCCGCTTGAATCAAACTGTGAAATATGATGTATTAAGAACTGTGTAAGGTTTTGAACGACCAACAATAAAAAAAAAAAAAAAAAGAAAGGAGAAAGAAGAGGGTCTACCAGCAAGGAGCCAAAATGGTAGTTTTCAGTTGCTGGGTTTGGTTTTTCTTTTTTTTGGGGGGGTGGGTGGGTGTAGGGGGGTGAGTAACAGGGATTGAATTCAGGGGCACTCGACCACCAAGCCATGTCCTCAGCCCCATTTTGTATTTTATTTAGAGACAGGGTCTCTCTCAGTTGCTGAGGCTGGCTTTGAACTCCTGATCCTTCTGCCTCAGCCTCCCCAGTTGCTGGGATTGTAGGCAGGAGCCACCACTCCTGGCAGTTGCTGGGTTTGAAACACCAGATTTGCCCAATATATATGTTTGTCTTGTTTATGGAACATCAAAAAGCTTAAACTGAGTCATAAATGGAAGATGTACCCCCTCACACAGCTGTGAAGGTAGGAAGCCTGCAGTGTCCTATTCTGCCAACCCAGAGGGTCTCTCCTCTCCATATTGCATCTATTAGTATCCTGTGAAGACAGTGCCCTTTGGTTTCATTGTCCAGCTGCCTCCACTATCCACTACCAGCTGCAGTTCCAGGGCTGGAGATTGATCCACAGTTGTCCACCCAGTTGTCTTGCTTGGCTAGGCTAAGTGGACACCCTTCCTGGAATCACATATGAAGTGTACTCCTTTGGGGGTAGTGAGCCCACCTCAGGACTACTGATTGATCATGACTTTTATAAAAGAACAGGCAGTAATTAGCAGGCTCTTAAGCTTTCTACAAGAGTGGGACGATGCTGGCAAAGTCGCAAGGAATCACATCCTCAACAATTTCATTCAAACCCACCAAGGCATGACTTCCCCTGAATTGAAGCAGGAGTTTTCCCAAGGATCCAGCTTGTGCCTTGTAAGCTTGATCCTGCCTTAGAAGCAGGTAGCCTTTGCTGAGTGGTGGAAACAATAGAAAATTTCAAAAGAAAAAGAACAGTTTTAAGGGAGCTTTTCTCTTGATATTCTCTAATATTTTAGAACAGAACATTTGATGATTAAAAAAAAAGCCATGTCCTCAGCCCCATTTTGCATTTTATTTGAGACAGGGTCTCACTCAGTTGCTGAGGCTGGCTTTGAACTCCTGATCCTTCTGCCTCAGCCTCCCCAGTTGCTGGGATTACAGGCATATCCCCAAAATCAAGGATTCCATCGACTTCCATATTCCCAACTTGTAAATGTGTCCCCAGTCGGACCTCTATCTCTTTTTTCTCCTATCAGAGTGGAAGTTGGTATTCTTTCTTAGGACTAATTCTCATTTGTTCAACAGTTAAATCCCTTCCCATCTCCTCAAGGACTTTATTTTTTCTCTCCTGTAGTGTTCCCCTTTGCCTCATTACCAGCTTTTTTCATCAGTATTTTGTATGCTGGAATCTCTTTTGCCTTAAAAATAAAATTAAATCCATGCCTCAAACGTAAGTTGCACCCAGATCCTGCCCTTCATAGTGAAGCTTGTTGAAAAGGCTAGTTACTCTCCCTGTCTCCACATGCTCTCCTGGTTCCTCCTCAGCCTACTGCAGTCTAATAATCCCTGTTGCCAGGACTCCACTGATGCTGGTCTGGTCAAGATTACCAATGGTTTTCTAATTGTGGAGCCCAGTGACTACATCCTCATTCCTTATACATGACCAGAGTGGCATTTTTCAATCAAACTTTCCCACTTCTCAAAACACTCTTCCCTGGGTTTCTGTGATGCCAAGACTCTTTGTTTCTCCCTTTTTTTCTTCTTTAAGGGAATACTTTCCCTTAAATGTAGTTGTTCCTTGAGACTCCGTCTATTTTACCTCTTCTCTGCTAACACTATCAAATTCTCCCTAAGTGGTCTCATGCGTTTTCATGATAATTTCCTTCTGAAATCTGGGCTCCATATTTATATACCCAGCTACTCTCTCCACTCATGCCTCAGGGTGATTCTCATATTTCTGGCTTGGGAAACGAGGTGAATGGGAAGATAACATAAAAAAGAAGCAAGTTTAGATGTAGTTAAGTTTGATTTGGGACATGCTGAGTTTGAGGTTCCTGTGTTCAGGAGCCGTGTAGGCAGAGCAAGACTGAAAGCAGATTTGGACATCTTTGAGGTGGTTTGTATTATGGAAAGATCTGGGGGTATTCTTGGTCTGTCTGCCTGTGGATTCATCTCAGACCATTTCATTTATTTTGTTTTGTTTGGCAGGACAAAGGATTGAACCCAGGGTTACCGTATTACTGAGATATAACCCTGTGTTTCCCCTTCTGCTGGTAATAGCACGTTGATTGTCCCTTGGGGATTCATGCTTCCTCCACTCTTGGTCATGTGAATTTAGTGGGGTAAACAGGTGACAGGTTCATCATAGGACTGATGCACAAGCAAGCATTTCATACATGGCTCAATTAGCTTCTGTCCATATCACCACCAGAAGACCAGACAAGATTTTTTTTCTAGCTGGGCACAGTGGTGCACATCTGCAATCCCAGCAGATCAGGAGGCTAAGACAGGAGGATCACAAGTTCAAAGTCAGCCTATGCAACTAAGCAAAACCCTGTCTCTAAATAAAAATACAAAAAAGGAAAACAGAAAGAAAATGTATGTAACCACCAAAAACTATTTGTGTTTTTAGAGTTCTGGTCTTGAGAAACATAATAGGCAAGTGATCACTGATGATGTTGACAAATATTATTAATGGTAGCATTTTTAGTATGAAATTACTTTTTATGTTTAGCTCAAAATAAATGCATCACACATTGCCAGAATTAAAACTAAAGATGAACACTTAGAGAAAAGGGTGGAAACACATTGTTTCCATCTCTTGGGAAACCAATAAGGCAAGTGCTGTAATTTGGCTTGGTTTTTTTTTTTTTTTTTTTTGAAACAGGACTAGTCTAAGCAAACAAAACAAACCAAAAACCTCTCCCCCACTTTCCCTCTACTGTCAGATGTATCTGTCAGGACTGTGCCTGGCTAGATAGAACCCTCAAACCCTCCAATGCAAAATTAAACATAAAAAGGATTTGAAAATTTGAGAAAAACCTTTTAACCTGTTTATGTAAAAACCCTTTCTAAGGAGATTTAGTAAAGGTAACATCCATTGGCAGCTTAGTTGAGGTTTCTGCTGGGTGTGTTGGTGCATGAGCACACAGTTAATTCAAATGAGAGTCACCAGGGTGCAACTCATATTTCTGTTTACCACAGAGAGGTCTTAAAGTTGAATTTCAGTTTCAGCAGATACTTCAGATTTACCTGAGCAATATCAAAGACAATGTATTCATTATATAGTAGGCAGGTATAGATAACACCTTATGAGATACCAGTCCTTTATCCTCTCCCGAGTAATACTAGCCGAAGGATCAGGGATAGTTTTGCCCAAATCTTTTGACACTCTGCTTTCCCTGCGGTAATTGGTTGATATGTGAAGCATGCTTCAGTTCATCCATGTTCCCTAGGACAACTTCTCCCAATAGGATTTAGCCTATCTTGTCTCCTTGAGATGTGTGGAAGTAGTAGATACTCTTTGAGACCATATCAGAAAAAAATATGCCTTTGCCAAACATGTAGCCTGTCACAGGTGCTTCAGGCAGGGCTATGCCTAGAAGGGGACCAGGATAGTCCTGCACCTGTGCCATGCAAACTTCGATTGTGAAGCTACTTAAAGGGTTTGTAGTGTTGGCTCTCCCCTTTGCACTCTACCTTAGAGATATCCAAACTTCCAGGTCATAGGCATTGTGCCTGTGTGTTCCTAACATACTTCCTGATGATCTCTGCTTCTTCAGAGTCTTTGTCAACTACCTTAATGTCACTTTTGAGCTTCTTGTAGTTGACATCAATGGGGTCCTTGCTACTGTCATCAGATCC
The DNA here is from genome assembly GCF_052094955.1 of Ictidomys tridecemlineatus. Classification (NCBI taxonomy): domain Eukaryota; kingdom Metazoa; phylum Chordata; class Mammalia; order Rodentia; family Sciuridae; genus Ictidomys; species Ictidomys tridecemlineatus. The sequence continues at coordinate 117,945,115 of NC_135487.1, forward strand.
ACCCCTAAGCCAACTGCAGGCCATCCCAATGTCCAGGAAGTTGTCCGGCATTTGTACTTTGGCCTGCACACTGTCTGCATTGTTCAGGAGCAGGACTTTCTCATCCCATAGTCAAGGGGCATCAGGGTGTAGAAGCAATTTGGTGGGGAGTGGGGAGGTGTATCTGGGATTGAATTCAGGGGCATTTGACCACTAAGCCACATCTTCAGCCCTATTTTGTATTTTATTTAGAGACAGGGTCTCACTGAGTTGCTTAGTACCTTGCCCTTGCTGAGGCTGGCTGGAACTCCCCATCCTCCTGCTTCAGCCTCTTGCACTGCTGGGATTACAGACATGTACCACCACACCCAGCCTGCACATATAAGCCAAAGAGTTTTAAATTTTCTTTTAAGTAGAGTCCTGTTTGGTGACAAGTTAACACTCCCACTAAATGAAATGAATAGATTTTAAATGGATATTAAAGAAAAGGCTATCCTGTCTCCAAGAAAGTATATAAACTTCTCCAAAAAACATACAATTTAAGACATGTCAAGTACAACCCACTGACAGTAAAATCTGATACTCTGTACACCTGCAGAGTTACACATCTGAATGACAATAAGCCTCCAACATTAAAAGGCTGATGCTTGCTGAGTATCCAAGAAGCCTTCCAACAACACAAAACAATTCCCACCAATACTGCACAACAGTGCTTGTGAGCTGGGGCAGGATGTGGAGCCAGGTGCTGCAGGCCAGATGCCAAGACTGGCATGCCCAGGAGGCACAGGCTCTTGATGGAGAGACATCATTGATCATCTGGAGTGCAAGAGAGTGTGAAACAGAAGTGAGCCCAGGAGAGGAAAGCACATACATTTTGCAAGAATCCCTCTGCTTGGTCACAGCTCTGAGTATCTAGTCCCCCAAGTTCACACTATCAGATTCACTGATTTTTTTTTCATGTTTTACATGAACAATAGCAATCTTTTAATAAAAATTAGTAACATTTCCATAGGAAAGGTCTCTAATTGAATACAAACTATACAGATGATAAAAACTGTCATAGATTGCATCATACACAAGTATTTCTACATACCCACATTTTGGCAAAGAAGATCAAGGACATAGATAGAAAACCCAAGAAGGCAAGTTCTATTTGTGCCTAATTCATGCAAAATAGGGGTACCATCTTGTGGGCTTTGCAAAAGACCAGGAAAGTGATGCCTATGACACCCATCCCAACTCAGTCTTTAAGAGGTTAGGGAGAGGCCTGTGTAATCATGTAATGTTCCTTATTTTTCTAAAAAGTGAAAAAGATAATCCATGAAACATAAAAATATCTGATTTTGTGTTCTTTGTTTTTCTAAGATAAGTATATATCGTTGAGTACCTTCAGGGAAGTCTCATCATGTTTGACATGACATATAAAAACACTGTTTTTCTCCCGTATAAAAGAAGTGAATTTTGTAATCTTGACACTACACTGAGATAAAATAGTTTGGACATGACTTACATGTCCATTTAGTATCTATTTAATAAAATTGCAAACTTTTCAGTAGAAAGTTTTCTGACTATATGATTGGCACTTCAATTTTGTCTTTTTTGTATAAATACTCAGTTTACCCTGATTTGGTTAATTTCGCTTCCACTGCTAATCTGCTAGCCAAAAATTCTTGTCACTTGAAAAAAGAACTCTCTTAATACTTCATTTACCTTTCATTCTTTAATTATTTATTTAGAATTTACTATATCCCTGGTTACATATATGTAAATATGTATAAGGTATGTTTTCTCTTGCAAGAGATAAACCAGCAGTGGTGATGGTGTGTGCAAAAGTTGAGAGAGAGAGAGAGAGAGAGAAAGAAAGGGAGGACAGATGCAAACCCCAGCTCTCTGCCCCATGACAGCTCTGATTCTCCTTTCTGTGACAAGCGGTGGTCCTTAGGCCTCAGAGGAAACATTATAAGTGAGAAATAGGAAAAGAAATTACTTTGCACCGAGCGGCCAGTGGAACCAAAGCAGAAGAGTGGAGCGCCCTTTTCACCTGCCTGATGTGCAGGACGTGGGAACCTGCAGAGCTCTAGAGCCTTGGTCAGTAAGGACATCTGGGCATGTGTCTTCCAAGGCACAGAGTTGGCATGGCGTACCCCCTTCTCCTCGCTGACTCTCACTGGCCTTCACCGCCCAGAGCTTGAGAGAGCTGAGCGCAGACAGTGAACTGCGTTCAACCAGCACAAAGCGAGGCTGGACTCCCCGCTGCCCCCACCTGCGCTCCGTCCCTAAGGCGGGGGAAGGCGTAGGCGGGGCGCCAGCTGCGCTCTTGGACTAGGGCGGAGCGCACAGCGTGGTCCCCTCCGGGATTCCGCTTTCCCCACTTTCGCTTCTGGACCCGCAGGGGGCGGGACTCCTTGTTAGACTCCCTTGCCACCTCCTCCCCTTGCGCTGTCGGTCCCCCTCCCTCCCACCTCTTCCCCAGTGAACCGCTCCTCCGCCGGCATCAGGCGGGCAGGCGGGCAGCACAGCGGCGGTGGAGACGGGGGTGTGCGAGATGGACGGCTGCAGCAGCGAGACCAAGCTCCAGCGTCCCACGTGCATCAAGCTGGGCGTCCAGGGCATGGACTTCTGCTCGCAGGTAGACCCCGCTCTCCAGGAGCGCTGCCTCCTGTGCGGACCCTTCCTCCTCTTCATTGCGATATTTATACCTGCACATAACACAATTTGGTTAATTTCATCCCCCAGTACTTGCGCGCTCTCTCCCATCCTCCCGCCCCTTGAACCCATCCTTTACACTACTGTTCTCTCTTCTGTCTTTATGAGATGTTGCATTCCCCCCTCCTCCCTTTTCTCTCTACCTTCCACGTATAATGGATTCAGATGACTCTCACTCTCTGAGTCTGGCTTATTTCACGTTACACCATATTCTCTAGATTCATTTTCCTACTAATGACATAATTTTGTTTTGTTTTCCAGGGCTCAGTAAAACTCTGTTGTGTCTATATGTATCACATTTTCTTTTGTCTTTTCATCTGGTGACAGACACCTAGGCTGCTTGTACGACTTGGCTATAGTTAATTGTTTTACTATAAACATGAATTGTGCATGTTCTGCATGTTTATAAACATGATTATGTTTGCTCTATATATGCTAACTAAGAGTTCTTCTGGATAAATACTGTGGAGTGGTGTAGCTAGGGCATATGGTGGTAATATGACTACACTATTGAAGAACCTTCATATTGATTTCCATATTGGTTGATCAATTTAGGATTCCACTGAGGGTCCCTGTTCCCTTTTCCCTGCATCCTTGTCAGCATTTCTTACTATTTGTACTCTTGATGGTTGGCATTCAAACTGGAGCGAGATAAAACTCAGTGTAGTTTTGATAAATTATTTTTTAAAAGGAGAAAAAATCCTGAAAATTAAGAAAGGAACTTTTGGCCAGGCATGGGGGCGCCCTCCTGTAATCCCAGTGGCTCTGGAGGTGGAGGCAGGAGGATCTCGAATTCAAAGCCAGCCTCAGCAATTTAGAGAGGCGCTAAGCAACTCAGTAAGACCTTGTGTCTAGTAAAATACAAAATAGGGCTGTGGATGTGGTTCACTGGTCGAGTTTCCCTGAGTTAAGTCCATTGGATGCCCCCCTCCCTCCCCACCAAAAAAAAAAAAAAAAAAAAAAAAAAAGAAAGGCACTTTTGCATGACCATGTGATCCTAATATCATTCTGCATTGTTTTATGCAAATTTATGTCAAGAAATTGTTATTGCATAGTGAATTTTTCTTCGATTAATAAGCATATGCTTTACATTAATACTTAAGCAAACCAGAAAAAGTTTAAAATAATAATCTTTGTGATAGAACCACAATATTGAGAACAAAGCAATAACAGTTTTTTTCCCTTGTTTTAATTTGTCAAATGATGTTAAGTTTGGAATCTCATGATAGGTATTTCTATTGAAAAAGTGTCCTGTGTAACAAGGTTATTTTCATATTAATCATATGAGTCTGTAGTAAACGGTCTTTGCTTGTATAGTTATACTGAATATTGAACATCATCAATTTCATTTTTGATATTTTTTTTGTGTTGATTTATGCTTAAATAATCTTTGTGTTCTTTTAGCTGTTAAATAATCACACCCTTTATCTATGCTCTTCTGTAGTCAAGCAGCCACTGAAATTCCATTCAACATTTAGCAACCTTAAAAATCTCTAACTGGACACACACAAGCTGCACAAAATGGTCATGAAGCAAGACCCACAGAAAATAGACACACACAATAAGGAACTGTGTATCTTGGAGCACATTTTCTTAAAAATAGTGATTCACTGTTTGGGGTTTTGTTTTTAAATTGCTATAGGGACCTATGTATCTAATCTTGTTCTTATAGGTATAAAATGATGTCCGCTAATATACTCATCCTTGAAAGAATTACAAACAAAATAATTTATTGTACTATAGCATAAATATAATAGTTTGTGTACTGTTATAAGACTGTTGACACTCTTATAGGTAACTGATTCACTGTTGACTAATTGTTGCCCTTATTAGCCACACAGTGAAAAATAGCATATTGATTTTGTGCCTAGAATTGGAGGATAATTAATATGAGCTATATTATTCTATATTGTGTCTAAATGAACATCTTAATGTTAAAAAGAATGATTTTGTGATTCCTTATAGTATACTTTGAACATATTTTCAAGATCTAAAAATTGGAGAATTAGAATTTCATCAAAATGAAATTAAGTATGTATGAACATTTAGCAATTAAAATAAATATAAAATTATTTCAATTTCTAGTTTGTTATCATTAAATGTAATTTTACTTTTTTTCTAATTTGCATGGCTATGATATGAAGCTAATACCTAAAAACAGTAAATCTTAAATTACTTTTTTCTGTGCAGATTAGACATAAATTTTCAAACACCAGACTAGGTACATACTTTCCTCCTTCACCCTCTAGAGACATAGAGTGTTAGTTGTTGCAGCAGTGTAGACCTTGTGACATAATTGAAGGCTTCTGAGTTCTTATGGTCCATCAGGCCATTGTGATGTAGCTGATTAATAACTTCCACAGGATGGTAGTAATCCAGAAATTCCAACTTCACCTTAGCAGTCTTTGGCTCTCCATTTAATAATAACATAAATGATTGAAATTAACTTAAATAATGTGCTTTTATCCTTAATCTTAATTCTACCTATAGGCAAGCAAGCAAAGGCATCATTAACCGAAAGGTGGGAAATGTAATAATTGATGAAAAGATGAGATAATTACTTGGGAGTGAAGTAATTATCAAGAAAGAAGAGAGAAATGGAAGCAGTTGTATTTTTGCAAAAAACTGCTTAGAGAGAAAACATACTGGGTTAAAACTAAAAGCTTTTTCTGAACAAAAGCAACATTTTCCATGCAGTACTATGTTCTAAAACAGAAGATGCAGTTTTATTTTGGAATATTTTGTTTTCCATTAATTTGTTTTGTGCACATGCTTTATTTTAATATATTTAGTCTCTTTTCTAGACATTATTGGATTACATCAATTCAGATATGTAAATAATTTTCCATTTTCATATTCCCTAAATTAAGGTGCATTTTTAAATTGGTAAATGTTTAATGTAGTTTTTCTTTTTTGAAAAACTTTTGTCGACTTGAAAGACAGTATTACAATAGATAGCGCCTTAGAAATGAAGATAGATAGATCTTTCAATAAACTCATTCATTTAACAAGTATTTACTGATGTTTCTCTTCTGTGAGAGATAAGAGTAGGCTGTAGGAAATCCGTGCAAGGAGACAAGGTCTTAATCATTTTAAGAGTTCTTGAAAGTAAAATAAATATATAAAACCAAAACCTTAGTCTATAATCTAATAAATTATCACTGCAGAATAATGCGAATACTTTTAAAATGCTGTAGGGTGGGCTGGGGTTGTGGCTTAGCTGGGTTTGATACTCAGTACCATATACAAATAAAATAAAGGTATTATGTCCAACTACAACTAAAACAAAATATTTGAAAGAGAAAGTACTATGGGGTATCCAAAGAGAGAATAATTCTGAATGTGGTTTTCAGAGGAGAAAGAGCTCATCAAGTGGAAGGACACCTGGCAGGGGAAGAATCTATGCAAAGGCAGGGAGGTGTGACATGTCAGGGTGAACTGGAATGAGGAGTGCTCTAGCAGAACACTAGTAAAGGGCAGGTTCTCTGAAACATGAATAATAAACAGAACGTTTTAAAAAGAAAAATCAATTTGAAAGATACATAAAAAGTTTATTTCACAATAAATTCCAGAAAATATTAAAAAAAACTCAAGTTGTAAAATTGAGTGACAGAAATGAGGTAACTCAAATTTGTTTCTTCCTGTTTATAATAATATAATGTCTGTGCTTATATTTAATCTATTGTGACTTTTAAATTTTACTTTATTGTGGTAAGAACACTTAACATAAGATGTATCCCCTAACAAACATTTAGGTATAGAAGACAGTGTGGTTGAGAGGAACAAATTTGTACAGCAGATGTCAAGAATTTGTTCAGCTTGCATTATTGACACTGTATGCCCAGTGAGGAATAGCTCATGTAATCTGTAGTTTTATTGCAGGGATAGGTAGTATCACAGGGTCTGTGGATATGAACTCTGCCTGAAGTGAGTGCAGAGGATATCAAAACTTCATGACCACACTCTTGACTGTGTAATGAAGGTGGCTCAATTAACACCCATATTCCATACAGTTTTTTTTCCTCATCAATTTAAGGATCACTAGTGAAAACATGATAATCTGAAAATTGCAAGTATACTATTAAAATTCAACAATAGCCAAAGCAATTGTTTAGAGCTTTGACAAAGAATTTTTTTAAAGAGAGAGAGAGAGAGAGAGAGAGAGAGAGAGAGAGAGAGAGAGAGAGAGAGAGAGAATTTTTTAATATTTATTTTTTAGTTTTAGGTGGACACAACATATTTATTTTATTTTTATGTGGTGCTAAAGATCGAACCCAGTGCCCTGTGCATGCCAGGTGAGTGCGCTACCACTTGAGCCACATCCCCAGCCCCAACAAAGAATTTTTGAGAGGCAATATGATTTTCACTGACCTAGGTTAGAATTACCTGCATGCTGGTAGAGTATTTCCATTATTCAACCATTTGTAGGCCACTTAATTATGAGATAATAGTAACAAATCTGAGGTAAATATACTTTATGTCCTAGAAATTTTTTGTAGTTACTTGTATTAGTCATGGTTTGCTTTACTGCACGTTCTTTTATGTATTATTTCCCAGTTTTGTAATACATGACAGGGATAAAAAAAGTGGGCCCACAGTTCAAATCTGACCTGTTATGAGTGTTTTTGTAAATAAACTTTTGTTAGAATAACCATGATCATTCATGTACATATTGCCTGCTTTTAAGCTTCAAAGTAAGAATGTAGTAATTAATACAGATTAAGTGGACTGAAAAAACTAAAATTTAAGCTACTTTTTCCCTCAAAAACAAGTTTACAAAATCTGTATCTGTTACATGTACAAAATCTTGGATATGTTAAAGTTTACTTCATATTGAATTAATTTATTGTACTGTGTTAAAGAGAATCAGGAAAGCAGATAAAATTAATCTAGCTTGGCTAGGATGTACGTGCTGTCTGAGAAAAGCATTGCTAAGGCAGCAGTTGTTTTAACATGCCTGAGAGGTCAACAGAGGAAATAGGTTTATATTTATTAATATTGGAACCAAAATAGCATTTGTAGAAGAAAAATGATTGATGCTTTAGCATCCATACAAGGTAGAGTTACAGGAAATAATTTTTCCCCAGATGATTTATAACTTTGTTATGCAGAGACAGATGTCTTTGTAGTAAAAATATTTCATATCTGGAAATGGGTGTTACAAATGCTATTTTTCCCCTTCAGCACAAGCTGCATGAACTGCTTCACAAGTTTGGTGGTACAAATACCGTTGAATATTGTACTTGCCCAATTAATGGCATGAGTTCTCTCCTTTTTGCCAAGAAGTCTAATATCAACTGTTTTGGACCTCACAAATTCCAGAATTCTATTAGTTTGGAGGTTTTTCCATTCTAAAGAATACACAAATGTAAGTTGATGAGCTCAAAGTATTCTGCACACAAGTTTCCATGTTCAAATGCTTCTGGGCCCTATTGCTGGAAGTAGCTCTGAAATTTAGAGTCTCTGTAGGCTCTGGATGTTGACTCCTGAACTCTGTTCCTTTTCTTCCCAGCAGGCTCCTTGTCCTTTTTCTACAATCATTTCTACACAGGAAGGGGCTAGTGGTCAGGGAAGCTTCAGTCAGAACACTGAAGGTCAAGTATCTCTGTCCCCATTCACAGAAGCGTGATTTTTCGTCACACTGTTGCATAATTGGGAGGACCACTCAGTTGACGTCCTAAAATAATACAATTTCTAAGGTAAAACTGGGCCCAGCTAGAGAAAGATGTGGGCGACAACTTTTTGTTTCTAATATAATACGTACTAACAACTTTACAAGTCATACATTTAAGTGTGGAATTAGTAAGAATTATAAGTAGTGTATGCTTTTAACTGTTTAATATCTTCCAAAGTGTTTTAAAGTTATTTTCAGTAATTTGAAGGGAAATACTGACATTGAGCTAAATTACCAAAATAAAGGAAACCATGTAAAGCTGAATAAGATGTATTTAATAATGTAGTCACAAATACCTTATGTAGTCATGATTTTAAATTGCTTTTTCTGTCTGTTATGCTTGATATTCTATTTAATCTCTCATCCTTATGCTATATAAACTGTAGTATTTTCATATCATAAATGAGCATAAAGACTATTTTGTCTCCATCTTATCATCATAATATTAGATGTCACTCACTACTATTGGCTATTCGTCCTTTTCTCTTCCCCTTGACTTCTGTGTTTTGTTGAAATGATATTCTTTTGGACATTCCTTTTTTAAAGTTTCTCAACATCCAGAATTGCTATGTATTTGGGAGCTTTCTTTGATCTATAGAACACAGAGATGTATTCTGGAAGTCCAGTAGGTAGAGAAAAGTTCCTGTATTAAGTGTCCCTGGCTTTTGTTGTTGCCTCATGTTCCAAGAGCTCTGATATCCAGTTTAGAATCCAGTTAGTCAAATAGAAAGACTCTAAAAGGGAAACTTTGTCCTAACATCAATATTCATATTTTAAAATTTAAGTTTGAAATTCCATATATGAAATTTTTAATATTTTAGTATCTGGAGTTTATGGCACGCAATTGGCAAACATTTTTTGTGCACTTACTGTGACAAAGTGCTTGGCATTCAAACATACAAGATATAAGACCCTCAGGTGGTGTGTGGTATCGTTGCATAAAGTGGCAAGCAGAAAAAGAATTTGTGCACGTTCTGTATCTGTTGGATGGGAATTAACAGAGTGCCATAGAATCACCTAGAAAGAGCAACTGAGCGAATTGTAAGCACCAGTTATCAGAACATCCCACTGATAGACTCACTTTAGAAAGCTAGGTAGGAATCAGTCAGGCAATGACATGGTATGAGGCAGGAATTATAAGTCATTGGAAATGCCATATTAAGGAGTAAGGGATTGAAGGTGCACAGAAATACTCAAGCTTGACCATCTAGAGAACCCAAAGTGGTTTGCAACACTAGAATTAGCATTTTTGTTTTAAAGTGCAAAAAAGCAGGTCAAATTAGTGAAAAGGATCCAAGTCATGAAACACCAATCCCCCCAAATAGAATTTTTCTAAAAACAAAGAGTGATATTGAATGATTTTAATGACAATAATGCAATCGGGTATACTCTCTGTGAAAATTGCATTGATAGAGTTATTAGAGTCCTTTATTGTATGTGTGTATATGTAGTTAAGTGAATTGAGGAGGAAATGAATAATAAGTATACTATTATAATAATTGTTGAAGATCTGAGCTCTGGAAAGACAAATATGAATATAAAGGAAGAATACTATTTTAGAATTGTGATTAGAAGAATTTATTAATTTATGAGAGTTCTAAGCCTTTCATCTCTTCCTCACCATGAAAAAGGTTTTGAATTTGCCTTTACACAGTCCTCTGTGATTACTGGGGTAGTTTTATAGCTCCCACCTGGGTAGAAGCTGATTCAAAGCCAGTGAAGTCTCTAAGATGTCAAAAGAAAGGAGGAAGATTGCTCATGGTCAATGGGAGATGAACTGAAAAAGAATGGACAGAAGATAAAGGTTGTTGCCTAGAGTAATTTCTGGAGCCAAGCATTTTGTTATTTTAGAGCTTCCTTTTGGCACTGAAGGCTGGGGGGCTGTCAAATGAGAATAGAAAGTCAATAAGAATGGACAAATCTGTTAATATATTTCGTGGGAAAGTCTGTTAATATATTTAATCTGTTAATGTATTTAAAGGAAGGTAGAAAGCAGAAGGGAATGCAGAAAGTGAATCAATTTTATTAAATGAAGGAAAAGATCAGTATCTTCTAAGAAATTCCTATTATCAGAGTTAGTCTTCAATTTTTTTCTAACAATGAGCTGTCATTGATGTCATAAAATCAGTTTCTGAACTGAGAAATAAGTAGTCTTGCAGCACTTGTAGATTTATTTACATTTTTTTGGTCTTTATTAGAACATTTGAACATTTTATCCAACATTATGCTCTTAACCCCCATCCTCACTATTTGTGAAAGTTTGAAATACAGTAAGCAAATAGCAATTTGTGTCTTCCCACTTTTAAAGAAAAAAAAAAAAACCTTTTTACAAACAAAACACTTGTAGAAGTCACTCAACAATTAGGCAATTGTATTTAACTTAGAGATATACACAATCAACTCCTTTTTAGTCTAACGTTGACACTTGACAAACACTACATTATTGGATAATATCAAGTCTGTCTTTTCATATTCAATATCATTTTCTAGGGTTGAATTGCATAACAACCATTATTCATAATTCTATTAATTACTCCCTTTGACTAAAACAACCTCATTGTAGTTACTAATGGATCTCTTCAGTGCTTATTAACACACTACCTTAAATACAACTCTCCTGTCTGTTAGCACAATGCACTTTGACCTTCCTAGTACCTGATGTGCTCATCAATAGTACCTTTAGCTAAGAAAGTAAGAGGTGCTTGAACTGCTGTCTGTTTAATCATCAAAGTTTCCATAGAGCTCAATAATTTTTGTTTTTGTCCTTATCTCAATGAAACTGTCCTTTCCCAATATGTTTTTTAAGAGAAATATACCAAGTATTAAAGAATCAAAATGATGGGCTATATTGAAAATCAGTAGTAAGATATGAGAATTATTTTTAATCTTAAATTATATTGACAAATATGATTACATTTTAACCAATTAATCAGTCATATTTTTCAGGTGTTCAACTATTGAACCTCAGTACTGTGTTACAATGTACTTCATTGTGATTTGGGAGCTCTGAAGGAAGGCAAAGACAGCCACAAGACATGTTCAGGGTCTAACTTTGTACTCCTGTGAATTGAGAGATTGCAAAACACATGCTCACTTATCAAAAGGAAAAAACAAAACAAAACTACTTTTCTCGATTTGAGATTTGATGTGATTTTTTTTTAAAAAAAAAAGAGAGCAGAGAATCTTTTTAATATTTATTTATTTATTTATTTATTTATTTTTTAGTTTTTCGGCGAACACAACATCTTGCTTGTATGTGGTGCTGAGGATCGAACCCGGGCCGCACACATGCCAGGCGAGCACGCTACCACTTGAGCCACATCCCCAGCCCTTGATGTGATTTTAGTTTCTTTTGTACCAAATTCAGGACTACATGAGACAAGTATAAATTTATCATCATGTATGTAATACTTAAAACTACTTCTTATAAAACTGAAATATGAAAGCAGATTTTCAAAATGTTGCAAACGGCTGCTTTTCAGTGTCTTTTCCAGTGGCAGTGTTTATTCTAGAATCTTTTTTCGGATCTTTTATTTCATGACATCTAGCAAACTTTACTGATAATCAGGGGTGAATAACTTATAAATATCTGCAATAAGTATGTAATCAAATCTGATGAAAAAACATTTATGCATGCTTATTACATTTCTCTATATATTTTCAAATGAACTATTTTAAGGATTGCTATTTAAAACTTTATTCTGAAGATCTTAAACTAGAAATGTTCTTTTTGTAATGAATACTCCAGTACAAATAGGAATATTCAAAATTAATGTGGTATTAGTAGTGGCATTTAAAATCCAGTCTTTATATTTGATTTTGTTTTGTCCTTGTCTTCAGTCTGGTGCTAATTTGTATGTTAGTATGAACATTTTCAGGAAATAACTTTGTTCTTCAGAGTCACTTCTAAATACTTGGCATCTAAAATGTTATTAGATGAAAATTGATTGCATTTCATAAAAAAGGACAATTTACAAGACTGTATAATCATAATAAAATAATGACTGGACTACTAATGGGAATTAAATGTGATGCTGGGTGTTCTGACCTGTGGCCTGGAAGCTAGATCTGCATATAAAAATGTTTCTATCCCTGCCTGTGAATGTTGAAACTCAAAATAATTAATTCCGTCAAATAATTAATTTTGTTGATAGGACTAAGTTCAGAATATACAACCTCACACACATATATTACAATTATTCAGAATAACAAGATGATATAAGACAATAATCTTCGATTCTGGCTGTCAAACTTGCTCAGATCATTTCTTTTAGTACTTTTGCATTTCATGTTACTAACTTTGAATGGAGCATATAAATCATTATCACTACTGCCATTCACGTAGAGTATATTTATTGTCATTGAAGGTTGCTTTTTGTGTGTAAGTATAGGAAAAACTAGTGTTTGTACAAAACACTGCAGTGATATACTCTTCTGAAACTAAGAAAATGCAGCCATGTAATTGTTTTGTATATCATACAGGTCTCTGCATGGAGCTGCAAGTGGAGGAGGATATGAATGAAGTGCTGATGGACTCATTGAAAGAGGTGCTTTGGGCTCATTCCAGCTGTCATGACTTGTCTCACTTTTCTGGCCTCCCAAGCAAGAGTCCAGCCTCCCTCTCTGAGGAACATGTGGTTTACTCTACTCTGGATGGGGCCAGTGAATACACTGCTTCCATGAAAAAGGTGGTGGAATGGGGCTGTAGCTTGGTGGCAGAGTGCTTGGCTATGTGTGTGAGACACTGAGTGTGATCCTTAGCACTGCATAAAAAACTAAAGAGATTAGAGCATAAAAACAAAACAAATAAAACTGTCCATCTACAATTATTAAAAAAAATTAAAAAGAAAAAGGTGGCTCCTGGTGGGTTCCCAGGTAGCCTCCCTATTCTTCAATTTCAACCCTCTATGTGGGTAGAGAGATCTCCCTGCAGGCAGGTCCCATAGTTACTCATTGGTATGAGTCAAACACTAGGACAAGGTCTGAAGTACAGGCATTGGGTAGGTCAGGTAGCTTGCACTCTTCCAACTTTTAGCCCCACCTGTCCCTCCTGGCACTCACTGGCAAATGCAAGCTATGGAACATTGCAGGCAGGGATGAGGAGAGTGAATGTATTCAAAGAATCTCATTTAGTTCTTTAGCATGCAGATGCCTAATCATCTATCCAAAAGACTCTTTTGCAGTGGGTCCTCTTATCTCTCCTCTACTTGTCCTGTTAAAATATCAATTCTCCACAGTGTCTTTTGAACATTTGTGGCTATCCAAGAAGGACAGCAAAATCGCTTATATGTTTCAAGATGGTACCATGTTTGCTTGGCTCTAAGCTCCAGTCCCAAATTCTCATTGCCTATGTATGGCATTTTCCCTGAAGATAAGGCTTTACCCTGTCACCTGCAAAATCCATTAATAGCCAAGGATACTGTGTCAATGGCACACCAATAAATGTTTCCTTTGTGAGAGTTTGCATATTCCATCTAAATCTATTTTCAGTGTCTTTTCTAATCTGAACCAACATGTAACAAAGTGTCTGCTGAGGGAACTTACCCATGTGTTTTAGAAGGCAGCTAGGCACTTTTACCAGAATCTCTTGGGGGGAAAAAAGTGCATGCTTGATTTTTTCCAGAGTTCAGAGACAGGATCTGGGTCAATAATTTATCAGAACAGGACTGCCTACTCACCTGGTCTCCAAAACAAGGCCAGTTTTTATGGTAAGTGCAGGGTACCTTCTTTTAAGTTCTCCTTCAGTATTCTTCTCAGGACATCCCAGTGTACCCAGAGAACATTTCTATGCTCGTGTTTGCAATGTGTAAAGCAGGAGTAGTTTAATGTGGCTGGCCTAGTCTGGTTTTATTGGCAGGAAATAAATAACATGGTAAGGATGAAGGACAGGAGCCAATGCCCCCAGGTAATTCTGATCATCCAGGGGTGCTGAGCTAACCAATGTGATATGTTGATTGTATATATTCTTCCCTCCAGATCCAGGGAAAAATTGGTCTTCTGTATGTTTGTACGTATTGCACAGAGTTTCAAAGTGTGTTTTTAAAGGATATTGCTTGCTTTCTTCAATATTCCTGTATTAAGTGTCAAAACTTATTATTTCTGAACTTACTGAAATAGAGTTCAAGTAAACTATGAATGCTCATAGACTTCTGGCATTAAATGAGTCAGAATTGCACTGAAGGACTCCTCATGATGTCTTCAGAAACACCTCTCTCAAATCCTTATCGCTTCTCAATACTGCATCCATTCTGATGCATTCCTTTCTACCTGCGTCAGGAAATTCTTTGTTCTAAGTCATGCTCAGGCTTGAGAGCTGTCACCCAGTTACCCCAGCAGTCCCCAGAAGGGAGAGATGCCTAATTGTTCCTCAGTCAGCATCTCAAGGACTTCCTCACATGGAAGACTCTGACAGTCCCCTGGGGAAGGTCCTCTGAGAGCAAATTGCTGATAGGAACAGGCTGGCACAGCACTTTGTCTCCAAGCTCAACCCAGGTGGAAGGACAGAGAGAAACACGACCATGTACACACAAGCTGCTGATTACTACCAATTCCATTCAACCAAACAGCAATGTCATTCTTCACATAAGTTTGTTTTCCTTTTGGTACTTGTAGAGTTACTCTGAATGAATCAGTCTCGGGATTTCCTGTACCCAGGTCCCATCCACGTTCTCATGTAGAGTCTAAATGCAGGGTTAAATTCAGACTTCCTTCCACATACTTCATCTTTTGTAGTAGGGCTCTCAAAGCAAGGAATGCAGTTAGATATATAGCTGTACTTATGTATGTTTTTATCTATACATATGTACGTGTACATGTGTATACATATACATTTATATGCCTAAATGTATAAATATATACACATGTACAAATGTATTTTTTAATAGTATCCAAAGAAAAGTACCAAGAAAGTACATGAAGTACCAACATTGGGTGTGTAGTAGTCTGCAGGAGGTAAACTGGCAAGTGCAAGAATGTGTGAACAGTTGCTCAAAAAGTACCAGAATATTGGTTTGAAGGCTTCAAAGGGATATTGTCATAGAAATCTGTGTCCAAATCCTACTA
Source organism: Ictidomys tridecemlineatus (assembly GCF_052094955.1). Lineage (NCBI taxonomy): Eukaryota > Metazoa > Chordata > Mammalia > Rodentia > Sciuridae > Ictidomys > Ictidomys tridecemlineatus. Next base: position 117,960,536 of record NC_135487.1, read on the forward strand.
TCCCACCATTCATTGAGTTCTAGTTATAAATTTCCCCTTGTATCCTACCTTAGGGATTTTAATTTGCTGATTGAATTTCAGGCACCAGAATTGGCCCCCTGAAGCTTCAGGAAGATGAAGATGCTTCTTTCTTCCTCAGTAGGCATATCAAGGACCTCCTCATCCAGCATGACCCTGAGGGCCATGGAGAGGAACTGGCTGAAGAGCACAAGTTGGCAGAGCATTTTGTAAGGTGCCCAGAGGCCCTGCTCACAGAAAGATGTTCCAAGGTGCCCAGCTCATGAGAGATTCCATTAGGCAAGTGATATTTGTACCTGCTCTCCTGGTATCTGCATCTTGTGTGTGGTCTTGAATGATGGAGACTGCCTAAGTGGGAGGACAGTAGATTCACCCACTAGGCAGAGGTCATACTATTCCATATGTTCCTTCCTGAACCAGGCATGTGCCTTTAAGATGGCAGGCAGCAAATACCTAGCATACTTTCAGGAAGGAGAGTGTGACAGGTGCAAGTTTGTGAAATTGAAAAGAGCATGGCCTAAGAAAGAAAACTTTTAAGGAATTTGCAGGCTGATTTAATTGTGGGCCAAGGGAGATTTATCTTTTCTGGTTATGTTTTCTCTTCTCCAAAATATTGCTTAAAATGCACATGGCATGATAGCTGTAGCATGTAAACAGGGAATGTTTATGAGTGTACTTTCTAAAGTCACTCTCAGGGTCTGTTTTAGGGAGTTGAAGTAGTAAAATCTGAGGGTGGATGTAGGGTACACTTTAATACTTAAGAAGTGACATGGAGAGAATTTTCCCTGGTTAAGTGATAGGAGCAGGCATGGAGGGTCCTGTGTAGTTCCTAGATGTATGGAGTTCCTAGATGTATGACAGGGTTGTCTTTCTTCCCTGAAGAGGAATGAATATGTTTTCTATGAAAGGCATATTGGGAAGTAAATCACTGTGCCTGGGAAGCAGCCATGTAATGGGAGGTAGGTGTAGCTGAAATTTACCAGCATTCACCAGTTGTTTCCAGTTTCTGTTCATGTGGGGAAGAAAGGACATTTTACCCTCTGCCCAGTTAATCAACTAGCATGCTGCTCGTGAGATCTACTTTATGGGGGCCACTTTGTTTCATGGATAAGAATACCTGGGCAGGCCATTTCTTTAAAGAAATGCATGAGATCTTTCTAAATTCATACCGATATTTTCTCTGTGCCATGATAGGCTACAGTTTTTAATGGATGAGATAGAACTGCCTAATATCTAAAGGGGGTTTAATAAATTCAGTTGTAGGAAATAGTAAAGAGCATCATGATGAAGAAAAGCATCACTTGAATCACTGGCCCCCAGGGAATCATCATGGGAGGGTAATTATCAGACAAAAAGAGCACATAAACAGGCCAAAATAGCTGCAAAGGTAAAAACCATCTGCTGGTGTCACTGGTTTCCCTTGCTAAACCTCTCTGAATTGCCTGTTGAGCATTTTTATCATCTGTCTGAGAAGTCTTGGGGACTTTCTCCTTTAAAAGAGTCACTTGTTCCTTTGAAAGAACTACAATGAGAATGACATGAGTAACTTCTTTCTGAAGTGTTATTCCAAGATCCTGGACAGTTATGCTATAGCAAAAACAGCAGCTACACACACAGCAACAACATAGCAAAATACTGTGTAGGTAGAAGGCACAAGTTCTCTGGGACCTTCCACATGCAGGAAGCTATATTCACTTGATAGGAGAGTGTAAAATTCAACTTTGGTTATGCATAAGATTGACTCACTCCTGTGGTTTTCACTCTGAACACTTTCTGTATCCAAAGCTGCTGTCCTGCTCTTCTCTGTAACTGCCACACTGACGCAGAGCCAACTCAGTGTCCAAATACTATAAAAATTGTCCTTTAAACACATGGCGCTGTCCCTGAAATCACACTTGTAGGCTGTTTTGCCTTCTCTTCCCAGCTCCCTCAGCTCCACTGCCTCTTTCTCCTGGGAGGCATGGTCTTCCTAAATCACTGGCACATGGATGCTTTTCTAACACCTATCTTTTAGAATAAGAGTAAGTCAACTGTAAGCCTTTTCTTCAGTCAACCTTTAACTTTCATACAAATTAAAAATTTAATAAAAAAATTTAAAACTGGGAAGAGCCCCAATTACAAACCCTAGAGTGCAATGTGGATTACAGGTGGGAAACAAAGTGTTCTTAGGGTAGTTTTCTCTTCTTCACATGCAGAGTTATGTGCAAGACTCTGTATATGGCACTTGTGGACTCATTGAAGGGGACACTAACTAGAAGGCTTTAGATGACACTGTAAAGGGACTTCATTGTAAAGACAGTGGTAGGCAACCACTTTTATGCACTCATTCAGTGTATCCTGCCAGGTGCCTCAGTGCTTGGTCTTCACTGGAAAATGTGAACACAGAGATGGGTAGAACATTATCTTAGCTTTAAAGAACTGTCAGTCTGGTGAACAGCAAGTGAAAGAATTGATAGTGGGCTAATTGATGAGTGTAGCCAGTGCTGTATCAAAAAATGTTGGTAGTCAGGTTGATCCCCCTACTGGTTGTTTCCAACAGGTCCCAGCATAATGATGGATGACTTCTCAGACCAACACCTGCTCTCCAGTTTGGCTCATAGAAATCCATATTCTCAAGATCTGAAGATGATTTTGATGACATCAACAGATACTGAGTATGTTCTGGCCAGCTGGAGAAAGAGGCAGGATAAGTAAGACACATAAGTTCTTCCTTGGAAGATTATCGTGATGTTTTCTCTAGACCTCTGCATTTTCTATCCACTTCAAAACAAACTAATATTGTCATTCCTCAAAGTTCAACTCTTGTTTTTACTCAAACTGCATTTCAAATGCAGGTAAATAATTGAAGTAATTTTCAGGTTTGCAGTCCAAAGGGAGGAAGGTGGGGCTAAAAGCCAGGCTTTCTGACATTCAAGTGGATGAGAGTCCATGACTCTTGTGTTCATAGAAGCAGAATAAACTAACTCCCCTGCTTTGCTCCTCAGTTTACCCTGTGACGTGTGTAAAATGTAAAATCTCCATGTATCTAGAGAACTTACATTATAAGTGGGTTAAAGCAAATGAATGCATTTGCTGAGGTCCTACAGATAAAGCACTGGGCTCATTTCCCTGCAGCATGCTAGGAAGGGTATTCAATCCTTACTGAAAAGAGCTTAACGTATCTTCTTCAGATTCAGCCATGGTTCTCAGTAGGTGAGAACATTGATTGCAGACACCAGTAGCCTGACCTAGTGAAGGGAAGATTGCCATGAAGAGCAGAGTCAGCACTGGACATTATCTGCTTTGGACTTAGTAAGAGGGATCTGGAAATTTTCCTTCCAATGAGCGTCCCACAGTTGAGGGTTCACAAAGACTTAGCATGGCTCCCCTCCATGTTTCTATTCTTTCCATGTTCCTATTGCCTGAGCCAATTGGAACTTTTGTAATAAGTGAGGAATTCCTTCAGAGTCCTATACACCAACAGATGTCCCCGTGAGAGAAAAGAGGCCACAATAAAAATGGAGTATAACAAAATAATATTAAAAGAGTGCAGAACACAATTTCAAACACTCATGGTTTACTCTTTGTTCTGTGTTTTTAGTGGATTTTGAAATAATGGCTGCATATTCAGAGAAGAACATTATGACTATGTTACATTGACAGTTTTGCATTGTTCCCTTGAGGAAAAGCCTTATGATCCACTTTATTATTAAGGAAATAATGAGGTGACCACTGGGTAGTCCTGTAGATAATTTTAACTTGTTGGGAAACCATTTTTACTTCGAGGATTCTCAAGATATACCTGTAGGAGTAATGTGAAATATGGTGTTTGGAGAAGGGAACAAAGAAAAGTTGGTAACGTTGCCATGAGGGTACACAAGTACTGAGACTGCCCAATGAGTGGTGGTCTACATCTGTAGTGACCTTCTGAGGAAACCAGTGGGTCAGCCATCCTGAGGCCATTGGAAGGCAGAGGCTCCCACATTCCGTGACATCTCCCACCTTCTGATTCTGTTAGACTGTTACCTAGCGCACTCAGCCCTACCTCCTCATTTCTCTCTTGAGTCCATGCTATAGACTCAGGTGTGTGGATCCTTGTTTGAAAGGTGAAGGAGTTTGAAGTGTTGTGGACTGCTGAGTACTTAGTTCTCAACAGTAAGTGAATCGTGACAGCTGCTGTCTTCCCTTAATCCCAATGAATTCTACTTGGGTTATTTTATTTTTTTTTTAAATATTTGGGTCAGAAGCACTCAAACACTGAGCCACATATGCAGCCCTTTTTTGTATTTTATTAAGAGACAGGGTCTCACTGAGTGGCTTAGCACCTTGTCATTGCTCAAGCTGACTTCTAACTCTAGGTCCTTCTGTCTCACCTTCTGAGCCTCTGAGATTATAGGCGTTTGCCACTGCATCCAGCTCTTGGATTCACTTGTTTTTAACCCATAACATGTTTGGGTTTCCTCTTTGCAGGTCCTGGCTGTACATTTACTGTACAAACATGGCAGTATTCTTCAGCCCTTCCCCTGATGGAGGGGCTGAAATGAACCTTGACGGAGAGCCTCAGATGAAATTGAAAGAAATCATACGGGGACTACAAGCCGAATTACAAGAACACAAACTGAATTTCCGTGATCTGGAAGAAAAATTCATCTTATGTCAATCTACCGTGTATACCCTGGCCAACGAGTTCCAGAAATATCGTAAGTTGCAGATAGGTTTATGGTCACTAAAGTGAGGTATGATTGTCTGTTTCCCCTCTGAGAAAAAGATCTTCTCCAAAACTTTTTCTCCTCTTTTCTTTCATCAAAAGGAAATCCATCATTTCTAGAAGTAAAGATATTGTTATTTTGCCTTCAGTTTACTAACAATGGAATAATGAAACACAAAAACTATAGCAACTTCTTGTTTACAGGGAAGTGTAGGGTGGGCATAGGTTAATTCCCAGTTACTGATGTCTACTGGAAACATGAAAATGCCTTTTCATCCTCAAGAATAGCTCAAATCTTTTATATCAGGATCCAGTGTGTACCATATCAGTTCCACAGACATATAACGGCCATGTTGGTAAAGGTCTGGGACTAATGATTCTCCATTGAGTTCAGGCTTCCCCTGTGTTTGTAGTGAGTGATGTAGAAACTACTCATTGACTGACTGGCCATTTCTGAATTTGATTTCAGGGAGTGGTGCAGAGGAGGAGAGTGGAAAAGAACAGGAATTACTGGCTCCCAGGTAACAATGAGTGTTAAGAGCCTGGAAGAGGATGGGTTAAATATGAGGAGGGTCCCCAGATGAGCAAACCAAGAGGTACAAAGTGTCCACACTATTCACATGCAAAGGCAAACACAAGCTGCTGGTATGACTGCATTCCTCAACCATGGAAGAAGTCCATCTTTTAAGGAGGTGTTTTTCTTTTCTCTGCGGTTCTTGTCTGTATCCAACTAGAAGTAATCAAACTAACTAAATGTTTGTTTTTAACCTGACAGAATCTACATGTCCTGTCTGGTATGGGTCCATTGAATATGAGATATAAATCTATTTCTTTCTGGTTGATAAGACTTTTTGGCAGGGATGTCATAGCTGGGTGGGGGGAATACACATACACACACACACATATACAAATGTGCGCACAAACACACACATAAAGTTCATTTTCTGTGTATGCTGTGGCTCATGGTTGTATCACACAGGGAGAGTGGAGTCTGTCCTCAGCTCTTTTCTAGTCAGTAGATTGAGCCCCTCTTCCTATCTCCTGTCATAAAGACATGTGCACCCTGCCCACATCCTAGGAGGATCATTTTCTTTCTCTTTGAAAGGAGTACCCTCTTGCCCTTCTGTGACCACTCCCTTAGGCCTCTATTTAGACCAACTGGGACTCATATTTAATCCTCTCGTTTAATTGTACTCTTTATCCCTCCAGTCTGAGACAAGCCCCACAGGAGGAGAAAGAAATACTGCAGGACGTATTGAATGAGGGCTGTAACACTTGCCCCAGTCACTCTGAATCATCAGCTATCCACCAGCCCACCTGCTTCAGTGCTGATCTCTTGGGTGAGCATGAAGTTTCCCTTTGTCTAGCTGCAGCTCATGACCACTCCATTAAAACACAAATGCACTTCTATTAATTATACTTCTGATGGTCCAGTGACAAATTCAGGATGGTAAACCTAGAACTAACAAGATCAGGGAAGTTGTAGAGACTGTAGCCTACTCACAGGTACCATTTATGTGTGTGCATATCAGGGCTCTGCATGACCTTATTCTTACAACCTAGGACAACTTATTTCTCCTAAGTGTTCTTGCTCATGTTTAATTCTTTGATTACAAGCACAAGCCTGTAATCCCAGCTTCTCAGGAGGTTGAGGCAGGAGGATCTTGAGTTTAAAGCCAACTCAGAGAGCGTGGGATGTGGCTCAAGTGGTAGGACAGTCACCTAGCATGCATGAGGCACTGAGTTCAACTCTCGGCACCATAAAAAAATAAAAAATAAAGATATTGTGTGTCTACCTAAAACTAAAAAAAAAATTTTTTAAATTTAAAAAGCCAGCCTCAGGAAAAAGCAAGGCAGTAAACAACTCAGACCCATCACTAAATAAAATACAAAATAGGCCTGGGGATGTAGTGCAGTGGTCATGTGCCACTAAGTTCAATCGCCGGTACCAAAAACATAAAAGAGAGAGAACATTGAAATGGTTAATTTTGCTTCCATTAAAATGCTAGAATCAGGTGGTAGTAATATTTATACCAGAACAGTTCTGAAAGAGGAATTTCCTTCTAGTACACTGCCAAAGTTAACTTTGCGATCTTTAAAAAAAAAAAAAATCCCTAGTATTGAGAAAAATGAGGCTCAGGGCTTTTAATCCTCTTCATAGAGAATGAAACTGGTTCTATTTGAGAATTGTGAGGGGGCCCAGAGCCACTAAGTCTTGGAATGAGCTTTGTGGAAGGAAGGAAGCTGCAGTTAGTGAAATCCAGAAGAACCTGGACGAGTATCCAGGGATCAGGAGACCAAAATGCATTTTGACTTTGTCCAATTACATGAAGAGCATTCCATAATGATCCACCCAGTCAGAGACGTTGTGCATGATGGATCAGCATAGCATTTCAGACCATTTCTTTAAACTCAACATGTGAGTTCTCCCAGGTTAAGTCCCTTAGTTGCTCCCTGAATTATATATACATAAATTATGTCTTCTTCTGAGGGAGGTGTCTGTATTGGAATGAGTGAAGGGGAGTTATTTAATGACTTCTGCATTTCTGAATATGTTTACAGAACACCATGACAATGAGGACAATGATAAAGAAGAGTCACTTTATTTCAGGTAACAATGAATGACCAGGGGCTAGAAAAAAATGGATAAAATAAAAGGGGTGCAGGAATCCTAAAAGTACAGAGCATGAGGTCAAATGTAGTCAAAGTTTCTTAAAGGCACAGTAGGAGTGCTGATTGCAGTGAAGTTGTTGATTCAACCCAAGATGATGGAACCCATTAGCAAAATTCTTTGTCTTCTTTATAGTATTGTAAGAGTAAGTCTTATCAAGAATAACTGAGCAGCCTTGGGCACTTCTAGATCTTAAATAAATTATATGTTCCCTTTGTAAATGTCAAACTCAGGATGAGACTCAAAAATCATTTCTGTACTGTTAGCCTGAGCTCATCAACAGGTATTGCATAGCAAGAAATATAGATAGAATAAAAATGATATCATGTCATAACATGGATGTGCAAAGAAGGCAAAATGTCTCTGAGACTCTTCAATTAAGGAGACTATTGATCAGACACTTGTGTCTAAAATTCACCATGCTTTATGCACAAGGTTGGCCCCTGCTATGCTTCTCATTGTGTGATCCTTCTGTGACTGTGTCTTATAGGTGAGTTAAGCCTCCTTCCTCATTAGCTTGTTATCTTGTTATCAGTACACTGAGCACTGGTGGCCCTTGGTCTCTCTCATACCCTGGCACCTAAACTATGTCCTTGAGATGAAAGTGGTTTTCTGGATCATTTTTGAAGGGAGGCACCTGTTTTGGACTCCACCCTTCAGCTTTGAATCGGGACCAGCTGGGAGACTGTAACTTCTAAATCACCATGATTTCATCTTTTGTTCTTCCCTGCCTCAGCTGTCTCAGCAGTATCAACAGTGAATTTCAGGAAGAGGAAGAGAATGACCTCCAGCTGGATGAAAAATATTTTCAGTACTCTGGTCATCCTAATTCATGTGACACACAAGAACTTGTCATAAGCTCTGTGTTCCCATCACATGAGTGTAAAGTCAGCTCTACTGTGGATGGAACCAGTGATTACTCTTATCCTAATTCAGATGAATGCAACTTGTCTCCCTGGTAAATCACAAATTCTCTGCACTCAACTCCACTATCTAGGCTGAGACATATGCCTGAAGAGCCAGGAGACCATTTTGTTTCTCAGCAGGTGTAGAGGTCAGGTGGATCTGAAGCTTTGTTATTTTTCTTGCCAGGTCAGCTTTTTTTTAATCCTGGTCTGCAATGTGCCAGCCACAGTTGCAGGTAGACTGGAGTTAGGAGGAGGGGATTAGAAGCATCTCACAGACATCACTACAACATGTTCCAGGAGGGATTGGTCTGACCTCAGTCTTTAAAGGGGTTAAATCATTCCTTCTGCAGTGTCCTTGGAAATTGCATTTATTTTCTAATGAAATCCTCTCTTCTTTTCATGAGATAGAATATTCAAAAATCATTGTGGAGGTCTTTTATGATTCTTGAGTGTTGACGCACTTTCTCAACTTCCTCTGAGAAGGCTATCCTTCAATTAATCATTCCTGTTTCTGTTCCACCATACATTGCTGTAGTTTTCAACCCAAAGGAGCACAAATGATTCTTTCCTCCATAGATTACATGTTGAATCATCTGTTCCATCTGAGAGTTATGTTCTCATGTAAATTGTCAATGGCCAGTGTACATGATGGGGAACTGACCCAGTTATTCAGACAGCAAAGAGCATTTCTCTCCACAATTCCCAGGAATGTCACTCTTTTTGAACAAGAGCCATGAGTGGTAGAAGCTTTATAGAGTATGTAGACAAAAAAATATATTCTTCTTGCCTCTCACTCAAGGTAGAGTTCAACTTTTCCTCAGATAAACTTTTGAAATTCTTGAGTCTTTACTCATTAAATCAGTTTTTAGGAAGAGCAGAAGTCTGATGTCTCACTGTATCAGAATGTTTTATAGTAAAATTAACTAAATTTATTTTCCAACCCTTGCTTTAGTCAGTGCCTTTTCAGGTGTGACCATCTTTTTCTTTTTCCCATTTCCACTGAGGTGCAGTGATGCAAAAGTTGAATCTCAGTGTCACAACATTTCAGAAACAGAAATAAAATACATGTGTGAACTGTAACCACTGCCAAGGGATCTCTGTATACAGACTACTCCATTAAATCCTCAAGAGACACTATTCACAGTTGGTGGTGTCTCTAGAGTAGTGCTGAGGACACTGAGATTCAGCATGGTCACTGCCCCCCAATCTCCACTAGTGTGTGGTGGGGAACATAGGGCCTATGTCTGCCTGGCTCCTCAGCCAACATATTTTTACTGCTGTGCAGCCTGATCTATCAAAGAGGAGGCTGGGTTGGGTGTTCACCCATTTCTAATTCTGTAAGTTACAAATGTTTTTGAGACAATTTCAAAGAGAAACAGACATTGCTTCTCTGGAACAAAGAATTCATAAGGCCTCTCACATGGGTTTTTGAGCTATTAATCAGTATACTTTATCCCTGGGAAGAGCCAGTGCCTCATCCATTCCCTCCAAATAGAGCTGGACACATTCACCTTTATACATGAATCTGAAATGAAGAAAAAGAGCATTCTAATTGTACTAATATTCATCCTGTGTGGGTTCACTGACTCTAATGTGTATATTGTGAACAGGACACAGCTGTAACTACAGTAGTGGTGCTGACCTCTCTGCTCGGACCTATCCTGTGTGTACATAGAAAGCCCTGAAGAAACAACATGAATATAACTAAGCGACAACTTGATATTTTGTTGAGGACTTTTGCATCTTGCCCACTAATAGCATGCAACAATACTTTTAGAGTTTGATAAATGGCTCCAATAGTTGCAGAGGATCTTCTACTGTGAGCCTTGAAAAATGTCAGCAAGGTTCCTCCCTGATAAAAGCAGGCAACCGAAAACAGGACAAAATTCTAACCCAATTTAAAATATTTATTGCAGATGACCTAGAGGGTAGTAGTAGCTCTGTAGTCATTCACGGAAGTGGTAGAGAGAGTGAGTCTACATTGAATTACAGCCACTTTGAGACCAAACTACCCCAAAGCCCTTCAGTCTGAGTTCAAGGTAGTTTAAATGTAATATCCTTGAGGGAAGGTGAGACTTTCCCAAGGGACTTCACAGATTTGGCCACTTTTCATAATAGATACTATATGTAGGAGGGGCTGGAGGTTTAGACACAGTGGAAATAAATATTGTACCCAATGATTGAGGGATCCAGCCTCAAGGAACTGAAAGAAGTAGATTGAAGGGGAGGAAATTTGATTTGATATAATGATACTAAATAGGTTTTCATGAAAAGGAATGGGCCAGGATTTCAGGGGTTGGACATATAAAAGGAGTTCTCCTTCCCACCAAAATTATGTAACGACAGAGTGGCTGGTAGAAAGCATGCTGTACAAGACCTCTGTGAAGAAACTGTCCATGTTGCCAAGAGTCCATGAAGAGATTCTTGTGTCAGTGGCCATTTTCAATCCTTCAGGGTCTAATCTCCTTTTTTTCTCTGTTTCACCATTGCTTTCACAAACAGGTATATTGGTTTAAGATACTTTCTCCTTCAGGTCAAGAGGATCTCTCATGCATGTTACTGAGTGTCTTCAATGACAGATGATTAATAATGGGTGAACTGAGACTTGGGGACACACAGTACGTGACAGGCAGGGAGCAGCACCTGTAGACAAAGACATGAATGCTGGAAGACAGAGAAGCAGAGTGAGAGTCAGGGAGGAGACAGCCTGACAAGGAAGGATGGTGTATTGGAGTGTTGGGATGTGATGTTGGATAACCTTGTGGGGCCAGGAATGAGGACTTCAAATGCAGGATAGGGAGTTGGAATTATTCAGGGGGATGTAGGAATGCAGAGTGGGAACATGGTAAGAGCAGGACATTGAGTTAGAGGTTAGTGAGGCTGGGCTCAGTGGTCCCAGCAGGAGGTTCTCTCATGGCCAGGAGCATGAGGCCAGCATGGGTAACACTGTGCAGCTGTATCTTAACAAACATTAACCTGATGAGACAGTTGATCTTTGGGGAACTTCACAAGAAGAGAAGGTAGTGAGGAGGAGAGTGGAAGAATCTAGACACCAGTGATGAGAGTATGATGAGGTGTGCTCTCAGGGTGATGGAGCCAAACAGTCAGATTGAAGAAATTTTGAGAAAACTGAAGCAGATCGTGGTGAGAATGAGGGATTTTCAAGGAGAGTGTGTGGAGGACACAGTAGTGGGCAGCAGGCCCTATTGTACCCAGTTCTTCCTGAGTCTGACCTGGATAGACATGAGGCTGCTGGAAACCTCCAGTCAGCTCAGTTTCTGAGGACATTATTCATTTCCCTAGGGACATAGAACTCAAGTATATCAGGAGGAATGTCCAATTTGCCTCTGTAGTATGTGGAAAATATAAGGATTATGGACCCGATATCTCTTCACAGTTTCATACAGTTGATTCACAATAAGGAGCCAGCTCCTCTGCTGCATTGCTTATAACTGCTAACAGCCTCCAGGTGGCAACAGACTGTATATGGATTGTAGGTGGTATATAGGCCAGAAGGAGTCATAGGCTTCCAAAATGCAGAGAGGGTCCCATAACTAGGAATGTTATACAACCACTGGACACCCCTCTCTATGGTATCCTAGATTCTTTCCATGATCTTTCCTCTCTGGGGGGAGAGATCAATAAACCATTTTATTTCAATCACGTCATTGAGTCTCAATAGAATGTCCTCTCTACAAACAGTGATGGAGTTTAATAATACTGGGAAAATAGCCTTGAACTCATTTTTTTCTTCAAAGCCATCTTAAGTGGATGATTTTTCTTCAGGGACACTCTTTTCTGGACACCTGCCTTTGTTGTTGTTGTTCTTGTTTAGTAACATATGACAGTAGAATGTATTTTGCAAATTACACATTAGTAGAGTATAACTTATCCTGTCGATGATCCCGCTCTTTTTGTTTGTGATGTGAATTTACCCTGGTTATGTATTCAAATACAAGGCTAGTTAAGTCCAGTTAATTCTATTGTCTTTCCTGTTTCTCCCTCTCCTCCCATCCTTTTATTTTCCTTTGTCCAATGCAGTAGATTTCTATTATTCCCTTCCTCAACCTCCCTTGTTTCCGGTTAGCATCTAGAAGTCAGAACACAAAGCCTTTGGTGTTTGGGATTGGCTTATTTCACTTAGCATGATATCTCCAGTTCCATCCATTTCCTGCAAATGCCATTGTTTTATTTTTCTTTATGGCTGAGTAATATTCCACTCTCTATATACATTACATTTTCTTTATCCATTCATCTGTTGATGATGTCAAATGGTGGTTTCATTCCAAGTTTTCTAAGGAATCTTCATACTGCTTTCCATAGTGGCTGCTCTAATTTTCAGTCCTACTCAAATTTTTGAGAGTACCTTTCTCACCCCATTCCCCACCAACATTTATTGTTACTTGAATTCTTTATAATTGCCATTCTAATTCAAGTGAGATGGAATCTCTGCACAGTTTTAATTTGCATTTCTCTAATTGCTAGAGATAATAAAGAGTTGTTCATGTATCTTTTGGCCATTAGTATTTTTTTGGCTGTGAGGTGCATGTTCAGTGCTTTGCCCATTTATTTATTGGGTTATTTAATGTTTTTTTTTTCTTTTGGGTTTTTCGTTTTTTGAGTTCTTAATACATCCTGAGGATTGAATGCTCTTGTCTGAGGTACATGTGGTAAAAATCTTTTCCCATTCTGTAGGCTCTCTCATCACGTTATTAATTGTTTCCTTTACTCTGAAGACACTTTGCAGTTTGCCATCCCATTTATTGATTCTGGCCTTCTTAGCATCCAGGCACAGAAACCAAAGGTGACATATCCATCACACTCATGATCTCTGTCACTGTACCTGAGATACAAGCTGGTTTCCCCAACAGACCGGGACATAAGAAATGGGCATTCTGGGTGGGGGTACTAAAGAAAGAAAGAACCGGGATAGTTACCCTCTTCTCCTTTTAGGTGTCACTAAGAAGGCCTGCCTCCAATGGCCTTTGAGTGGGCATGTGAGCCCCAGTGTGTCAGAGATGCAAGCCTCTGATGCACACCTGGATGTAAATGCCCAAATGAGTAGTTGTCAGGGGACAATGTTGGATCACCAGTTAATCTGTGGTGATGGTGGAGCCAGGCTGAGTCTTTCCTCTGCTATCGATAGCTGTGTAGCCAACACTGACCCTGGAAAACAGTGGATGCTCTTCCCAGATAGGAAAGGAAAGGGAATTTGTAAGCTCTGATCCACATGTTGGTTGTCAGAATATTGTGGGTGGCAGAGATGGTGGGCCTCTCCATGTTCTCTCAGTCAGACTTAAAGCTGCGATTCTCTGACATAGTGATGTGAGCTGGAGCCTGGGGCCTAGGGTTAAATACACTCTCAGGTCCTGGGCTGGCCTTTACCAAGTGCATATCTTAGGTGCTTTCATCTCTTTCATGGTTTATTAATATAATTTCCATAGTACCAGTTCAATGAAAATAAAAATTTTTCAATGAAAGCTTTGACTCTGTAATCTCAAATCCTCAGATAACTTCTGGTGATTTGATAAATATAATTTCACAAAAGATATTTTCTTTTGATGTACAGCAATTTTTCAGTAATAGTATAAATCCTGGGCCCACAATTCTGTGTCCTGACATATCCAGCTCACTTTTCACCTTTCCTCATCTCTTTGAATTAATGTGACTCCTTCACACAGAAAGTGCACAAATTGTCTCCTTGCTGATTAAACACTGAGTCCATCCTCTCCATTCATCTGTCTCCATAGCCATGTTGTCAGTGTACTCACAAGGACTCAATTCTGCTCAGATGTGAAGACTAAGTTTTAGTCCCTCCTTGTCCCCTTAATCTGGGTTGTGTTCATCTTGATTCTCTGTCTCCCTCAATATCAGCTTCTGGAGCCTCTGGTTCTCATGTCAGGTGCCACACTCATCTGACAGATGTGGGCACCCTTGCACTCATTACAAACCTCTGAGGGTCATGCATTAAGAAGAAACACCTGTGCCTCATGTGGAGCACTCCCTGGCTCAGTGTGTGTCACTGGTGTGTAGTTCTTGAAGCACGTGTGAAAACTTGCAGAGGTTCACCATCTTTTCTTCCTGCTGGACTCTACTGGGTGCTCCCACAATCCCAGTCAAGACTAAGCCTACAGGCTCAGTTGAGTGATTGTGTTCTTGTGTCTCACAGGGAATTTTTGAGCATCTGCTTTTCAAACATCTCTTTTTTTCCCTCAGGTTTCTAAATTATTTCTGACTTCTAGTGGCCAGAATATTGATATTATACAATCCCACATGTAAATGTTCATAATTTTCTGTTCATCAGATATATCCATTATATGTTAGGCATATACAGTAGTTCTATTAGTAATAATGCCTGTATATAAAATAAGTTAGTCAGAGTAAGATTTAAAATATTCCAGGGATGATTCTTCCCCAGTTCTCTACTTTCATATAGTTTTCCTTCTATTATGATTTTGCTTAACTTTGATGATCACTTCCTGACTAAAAGCTCTGCCTAGATCTCTAGTGGTATTATTGCCTTTTATATTGGGGAGCTATAGGTGTCTATAACTTCCATATTTCTTGAATATTTTCAAGAATTGGAAGCACACTTGCCTCCTGTCAAGTTTATCATACTGGATATGCCAGAATCATCAACAAAATGAAAGTATCAGTCTCAATGTCTTTATTTTTATGTGGTAGTGAGGATAGAACCCAGGGCCTCATGCATTTTAGGCAAGTGCTCTAACTTTAAGCTACAACCCCAGCCCTGAAAGTATCAGTCTCTATAAGCTACACATCAACCCTTAGACTTTCTTTAGCAAGGCTGCTTTCTTGATTAGGTGACCCTTTGGGGTCAATAGTTGTGTCACAGGATAATAGTTCCTGTTTTATTTTCAGAACTGAATTTGGATACTTGCATTGAGCTGCAGAACCTTCCCAAGCTTGAGTGTGATGCCCTTGGAGGCTTGGCTGTCAAAACACCTGGATGTGAGCTGCATGTCCTCACTGATACCATGAGTGTCATGAAGCAGAAGATCATGAAAAGAAAACAACTCTTCTGCAAGTGGAGAATGGCATGCAGATTCCCAGGACTTCAAGCTTCGGGTAGAGTGGTGACAGCTTCTGTGGCTCTGGGATGCACTTACCTCTTTTAGCTCTCTCTATGAGGATGTAGCTCCTTCTGCTGTGATTTCTCTTCACCATTGGTTCTTTCCAACAGCAGATGAAGACTGTCTTGTCTTATGGCTCTATTTTATGGTCTCTCACCCTGAGAGGCCGTTCCATCTCCACCTCCTGTTTGCATTCAGAAATCTGCTCTGTTCCTACATCTGCTGTCCTGATATTCCCTGTAACTGACACAGGAAAGCCCAGCTTAATTGGGGGTCCTAATCCCATGAAGAGCATCTTTCAGACACATGCCACCTTCCCTGGAATCACACACTGTCTAGGCTTTTGATCTACCCTGCTTCCTTGACTCTGCTGCCTCTTTATTCTGGGAACATGGCCTTCATAAGTCACTAGCACATGGCTCCTTCTTGGACCCTCCTTGGCAAACAGGACTAAGTCAACACACAAAGAAAAATTGTGAAAACTGATGGGAAAGATTATGACAACTGAACTTTATCTGGGCTATACGTGGCAGAAGTCATTTTGTCTTCACCCCTTAGCCCACTCCATTTTCCATGACTCTTTTTTCTGCTCATTCCTGATCGAAATTGTTATAACTTTCAAGATTTCCTGCAGATTCTTATTCCTGTCTAGCCAAGGTGACTGAAGAACCCACATGGGCTCTGTGTTGAAATGGGTGAAATAGCACTATGTAATGACTCCTGGATGTTTTTGAATTGTTTGTAGAAAACCATGAAAATGATGATGAAAAAGACCAAAATTCACTGAATTCCAGGTAACAACAAATAATCTGGAGATTGTAAGAAAAGGCAAAATAAGGGGTTAAGGATAACCTGAAAGATTAGACCATGAGGTCAAAAGTAGACACATTTGATGACCAAATGTAAAAAAGACTACTGTTGGCAGGGGTGATGTTGACTAAGCCCAGTGTGATGGAGCCCTTTAGCAAGGTTATCTTTTATCTTCCTGGTGCTGGTACAGTGGGCGTGACTGAGAAGAACTGCACAGTCAGTCTTGGGCATTTCTTCCTTTTAACAAAATCACTTGTTTATTTTAAGTTGAATAATCAGAATTAGAGACATACTATCTTTCTATACTATGGCCTGAGAATCCCAGACAGGTATGTCATAGCAAGAAAAACAGAAATACGCTCCCTTTCAACCCCTTCCCCCCCCCAAAAGTATTATGTCAAAAAAATGGATAGAAAAAGTTCTAAAAGGCACACATTTTGGGGGCACTCTCTCATGTACCAGACTGTATTTGCTGGCCATCTATATGCAAGTGTCAGTATCAGTCATGCCCTAGGTTCAACTACAGCTTTGCTTCTCATTGTATGATCCTTCTGTAGTTGTACTTTATAGATGAAGTTGAGCCTCCTTTCTCATCAGCTTGTTATCTGGCCAGTACACTGGACACTGGTGGCTCTCACTCTCTCTCTCATACTATGGCACCTAAATTATGTCCATGAGTTGAAAATGGTTTTCTAGATTATTTTTGAAGGCAGGCACCTGTTAGGGGACTCCACTCTTCAACTTTGAATCATAACCAACTGGGAGGCTGTAGCTTCTAAACCACCTTGATTTTTTCGGTTATTCTTCCTTGTCTCAGCATTCCCAATGGTGAACTGCAGGAGGAGAAAGAGGATGACCTCCTGCTGGGGAAAACTTATTTTCTACCCTTGGATCATCCTAATTCATCTAACACACAAGAACTTGTCAGAAGCTCTGTCTTCCCATCAGCTGAGCCTACAGTCAGTTCTGCTATGGATGAAGCCAGTGAGTATTCCTATCATAATTCAAATGAATCTAACTTTTCTCCCTAGGAAAGCAAAAATTCTCTGCACTCAACTCTACTGTGTAGGCTGACATATATGCATGCAGAGGCAGGAGACCCATCTTGTTTCAGAGTAGGTACAGAGGTCAGGTGGATCTGACTGATTCTGTCTTTAAAGTATGTCTGCTGTGCTTGGCATGGGGGCTCAGGCCTATAATCCCAGTGGCTTAGGAGGCTGAGACAGGAGAATGATGAATTCAAAGCCAGCCTCAGCAACAGCGGGGTGCTGAGAAACTCAGTGAAACCCAATTTGTAAATTAAACACAAAATAGGGCTGGGATGTAGCTCAGTGATCAAGTCCCCTGAGTTAAATCCTTGTTGTCCCCCCCCCAAAGAAAAATATGATGTCCACCATTTCTATTCATGATCTTTTCTGCCTGTGGATCAAGATCAATAAATTCCTTTTTTTTGTCCCATGCCCTGGTGTCTCTGTAGAATGTTCTCTCCAGAAATAGTGACTAAGATTAATTATATTTGGATAATAAACATGAATTCATTGTTACTTTAAAGCCCTTTTTGTCAATTGTATTACTTTATTTTAGGAACTTTTGCATGGGCACCACCCACCCAAGAATACCTAGGCACATGTACAAAAGATGACATGTCCATTGGACACGTGATTTCTGTCACTGTGCCTGGGTTGCTAGGTTGGGTCAATTGGCAGGGACATAAGAAATGGGTTTTCTAGGAGTAGTTAGCAAAGGGAGAATTGGGATTGTTACTGAACCCTCTTCTCCTTTCAATTTCCTCTGAGAAGGCCCAAGGGCCTTTGAGTGGACATGTGAGCCCATACATATCATAGATGCAAGTTTCCCATGCACAGGTGGAGTCAAGAGCCTAAAGGAGCAGTTGTCCATCAGATAAATATAGAGATCCCTCTTGTGTGTATTACACATTTTTTATATGTGCTTTTTCATATATAATGGGTATACGTGCAGTGTATTATTATTATGCATATTTTTAAATTCCTTAGGATGAGTTTTCCTTTCTTTAATTATGTGTTTCTCCTTTGATTTTGCTTGATTTTTATTATCTCTTCCTTCCCCAAAGCACAACCTACCTCCACTCTGATTTTCTAGTGTTTGGAAATATATCTGGGTGCTATTGCATTTTACAAATCCTGTCTTATTTGCACATACTTACAGAGCATGTCCTCAATGATGCCACAGGTATCAGCAAAGAGAAGATGATTACAAGAAAAATTCTGATGAGCAAGAGGAAACTAGCATGCACATTCCCTGGCTTTCAGGCTTCAGGTATGTTGGCTCTGGAATGCACTTGACTCCTTTTAACTCTGTAAGATTGTAGCTCCTCCTTCTGCAGTGATTTCTCTTCACCTGTGCTTGTCTCCAACAGGAGATGGAGCCTCTGTTTGGTCTTATCTGTACTTCCCATGGCCTCGTAGCCCTGACCTGCCCTTCCATCTACATTTCCTATTTACATTCTGAAATCTGCTCTGTTCTCATGCCTGCTGTCCTAATATTCTTGATAACTGCAGCAGGGAAGCCCAGTCCCAACCCTATGAAGAGCATCTTTCAGACACATGCTACCTTCTCTTAAATTGTATACTTTTTACACTTTTTTGCCTTCTGTACCTGAATTCCTTGACTTCATTACCTCTTTGTGCTGCGAATGAGTCTTTACTAAGTTAGTAGCTCATGGATCTCTCTCTGGGGGTTTTCATAGGGAACAAGTCTAACTCAAACCTGGGTTGTTATCTTTTTTTAATATTTGTTTTTTAGTTGTAGTTGGACATAATGCCTCTATTTCACCTATTTATTTTTATGTTGTGCTGAGGATCAAACCCAGGGTCTTGTACATGCGAGGCAAGTTCTCTACCATTGAACCACAAACCCAGCCCCCTGGATTGTTAACTTAGACATGCAAATTAAAGTGTCATTTTTATTATGTTTTTTATGACTTCTTTTTAGTTTTTCATGAGAGTAGAGCCCATTTTGAGATCATATAGAAGCATGGAATATATCTTAATCTAATTAGGACCCCAGGCTTTTGATGTACATAAAGGTGACATTCTCTGCATTGTGTTCCTATATGTACATAGCAAAATTATGTCAGGTTCATTCCTTTTCTTACCATTCATTTCCTTTCCTTACCATACTCTTTTTCCTTCATTTCCCTTTGTCTAATACCTGGAATTTGTATTCTTCCACTCTTCCCTCCTTAGTGTAGATTAGCTTCCAAATGTCAGAGAAAACATTTGATACATTTGATATTTGTATTTGGGGAGACTGATTTAATTCACTTAGCATGGTAGTCTCCAGATTCATCCATATAATGGCAACTATTATAAAGTTATTCATCTTTATGGCTGAGTAATACATGTATGTGTGTGTGTGTGTGTGTGTGTTGACTCCATAGCTTAGCTATTGTGAATTGTGCTGATAAAAACATTGATATGATTATATCACTATAGTGTGCTGAGGATAGCCTCTTCAACAAATGGGGCTGGAAAAACTGGAAATCCATATGTAGCCAAATGAAATTTAGCCCCTCTCTCTTAAAACTGAACTGAAAGCATATCAAAGACCTGAGAAGTAGACCAGAAACCCTGCATCTACCAGAAGAACATGTAGGCCTAACACTCTAACATTGAGGCTCAGGAACTGAATTCCTTAAGTACACTCCTAAAGTTCAAGAAATAAAATGAAACATCCACAAATGGGATGTCATCAACCTGAAAAGTGTTAAAATTGATGAGCAATCATCCTGGATAAAAAGCTGTATTGCAAGACCAGAAGATGATGAGATAGTGGAAAGCTGCATTACCTTGTATCATGAGCACAGCAGCAGGAATATAGACACCTACTGAGGTTGATGAAAAAGGAATTTCACAAAATATAATAGTGTACATTCAGTTGGACTAGGGAATCAGAAATTTGAGTACAACAACAAAATATAAGAATATATAGATGCCAACTCACCTGCCACATGGGTACTGAAAGCAGCAAAGAGACCCCACAAAGGGAGGAGAGAACACAGAGAAACACAGATTGAGTACAGAAAAACCTGAAATCAGAGAAGCTGCCTGAACTTGTTTGATTTAGAGGTTGCAGTATTTAAAATCTTAGCAATTAGAGAAATGTAAATCAAAACTACACTGAGAATTCACTCACCCCACTCAGAATGGTAAATATTAAAAATAAAAGCAACAGTAAATGATGGCAAGGATGTGGGGAAAGAGATTCACTTAATACATTGCTGGTGGAATTGGAAATTGTTGCAACCATTCTGGAAAGCAGTGTGGAGCTTTTTTACAAAACTTGGAATGGAACCGCTATTTGACCCCATTATCCCACTCACTTTGTACCCAAACAACTTAAAATCAGCATACCGCAGTGACATACCACTTCAATATTTAATATCAGCTCAATTCACAATAGTTAAGCTATAGAACCAACTTAGGTGCCCTACATCAGATGAGTAGATATAGAATTTGGTATACATACAAAATGGAATACTACTCAGCCATAACGAAGAATGAAATTATATCATTCACCAGTAAATGGATGGAAGTGGAGACTATCATGCTTTGTGAAATAAGGCAGTCCCAAACCCAAAGGCAGAATGTGGATGCTAACTCACAACTAGAGAGTGAAAGATTAGAGGTTCATTGGACTAGACAAAGGGGAATGAAGAGAAGGGGGGAACATGTAATAGGAAAGACAGGAGAATGAATAAGACACATCTTTCCTATCTTCATGTATGAATATAGAAACAATGAAGTTCTTCGTCATGTACAACCACAATAATGGGGGATCCTATTTTCAACAAGTTATACTTATTCTATGTATGTATAATATGCCAAAATATGCTATTGTGTAAAAATAATAATATTTTTAAAAAGAATTTTCAATAAAAATACTGTATTCCTAGATTTGGTATTGTAGCTCAGTGGCGGAGCACTTGCCTAGCATGTGTGAGGCACTGATTGGATCCTCAGCACCACGTAAAAATAAATAAAGTAAAAGTATTAAACAAAAATAGCTCTGCCAGAAGAAAAATACTGTATTCCTAAATATATATTGTAATTCCTACCACTTCAAGTTGGGATGTTAATATATTAGCCTACATAGTTGTCTCCTACTATCTAATTCTTGAAGTAGTTTTCTATTTCAGTTTGTTTTTTATTATTGGTACCACTGTTAAATACAAAACTCCAGACAATAAGTAATGCTGCAGAGCTCTAGTAACAAAACAGCATGATATTGTCACAAAAATAGACCCAAAGACCAATAGGACAGAATAGAAGACAGAGACAAATCCAATCCTTAGAGCCCTCTGATACTTAACAAAGGTGCAAAAATATATATTGGAGGAAAGAGGATTTTTAATAAATGGTTCTGGGACAACTAGATAACTATCTAGAAAAATAACACTAAAACCCTATTTCTCACCCTGCACAAAACTCAAATGAAAATGGATCAAACACTTTGGAATTAGACCATAAACCTTGCAACTGTTAGAAAAGAATGTAGGGCCAACATTCTACATATAATTGCTGGCACCAGCTTCCTCAAAAGTACATGAACTGAAACTATGAATAAATAAGTGGGACACCATCAAATTACAAAACTTCTTCCCAGCAAAAGAAAGAAATAAGAGTGTGAAGAGAGAGCCTACAGAATGGTAAAAGTATCTTGGCCAGCTACTCATCTGATAAGGGATTAATACTCTAAATATATAAATAACTCAAAGCACTTCATACAAAAATATCCCAAATAACCCAATCAATAAATGGGCAATAGAAAAAATGAAATAGAAACTTCTTAAGAAAAAAATTACAAATAGCCAAATGAGAAAAGGTTCAATATCACTAGCAATTAGGGAAAGCAAATGAAAGAAATATTAAAATTTTATCTGACTCCAGAATTGCAATGTTCAAGAATATACATAAAAATGCAGGCAAGGTTGTGGGGAAAATATACACTTGTATATTGTTAATGGGACTGCAGACTAGTACAAGTCCAGAAACCACTGTAGAGATTCATCAAAAAACTAGAGATGTAAGCATCCTGTGAGGATCTGCCCACTCCTTGGTATTTTGCCAAAACTTCTAAAATCAGCATACTTCAGTGACAGCCACCTCAATGTTTATAGAAGCACATTTCACTAAATGGTGGAAACACCTTAATAGATAAATAAATTTTATGATTCTGACACATATATATGATATGTATGTAAACACACATGCGCACGCGCACACACACACACACACACACACACTAGGGTTCTTCAAAGGCAGAAAAGAAAATGAAATAATGGCATTTACAGGTAAATGGATAGCAATGAGAATATCATGCTATGTGAAATAAGCCAAACACAAAAACTCAAAACTTGAATGTTTACTCTCATGCAGAAACTAGAGTAGAACAAAGGAAATGGGGAGGGCAGGATAGGATATCATACAGATAAAGGAAAGAGCAGTAATGGAGAAGATTGAGAGGCAGAGTGCAGAGATGGGTAAGGGGAGGCAATGCAGATGATTGTTTTTTGTTGTTGTTATAGATGAACACAATATATTTATATATATTTTTAACCTGGTGCTTAGGATTGATCAAAGGGACTCAGGCATTTGAGGCAAGTGTTCTCGACTAAGCCACAACCCCAGCCCCAGAATGAATTCTTAAAAATTTGTTAGGTGGACATATAAATATACCACAGGGACTCCACCTTTATGCATAGGTAGAAAGAAGCAATCAAATATAAATTAATAGATGAGCAAAAAAGAAGTCTAATAGAGTAGATGAAAGAGATTTGGGAAATGTTAGGGGGAATGGGAGAAAAAAGAGAGAGGGAAGGGGGCAATCATGAACTGAAGTCAAATTGCATGTGTGTATTTTTTTGACCGAATGAACCCACTACTATATATAACTACACAGTTCTAATTTTAAAAAAGAAATATAGGTAAGAAAATCATTATGAAACCTAAAAAGGCAAAAACAAATTTCTATGGAAGTTTGGCTATAGGTGGGAGACACATACTGGCCTGGAGCCTGTGTTTCCCAATGTCATTTATTGTAGGACAGGTTTTACTACATTTTTATATTTTACATGATCCAACTGACAAAGGGGAAACTGAGACATTAATAGACAAGCTGGGTTTACAGGGCTTAGAGACCTAATCAGGTGCTTGGCTTTTTAGTTGGTCTTCCTTCCACCTCACTAGGCTCCATCTCAGCATCACAGACCTTCCACACTCTCTAGAAGGGCTTCCTTTTCTTCACCTAGGGGGACCTCAGTTTGTGGCACAATGCTCGTGTCCCTAAGGAAATCAGGGCTGTGGAAAAGTGCTGGGTGGAAGGCACACTTATTTCACATGGTTGACATTCAGTCCTGCCCCAGTCTCTTGCCTGCCTGTTCAGATAAGCATGTTCACCAGATTTCTCTGGCTCTCTTCCATATCCAGCCTGTATCTTGCCTCCCTAGTTTTAATTTGAGTGTTAACAGAGGCCCCACTCCCCAGCCTCTTGACACAACATTCCACTCTGTTTCTTCTGTTTTGTCTTTTGGGGGGCACCAATTAATTCACCCTCTCCAGTAACCTGCATGGCCATATCCTCAATCACTTCTGCTCAGATTCCTCTAAGTCTGAGCCTTGACATTCTCATGCCAGATATTCTTGGGTCATATTAATCCTTATTTTCTCTGGTTGCGCTGAATACTCATTTTTCAGTTAATGTCCTCAAATGTCAGATGAAAGTGGACTATTTCATGGACTTTTTATTGTGGCCTGTAAGTAAGATATATCTGTAAACAGCTAAGCACAGTACCCAGCTGGCAGGAAGTGCTCAGCATACATTAGGTGGCTGCCTTGCCCTTTTGGAGCTGCCATGGTGGGTGTGGTGTTGAGTTTCCTCTTCACTTCCTCCTGACAGGGCTTCCCTGTCACTGTGTTCCCATGTACCAGCTGAGATGCAGCAGCATGGCTCAGTCCCTGCTCTTCCTCTTGTTCCCAGCTTCCAGAGGCCTGAACTGGAACCTGGCTATGACTCACTCTCCTCTTACCAGGAACTCCTTTTGTTGATAGTTTACATTTTGATCTACTTTTGTAATACAGAGAATTTGAACCCAAGTTCTTCTGTGTGTGCTAGACCTGCCACACTATATAGAGTGGTTTTTTTTTCTTCATTCTACCACTGAACTCTGCACCCCAGCCCTTGATAAATATTTTAACATATACATATTTCATATATATGCATATGTATGTGTATTTTATATATGTATGTGATTTTGTGCATATTTAAGTTTCAATACAAGGCATTGTACTAGAAAGCACATAGAAAATTATACTCAAAGTTGGTTTATGAAATTGTACCTAACAAGTTTTTACTGGAAGTTACATTCATGTGGAATATCCATCCATCAAACATTTTTTTTTCTAAATAATAGAAACATATCAATCTGTTGACTTTTGCTTTTCTATGTGACATATATAGGCTAATGATATGAGAGGGAAGTCCTGGCACCTTAGATCTTGTGTGGTAAAGGCTAGACTGTGCATGATTTGGGGTGCAGGCTGTTTGTGATGTCCTTGACACTGGTTGTTTTTACTCCCTAGATTCAGGTATTTCCTCTGTGTTTGGGGTGTTGGCATAGATTTTCTAACTCTGGTCCTCCACAGCTCTTCTTTCTCTTCTCCTGGCTCAGATACTGTCATTGTCACCAGGACAAATGGTATAAATATGACAACTAAAGGGCTTGGACACAATGAAGGAAAATTATTAATGCAAATATCTCCTGGTCCTCTGTAAGTGTGTCATCTGAATTTAGAAAATTTTCTGTGTGCGACATCCTTTTTCCTCACAGAGAAAGCATCTTCCATGTTCCTTGAGACTTCTGTGGCTGCCTTCTCATTCTTCTTCTTGCCACAGTTGTCCTATTGCTGTCTTTTGGTCATTGCCCTGTACACATTCTTATTCAGTTGTCTGTGCCTTTTCTATACAGAAAGCTTTCATGTTTATAATATTGTCCTGAATAGCCCACTTGTCAATGAAAACAAAATTTTTCTTCTGGAAAGTTTATCATTATGTAATGTTGTAAGAAAGATTATAAAAATAAAGAAAACAAAAGGTGTCTATAGGCTTGAGCCACCCTGCATTTCTGAAGGCTGCCTTTCTTGACCCTGAGCTCTTTCACTGTCTCTGCACTGTGAGAACTGAGGATATTTTCATGAATAACAGCAGATCTTTATTATTGTGGCTTTCTTTTTCAGAGCTGGATTCAAATGATCCTTCAGGAATGAAGAACTCTCTGAAGCTAGAGGGTGATTCTATGGATGGCTCCTTCGCCAACAAGCATGGCCGCCACATAATAGGCCACATTGATGACTATACTGCTCTCAGAGAGCAGATTGCAGAGGGGAAACAGCTGGTTGAACAGATCCAGTCTCTCCTGACACCCACATGCAACTTCCTGGGCCTTGAAGCTCAGGGCTCAGAGGTAGTCACACCTGCAGCTCCTGCCTTCACTCTTTCTTTGTGCCCTTTGTCCTTAATTCTAGTTTCTTCTCCCCTATTTATTTTTGTGGCCTGCATCTCCCAATGACAGAGGAAGCATCTTCCAATTAT
Organism: Ictidomys tridecemlineatus; assembly: GCF_052094955.1. Classification (NCBI taxonomy): domain Eukaryota; kingdom Metazoa; phylum Chordata; class Mammalia; order Rodentia; family Sciuridae; genus Ictidomys; species Ictidomys tridecemlineatus. The sequence goes on from NC_135487.1 coordinate 117,986,354, forward strand.
TCTAGCCAAGCCCTTGCTTCCCTATCTCCTGATTCATTCTATGTTCTACTCTGTGGTATAGGAAACCAACTAGATATTCTGCCTCAGAGCCACAGAGATGTCTGTGCAGTGTTGCCACCATCCTCAGTAAAGTATTTGTTAAGAGTTGATGCCCATATGATGTTGAAATCAGCACAGTCTCATGGCTCATTATCTGTTACACTCATGCTGACCCATGTGGATTAAAATCTGTCAGGTGGACAGGTACTAAGGGATTCACATCCATAAAGGCCTTGTGTGTGGAAAGAGTAAGAATCTGGCAGTGGGAGGGAGGCAATCTGCAAATGCTTCTCAGAGTGCATCTGTGTTCAGAGACAACAAGGGCCAATGGCTGTGCTGTCTGAGCTACCAGAGACCCATGGATGTATAGACAGAGCCTTGCATCCAGGTAACCCCCACTTCAGGGCAAGATACATACCCCTATTCATAAACCAACTAATGGGCCACAAGCCCAATGTGAGAAGTCACCTCTTGTACCTCAAGTTCACTGGTGCAGAGGGGTCTTTTATTGTATGCAAGGAAGTTAAAAGGTCTGTAGAGGACATGACATGGGAATGAGCTGTGACAGCCTTATATAGGGTGTCCAGGTGAGGAGTCATTCCAGGTAAAAGGAGCCACACTTCAGTCCTGGGACCTCAAAAAATGAGCTAGAGTTTTGCAGGTTCAAGCAGCCCATGCTTTGTGCCTCATCAACAAGGGAAGCTTGAGTCTTGTGTAGGGCTGCAATGTTGTGAACCTTGAGATGTCTCAACTTCAGTGATGTCCATGGCTCCCTCCCACCTTTCCACAGGCACCAGGCAGCAAATGTTTCCATGACCTAAGAAGCAGTGCTCATGCCCTGCAGCGCACCCTAGATGAGTCAGCCTCACTCCTGACCATGTTCTGGAGAGCAGCTTTACCAAGCTTCCACGGCCCTGGGCTGCCTGGCAAAGTGGTAAGAGGCCAGTGTTGTCTTCTGGTATAAGCTTTGTTCTTCTGCCCCATGAGATTCTGTATTCTCAGTTCCAGGGCTTTCTGAGGGTCAGGAGCTACACAGGTTGTTAGAATGTGCTGGATCTTAATGTAGCATCCTGGAGGGAGACCCCTGGTGGATGTTTTCATTGAAGCTCTGATTACCTTACTTTGTCCTCACACCCCAAACCCCAAGATAATAATTCAAAGAGAAGAAAAGGAAATGGAGAAGCACAGACATAGATGCCATGGTAATCTATAAATATCTGCTTCCAATAAATCTGAAGTTTGAACTAAAATTCAGGGGCCTTTGAAGCTTCTCCATTCCTCAGGGCTTCTTGGTCAAAAGATCAAAGGAAGTCACTGTGATCCTGCAGCTTCTTTCAGTCATGCTCCTAGAATCCCAGCACACCTTTTATCTGTGTTCCAGTCTGGGGAAAAGGTAGAGCCCCTAAAGAATTGTCCTGCCTTGGTTGGACTAGAATCTGGATCCGCTCACTAGTTTTTATTTCCATATTAATGTAAATGGTATGTTTGGGGAAAAAACTATGCTAATTACAAGGAAGCACTTTACCATCTTCAGATTCATACAGACATTTTGAAATGTGAACACTGTCATCAGGTAGCCCTGTGTCCCAGACATAGTATCTCTGAAATTCCAAGTCCAGCATGGATGGGAGAAGGGTGAGACAAAACTACTTCAAGGACTGATTTGGAGGTCTTGTTCACAGTTGGGAGTTGCTGTGGGTCTGGAGTCAGGGTCTCCTTGATCCTTGATTGGGGGCTTTCAGGTTCTCAACATTCCTACCTGTGGTCTTTTTCTCAACTGTTCTGAACTGAGGGATTGAGAAGCTATAATGAAGGGAACTCAGTCTGCTGAGAAGATTGGAGTTCTGCTTCTGATTGGTAGGAACCACAAAGAACTGGATACATTCGGTCTCCAAACTATTGTCTGAGAGCTTGTCCTTCTTCCCCAGAATGAATCAATGGAAAGGGAGCTCCTGGATCTGCGAGCCCAAGTATCTAAACAGGAGAAGCTCCTTGAGAGCACAGCTGAGCGTCTGAAGACTGCTAACCAGCAGAAGGAAAACATGGAGCAGTTCATTGTCAGCCAGCGTAGGTGCCCCTGAGCTGTGGAGCAGCAGAGGAAAGGAATGGTCTTGCAGATGTCCCACTTGTGCTGCAGATAAACAGTGACCACAGAGGCACTGGGAATGTTGGGAAGGGAGAGTCTGATGCACTGGGCCCAACCCTCCTGTGACATGAGCAGTTGTGGTTGCAGAAGGAGGGGGGGACAAAGGGGTCAGCAAGAGGCCATGATTGAGGGGTGAGAAGAAAATGCTCTAGAAATTGCATGCCCAGCAAGTAGGGCCCAGCTGGAAATTCCTTCTCTCAGGGGCTCTTTTCTTCTTTCAGTGACCAGGACCCATGATATTTTGAAGAAGGCAAGGACTAACTTGGAGCGAAAGCAACGATTCCATCTTACACAGTCACAGAGCCTGCTTCAAATACATCACCATCTGACATCAGCTCTGTAAGTGACCCTGACCTCCTTTACCTTCTGGGAGATATCAGGTTCACCACACAGGTCTTAGCTCCTGGATAGCCTCCTCTTAAGATTCCATCCCTTCACCCTCCTGCCCGCTCAGCTTTCTACCCTGTTATTACTCTCCTCTCCTCACCATCTCTCCCCTTTAGCCCAATTTTCTCTCCTTGATGTCAGTCAAGCAAGGAGCCAGAGAAATGCAGTTCAGTTGGTCCCTGAGGGAAGAAACTTTCAAAGTCTCTCTGTGAATTAGTTGTCTACCAAGAGATCTTGAGGCCATAAGTGCATTCTGGACTTTCCTGAACTACTTGAAAAACCAAATAAGGCATAACCTTATAAATTGACTTTAGTGCACAAAATTAGGTTAAGAACAGCATTTTATTTTAACATCTCATTTTCTTTAAAAAACATGAAGGAAGATCCATTTGGTCTCCTGGATATAAAAGAAAAAACTGATAATGAAAAAAAGATGTATGAAAGATGATATGTCATGAGCTTTGTAATGTTTTGAACAACCAATAAAAAAAAGAAAAGAAAAGAAAAAAAATACACTTTAAGGGAAAAGTTTTAAAATATATATATATATAGCAGATATTCTCTACTTTCACTTAAATGCTGTGCTAATAATTCCCTAGAAATCCTATTAAGAGAAAATTCATGTGTAACTGATTGTTTTAAATATGAGAAATTAAACCTTTAAACTTATATAGTAAACATCAGAGCAGTTGAGCATTCTAGGAATGTTCCTAAGTTGTACCCTGAGAGCCTTGACACCCATAGTGTGATCAAGCATGGGATGTATATTAACTAGCTCTTGTTTTCTAATTCCCTTTGGTTCTTCTCTGAGAATTGCTTTCTTTCCTGAGCCTCTTAACACAACACTTAGAGGATTGGCTCTGTACAGCCTCTTCCTATCCCTGCCAAGTTAACCCACAGCCTCCAGTTCCTGCTGGCTCCCTCCAGTGTGCAGGCCACCCTCTTTTGTTCCAAATTTCTGGTCTCTAACTCCAGGCTAAATGTTAACTGGTTGTATGCCATTGGCTGGCCCCTTTGCCTCTGTGAGCTACTACCCTCCATCTGTTAAATGTGGACCTAGACTTCTATCATCTCTGAGGTCCCTGCCAATTTGACTACTCCTTATGAAAAATGAGACACACACTTAACAGGGGAACTTGCCCCAATATGTCCTCTTCAGTACAGGCTGTTTCTACATGTGCGTGTTTCATGGTTCATCCTTCTTTTCCTGGAATATGACAAGGCCTTTATTTTTCTTCAGACCACATAACATGTAGTATGAACTGGGTAATAAGAGGACAGTAGTAGGATCTGACCATATGACATGCAGTAGGGCTATGGCTGGGGCACCAGGGATTTGGGTGCACAGGGAAGCTTATCCTCTAAGCTGGAACCTGGAATCTCCTCCAGACCCAGTGCATCCCCTTGACTCATTCTTTTTACTACCTCCCACCATGTTTATGCCTTCCTGCATGCTTTGCCCTAATTCCAGTGTCTGGGAATCATAAGTGGGGTCTAACAGTTCCATCTGAACAGAATTCTTTTGTTTACTTGCAGGTGAAATCGTTAAGGGTCCTTCTGTGTGCTCCAGCATTGAGACCTTTGCCTTCCAGGAGCCACAAAAGAAGCAAAGCCACCATGCTTTTGAGATATATATATATATTCATTCCCTAGCACTATGTCTAACCCTACACTATTCCTAAATTTAGTTCTATACATAAAACTACATTAATATAAAGCATATGTAATAATATGAATATTCATGTGTAATTAGACATAAATTTAATATCAATGGAGAAAGAGTGTGGCATAGGGAGGCAACTTACACGATGATCAGAAAGCAGAGAAAGAGAGAAACTCTTTTCTCCAGATTCAAAATGTATACCTCATAGACATGCCTCCAATGAACAACTTCCTCCAGCCACACCCCACCTGCCTTGAGTTTACCACTCAACTAATTCACTGATTAGACCAAGACAAGCATTCAGTCATTTCTCCTCTGAACCTTCTTGCACTGTCTCACATATGAGACAGTGTGAGACAGTGATTTTCTTTGCCTTCAACTTCATTGATTGGCATGAGACAGACAACCTTTTGCAAGGCCTCACTGACAAAATGTAGTTCAACTTCATCTATTTGTGCTTATCTTCCTATGTTAGCTCTCAAAATATTTTGTGAGTGCTACTCAAGAAAATATGAAATGGTGATCAGTTCTGCTAACACTGAGTATTTGTTTCACTAATATCAAATTTCTACCCTGCTGCTCTGTTTCCATGCTTTTCTGCATATATGATAAACTTGAGTCATAGGGTAATATTTTTGAAGCCATTTTACAATGCCAATCAAACCTGGCATTTTTTATATTAATGGTATGCAGGTCAGTCAAGAGGATACCACTATAAGCTATAATTCACATGTGCACAATGTGGGATAATTCTGTGACTATCAACTGGTTGGTGGTAATGAGATGCATCCCAATTTCAGACAAGCTAAAATGTGAAGAAAAGAATACTCTGGCAGACACCCATAGAATCTCTTCTGATGATTCCTTCTATCTTTCTGAAAGTGACGAGAAATGCAGTGTGGTGAGCATGGACAGCACCCTGGACAATGTCCTGGAGGAGGCCACCTTCCTGTGCACTGGCTGTGCCAAGGATTGAGGGCTCCTTCAAGCACTGGTGCAGTGGGGTCCTCGAAATGAGAAGGTGCAGGGGACCAACTGCAGTGCTTGATGGGCCTTTTTGTTGTCTGCTTTGTGGACACTGTGATAACCTTAGCAGAGTGCCCCCATAAGCATCAACTGGAAAGGCAACGAGGAGAACATGGCCCTAATCACAGCTGTGCCTGCAGGACACCCCACCATCACCAACTACCTGTTCAACTATTTCTCTGGTCTTGATCTTGAAAGAAGGGACATTTTCAGCTTCACTGCCATGATGAAAGTCACCATGTAGGGCTAAATGGAGTGTGCTAGAGTCCTGATGCAGGGGCAGATATACATGGAAGGGACACCCGCCATGAAATATCCCCTCAGAAGCGAGCCGCTTTACATAGGCCGCGCGGAGGCCGCGCCCAACCCTATCCCGAAGAGTTTGAGGAAAAGTACAGGCTAGAGCTGCTGCTGGCCTCTGAGGAAGTTCTGAAGCCTACAACCTCCAAAAATGCTTGCAGAGACTTACTGAGTTTGTGCGGTCCATGCTGACCTAGCACTCCAACTGGGGCCTGGAGGATGGGAGCATCCTAGACCATATGATCAGGATGAGCATAAGCTTTTACAGTCCAATTCTGACTTATCATCTGCCAAACTGTGAGCCCTGAGGACCTTTCCTGTGGGCGAAAAAGGCAGCAGGCAGTAAGAAAATCCTAGCAGCTAGCAGGGAACCAGGACACCCTTGCCCAAGAGAGGGCTGAGGAGGAGGGCACTGAACAACAATAGCAGACTTCTGAGGCCCAGAGGACCTCCAGAGAGGAGGTTCCAAGAGTCAGCACCCCATCTCTTTACCTGCCAGGGGCCCAGGGGTCAGCCTCTTCCATTTGGAAGGCCAACCTCCTGCCCCACAAACTCCTGCATCAGAGAAGTGAGTGGCCAGGTGTGGTGGTCCTCAGCATCCACATCAGCAAGGTGCAAGCACCCACCTTCCAGAGGGACCAGAAGGGCAACACCAAGATAGCACCCACCTGCAGATCCCCAAGTGGCAGGACAAGAGTCCAAGAAAGAAAAGAGGAAGGCAGAAGGGGCAGAGAGGAAGCACCAGGCGGAAGCACCAGGCGGAAGCACAGAAGGAAAGGCGGGCACCACACTGGAGGAAAAGGACATGAGGGGGTCTGTTGAGCAGAGGACCTGTGTCAGGCTAGCAGCTGTGGACTTGATGCAGAGCCCCAGGTAGGAGGTGGGTGGGGTCATGCAAGAAGTTGAGACATGCAGGGGAGGGGAGAAACACAGGGAGGGGGGCCCCAGGATGGATGCACAGAAGGATGCACAGGGCTCCTACAGTGTGCTCTGCCAGTGCTGCACAGCCTCTAACAGACTTCTTCCCAGAATCTAGGAGGTGATGAACTGTTTCTAACTGGGAACAACACAAACTGATTTGTCTAACACCCATTCTCCTAGCAATCAATACACCTAAAGGACAATTTACCTAAATGTCACCATTTATAGAACATCAATTAAGAAATTAAAAAAAAAACAATTTATCAAAAGGTAGTATTTTTGCATTGTTTTGTATTTTATTCATTATTCACCATTCTGCACCATTTTACAGGTGATGTGGCTCTTTGTATTTAAAGAAGTTTAAGTACATGTGCCCCAAGACCCTTGGATTAAAATATTTGTGGTGGCTGTATGAATACACACAGAACTCATGGGTTCTCCATCTTTTTACCATTGGTTTTGGCTTTTACCTTTTCCATCTAATTGTGGGTGCAAATTTGAACTATATTTTCCTATTAATTTGATTAATTGATGCTGTATATTTGTTTTTATTTGATGGAATCTTTGACTTTTACAGCAAAATGATCAAGTGAACTCTTGGCCATACAGTAATAAAAAAATCATTGTCAAAATTTATGAAATAATGCATAAATAAACTTGCATTTATTGCTAGATTCATTTTAAACAGAGACTTTGGATTGGATACACCACTTAGTAAATCTTTAACTAGTTATAAGAAAAAAATTGAGTTTTAATAAGAGGGGTAAGTTTAAAAAGTGATTAGTAGAAATAGAAAATTAAGTCATATGCCCTTAGATAAGTCAAATCTGTATATCCTTAAAAGGTAAAAACTATGCAAAAAGGATGAGAAAACCAGAGTGATGAAGTTGCTGAAGTGGGCGGGAGGTGATTTTTAGAAACAGGTGGTTAGAGTTGAGTATTAAGTTAGATGTTTTAGCAAATTTCAAAGAGTATTCAGCACTTTCAGGACAGCCATCTCTTCCAGGCTCAAGTGGAGTTTACTTTTATTTTTCCTTTGGTAATTGTCCCTGATGTTCATCCTCATGCCAGCTTTATAAAATTTCCAGGATGTGAGGTCTTTGGCAGAACAGAGGTGTGATTTGCCTGGGTGCAGAGCTCTCAGTGGAGCTTTCTCTCTATGCTTTTATGTCCAAAGCACTGAGAAGTTTTTAGTGGATTTTAAAGTATCTGTCACATATGCACTTTACTTAAATGTTAATTTAAATACTGGCGACATGAACTGAAACTATTGTACACAGTTTGAAAGCTCTTTACAATAACCCTGGATTCATGCTGACATGTACTTCTCTGTCTCATGATGCAGGCAGGGGCTGGCACTCAGTTCTCCTTGCTGCTTCCTATTGGCACTTCTGGGTGTGGAGCTTATCAAAGATTTCACACTATTCCTTCCCAACTTAACAGATCATAAGGCTGCACCCAGGCTGTTGGAGAGACTGCTGAGATAAATATACCATGTAGCAAAGTCAGATTTTAACACACTTCTCCTAAATCCCAGAAAGGCACCAGGATGAATGCCTCAGAATCCTGGACCCACCTTTAGAACTACCGATGTTTACTGGATTTGGAACACCCCTATGGCTTAGAAGTTGAGGTTGGTCACATCACCTTGGAGAACAGGGCTGCAAATGACCTCATTTATCTTTGGAGTTGTACTGTGCCCCTGGCATTGTGGCATCTTCATACCATGTCTATGGAATCCATAGCTTTACCAGTCTTACCACAAGCCCCTCCCTCATCAGCTGAGGGCCCAGCCAGGCAGGGTCAAATGGCCTCTGTTTTGTAATTCTCAATACTGGATGCCCTGCGGACCACCTGGCAGCTTTGCAACATTTCCCACCCTTACTCCTAATGCAGAGACTGTTGCTGTTTTGCTCTGGGGGAACTGAACATCAGTGTTTGAGTTCCCAGGAGACTACACTGCAGCCTGTGTTGACAACTGCAGATTCTATTCTCACTGATTTAGAGACTGTTCTTCCTGGACACCCATCCTGAGTTCCTACAAGAAGCTCCAACTTTGAAGAATGCCTAATTGTCATTGGAACAGCCAATGTTAGGCAGATTCTTCTCTGGCTAATTTGGCATCTGGCTGCCAGAAGATTGTCTAATAATCCTGCCTGTTAAGCACCATGGTATATGGGCACTGGGAATGGCATGGAGCCCCACCCTGACAAGCTGTGGCACTTTGTTGCTACCTGGCCAGAAATGCACATTCCTGGTCCCATCCAGCCCTCTACTCCACCACAAGCCATTGTCAGAGTCTCCAGTGATGGGAGGACTGTCAATGGTATGGCAGGTGATTTCTTCAGTTTCTGAGTTATTGTGAGGTGTGTGACCTGGGACTTCTTTTTCATGTTTGTTCTAATTTTGTTCAGATGCACAGAATATGCCTGACCAGCCTGAGACATAGCCAATAATACTGCTGGTGTCCACAGAATAGCTCAGAAGATACATGCGTTTAGAAAATCCACTAAATCAGCAAACTGATGTCAGCACAACAGTTTTTTTGGCAGACTTGAAGTTGAGCCTGCCATTTTTCCGGTTAGGTGGAAGCAGTCATTTTCTGATGAGTATCGTGAAGTGAGGAGAATGATACATGCTTGGGAGAGCTCTGACAGTTCTTAGCTGTGATGTAGGTTAGGGGCAGAAGAATGTGACTGTGAATCCCAAAAGAGCCAAGTGCAGGAAGAGTTGGTGCAGAGCCTGGTGCAAACTCTCTCTCCAGTTCTTCTCTCCAGAATCAAGTCACTTCCAGGCTACCTGGGAAGTCCTTCTCTTTGATATCCACAGGTGGGGTCCGAGTGGCTTCTGGATCAGGTGCCCAGCACTTCTCAGTCTGGCTGTGTGGTAGCATATTTGGTAGTAAAGTTGTTACACTTCAAGGACAATGTCTCTTCCCTTTTCTTCTCACTAAGGAGGAGGAGATTCCCCTTATTCTTTAGTCTCTTTGGAAAGGGCTGCAGTACAGCAGGTGAACACTCTGCCTAGGCTTGGGGGGTGGGGGGCAAGGCAAGATGTCAAGAAGCAAAGTTTGGATGTTTTTCAGGAGTTGATCTTTGGACTCATACCTCTCTCAAGTTAGGGATCTGTGGGAGCACAAGGGCAGATATTCTGAAGTGGAATCCTCCTGCCCATGCTTGACAGACTGGTAGTGTCCCTATGATAAAGGTGAGAGAGGCAAGTGGGGGGTCAACTGGGCTTGTGATCAGCCCCTAGGTCACCCTGAGGAGTGCTGGGGCTCAGGTGGGCCAGTCAGTTCTTAGGCGACATTGTTAAGTTGACCTCTTTCTGGGTATGGGATTCACAGAGATGTGATTTTATGATCCCTGAGATGGAGAAGAATAGCCCCTGGTCTCCCTGACAGTCCAGCTGACATTATTTGCTGTGTTTTTATTTCTTTGAACAGCTGCATCTAGTCCCAGGCTGTCTGCCCTCCATTCATCATCTTTCCAGGGGACAGGTGCTGATGAGTGGTGACCTACCACAGTTTTCCCTCCAGCTTCCAAGTTCCTTCCCTAAAATCCTCCTCACTTTCTCTTTTCTTCCCCTGTTCCTTTTCTTTCTTGGTCCATTTTCTTCATCCAATTTGGTTAAACTCCTTGCTCATTTGTGGCACCAGCTGTCCTGAGGTCTACAAAAAGCAGAAAAATAGGGTTCCTAAGAAGCATTATGGTGGCCCTGATACCCCATTAGGTCAAGACCTCTGAGTCTCCAAGTATGAGTGAGCATCATGCACCTCATGCTCCTGTGCTGGGATTCTGCATCTCAGCACCTCACCCTACCCTGCTTTTAGAAAGGGTGGCCTGGTCTACAACTCTCCTGACATGTGACAGCACAGATGGCACAGGCTTGGGGATTCTGCTTCCATGCAGAATCTTTATTAACTCTAAAAGCAAATTTCAAGTAGATAAATATCTTCTCAGGGATTTATATATAAAAACAATTAGAGAAAAGTTGAAGTACATTTTAATACTTTTCAGAGTGTGAGTAAATTATGATCAAATTGGACAGAAGAAATAGTTCTAAAACATGGTTAATGCTGCTGATTTTAAAGCGAGATTCCTGAATCTTGCTTCTGTGTGAGCAGAGGTTGCTCTTTGACAACACAGATGGGCCCTTTATTGCTTTTACCTCCATAGCTGGTTACTCCAGTTCTAATGCTGGAGGCTACACTGTGACACTGATGTAGTTTTTCTACTTGCTATGTGCATAAAGTGTCCCACAGTCAGCCCAACACCAATCCAACAAGAAGAGCAGGGAGAGCATGGAGCTGCTCCTGCCTCTGCTTCCTCTAGAGAAATGCACATGAAATATCACTGACATCATGGAAATCATGGTGTAGCTTCTCAGGTTACTCAAGCAGACTCCTGGCAGCACTAGGATACCTCAGATTGTGAAGAATTGCAATGCCATTACCACCTCCACTTTGGGCACTCCTGAGGCAAAACAGGCTCATTCCGTGGTTCAGGAGAGCTTGTGACAAAATAGGATTTGTGATGCCTGTGCCTATTCCTTCCCAGCTGTCAGCAGATAACAGGTCTCTGGGGTAGAGGCTGCTGTTGGTGAGACAGAGGCCCAGGAGGATGCCAGATCTCAGGCAAGAAATGATGAAAAACCTGCTGTTCCAGACATTTGGGGAGTATCAAGACTTCCAAGTTCCATGAAGAAATGCCTCATAGAGGCTGGGGAATGAGCCCAAAGCAAGGAGAAGTAGCCCCTGCATGCTCCCCCTTATAGATGAAAGACCTTTTTGTATAATTTGCCTTCACCTAAGTTTGCTTGAGTTACACCCTGATGCAAGTCTCCTGGGCCTTTCCCCAAGTGCACCTGCAGGGTCATACTGGCTCCTCTGTTAACACTACAGTTATTTCCCACATGGCTCAGAGTGATTGGGCACTGCTGTAAAATCCAGCCCAGGTTGTTACATGATGAAGTGCTTTTAATTTACAGTATTGGAGAGGGTCTCACACTGTCAGAAACGCCCTCCAACAAAGGTTTGGGGAATGCACAAGACTAGCTGGTGCTTCCCTTATCTGAGCAAGAGGGTGAGTGTCAACCCGTCCCACCACCCAGCCTGGCCAAGAATTACAGGGAGTCCGGAGTTGAGTCAACCATAGAGGTGCAGCAATCTCAACTTTATTGTGTCAGGGACAAGGTTATACAGTGATAGAAAGAAGGAGTAAGAAGAGACAGTACCAAGAACCAATAAGGAGCAGTTACGTCACTATCACTAAGGGCCTAGGCAGATTTCAGGTTAAACCATTAGGCGGGACTAAGGTCAAAAGCCCATGCACAGGCTAAAAGCCGGAAAACCCCAATCCAGCCAGGTCATGTATACGGAAATGCTCTGGAAGATCCCATGAGGCCACCTCAGCCAACACCCAATAATGGCCACGGTCCCAAGGGAGGTAAAAGATTCCAACATCACACATCCTGCACTGGTTGGCTTAGGGTCCTAGTCCTCCAAAGAGGGTAGTTATTTGGATTCTGAACCTGTGCCTAGTTCTTGGTTTCCTGCCAACTAGGTACACATGAGTCTTGCTTTGAGTCAGGCAACCCCCTGGAGGGCCTCAGTGTTCTAAGGAAATAAAGGGCGGAACATTGGCCATGCAATATTCTTATAAAACAGAAAACATCAATCATGATAGATCCTTATATTACAACTAAGTCATGGTCATTGAGACACCAGGAAACTTTGCAGTGGGATGCCATTAGCCACAAAGAACTTACAACAAACACAGTTATTTCTAAAATGAGAATAGTCATTTCTGTGCCCATGAGTTCACTTGTCTTCATTAAGATTTTAAACAAGTGGCTTAAAAATTGCTTCTGCAATTTTTTTTTAATTTAAAGAAATGGGAGAGGATAAAAAGACCAAAATCACTCTCTGCACTGATTTGACTTGAATTTCAAGGGACATTGAACGCCAGTGCTACACCACTAAATTCCCTCACTCTGACACGGTTTGCAATAAGACTGTGCAAAGTACAGCCCCTTTTGTGCTTCAATGAGCACAGTGTGTCACTGGGTGATTGTGTGCAGAAGCATCCTGGTTCATACACATGCATGAACACTATGTGCACACAGATGACCTCAAGGGAGACCAAACTGCCTGCCTGACCATGGCTTCCTAAGGGAGTGTCTCTTGTGACCCACTTAGTCAGAAGAATCACAAGCCTAAGAATTCTCTGGGAGTCCAGGTGACACATGTTGTGGTACATGAAAGAAAAGTGACCACAACACTAGGAGCAACTAAAAGATCTTTATTGCAGCAGTGCAACAAAGAGAAAAGAAAGAAAGAGAGAGAGGAGAGAGAGAGAGAGAGAGAGAAAGAGAGAGAGAGAGAGAGAGAGAGAGAGAGAGAGAGAGAGAGAGAGAGAGAGAGAAAGAGATTAAGAGGGAGAAAGCAAGAGAAAGAGAGCGCACGCAAGAAAGATAAAGAGAGCAAGAGAGAGAGAGAGCAAGAGAGGGGGGCCTGGCAGGAGGGAGTTTTTATAGCCCAAATCTAATGGGGCCTCTGGGTCTGCAAGCTGCCTTGTTGGCCCAATGGGGGGTTAAGTGTTCAGCCTTGAGTGGGTTTGAATGTTCAGACTTGATGCAAACAGGTGATAAAGAACCAGATAGAGGGAGGTTTGAGTGCGTGGACTATCTTGTAGCCAACATCTGTTCAGCCTGCCCTGCAGACAACACAGTTCAGCCTGCTCTGCACCCAACATTCCTCCCTTTTGGTTTTTCTAAGTGACATGGGGGACGGCGTAAAGTCCTCTGGCTACTTCCTGCTTAATGTGGGAGGCATTTGACCTATAAAGGGAAGTGGAGGAATGTTTGGGGGACAGGTCTGAGAACACCAGGGCAGCCAGAAATAACACTCAGTGGCTACAGACAACTACTGTGGTAGGGGTAAAGTCCATAAAAGTTCCTTGAAGCCACAAGTCCTTGATGGCATCAAACCAGTCCTGTATGAAGGAGATTCTGGTATCAGCCACTGTTCCTGTAGCAGGGACACTAGGAAGTATTGGATGTGGCTTGGTTGAATCCAGTAATGTTAAGGGTGACAGAACGATTGCAGCCAGTGGAAGGGCAATTGCCTTGACCCATAAATTGAGAGTGGGTGGTGTCATCCGGGTGTCATGTCACTTGGATGTAGAAGTGGTATCTGTGGTTTGAGATAAAAACTTGAGAGAGAAAAATGATTAGTAAAAGAAGAAGAGGGTTCGTGAGAAATTTTGAGTTTGGTGGGCATGGTGGAAGTCCAGGACTGGACATTTGGAACAAGTGCCTTTTTAAGGTGGGAGACATGGTACCAGGGGAGTGGCCCAAAAGCTTGGCCACCATGGGGTTAATAACTATGACTGTATGAGGTCCCATCCATTGAGCTTCCAATGATAGAGAATGCAGTTCCTGAAGTAAGACTGAGTCACCCAGTTGAAGAGGGTCCAATTCAGTTGGTGGTTGTGCGGGGATTGAGGCAATGAATGGAACAGGAAGGCACCGGTCTGCATGTTCCCTTAGGAGTTTGCATAGAAGTGTGAGATTAGGCAGGTAGGACACAAGGGGAGGAGGAGTGATTGGAAAGCTTTGGTTGATTAAGAAAGGGAACCCAGAGAGTAGCTCAAAGGGGCTAAGGCCTGAGGGAGCTCTTGGGGCTACCTGAATTCAGGTGAGGGCCAATGGCAGGAGATTGGGCCAGAAGAGCCTGAGTTCAATAGCATGTTTAGTGAGATGATCCTTGAGAATGCCATTAGGCCTCTCAACCTTACCCAAGGATTGGGGTTGATAGGGGATGTGGAGCCTCCAAGTGATGTTGAGACCTTTGGAGACTAGTTGAACAACCTGAGAAGTGAAGGCCGGACTGTTGTCTGACTGGATGGAGGCGGGAAGTCTGAACCTGGGAATGATTTGCTGGATGAGGATGGAGGTGGGAGTGTCAGTAATTTCCCTGGATGTAGGGAAAGCTTCTATCCAACCTGAAAAAGTATCAACCAATGTAAGTAGGTAGCAAAGCTTTTTGTGCCTACGCACATGAGTGAAGTTGATCTACCAGTCTTTGCCTGGCTAGTGGCTCCTCTTCTGAGGTGTGGGGAGTTTAGGTTTGATGCTTCCTTGTGGGGATACTGTAGAACAGACAGAATAAGCAGAGTGGACCTGCTGGAGAGTAGTTCTCATTCCCAGGAAGTTAAAGAGGGGTTGTGAAAACTGGATTAGGAGAAACCTAGAGAGGACTAATAGGAGTCCTGTGAGGGGGAGGAGCCAAGGCCATACTTGACTGAACATTCCCCATGGAGCCTGTTGGCTTATTTGCTGTCTCCTCTTTTCTAGCTGTTCTTGTCTTTTATTACTCCCAGGAAAGCTATGTTTTGGCTTAACTGGTTTTGGTAGGTGTTTAAGATCAAGTTGGTCAAAATTGACTTTGTTTCTATCTATTGTTAAGAGTCAGCTGAGTTTCCATAGGGGTCCCTCATGGGGGAACCTGAGAGCAGCTTCTTAGTTCTGCTAGTGCCATTTGTGCTAGGATGGGTCCAGGTCTTGCTTGATCATGTGGGTTCCCTTGGAAGCATCAGGGATGTCTCCTGTCTCCAATGACCCTCCTATTCACAGCAAGTGCACTGATTGGCTTTTCATTCTCCAGTGGTCTCAATAATCTCCCTGACCAGGAGGTTATGTGGCCCAGAGTTGCAAAGCTCTTTAGAGAAGTTCCCTGTTCCCTGGATTCAGACTGACTCAGAGGGCCAGAACCAAATATTGGTTTTCTTGGCCATTTTAATTTAACTTTAAGTCTTGATTATAACATCCAGCAAAGTCATTTTCAGCCTAAATTAAGAGTTTTGGGCTTTAGCTAAAGTCTGGCCTACTTTGGAATCATTCTGACATGTAGTAAGATGGGAAGCATAGCCTTATCTCAGGTAAGGCTAAGATTTATAAATCTTAGGTAAAGTGTTCTACTATCAAACTGATCTTTGTTTTTAAATATTATTTTATAAAGTTTATATATGTTGTTGCTTGATGTGACATTAATTCTAGGTAAAACAGTATATTACATTTAAATTGTACCCAGTGTATAGAACTTTATATTAATCTTATTGATAACAGGTTCAGTTTTAGAACATTAAATGATATAAATAAATCTCCAATGTTATTTTTATAAGCCTAAAATAACCATGCAACCTTTTAGAGAACACTAGCTTGATATAATTTTTTAAAAACTTTTATCTTAATGACATATATCTGGAAAATATGAACACACTTAATATACAAAGAAGAGTAATAGTACCACAATTATTATTGGTGTTTTTATATTAATCAAGTTTAGCTTTCAAAGAAATAACATATTACAATATTGCAAAATAACAGTTGTTGTTTAACCATAGTTGTATACACAGACCTTCTTTAGCACTTACTTAAACCTATATAGCCAGCATACACAGACTTTCTTCATCACTTGCTTCAACCCTCTTATTTACTTAATAGACTCTCTTATCTAGAAACACATTATTCTTCTATTAAATCCATATTTAGAACCTTCTAATTTCTCTCTCCTGTTAACTCTTTCTTTATTCACACTTTGAAAGTGAGATAAAATCTTAGAGTAGTTTTGATTTGCATTTCTCTAATTGCTAGAGATGTTGAACATTTTTTTCATATGTTTGTTATTGATTGTATATCTTCTTCTTAGAAGTGTCTGTTCAGTTCCTTGACCCATTTATTGATCGGTTTATTTATTTATTTATTTATTTATTTATTTTGGTGTTAAGCTTTTTGAGTGCTTTATATATCCTAGAGATTAGTGCTCTATTTGATGTGCTTGTGGTAAAGATTTGCTCCCATTCTGTAGGCTCTCTATGAATCTCACTGATTTTTTTTCTTTTGCTGAGAAGAAGCTTTTTAATTTGAATTCACCCATTTATTGATTCTTGGTTTTAATTATTGTATTACGGGAGTCTTATTAAGAAAGTTGGGCCCTAATCTGACATGCTGGAAATTTGGGCCTACTTTTTCTTCCATTAGGCACAAGGTCTCTCGTTTAATTCCTAGGTTCTTGATCCACTTTGAGTTGAGTTTTGTGCATGGTGAGAGATAGAGGTTTAATTTCATTTTGTTACATGTGGATTTCCAGTTTTCCCAGCACCATTTGTTGAAGAGACTATCTTTTCTCCAATGTATGTTTTTGGTGCTTTTGTCAAATATAAGATAACTGTAGTTATGCAGGTTAGATTCTGTGTCCTCTCTTCTGTACCATTGGTCTACAGGTCTATTTTGGTGCCAATACCATGCCGTTTTTGTTACTACTGCTCTGTAGTATAGTTTCAGGTCTGGAATAGTGATGCCATCAGCTTCACTCTTCTTGCTAAGGGCTTAAAAAGAAACAAAATCAGTGAGGTGGATAGAGACCCACCAGAATGGAAGCAAATCTTTACACAGCATACTATAGGGACACAGCCATATCAATATTTCTAACAGCACAATTCACAAAAGCTAAATTATGGAACCAAACTAGATGCTTTTCAGTAGATGAATGGATAGGGAAACTTTGGTATATATACACAATGGAACATTACTCAGCATTAAAAAAGAATAAAATCATGGCATTTGCAGGTAAATGGATGGAGTTGGAGAATATAATGCTAAGTGAAGCAAGCCAGTCCTCAAAAAACTTTGATTTGAGGATGCTGACTCATAATGGTGATGGGGAAGGGGGAAGCATGGGAGGAATGGAGGAACTTTAAATAGGGCAAAGGGGAGGGAGGGGAAAGGAGGGGGTAAGGAGGTAGGAATGATGGTGGAATGAGTTAGACATCATTACCCAAAGTACATGTATGAAGGTACGAACGGTGTGGAAATACTTTGTGTACAATCAGTGACTGGAGAAATTGTGCTCTATATGTGTAATATAAAATGAATTGCATTCTGCCATGGTGTATGACAAATTAGAATAAATAAATAATTTAATAAGAAAAAAAACCCAATCATAGT
This sequence comes from Ictidomys tridecemlineatus, assembly GCF_052094955.1. Taxonomy (NCBI): domain Eukaryota; kingdom Metazoa; phylum Chordata; class Mammalia; order Rodentia; family Sciuridae; genus Ictidomys; species Ictidomys tridecemlineatus. The sequence goes on from NC_135487.1 coordinate 118,003,846, forward strand.
AGCAGTAGGAGTTTGATGTCCTATTATAATTTTTGTAATTTTCTCCAGATGTCTGAGTATTGAAATCTATGGTTATCAGGGGTTTTCCTTCCACTGAGTTAGGAATCTACATTAGTATATTTTCTCAAAGCTTCTGTCAGCCTGATTAGGAATACAGCTGTAGTCGCATGCCTACCTTGAGAGATTTCTCAGACTTTGTCCTAAATTGCAGGTTTAACTATGCACCTTTCCATGTCCCAAAACCAAGCAAATGATGAAGCCGTAAGCCATTTATCATCGATACCCTGTCTCAAAATTAAAAAGAAAAAGGGTTGGGGATGTGGCTCAGTGGTTAAGCACCCCAGGGTTCAATCCCCAGTACCAAAACAAGTAAGTGAATGAATGATGAGAGATAGCAAGGAGAAGGGACCTCAGGGAGACAAATCCTTTCAGAGGACACCCTCAGTGATCCACCTCCTCCAGCAACACCCCACCTGCCTACAGTTACCATCCAGCCAGTCCATTCAAACTAGGAAGGACTGATTGGGTTACAGCTCTCACAATCCAACCATTTCACTTCGGAATATTCCTGCATTAACTCAGGAGCTTTGGGGGTTCCAGTTCCCAAGGTAATAGAGTCAGGGTCCCCAGCCCAGAGGAAATCCCACAAGTTGTAATTTTTGCATCGATTCCAGTCAGAGCCCAACTCTAGACCTCTCCTCTGGACATGAAAGCAGAAGATGTCTTAGAAGGAGGAGTAAGAAACTTTAAGTGGAGAAGTTGGGGTAATAAAGACCACCCTCGAGACCACACAGACCAGGGTGCCAAGAGCCCATGGAGTGGCCAAGGTCTGAAAGAGGAGGAGTCAAGGGATTTGTTCCCCAGAGAAAAGGGCAGAGAATGCAGAAACTGCTAGACTTATTAAAGAAAGTTGTAGCTGGGCCTGGAGGCTCAAGCCTCTAATCCCAGTGACTGAGACAGGAGGAGCAAAATTCAAGGTCAGCCTGCATAAACTTTGCAAGAACCAGTCTCAAACTATGAAGAACTGGAGCAGTAGCTCAGTGGTAGAGTGCCCCTGGGTTCAATCACAATACTGCATAAATAAATAAGTAAATAAATAGATAGATAAATAAGTAAATAAATAAAATGTAGAACAGATGGAAGCCAGAGTGGGAGAGAAAGAGGAAGGGAGGAAAGAAAAGAATAGATTACAGTTACTCAGGAGATTCAAACCCCCATACATATGCCAATTGGGGGCCTTATTCCTATACACCTGCTGGTCAGGGGACTAGAACTCTGTCTTCACATGAGCCTGCCAACTTCTTCTGAGGGATCGGTCCTGTTTTCTCATTGGCAGGTTCTGTCGTGTCCCATGACTGAACATTCAAGGTCACTCCAGGTGAAATGGGCTGCCCGAAATGATCACACAGAGACAGAGAAATACCTTTTACCTTGGGTCCTGTGATGGTTCCTCTGACCTCAGGGTCCGTGGCAAAAGAGAGAGGCCACTGGAATTCTTTATTCTTATATAGGGAACACACAAGGGGAGGCTTCATGGAACACTGTATCCCCAAAAGGGCAAAGGGGTAGGATTACAAAGGAACAGGAGAGTGTAGCTCAGTCCCTCCTAGGACCTTGCCTTGTTATCTGAGCAAGGGAAAAGTCGCGTCAGGGCACTACGATGCCAGATCACAGTGACCTTTTAGATCCCCGTGGTGCATCAGGACTTAGAGGTGCGTGCACTTGGAGTGGCTCCTCACAAGGTTCCAGGGTGATCAGACTTGGAGTGGGTTTCCTGTGTTGCCAGATTCAAAGTCTTCCTGTTACCCCCCAATGCCTCTTTACCTGCTCTCCTGCTTACAAATAGGGGAGAAAGGAGAGAAAAGGAAGATTTCCAGAGCAAAGAGCCGCAGACTCCCGCATGGTTAGAGTTCAAAGATGTCACCAGGTCCCAGAGGACAGTGTCTACTGTCACCTGATTGCCACTTGAATCTGCATGGCTTTAGATTTCCCCGGCCACCCAAAAAGGGGAGCTGTAACAAGTCAAGCGTGAATCAAGGTGCTTCAGTCTCGAAGGAGATGAGTTAAAGTGAGAATGAGAAGTGGGTGGGGGCAGAGGGAGGAAGGGAGAAAGGAAGAAAGAGAAAAGGGAGGGAGAGGTAAGACAGAAAGAGGAAAAGTGGAAGTGGAAGATCAGTGTCTGCAGGGTGAGGAAAACAGACGGGCTGGGGAAGAGAATCAGCAAGTTCAGGGGCCTGGGAATTTCCTGTTTTAATGGCTCCTCAACAGTTTGTCTCCTTCATGAAAGTCATACCGAGAGCATCCCATCCTAGCAATGCACCTGGGTTTGAAGCTGGTTAGGTTGAGTGTAGATAAATAAGGCACATTACCATGCTTTTGGTGTTTGACAAATTGAGTTAAGGTGGGAGAATAGGAATTTTCTTTCTACTGCTTTTTTTTTAATTGGTGCATTATAGTTGTACGTAACGATGGGATTTGTTGTTATGCATTCATACGTGCACAAAACATAGCAATATAGTCTGGCCAATACCACTTCCCAACACTTCCCCCTCCCTTCCTCCCAGTCCTGGTCCCTTTTCTCTACTGATCTCCCTTTGATTTTTATAAGACACCCCCATCCCTCTTTCCTTTTCTTTTTCATCTCTAGCTTCCACATATGATAGAAAACATATGGCCCTTAATCTTAACATAATGGTCTATAGTTCTACTAGTTTTCCTGCCAATGACATAATTTTATTTCTCTTTTTGGCTGATTAAAACTTTATTGTGTATATATATACTACATTTTCTTTGTCCATTTAGGATAAAGCTTATGCTCTCTTTTAGTGGATTTCAGGCTATGAGTCAAGGCCCAGGAGGGTCTTAGCCCTTTGTCCCCATAGTGTCTTTGTCCCCATGGTGGCCCTTGACTTTCTCACTGTGTTCACTCACTGTGAGGAGCAAGCTAGCTATTTAGGCCTCTGAACAGATGCAAAAACAAGTCTGGGGAAGCAACAGGTAAAGGATAAGAAGCTCCCTCCACCAGCCTGTCTTTGGGTGAATCACCTGGTCTTGTCTTAAAGCCCTGGTTGTGAAAGTCCCCAAAGCCTACTTATGCCCAGAGATAGGATGTAGAGACCCCAGAAGAGAAGATGTGTAAGTCCACAAACCTCATCATATGAGTTAAAACACGGCTCCTCAAAGTAGCCGTCCTACAGGGAACTCTAACTACTGCCTGCCATTAAGAAGTTGATAGTAATGACAGAGCTATTATCTACTTACTAAGGTACTGGCCAGGATTTCACCTATCTTGTCTCATTTAACCCCAAGATTCCCATGAGGACACCTGCAAATACCATTCCAATTTTACAGAGGAAAAAACCGAGGTTCAGAGAAATCAAGCTTATCCAAAGTGCTGAGCTAATGGGAATCAAAATTCAAAGCCACATCGTTACTGTATGCACAGCCTCTGGGGTTACCAAGGTGCCTGGCATGGGGGAGTCTACAGCAGGCCTGCAAGAAGTGGCTAAATCACAGGGAACAATATAACAGAAGCAGCCCAATGTGAACTTATGGAATTAGAGAAGATGAATCCCTGAGTAGTCCAAAAATGTTTAAGAAGGAGTTTGGATGTAAGAGGGATCTACTCCATGCTTTGCATACAAGCCTTGTTGCTTTGCCACTGTGGCTTATTTTAAAATGAACATATAAAACTGCTTATTTTTCTTCCTCTTCTCCCTCTCTCCTTTTCTAACCTCGGCGGAAGCAAGATTGAACTTTTTCCCATCTTGGTCTGCGTTTAACTGTCCTTCAGCTCAGGGACCACCAGGAATGAAGGGCTGACACCAGAAGGTCCAAGAAATGGCTGTCTCTTGAGGCTACAAATGAATTATGACTCCTGACAGGGCACAGCTGGTTGCATCCTTTGTACCCCCTCTTTAAAACTCACTGTTGTCCCTGATAGAATCACAGTCTCTGGTCAGGAATTCCCTGTGTTTCTCCTGTGCTAGCAAAAGAATAAGTTTCTTCCCTTTTTCTGAAAACCTTGACCTCATTATTGAATCAGCATCAGGGACAAGAACCAGGCATTTGGTATCAAGGACAGAAGAAGACAGATACCCAAGTAGATTAAGAAGGACCTTGAATCCCATAATGGACACTGCTTTGGGAGTGCATGCAGAGTGCGAATAAGCCAAGCCATTCCAATAAAAGTCATTCAAAATAAAGAGAGCAAAGATAGGAACACAGTATATCTCCCAGGAGACACTATTGAGAACAAGCAGCTAGAATGCAGAAGGGACACCTGCCTCTTCCAGGCTCCAGATTCTAAAGGGTAAGGCTAAGAGAAACTTCAGATTGGAGAACCTAGGGGAGAAGAATTCAGTCCTTCTGTCTGGAGTCTTCCAAAGGGATGCTGCCAGGAGTCTTGCTGAAGTACCTGAGGCTTTAGTAAACAAAGAACAACAAAAACTATTTCAAACCCCACGAAGACTATGGCCACTTCTGTAGCCAGTTCGCCTCTCACTGGTACCAGCAGAGAGCAGTATAACACAGTATTTTCCCAAGTAGGCACTGGATTGGAGGACATTCCCAGGGAGGGTAAAATAACAGAACAAGGCCAGGACAGTATCCTCCTGGGGTAAGCCTAATGTTTAAGAAATTTGAAGAAAAGGATTCTGAGGAGGAAAGTGAGAAGGATCAGTTGGATAGACAGAGAAACAATATCTCAAAAGGCAAAGGAAACATTGCAAAACTGAATCCATGGCAGGAGCCATCCGTGAACTGTGTGATGTTGAACTCAAATGATGTTGAAGCCACTAGGCAGGAAAGCCTAGCATCGGGAACTCTCAGCAGCAACCCTGCTGGTTTGAGAAAGTCTGGTTCGTGTGGCTCCCTACCTTGCTCCATCCCAAGCTCAGCACAGCTTCTGAGATGGGGGTGACCCGTTGGACCCGCACAACCTCTGGGATATGGGTGTGGCTTGCCAAAATGTCAATCAACCTGTTTTACTGGAAGACCCCTGCCACACTGAGAAACCAGCACCAAACCAAGACTACCAAGACCCAAGACTGAAACCTTATCCCTGCCTTTCATGTACTTCCTCTTAAATAAAGAATCGGGCCACTTTTGGTTGTTCAGTTCTAGCTCCTATCAGGACTGGAAGACCCATCAGGTGCTCCACTTTTTATATAATTTCTGGCTCTATCTTTATTTCTTACTAATTATTTCAGACTTTTTATTTCTTAGGGGGCTCACACCTCCTGAGCAGCAACCTATCCTGTTGGGGTACTAGACACCCTGCAATAAATCCAAATTAGCAAAAAGTATGTCCGTTGTATTTAGCAATCATGTGGTCCTTGGTAACTTTGACCTTGATGGGAGACATTCTCATGGAGACAGAAATTATATTCTCCTTTTCTCTTCTCTTCCTTCTTCTCTCTATTTCCCTTCCTCTCTCCCCTACTGAATATTTCTTGAGCTACATCCAGGCTAGTCCTGCTTATGTGCAACTCTCAACATCACGGCAAGAACAGAGAAGCAAACTGTGGTTGTGAAACTGGAAGGTCATGGAGTCACGTAGAAGGGGCATCTACTGCAAGCTGTTTATTATCACAGGGGGTTTCTGAGAGACCAGGAAATAGGAGTGCCTTTCTTGAAGAATAGAGGAAGTGTGTTACTTAGGAAGAGTGAACACCTATAAAATCTGAGAAGTCAAAGACCTTTACTAGTTCTAGAAAATGAGGATATTTTAGTGTGACTGAAATAAAGAAAAGACTCGATAAGGAAACCATGCCAAGATTATTAAAGTTTTAGTATTCTTTAGTAACACACATGAATAAGTATTTAAATTCCATACTAAGGACTTGTGAGGGAGGCCAATCGAAGGATTTTGAGCAGATGAGTGAAATACTCAAATACTCCAATGAGAGGAAGGTGAGATGGAAGGAAGGAGGCTTTATAAAGCTACTGAAAGAATACAATTAAGCCATCAACCCCTACCTGAGGCAGAGCTGTTGATAGGAAGGAATGGTGCCAGAATGAGCACAGTTTGATAACTGGTTGTCTAGGGGCGGGGGAGGGAATGGCTTGGGTAATGAAATCAGCAGTCAGGATAAGGGCCAAGTTGGGACATGAGATATGTTAAGTTCAGTTTGGAATATTTTAAGATTAAGATGTTTAGACAAGTGCAATGATGCTCACCTGCAGTCTCAGTGACTAAGGAGGCTGAGGCAGGAGGATCACAAGTTTGAGTCCTTCTTGGGTAATTTAGTGATACTCTCTTTCAGAACAAAAAATAAAAAGGGCTGAGGGCAGTTCAGTGGTTAATTGACCCTGGGTTCAATACCCAGTACACATGAAAGATTAAGATGTCTGAGACACAGATGAATATATGTATCTGGGGTGGAGAGAGAGAGAGAGAGAGAGAGAGAGAGAGAGAGAGAGAGAGAGAGAGAGAGAGAGAGAGAGATCTGTACTGCATACCAGATATATGAACAACCACTATACAAATTGTGGTTGAAGTCATGCCATATATACATACATGAAAGATCTCACTCAGAAAGAATATGTGAAGTGAAAGGGTAACTAAGGAGGGAATCTCCCAGTAGTAAAAATATTTAAGTGACAGCAAAGGGACAGTCATATACAAATGAAACTGGGAAAGATTTACTTGAGCCAAGTGTGGTGGTGCACACCTGCAAACTCAGCTACACATGAGGCTGCAGTAATAGGATTGCAAGTTTAAGGCCAGCCTGGGCAACTCAGCAAGACCCTGTCTCAAAGGAAAATCTAGTAAGGGCTGGAGATGTAGTTCAGAGGCAAAGCACCCCCTGTTTCAGCCCCCACTATTGCAAAACACAAAAGGAAAAAAAATACAATCCAGAGAAGGAAGAATTCCTTGATACTAATACACATATACCATTCTCCACAAATGTCTTACTGTGTGGGGAAACTCATTTTGTACAATTAGAAGAATGAGAAGTTATATTCCATTTATGTAGGATATGTCAAAATGCATTCTACTGTCATGTATATTTGAGAACAAATTTAAAAAAAAAAACAACAAAAAAATGTTCTCCTCTTCTCCTTAAACCAAAATATGCCCCAGTAAATAAACTGTGTCAGACACCAGATAGAGACAATTGGACCACCCAGTGACAACATCACGGAAAGGACATCACTCAGGCTGTGGTTGCCCAGGGATTAAACCCACGGGTGCTTATCCACTGAGCCACAGCCCCAGTCCTTTTTCATATTTTGTTTAGAAACAGGGTCTCCCTGAGTTTCTTAGGACCTTGCTAAATTGCTGAGGCTGGCTTTGAACTTGTGATCCTTCTGCCTCAGTCTCCTGAGCTACTGCGATCACAAGTGTGTGCCACCATGCCCCACCCCCATTTAGATTTTGGAGGGTGAGAATTCTGTATTGTTTTATTTCATCCAAATTCAATTTGGCTTAAGAAATGTTGATAGCCTCCCTCTAAACCAGGGTTTCTCAAATGGGGTACCATTGATGCTTTGGATTGGATAATTCTTAACCTTTTGTCGTGAGGGGAGATCCTGTGTACTGAAGAGTGTGAGCAGCATCCCAGGCCTCCACAGATATCAGTGGCACACTCCGGGCCCCAGTTGTAATAACCAAAGTGTCTCCAGATATTGTCAAATGTCCCCTGGAGGGCAAAACTCTCAGTTGCGGACAATCACACTTGTTCAGAGCATCAGATAAAGACATCACTGGGTTTTTGGGGACTTCTTACGTTTGGTAGTTCACAGAGGGAGCTTATAGTGTGGTTATTTATTGCTATTGGTGATTGGCCCATGTCTTGCTTGAAATGCTGTTTGTTTAAGTAAAGTATTTTTAATAAAACTGGATGTGATTGAAGCTATTGGTGATTAAGGTAAGGAAAGGAGTCTGTGGGAAAGGAGAAAGAGGTAGGGAACTTTGTCACTGTCCCCAGGAATGGTTTCTTTGTACTGGGAATTGAACCCAGGGGTGCTCTACCACTGAGCTGTATCCCCAACCCTTTTTATTTTTTGTTTTGAGACTGTGTCTTGATAAATCGCCGAGGTTTGCCTCGAACTTTCAATTATCATACCTCAGTTTCCTTCGTCCTGGGGATTACAGGCTTGCACCACTGCTCCCAGCTGTGACCATTTCTTAAAGAGAGAAAACGGAGGTCTCTGCAGCACCAACGGATGAGAGAAAGGAAACCTCTCCACTAGGCAAGGGTAAAAGTTCAATTAGGTAATGCCTAATGTTACTTTGGCACGTGGAACACAGGCTGAGGTTATATGCCACAAGACATAATAGAGCCTGTAGAAAACGGTGACAGATGGAATAACCATTGTGTGGTCCCAAGGTTTATGGGCCCAGCTGTAGTGGAGTCCCTGAATGTGTCCAGGCACTAGACCTTGTAGCGATGCGAGTTCCCCATAGGAGACCGTGAGCTGGAAGGAAATCCCAGCAACCCTTGCCCTGCGGGTGAGCAGTTTATTCTGAGGACACTGTTGGATTGATTCCCAGCCCCAGTGACTGACTGATTCACATCAACCAGATTGTGGCGGGTGCCTTCCCAAAGCATAATTGAACCTGATTTTTTTTTCTTCCATAAGATTCCTGGCACTTAGGGCTCTTGCTCCAAAGACACCCTACCCCCAGGTGATTTGGCACCCTTTCTCTTCTTGGCTGGCTCTTTGCTTTCCTTGCTCTGACTGAATGAGGTCTCTCATCTGTTCTGGCAATCTCATCATCATGGTATTTACACATGCCGACGGTTATTTATTCAACGTACTTTTATTCTGAGCATTTTTTAATTGCAACTGGAAGAACAAATACAGTTTCATGTCTCATTTTGCCTAATGAAAAGGCTGGCGACATAACAAAAGCCCAGACTACATTTAGGGAATAACTGGTCCGTGGATGTGGCCAGATGTGATATCTTTTCCCAAGCAGGGAAGTTAGATTGTGACTATCTGGTAATCTGAGTATTCTTTGAGTACTTTCCCTCAAAGTTGATAAAACTCAAATCCACTTAGAATGGATATGTTCACAAGTTCTGGCCCATTGCATGTGCCTGAATTTTAAATGGGACAGAGCATTGGTTGCAAGTACGTGCAGGCTCTACTTAGCACATCTGATGTCCCCCTGAGAAAAGGAAGTTCAGTGGATATAGCGGGACACTATTTCCAACAATGCTAAACCACCAAATTAAAAAAGAATATTGTCAGTTACTCTAAAAGTAGGAAGATAAAGAAAGCTGAGGAAAAATCATAGGATTTGGCAGAACTGCGGGAAAAGAGCGACTGTTTAACAAGCACTTGAGCCAAATTTTGAACAAGGGGGTTGGCATATGTGGGCTCATTTTTGTCTTCATAGGGACTCTGAGAAGTAGGCAGTTATTGCCCTGGTTTCACAGATGGAAACACCGAGGCTCCGATAAGCCAAGCAAGTTCATGTTTGCAAAACAAATAAGGACTGAAGTTGGTATACAGCACCAAGTGTATTTACATTACTCTGGCTGTTTAGGAGGTCGTGAAAAACTTTGAGAGGGTAAATCCAGGTGTGCAGTGGGAGCAAAAGCCACACTGTAGAAGATGTGTAGGCAGGTGGAGGAGGCCACGGGTTTGAGCGCTGTTGACTGTCAGCACTCCAGGTGTGACATGTCAAGCCTCAGCTGTACCTTCTCCAGGTACTTGTTCCTGGTGAGCTGCTTCTCCCTATTCTCAGAGATGATTATAAGCCTTTACTCACACCCTGTTATGGTTTAGATGTGAGATGTCCCCCCAAAGCTCATGTGTGAGACAACGCAAGAAGGTTCAGAGGAGAAATGATTGGGCCGTGAGAGTCGTAACCCAATCAGTGATTAATCACCTGATAGGGATTAGCTGAGAGGTAACTGAAGTGGTGGGTTGTGGCTGGAGGAGGCAGGAATTGGGGTGTGGCTTTGGGTATATATTAGTATCTGGCAAGTGGAGACCTTGTTCTCTGCTTTCTGATCATAATGTGAGCTGCTTCCCTCTGCCACATTCTTTTGTCATGATGTCTTGCCTTACTCTGAACCTCAAGGAATGGAGTCTGCTGTCTGTGGATTGAGACCTCTGAAACTGTGAGCCCCAAAATAAACCTTTCCTCCTTTACAATTGTTCCGGTTGGGTTCTTTAGTCACAGCAGCAAAAAAGCTGACCCTCTAATGAACCATTACAGCTCATCTTCCTTTTTTTTTTTTTTTTTTAATTTTTAGGACCAGAAATGAACCTCACGGCACTTAACCACTGAGCCACGTTCTCAGCCCTTTTTATTTTTACTAAGGCTAAGTTACTCAGAACCTCACTAAGTGCTGAGGCTGCCTTTGAACTTGCAATACTCCTGCCTCAGCCTCCCTAGCTGCTGGGATTACAGGTGTGTGACACAGTGCCTGGCTCATCTTCCTTCCATTTTTTTTTATTTGTTCATTTTAGTTACACATGGCAGTAGAATGTGTTTTGACATATAATACATACATGGAGGATAACTTCCCTTTCTTGTCGGTGCGCACGGTATGGAGTTACACCAGTCGTGTATTCACATATGAACAAAGGAAAGTTATGTCAGACTCATTTTACTGTCTTTCCCATCCTCCATCCTCCATCTCTTCCTCTCAGTCTCCACTGTCCAATCTGATGAATGTCCTCTCCCCCACTCCACACCTATTGTGAGTCAGCATCTGCATATCAGAGAGAACATTCAGCATTTGTTTTTTTGGGGGGGATTGGCTTATCTCACTTAGCATAATAATCCCCAGTGTCATTCATTTACTGGCAAATGCCATAATTTTATTCTTCTCATAATTAATATTCCTTTGTGTGTATGTACATTTTGTTGATCCATTCATCTGTTGAAGGACATCTAGGTTGGATCCATAGCTTGGCTATTATGAGTTGAGCTGCTATGAACATTGATGTGGCCATGTAACTACAGTATGCTGATTTTAAGTCCTTTGGGTATTTTCCAAGGGGTGGAATAACTGGGTCAAATGGTGGTTCCATTCCAAGTTTTCTGAGGAAACTCCATACTCCCTTCCAGAGTGGTTGCACCAATCTGCAGTCTCACCAGCAATGTGTGATGTTTCTCCCCACATCCTTGCCTGCATCTACTATTACTTGTATTCTTGATTATTGCCATTCTGACTGGAGTGAGATAAAATCTCAGTGGAGTTTTCATTTGCATTTCTCTAATTGCTAGTGATGTTGAACATTTATTTTGTATATTTGTTGACTGATCATATTTCTTCTTCTGTCAAGTGTGTTCAGTTCCTTTGCCCATTTATTGATTGGTTTATTTGCTGTTAAGTTTTTTGAGTTCTTTATCTTTCCTGGAGATTATGCTCTATCTTAGGTGCAGGTGGCAAAGATTTTCTTCCATTCTGTAGGCTCTCTATTCATATTCTTGATTGCTGTGAAGAAGCTTTTTGGTTTGACACAACCCATTCTTGATTTTACTTCTTGTGCTTTAGGAATCTTACTAAGGAATTCAGGTACTAAGCCATCATGATGGAAGTGTGGGCCTACTTTTTCTTCTAGTAGACACAGGGTCTCTAATCTAATGCCTAGATCCTTGGTCTACATTAAGTTAAATTTTGTTCTGGGTGAGATATATGAATTTGGTTTCATTTATTATGTATGAATTTCCATTTTCCCAGCACCATTTGTTGAATAGACTGTCATTTATCCAATGCATGTTTATGGAGCCTTTGTCTAGTATGAGATAACTGAATTTATCTTGGTTTGTCTCTGTGTCCTCTATTCTGTTCCATTGGGCTATGTGTCTGTTTTGTTGCAAATACGAAGCCATTTTTATTACTATGGCTCTGTAGTATAGTTTAAGGTCTGGTATTATGATGCCTGCTGCTTACTGTTCTTCCTAAGGATTGCTTTGGCTATTTTGGGTCTCTTATTTTTCCAAATGAATTTCATGGCTGATTTTTCTAGTTCTATGAAGAACATCATTGGAGCCTTAATAAGAATTGCATTAAATCTGTATAGCACTTTTGGTAGTATAGCCATTTTGACAATGTTAATTCTACCTATCCAAGAACAAGGGAGATCTTTCCATCTTCTAAGGTCTTCTTCAATTTCTTTCTTTAGTGTTCTGCAGTTTTTATTGTAGAGGTCTATTGCCTCTTTTGATATATTGATTCCCAAATATTTTATTTTCTTTGAGGCTATTGGGAATGGGATAGTTTTCCTAGTTTCTCTTTCAGTGGGTTCATCATGGATATAAAGAATGCAATTGATTTATGGGTATTAATTTTATATCCTGCTACTTTGCTGAATTTATTTGTGCGTTCTAGAAGTTTTATGGTGGAGATTTTTGAGTCTTTTAAATATAGAATCATGTCATCAGCAAATAGTTTGAGTTCTTCTTTTCCTATTTGTAATTCTTTAATTTCTTTCTTCCAATTGCTCTGGCTAGAGTTTCCAGAACTATGTTGACGAAGTGGTGAAAGAGGGCATCCCTGACTTGTTTCAGTTTTTAGACAGAGTGCTTCCAATTTTTCTCCATTTGGAATGATGTTGGCCTTGGGCTTAGCATATATAGCTTTTACAATGTTGAGATATGTTCCTATTATCCCTAGTTTTTCTAATTTTCTGAACATGAAGGGGTTCTGTATTTTGACATAAGCTTTTTCTGCATATATTGAGATAATCATATGCTTCTTGCATTTAAGTCTATTGATAAAATGAATTACATTTATTGATTTCCATATGTTGAACCAAACTTGCATCCCTGAGATGAACCCAAGTTGAACATGGTGCAATATCTTTTTTATATGTTTCCATATGTGATTTGCCAATGTTTTATTAAGAATTTTTGCATCTATGCTCATCATATTGAACAAGGATATTGGTCTGCAGTTTTCTTTCTTTTTGTGTCTTTGTCTGGTTTTGCTAGCAGGTTGATAATTAGCAAAACAGAATTTGTTTGGAAGGGTTCCGTATTTTTCTATTTCATAGGATAATTTGAGGAGGATTAGTGTTGGTTCTTCTGTGAAGGTCTTGTAGAACTCAGCTGAGAATTCATCTGCTCCTGGGCTTTTTTTCTTGGTAGGCTTTGGATGGCATCATCCATTTCATTGCTTCAAATTGATCTGATTATGTGTCCTCCTGATTCCATTTGTGTAGGTCATATGGTTCTAGAAATTTGTTAATGTCTTCAAGATTTTCTATTTTGTAGGAGTTTAAATTTTCAAAATAGGTTCTGATTATCATGTGTATTTCAGTAGTGTCTATTGTGATATATCCATTTTCATTCCAAATTTTAAGCTAAGTTTTCTCTCTCTTTCTCATTGTTATCTTGGCTAGGGTTTATCAATTTTATTGATTTTTTTTAAAGAACCAACTTTTTGTATTGTCAATATTTTGGATTGTTTGTTTTGTTTCACTTTCATTGATTTCATCTCTGATTTTAATTGATTTCCTGTCTTCTACTGATGTTGGTGTTGATTTGTTCTTTTTCTAGGGATTTGGGCTGTAATTTTAGGTTATTTATTTGTTGACTTTTCTATTCTTTTAATGAATGAACTCAATGTAATGAACTTTCTTCTTAGAACTGCCTTCATAGTGTCCCAGAGATTTTGACATGTTGTATCACTATTCTAATTTACTTCTAGAATTTTTAAAATTTTATCCCTGATTTCTCCTGCTATCCATTCATCATTCAATAGTGTATTATTTAGTCTCCAGGTGTTAGAGTAGCTTCTATTTTTTATTCTATTGTTGATTTCTATTTTCATCCTTTTATGATTTGATAAGATGCAAGGTATTATGTATATTATTATTATTATTTTTTGTATTTGCTAAAAGTTGCTTTGTGGCCCAAGACGTGGTCTTTTTTAGAGAAGGATCCATGTACTATTGAAAAGAAAGCATATTCAGTCACTGATGGATGAAATATTCTATATATGTCTATTTAGTCTGAATTATGAATTGTTCTTTTTAGTTCAATAGCTTCTTTATTTAGTTTTTGTTTGGAAGATCTAGCCAGTGGTGAGAGAGGTGTGGTAAAGTCACCCAGTTTTATCGTGTTGTGGTCTATTTCCTTCTTGAAATTGAGAAGGGTTTGTTTGATGTACATAGATGCTCCATTGTTTAGGGCATAAATATTTACAATTGTTGTGTCTTGTTGATATATAATTCCATTAAGTAGTATGAAATGTCCTGTTTGTCCATTCTAATTAACTTTGGCTTGAAGTCCACTTTATCTTATATAAGGATAGAAACCCCATTGTATGTAAGATCCAGGTGAGTGATAGATTTTTCCCACCCTTTCACCATCTGCCTGTGGATGTCATTGCCCATGAAATGAGTCTCTTGGAGACAGCATATTGGTCTTGTTTTATAATCCAATCTGCCAGTCTACATCTCTTGATTGATGAGTTAAGGCCATATTATTGAGATATAATTTTTATTACTGGTAATTTTGGTTTATTTCTAGTTTTTAATTTGAGTTAATTTCTCCATTTATTCACTGCTCTTTTAGTGTAGTTCTTCCCTTTGCTTGTATTCATTTTTTTTTCATTTCTGCTTCATGAAATATTTTATTGAGTATATTTTGTAGTGCAGGCTTTCTAGCCATGAGTTCTTTTAATTTTTTATTTATCATGAAAGGTTTTTATTTCATTATAAGTTCTGAAGCTTAATTTTGCTGGCTATAAAATTCTTGGTTGATATCCATTTTCTTGCAGAGATTGGTATTATATTATTCTCCTTGCTTTGAGGGTCTGGCTGAAGCAAATATCTGAGATCCACATTGGTTTCTTTCTAAACATTACCTGTCATTTTTCAGTGGCAGCCTTTAAAATTTATCCTTGTTCTGTATGTTAGGCATTTCCATAATAATGTGCCTTGGTGTGGGTGGTCTGTTTTAATTTTTTATATTTGGGGTCCTATGAGCCTTCTGTATTTGATTTTCCATTACATTCTTTAGGCTTGGGAAATTTTCTGATATTATTTCATTGAAAAAGTGTACATTATTTTTGTTTATATCTATATAAATTGTAAATTTGGTCTTTTGGGGTTATCCCATATTTCTTGGACATTCTATGCATGGTCTCTTAACATCTTTTCTTCATGGTCAACTTTGTTTCCAAGATTATATATTTTGTCTTCATTGCTTGAAACTCTGTCTTCTAAGTAATCTAGTCTTTTGGTGATGCTTTTAATTAAATTTTTAGTTTGGTTGATTGATTACTTCATTTCAAATATTTCTGCATTTTTTTTTCTGAATTTCTATCTCTTTATTGAAGTGATATTTCACTTCCTGTAGTTACTCTCTAATTTCACTTCTTATATCTCCTTTACTTCACAGATCAGTTTAACTATGTACATTCTAAACTCCTTCTCTGATATTTCTTCCACTGTGGTATTCTGATATTAGAGTATCTTGGTTTGTTTGAGGTGATTTGTTCCCTTGCTTTTTCATGTTGTTTGTGTGTCTTCTCATCTAACATATGGCTCTGACACAGTAGAGTTTCTTCCCTATGGACTTGGAGTTTCCCTGAAGGTTTCCAGTACTTCACTGTTTAGGGGGAGACAAAAACAACCACCACCAATGCAAACAATATACAGAATTAAACCAAATAGTTCCTACTGTAGCAATGTTAATTATCACAATGAAAGGCAATGGTGGGATTAGTTATTGCCTACAATAAAAAAAACAGCACATTTGCAAAAGAGTTTACAATTTCATAAGGTGGTCAGGGAGAGAACAGAAATGACAGAGGTTGTAATGATTATAAGGGAGAAGGAGAGAAGATAGAAGTAAAAAATTAAAAGAGGAGTGGAAGAGAGAACATGGATATTGGCCATTAGCAGAAGAATAGAGAGAAAGAGAATCAAGGGAAACAGGTAAGATAAAAAATATATGTATATAAAGGAAAAATTTTTTAAACTTAAAAAATAACAAAGAAAAATTTAAAAAGAGAAACTAAAATATACCTTCAAACATCCTAGTTTCTATAAAAAGGGGTCTATAAAAAATAACTGGCTTTAAAAATGCTAAAAATAAGAAAAAAACAAATATGAGTATGTATAAATGTTCACATATCATTTGGGTCAGAATTAAACAGAGAAAAGAAAAAAAAAAGAGAGAGAAAATCTCAATGCAAAGTTAAAGAATTCTTCCTGTTAGAGTACAGAATGTTCTCAGATTCTCAGTAGATTTAGGTGGGGTCATCTGGAGCGTGATGCTCCACCCACTGGATTGCTGGAGTGGGAGAGGTAATCCTATAGGTGGAATTCCTGGAGGCAGGGTTTAGGTTTATGTAGGATCCAGGCTCTTCACGGAATATCAATTGTTCTGGGGATTTTAAACCCATGCACCTTCAGGGTCCAGGAATTGCCAGAGCACTCTGGAAGACCGTACCCCAGGGATCTCCCCTGGATTCCACTTTTGTGGTGGAGTGGACTCAATTCTAAGTCCACTACGTCACCTCTCACCCCAACATTTCCTGGTCTTGGGTTTAGTCTCCAAACTCAAGCTCTCCTGTCCTTGCTCTTCTGAATCCATGACCAGACACCTCACCTCCAGCCTGTCCTGCAAGCAGCCAAGTTGGAGGGGCAGGGGTAGAGCTGGGTGGGTTTTCATGACCAGTTGTTCCCTGTGTAAACCTCTCTCCACATTTGATTTTCTGCTGGTCACTTAAGTGCACTCCTTGTTGTGCAGCATGTGTTAACTGGACCTGTATTTCAGGCCCATCCCAGGTTTGCCAGGAATCAGCTCCCTCAGGTGCCAGACCCCACACAGTGGCTGCAAAATCTTTCCTTCCCTTGTCTTCTGCAAGCTCTCTTGAGAGATAGCAGCTTCTTTCCCGTACAAGGATATTGTGCATTTTAACCAGGCAATGTCCTTGATCTTTAACCACTCCATACCCAGACACATCTCAGGGCTCCTAAAAGTGCAGTTCCTTTAATTTCTTTATCCCTCCACTTTGCTCACAAAGGGAGTGCTCTGGCTAGGGCCTCCAAACCCTCCAAGTGTTTGGTGTAGAATTGTCCCTCTGTAGATTACTTCCTTATTTTATTATATTCAATCTCCAGAGTCCCTGATCTGCTTTGAATATCCAGTTATATATTCCAATAAAGCCACCCCCCCTTTGAGATGCCTAACATTTAACCAAGGTCCAGTACTGATGTCATCCCGTCCCACCTGTACCGATAACCCAGTGGGGATGATTGGGTCACTTGGCCCCTTTTGAACAAGGCCCTGAAGATGGGATCCCAGGAGGGTTAGCCACTACCCTAGAAGAGGCATCCTCAGAGGCCTGCAGCCCCATCCTTCCCTAAGGAGAAACCCACCACCAAGGCTGTCAGACACCAGATATGGATATTGGGTGTCTCTTCCTTCTTTGCTGCACCCTCATCCACCCCCCCAAAGACTATTTCCTTCTTTAGGAGTTTCAGGTAGAGGATGCAAACTGAACATCCATATAGGTAAGGTAAGAAGGAGCAGGACAAAAAGCCTCCTCCCTGCCCTTTATTCCTCTGGCCGTTTTAAAGAGTTACCTGAAGGGCTTTGGGGGATGGCATATTCCCTGTCGGGATTCCTAAGCCCCAACATTCCAAGCACAAGAGTGTTTGTTGTAGAATTGTTCAGAGGCATTGACGGTCTTTTGAAATCTCCAACAGTGCTCACTGCCTACATGAAAAGAATTCATAAAAACACTTGTGGTTTAGATATGAGGTGTCTCTCCCCAAAGATCCTGCATTAATTCAGGGATATTCAGAGGTGAAATAATTGAATCATGGGCATTGTAATCTAATCAGTTCATCCTAATTTGACTGGGCAAGTAACTGTATGCAGGTCGGGCATGGTGGAGAAGGGGGTCAATGGGAGTGTGTCCCAGAAGTTCCTTGAGGCCCCAGCCCACTCTCTTCTCTCTCCTCTCCTCTTGTCTTTTCTCTCTCTCTACCTCCTTCCTGGCTGCCATGAGTAGAGTAACTTCCCTGCTCCACACCAAGATGTTCTGCCTCACCTGGGGCCCAGAGCAATGAACTTGATCCACCATGGACTAAGTCTCTGAAACCATGAGCCAAAATAAACTTTACCTCCTCTAAGTTGTTCTTGATCAACATAGGGTCACAGTGTCACAAAGCCAACCAACAAACACCAATGCATGAATTAATATGATTTATTTTTCTTTCCTTGGCTACTAGCAAGTGGTTCTCCATCCTTGGGACCGCATCCCTGGGAGAAGAGCTTTGGGTCCCGTCGTCTGAAGTTCTCAACGATAGAAGAGAAGCACAGCTGCCTCTGTTATCTCCCGGCTGCTGCTGTAACCAACATGAGTTCCATGTCCATTCCAGTCGAAAGAAGAGAAGTCTCCACATTGCCTGGGATTACCCTCTGGGAAGAATCCTCCTCCACCAATGCAGTGCTAGGAAACAAGGAGAGGAGGAGGTGGTGATGAGAGGGCTGCTGGGGAGCCCAAAGGTATTAATGGCCAAATCCAGAGGAATCTGTGGTCCTCTTCCATTCTCCATGGGCAGTGTTGATCTTCTCCCATAGACTTCTCAATGCTGAGCTTAGTGACACACCATCTCCTCCTGACTTTCCTGCAACTTTTATGAACATCTGTTCTTGGATTCCCTGGCTGGACTCTTCCTTCATGATTCCTTAAGTGCTGCTTCCTCTCCCGTATAGATTGTCTGACTCAGCAAGGAGGAAGGGAAGTTATGCTCCCGCCCACATGCTCACACCACACTCTTACACACGCGCACACACACACATACACACACACACAGCCTCATTCACAAGCACCTTTGGTCCCCACAAAGACTCACAAATTCAGTGTTACATCCGGTGACCCTCATTCCGGCACACAAGGCATTGGCTGCTCCCTCATTATTAAATACTCTGAACTGGACAAATCCTGCAGTGAATTCATCTGAAAATGAGATGCAGAAAACAACACTCAAGGAGGATGCCAGAAATAGCTTTCTTTAGGCTGCCCAGAGAGTGTGGACGCCAGGCTGAGGCTCAAGAGTGGAGGCCAGCACTACTGTGGTCAATGACTGGTGCATCCCAGCCCCAAACTTCATCAACTTTTTCCCAACCTCAGAACTCAAGAACTGGTTCTCAGAGAGGGTCTCTGTTCACCAGCGCTTGTATGGAGAAATTCAACAATATTGGGAAATCACAAACAAACATGTAAAAAGGCTTGTTGCAGCAAATAGTTTCTTTTTCTCTCTCTCTCTCTCCCTCTCTCCCCCTCCCCGTCTCCCTCTCCCTCCCTTCCTCCTTCCCTCCCTCCCTCCTCTCTCTCTCTCTCTCTCTCTCTCTCTCTCTCTCTCTCTCTCTCTCTCTCTCTCTGAGACAAGGTCTCACTAAGTTGCCCAGGTTGGCTTCAAACTTTCAGTCCTCCTGCTTCAGCCACCTGAGCATCTGGGATTATAGACAGACATGAGGATGTCTGGCTTCTCTTTTATTTTAAAATTTTAAATCCTAGATGTATTTACAACAGCTTTGAACTTTATAGAATAGGGCTCAACCTAACAAAGGAGATGCCCCCAAACTTAAATGAACATTAAATAAATATTTACCCCTCACAATAGAAGTACAATTGTCTCACCATTTGCCCTTTATACGTGAATCTTGGTCTCAATAAGTTGCTGAGGGGTTGATAATGGGGTACCTAGGAATAGAATCTGGAGCTAAACTTCCCCAGGCCATATGCTACTCTCCTGCCTGTGTACTGTGGTCTCAGGTAGCTTCCTGAACCTCTCAGTGCTTCAGGTTTCTGATTCATAAAGTGGGGTTCACAATAGTCCTCAAGGGTAGTTGCACAAATTAAATGTGACAATACATGTAACATTCATTGAAGAGAATGAGCTGTGTTAATAAGTAACCTCCTATCATAACTAAATTTATCATCTTTGCTATGAAGAGTTCAAGGAGCATTAAGAACTTACTCCGGCCATAGGGTGAGTAATACGCTGCAGTTTTCTGAGCATCACCAAAATCGTAGACCACAGGTATCGCAGGACCATTGTCAGCCCAACACTTTCCTATTCCATATTTCACTGGGTATTTCTACAAGGAACAACAATGACAAAATCATTGGATAAGGAAATAGTTTTGGTTTGGGGGGGTTACAATCATTCATTAAGAGAAAGCAATGTTTTCTCAGTAAATGAGATTATTTCAAAACCAGGCAAAATAAGAATCTTTCCTTTTTTGCTTTTCTCCTACAACCAAGCCAACTGGTGCCCTCTCTTTCTCTCTCTCTCCCTCTCCCCGCCTGACCCCCCCCACAAGTCTTCTCTCTCCTGAGTCTCTTATCTTCTCTGGCTCAGCATTTTTTTTCTTTATTAAATTATTTATTTATTCTAATGTGTTATGCATGATGGCAGAATGCAATTCATTACGTATTATACATATAGAGCACAATTTTTCAAGTCGCTGATTGTACACAAAGTATTTTCACACCATTCGTGTCTTCATGCATGTACTTAAGGTAATGATGTCTAACTCATTCCACCATCATCCCTACCCCCGAGCCCCTCCCTCCCCTTTGCCCTATCTAAGGTTCCTCCATTCCTCCCATGTTCCCCCCACATTGCCATTATGAGTCATCTGGCTCAGAATTTCTGAGGATAGTGGGACAGAAGCTATCAGCAAATTAGGATGAGGGGACATGAAAGGGCCATGGCAAGGTGCTTCCTGCCCAACCTCACACACCTGCCTCTCTCTACACCCAGGACAGCCAGTCCCAGCCCGAAGCCCTGTGTACCTGGTAGAGGCCAAACAGATTATGTTCCAGATGCTGGAAGAAGCCAGTTCTGGTGCGGTACCTCAGCAGAGAGCTGTTCCGCCAGTTCTGCATGGGGCTCTTGTTGGGCACATGCCAGATGCCCAGGTCCGCAGCCTGGATGTCGTAATAGCCAGGGTTCTGGAAAAGCAACCAACACTGAGACTGACCAGCCCAGGTCCCACAGGGGCAAAAGACACACATGGGCTCCCTCAGCTGAGCTGACAGCTCTGGGCTCCAGGGGGACAGATGGCCAGCCGTGCTCACACACCCACCTCCAGCAGATCATGTCCCCTCCCACCCCGCTGCTGCCTCATGGCCTTGTGGGAGGAAGCTGGGATTCGAGGCATGTGACTGTTTCTTTCACTCCAGCCCCATGTCTGCAGCCCCCCTCCCAACCTTCCTCCTGCACGCTGTGCCCAGCCACACTGAGGTCCTCACCCTTTCCCAGTGGCACCCACCTTGTAGTCGTCACTGGTGGCCGCCTCTGCAGACCCGAAGGTGTTGTAATTGGCCCAGTTGCCGTCCCCCTCTGGGTAGTCTGCTCTGTTGCCCTGCTGGCTGGACCACCGATCGCCCACCGTGCACTTCCCAGCCATGTTGTTCTCGTGCACACTGGCCACCAGGGTCCAGCCACCACCCGCAGAGGTCATGTCACAGAAGGTCTGGTAGATGGCACCATTCTTGGCCCGGAGTAGATACAGGCCATCTGTGGAGAGAACCAGCCCCGAGCCTCCCTGTCTGCGAGCTCATGCCATCTCAGTGCCATGACCAGGACAGCTCTGGGAACTGGAAACATGGCCTATGGCTCCTCTCCTGAGTCCTGTCACTATGCATCCCTGGGTGTAGTGGAACACCCCCAAGTTTGAATAACAAAACCTACTGACTGAGGCAGAACACAGAATTATCCAAGCTCTGAGCAACGTTCCTCTCAGAATTAAGCACAGAATTTTCATATGACCCAGAAATTCCACTTCTAGTACATGCCCAAAGGAATTAAAAATAGGATTCAAACACTAAACATTTATTGCAGGATTAGTTACAGGACTCATAGAAATAACTGACATACTCAACAGAAAAATAAAATAGTGTGTATACACACATCACATACAATCTATATTGTGCATATATTGACATATATATCTATCAAAAACTGATAGAAAGCAATTAGTTATTCACACTATATGTAAAAACCTTGAAAACACCATGCTAAGTGGAAGCAACCAGATGTAAAGTACAGTTACCTTATGATTCTACTTACACGAAGAAACTAAAATAGGCAAATTCATAGAGACAGAAAGTACAACAGCAACTATATGGACCTTAGGGAAGGCAGAATATGGGTTCATTACTTAATGAACATAGAATTTCTGTTTGAAATAATGAAAATTTTCTTGAGATGGATAGTGGTAGTGATTGCATAGCACTGAGAAAGTAATTCATGCCATTGAAGTGTACACTTAAAACTGGTTAAAATGACAAAGCTTATCCTATATATAGTATATGCTTTTTACCACATTTATTTAAACTAAAACCCCAAACAAAACAAAACAAAAAAACAGTTGGGTGCAGTGGCACACACCTGTAATCCCAGCAATTTAGGAGGCTGAGGCAGAAGGATCAGGCCAGCCTCAGCAACATAGACAGACCTTGTCTCAAAAAGGTGAGGGGGGTGGGGCTTAGTGGTAAAGTGCCCCAGGTTCAATCCCCAGTACCAAAAAAGAACTTTAAAAAGCTTAAAAAAAAAAAAAGAAGAAAAAGAAAAAAAATTCACCGAAGACAAAATCCTGATAGGGCTCCTTACTCACCATTTGCACCAAAGTATTTCTCTTTGATTTCTTTGCAGCTTCTAGGCAGAGATGGAGACAATGATGACCAGGTCCATTTCTTGGAAACAGCATTGCTCACAGCTAGAGAATATGCAGAGTTTCATTCTCTTTGCAGCTTTGACACAGAACCCAGCCTTCCCTTGCCACTAATCCCCAACTCACTCCACCTCTGTGGCAGAGCCTCGCGGCCTGGGTTGAAAGACCCTGTGCTATCCAGCATCATCCATCAGCCCATCTGAGCCAGCATCCAGCACAGGTTTACCTCCCTCCCTCCACAGGACCTCGTGCTGGGCCAAGCCCTGCCCTGGGCACAGGGCATTCAAAGAAATTAAACATCCCCAGGAACTTACCTCTAGAGGGAGTTGCCAAAACCAACAGAAAATTTTATTAAAAGGAATGAAGGATAAGCTCAGGAGAACAAGAGAAAGACTCTGAGATGAAAATAGAGAAGTCTGAAGGGCGCTGGGGGTTGTCTGGAGTAGGATGACTTAGTGACAGAGGCTTTCTGGTTCTGGTGACACTACAGTGTACTCTGAGAGAATAGACATGATTCATCAGTTGGAAGAAAGAAAAGAGAATTCAAGGCAGGAGAAAAACATGTCCAAAGACCTGGAGAAAAGAATGGAGCAAAGCCCAGCTTGAGGAGGAAATACAGGTAGCTTAAGGGGGTTGAGGCAGAGGGTGAGGTGACAGAGCTGAGACTCTAGCCAGGAGACCAGCAGGGTCCTGTACAAGAACCTTGTACAGGAGCGTCAACTCTGCAAACCAGTCTAAAAGTCTGGAGGGGTGGGAGGATCACAGGCTTTCAAGTCAGAGGGATTCAGGCCTAAGTAGCTCAGGCTTCCAGGGGAGAGTCCTTGGGTTCTACTTGCCACACCTGAGCCTCAGTTTCCTTCTGCCTCAGATGAAGCTAATAAATAGTATTTTGTAAAGATCAAGTGAGATAATATGTAGAAACATGCTTTTCTCAGCCAGCCACGGGGGTAAACACCTGTGATCTGGGTGACTTAATGAGACCCTATCTCAAAATAAAAAAATAATAAAAAATGCTGGTGATGTGGGTCAGTGGTAGAGGGCCCTGGGTTCAATCCCCAGTACTCTGGAAAGAAACAGGTGTTTGTCTTTTAAAAATGAATAGATAAATAACAATTAAAAGAAATACAGATTTTAAAATGCCATTGCTATTCTTATAGAGAGAAGACTATAAAGAGAACATTCTCTGGGCACAGGGTATACCACACAATTACCAAGGTCACTGCAGGCCATGGTAGTGGGAAATAGTGAAGAGAGGACACCTTTCTTACAAGGGTCCCCTCAGGACCACACAGAGACAAAGAACCAGACCCAGGATATGTCACATCTTAGCAATAGTCTCACTGCTAGAGACCAGATCCCTCCAGAGGCCAGAAATCAGCCCTCAGACTACATCCAAGGTGGCCTCTGTGCCTCTCAAAGACGTCATCTCTGGCTCAGGAGAGTCCCCTTCCTGGAAGCAACCCTGCCTAGTGTGTTTTCTTTGAAAGCTGTGTGCAGGTGAGCTGGGGGACTGGGCCCTGACAGGGAGACTCACCAGCACTGCATCCTCTGCTGGCCACAATGAGAAACAGCAGGAAGCCGAGTTGGGTCATGATAGCCTAAAAAAAAAAAAACAACAACAAGATGAAAGTCAGTCTTGATTGTCTTTTTTTCTTTATTCCTGTTTCCATTCCTCTCTAATTTTACAAAGACTCAAAGTTCCCTTGCCTTTTTTTTTTTTAACTCCACACATCTCTGGAAACTAAACCAGACCTGAGCTAAAATAAGGGCTCTCCAAACTCACAGAAAGCAAACCTCTTCCACCAACACAGGGCCAGGAGCTGAAGTTGCCAGCGAGTGGAGACTGGATCTTTCTCTGCAGAGGCTCCTAATGAGAGGTGAGAGATGAGCCCTTTATGGAGAAAGCACAGGGGGCACAGCCCAGGTCTCCAGACTCACCCTCCCCTGGCATGATGCCCTAGGAGGTGAGGCCTCTGGTTATGACAGGAAAGATATACAGTGATGATGATGGAATTAGCAAGACAAATAGTAAAGCTCATTTCCTAGCATTGTTCCTAGATTTGTGGATTTCATGGCCCTGTGTATTTTAAAAAAAATAGGGGAGACTCTCAAGAGTTGGTGTTGATTTGGGGTTTTGTTTGTGCCTTTCTTTCTTGCTAAGTAAAAACTTTTTCTCCTAGTCTCCTATTAATTATCTAGTATCATCATCATTTCATAGAACAAAGAAACTTTAACAATGAAAGAGGAAAGGTACCATTTCAGAATCAGTAGAAGTCTTTAGCTCCAATAAATGTAGTTCCATACAAAGTTTTGTTATTTGGTTGTTAATTTTCTCATTTTGCCACAAACTAGTAAAACTTTACTACACATTGAACTTGGAATTAAATTCGTTAAAAAAAAAACAAAAAACTTTTGATGTGTCAAAGCTCCTATATCATTCCTGTCCCAAGGTTATCCAAATCCCATCAGCTTATAATAGAAGCGATCGGCTCCTCCTCAGTGACATCACATCCCTAATTCATTACAGTACTGATAACATTGCAACCCATAGGAAAAGATTGTGAACCTCTCTTTGATTAAGTTAGTATTTTTTATCTTTTTAAGTCCGAAGTATAGATTTGCACAAAACACTCAGAGATATTGATAGAATAACATAAAACAGTGCCCATGAAGGAATGCCCACTTCTGCCCCTCTCCCCTCTGCACTGCCTGCAGTGGTACAGCAATCTCCTGCTCAGTATTATCACCAGTCTCAGACCTCTCATGAAGTCCAAGGTCATCAAAAAGAGGAACAAGAAGCTCATTCAGCTCTAGTCAGGCTGATATGTCAAAAGTATGACCAATAGAAACTCAGGAACTCAGGGATAGCCACAACTGGGTACCGAGAAGATTGGAGGGTCACAGCCTGATTCCCAACATTGGTTATGGGAGCAACAAGGAAGTAAAGCCCATGCTTCCAGTGGCTTCTGGAAGTTCCTAGTCCTCAATGTCAAAGATCTGCTGCTGAGCAACGAGTCTTATTATGCTGAGATTGCTCACAGTATTTCCTCCACGAACCTCAGAGCCATTGTGAATAAAGAAACCCTACTTGCCCTCAGAGTCACCAGTTCCAATGCCAGGCTGCACAGTGAAGGAAATGAATAGGAGACTCCTGTGTGTATTTCACTTGTACTTAAATAAACCCAGAAAAACTGTGTGCACACACACAGAGAAAATATATACTTCTTTTCGTTCTTTTAAAATTAATTCTGAGATGTATTTTTTTCATATTTTGACATCTTTAGTATCATTTTGCATCCCATCTTTAGTAGTACACACATCATGGAACAGTCTACAATTGATTGATTGAACCTAAGAGTCTAGGAAAATGGTAGACCTGTCTGAGGGACATTATCCCTTCTAACCATCAGTATTCAGTCAGTGACTGTGTCCCACTGATCGTACCTCCTACTTCCTCTGCAATCTGTTCCCCATGCCACCTCCTCCAAATCCCACTGCCCTTGACACTTGTTTAGTTAAGGTCTAGATTATACAGGACACATTCAGTGGTGATTAATAGAAACCCCATCTCAAAGTGGCTTAAACAAAAAGTAAATATATCACTTAATGAAGTAAAAAATCTAGAAAGAGGGTAGGATTTATGCTTAACTGACTCATTAGCTTCTCTCCACCAGGCTCCATCCTACCACTGAGTTCAAGATGGCGACTGCTTTTCCAGGCATTGCCTACAAGCCGAGGGAGGAGGGCTCATCTTTTCCTGTGGCTCTTTTCAGGAGAGAGCAAGCTTTCTCCAGGGTCCCCCAGCTTCCTGCTCCTAACGTCTCATTGGCCTGAGATGTCACATGTGGCACTAGCTCCATGGGGCTTCCTTTACCCACGCTCAGACTGGTGCTCTACACAATGCCAGCCTATCTTCTCACAGGACTGGAGACTAGAAGTCGAAGGTGCACATGCCCAGCTCTAGTTCCTTCTGAGGTCTGATTCCTTCTGAGGCCTCTCTCCTTAGCTGTAGTAGCCACCTCTCTGTGTCTTTACATGGTCTAAGCTCTGAATGCAGTGCATTCCCGGTGTCTCTCTTTCTGTCTGAATTTCCTCCTCTTATAAGTACACCAGCCATATTGGATTAGAGTCCATCCTAATTACCTTATTTTAACTTAATTGCCTCTTTAAAAACCCTGTCTTCAAATGCCATCACATTCCAACTCAACAAATAAAAGTGAGAAAATAATTGTCCAGATTGCCCAAAACCATTCACCTGGGCTTGTGATGAACACTGATGAGTCATATAACAAGGCTTTCTCTGGCCTCTATTTCAGACCTAACCCTCTTCTGTCTCCAGTATTGGCCCCCTTCAATCCCTTCTCCACACTTGTGCCAACATGGATCCTTGTAAAGCAAACCATCCCTACAATCCCATTAAAAATACCCCTGTCCTCTTGCATTAGCTGGACAACCAAGGTCAAAATCCATGCCATAGGAGTTGTGTCAGTTACTTATTGCTACATAACAATCCACTCCACAATGGAGTGGCTTAAAACAACAGCAGCCATTTCTTTTGCTTATGCATCTGCAATTTGAGTGTGGCTTCTTTCTGTTGCACATCAGCTGAACCACTTTAGTGGTAGCATTTGTCTCTAGTGAGTTAGTTATACTTTGTTATTTTTTTAAAAAAGAAAGGTTTGTTGTACACACACACACACACACACACAAACACACACACACACACTTTAGTGAATATTACAAGGCATATACCTGTATCATTATCATCCTGCTCAAGAAATAAAATGTCAGCACCTCAAGAACTTCCCATATGCTTCTAGACTATAAACCCTTCCCTTCCACCTAAAAGTCATTACTTGCCCAACTCTTAAGGTAATCAGATTCTGTGTCCTTGTCACACTCTCAAAGCTATTACAGATTCATAGCTTAAGGTGGTGGCCCACACCTTCTGTAGTCACAGCTACTGGTGGGGAAGCGTTAAACCAAGAGGAGTTCCAGTTGGAGGACAACTTGGGAAATGTAGTGAGACCCTGTCTCAAATTATGTTGGCGGAGGCCCTGCATCTCTCAGAGCTGTCAGCCTTAAAATGGTAATTTCTCTTTACAAATCTTGGCTAGAACAAGTTGCATAGTTCTACTTAACTTCAAAGATAAAGTGCAGCTCTTTCTATTGAGGATTGAACCTAGGGCATTCGGGGCAAGCACTCTACTATTGAGTTACATCCTTAGCCTTTTAAATTTTATTCTGAGACAGCGTCTTATTAAGTTGCTGAGGTTGGCCTTGAACTTGTGATCCTCTTGTATCAGCCTCCCAAGCAGCTGGGATTACATGTGCCTGGTGGTTATTCTTTAGAGTTGTAACAAGTAGCGGAAGATATATGATAGCCAGGTCAATCCTCAACCTCTCCGTCCCTGCTCCTCTTCCAGCCTGCCTTCCATCTATTATTTATTTATTTATTTATTTATTTTCCTGGTGTGTGGTATTGAACCCAGTGGTACTTAACCACTGAGCTAAATCTGCAGCTCTATTTATTTATTTGTGGGACTGGGTCTTGCTAAATTGCTTTTAGGACCTCACCAAGTTGCTGAGGTCGGCTTTGAAATTGTGATCCTCCTGCCTCTGCCTCTTCTTCCTTTCCTTTATAATGCAATAGATACCTATAACCCGTGATATAACCCAAGATCTAAAACGTTATCAATCACCTACCCCTACCCCAGTGCTCCTTTGTATCACTCCACCTCATTTTCCCCTCAAGTGTTGCCATAATGCCAATTTGTGTTTATTGTTTTATTGCTTAAGTTACTTTTATTGACCACACACATATGCAACATATTGCATATGTGAATAAATGTCTTTTTAAATCCCTTTGTTTTTGAATTATATAAAAGTACTATTATATTACATGTTGCTTTCTGGGGAATACTTTTTCCTTATGACATTAAACAACTAGTTGTCCTCTAAAGCTGTGGCAAATCACCCATTCATTTTCATTGCTATTGCTATTCCGTGGTACGAACTTATCATGATTTGTTTTTCTACTCTCCAATGATTGGGTATTTATTTTGATTTCAGTGGTTTTGCTTTTTTCAATTAAGCACAATACTTTTATAAGCATCATTGTGTGTTTTTGTTGCTATGACTGAGACCTGACAAGAACATCTTAGAGGAGGAAAAGTTTATTTGGACTTAAAGGTTCAGTCCATGGTCTGTAAGCTCCATTTCTCAGGGCCTGAGGCATAACATCGTGGCAGAGGGGTGTGGAAGAGGAAAGATGCTCAGCTCACAGCAGCCAGGA
Source organism: Ictidomys tridecemlineatus (assembly GCF_052094955.1). Classification (NCBI taxonomy): domain Eukaryota; kingdom Metazoa; phylum Chordata; class Mammalia; order Rodentia; family Sciuridae; genus Ictidomys; species Ictidomys tridecemlineatus. Next base: position 118,032,768 of record NC_135487.1, read on the forward strand.
TGTCTAGGTAGGGGAAGAAAGGTAATCCCGTTTCCCCTGAGATTACGGAAGGGGAGAGATCAGGAAGGAGAAGAGCAAAACATATGTCCATTTTAAAAATTAGTTGCAGCAGCAAAGCAGCAAGGGCTATATTCAAAGCATAAAGTGGACCACTGTTACAATATATGGAAGTTCTAGGCCCCCAGTATCTCCAAATGTGACAGGGCCCTTTAAAGATATAATTAAGGTTAAATGAGGTCATCGTGGTGGGTGCTAATCCAATGTGCTTGGTCTCTTTATAAAAAGAGGAGGTTGGGGCACATATACAGACTAAGGGTCAACAATGTGAGGGCACTGCAGTAGGGCGGCCATCCACAAATCAGGAAACGGGCCTCAGCAGAAACTAAACCACTAACGTTGGGATCTTGGACTTCTGGCATCCAGAACTGTGAGAAAATAAATTTCAGCTAAGTCACTCAGTCTTTTGTATTTTGTTCTGGCAGCACTAGCTGATGTTGCTGCCAGAACAAAATTCAAAAGACTGAGTGTCTTAGATGATGTTGCTGCATTTAAGGATGGTGGCCATTAAGCATATTTTTTAACTTGTACAAGAAAAATAATTTGTGTGTTACTGCATTCATCCATGACAGTGCTTTACTCATAGCAGGATCTTACTTTACCCACAGCCTCTGGTTCCCCTTTGAATCTCTGAATCCTGTTTTACAGTCGGATTGTGCAGGGGATCATCCTGTTCTTGATGACTGACTATAATGCTTTTTTCCATCAAAATTTCCTATAGTTCGCATTCCTACTAGGTTGGTCTCATGGTCGTTGAGAGTTAGGTGGCAGCTTGTTGTGTTAGGTCCCTGGAGTGCCTGTTTTTATTAGGCAAAAGAGACAGAAAGCAGAAAGAAGGAAATAACAAGCAGAATTTATGTTGAGGATCCATTTTACATTTATTAATTTGTAGCAAAATAAAAAATCAAAAAACACAAACCAAAACATAAAGCCACCCTATCACTCAGATTAAGGGTCTTTTGGAAAACAGGTAAGGGCTGGGGATGTGGCTCAAGCGGTAGTGCACTTGCCTGACATGTGTGTGGCCCGGGTTCGATCCTCAGCACCACATACAAACAAAGATGGAAAACAGGTAAATTAATGGACCACTGGTTGTCAAAACCTTTTTTGAAGCACATAACAGCAGCATATTTCAATAGCCATAAAATCATTCACTCTCTGAAGTTCAGCAATTCCTCTCATGGGATCAAACCCTAAGGAAATAATTAAAGAGAAACAAAATTTTATGTACATAAATATAAAAGATATTCATTGTAGCATGATTTGTAAGAGTATAAGTTCTCAACAACAAGGAAATTGTTAAGTTAGAGCATGTAAACCAATGGAATACTATGTAGCTATTAAAATAATAATACTTTTTTTTCTGACCATGCAACTTGCTTTAGTGCCAACAGCCTACAAGCACAGAGGCCAGGCAATGGTTTGGGAGCACAGTCCAGGTGAAAATGATGATTATGAAGAATGTGTAGAAACATGAAAAATGTTTTATGATTTTGGGGCAAATTTCAAGAAAAAGCAGAATGCAAAATTACATTCATTTTATGATTACAGCTATGTAAAAAGCATCATGTAGTCAAAAATGGATGGAGGATTAGAACTAAAAACAATTTAAAAATATTTACTTATGACTGTAATCCTAGACACTTGGGAGACTCAGGCAAGAGGATTACAAGTTTGAGACCAGCCTCAGCAACTTAGTGAGACCCTAAGCAATTTGGAGAGTCCCCATCTCAAAAACTAAAAAGGGTTAGGAGTGTGACTCAATAGTTAAGTGCCCCTGGGTTCAATCCCCAGCACCAAAAACAAAAACAAAAACAAAAACAAAAAAACACCAAAAAACAAAAAACAAAAAAACAACAACAAAAAAACTTTATTTTTGTAGTACTGGGATTTAAACCTAGGGAAATGCTTTACTGCTGAGCTACACCCCCAACTCCAAAACTATTGTCTTAGGATAGTAAGTCTATACATTTTTTTTAAAAAAATTTATTTAAAGTATATATTTTACATATATATTTTGTTTTTTATTTTGAGACAGGGTCTCTGTCAGTTGCTGAGGCTGGCCTTGAACTTGTGATCCTTCTGCCTCAACCTCCCAAGTCACCAGGATTACAGGTGTATGCCACCAGGCCTGGGTCAGATATAAATTATTAAATAACAAAGTTCTTAAGTTTTGTTTCAGGAATGTCACGACCCCTCGCCAGCAAGGGAAACACGACACAGGATTCTTCTTTCAGCAGTTTATTCAGGACTCTTGAAGCACCATGAGAAAACAGGAAAGAGCGCGAGCGGTCCATCTGCCCTGGCTTAAGTACCCAGCCCCGCCAATGAACTAGCACCACGTGGAAAAGTCTAATAGGTACAGCGCAGCGGAAGCAGGCCAGAGCCCAGCCCCACAGCCTTACAAGGAGTTGTTTACCTCTAACAACTCTAACTGCTAAAGAAGCAGAAGCAGGAAACCAGCGCCATTTTCAGGGTGCAGTCGCCAGCTCCCAACACAGTTGAAAAGCCTTTAGAACCCACCTAAGGATAGTATGAAACTGGCTTTTCAGAACGGACATTTGCGGGGCACAGTGTACCTACTATAATCTCAGTGATGCTGGAGGATCCCAAATTCCAGGCCGGCCTGTGCAATGTAGTGAGATCCTAAAATGAGAAATCAAAACTTCCATGGTCCATTTTCAAAATATAGTATTTAGCCTTAATTGGGATGTAAGATCCAATTGTAGCCATTTTAACTGTGACCCTTCTCTTTGCCCACCCCAATTTTAAAAGTAGCCAATCTTGGAGATTGTAACCCCAAGGTCTTCCTTATCAGAGCAAGGGGTAGTACGATGTTAGGGATAAAAAAGGCGAATGGCCAGCCCAAGTGTGCTTGCTTGCTCGATCCTCTCTGGTAAACTGCCCTGCTGCAGAAGTAAAGTTTGCAGAACTACTTCTGAGCATGTGTTTGATTCCTTGCAGCACCTCGGTATTACTAACATGTCTCAGAATAAAAAATAAAGGGACTGAGGATGTAGCTCAGTGATGGAGTACCACTAGGTTTAGTCCCCACTGTTGCAAACAACAAAACAAAAAACACATGTGCAGAAGAAGCCTGCTAGTCTGTCCATGATTTTTGATTTCACAGACTCAAAATTCCCCAGGCAGCCAGGTATGGTGGGGCACACCTGTAATCCCAGCCACTTGGGAGGCTGAGGCAGGAAGATGAAGAGTTCAAACCCAGCCTCAGCAACTTATCGAGGCCCTAAGCAACTCAGGCAGACCCTGTCTCTAACAAATATAAAAATGGGACTGGGGATTTGGCTCAGTGGTTAAGTGCCAATCAAATTCAATTCAAAAAGAGAAAAAAATCCTAAAAATAAAAAATCCCCCTTGCAACATGCAACCTGTGAAGAAACATAATGGCCATTTACAGGCATGCAAAAGACCCTCAAACTCCCCTTCTTGCCATCTAATAAACAAGCTACTTCTTCCTTCTTATAAACTCCTCCACTGGCAATTGATCAAGGATGCAGATTTGAGTTTATAGCTCCTGGTCTCCTTGCTGACTGGTTGTGCAATAAAGCCTTCTCTCCTCCCTCGCCCCCAGTATCAAGGTTGAACCCAGGGCCTACAAGCGGGCTGGGCAAGCCCTCAACACGGAGCCACATGATCAGCCCCAGTAAAGCCTTTTCTTTTTGAAAGAACCTGATGCCATAGTCTAACAGTGGCCATTCCTTTGGGAGCTTCCCTTTGTAAATTTGCTTATCCCCGCTTTGCCTGATGTTCTAAATTCTAGAGAAAAGCTGCACCTAAATGATTAAACTGTAAATGGCTAATAATCTTTCTGTATATTTACAGAACCTAGAACATCTGTTGTCCTTCAGATAACATCAGAATATGTAACACCTCTTTAGTCTTTCATTCTCTGCATCGATTAACACAAAATGTGTAGATTGCTGTGATGTTTAACTTGGGGGTGGAGGAGGAGAACATGTTTGTCTAAAGAATTACAGGAACGAGCTCTAGGGGTCAGGGTCAATTGCAAGTTTCTGGCCACAAAATGAAGAAAAAAATCCATGCCCTGGATGGTGGAGACCCCACCAGGCAGTGTCCTTCCTGCCCGTTGCCCCCCGTATCTCCTCTCCCTCTCCATAGAAGCCCTTTTGCTTACCTGAGCTCCCAGGTGGCCTTTTGGGGGGATGATAGTCCCCTTCATCTGCTCAGGATTCCAGCTGATTTCCTTAACAAACAACTCTCACCTCCCGGGAGTGTTTGCTTTTAAATCATGAGCAATCAGACTTGGGTCCTGGTAACTGTTAGCAAGAATTTAACACAGGCAACACCATTCTGAAACTTAGAATAAGTCATCTCAAGGTCACTCTGACTCAACCTGACCCTAAACCCCAAACAATACTCCAAAGGAAACGGTTACCTGGGTCTGAAGTCCTGAAAACACCTGATTCAACATGGAACAGTGACCACCTCAAAGAGTGGAGGTGCGACCAAAAGATCCTTCCTGCCGACCCCTAGCAACAGCCCGGCTAACTGCAGAATTCCCCCACTCCCTCGTGACCCTAGAGGGACCCCAGGCTGTAATTGGAAAGTGGGTCTCAGTCTCCACTGGGCCCACCTCCGTAGGTTTGTCCTGAATAAACAAACCTCTTCTCTCTCTCTATCTCCTTAATTCTGTTCTTTCCTTACAGTAGCAACAGCTTTGGCTAATGGTTGGGGGGGGTAGCAATACCAGAGTTGATCTGATCTGATAACAGCCACAAGGGACTATTGGGCAGTGGTGTATACAGTGGGGCTGCTTCATGCCCCCCGTGGGAAGGAGTGGGCTGACATGACACTATCACTATGCTACTCAGAACTGCACACATTTTATTTTATTTATTTACTTTTTTGATTTTATTATTTTTTCTAAGTATAAAAATTAGTGTCTTCTTTATTCTTAAAAAATTTTACTTGTTCTTTTTAGTTATATATGACTAAAGAATGTATTTTGACATAATATACATACATGGAGTATAACTTCACATTGTTTTCCCATTCTGTGGTTGGACATGATGTGGAGTTACACTGGTTGTGTATTCCTATATGACCATAGGAAAATAATGTGTGTGATTCACTCTACTGTCTTTCCTATTCCCATTCTCCCTCCCTTTTCTTTATTCCTCTTTATTCCCCTTTGTCTAATCCAAAGTACCTCTATCCCTCTGCCCTGTTATGTGTTAGCATCTGCATCTCAGAGAGAACATTTGGCCTTTAGTTTTTCTGGGGTTGGCTTAATTCACTTAGCACAATAGTCTCCAGTTCCATCAATTTACCAGCAAATTCCATAATTCCATTTTTCTTTATGGCTGAGTAAAATTCCATTGTGTAAATATACCACATTTTCTTTATCCATGTACATATACCACATTTTCTTTATCCATTCATTTGTTGAAGGGCACCTAAGTTAATTCCCTAACGTAGCTACTGAACAACACAAATTTGTGTTCCGGTAAACACTAGTCAGTACCTAGGGAAGTCCATTGTTCTGGGCAGTGAGATAAGAAATACTCTAAATGATGTGACATGGAAAGAAGTAGAGAGGGGAAAGTGGCCACTTCCCTTGTCTCATATTTAGGTGAGGATCAAAGCAGAGTGTCCTTGGTTGTAGAGTAAAAGAATGTCCCATAAAACGTCTGAAGAAACCCACATGCACAGTGAGCATGCAGCCTATCCTATTTACTCCTCCTGCCTGTAGGTGTCGCACAGCCCTGCATTATATCCCAGCCTGCTGCCAGGGTGTAGGTAATAAAATGTTCCAACCCTCTTCACTGAGTCCTCCAAGTCCTTTCTTTGGCATCAGAAAACAGTATGCTGGGGTCTTTACAGCCCTGAAGTTGATCAGTTTGGTTTTTTAGTCATGGGGATGGAACCCAGGGGTGCTCTACCATTGAGCTACATCCCCAGTCCTTTCATTTTTTATTTTAAGACAGGGTCATGTTCAGTTGCCAGGCTGGCCTTGCACTTATCCCCTCCTGCCTCAGCCTCCCCAGTTGTTGGGATTACAGGCGTGCACCACCACTCCTGGCTTCCATTTAGGATTTTGAACTGTGGTTGATGACCTTGGAAAGTGAAATCATGGAGGGGCTGTGGATCCACAGCAGACAGCCAGAGAAATGAGTCAAGCTCAAACAGGTGGCTTCAAATATTTTAAATACGATTTTCAGCTTAAAGAAAGGGAAGGGTTTGTGGGGGAAGCTGATTTGGGAAAGACAGACAGGAAAAGTAAGGTGACTAAGGGTAAGTTTTATTATGCAGAGTTAAATCAGTGCCTTCTCTGCTGATTAGAGTCTAGTGATTTACTTCTCCTTCTGGGTGCAGAGAGTAAGACAAATGGAGATTTCCTTTTAAGATGTGAATTTTCTGTACAAAAGAGTAACTTCTACTTTGTTCTCAGAGGAAGTTTCCCCAAATAATCAGATCAAAGTATTCTGTTAAAACAAAATCCTCACAGCGAGGGGGCCTCTTTGGTAGAGTTTGTCCCCAGCGTGAGCCGGGCCCTGGGTTCCATCCAGGGCCAATTACCTCTATAGCTAAATTGTTGTACTCTTTTCTTTCTTTCTTTTAAGGTGTGGTGCGTTGAAGAGCCAGTAGTTGGCTTTCATCTGCAGCTCATGAATTGTGGCAGTCTCCATTCTATACAACAGAATGAGTTCCCTGGGCAGTCCAGAATGGTGGGTTTTGTAAGGAAGTTCTAATAAGAAAACAGAACAATAGGGAGAAAATTCCCCCCCACCAGCTCAACTGACCTGATTAGTAACATCATGTTTTTTCGGGTTACTTTTTTGGTTTTTTTTGTTTTTTTTTTTTGCAGGAATTAAAACAGAAATACTAGACCAGGCATGGTGGTTCACACCTGTAATCCAGAAAACTTGGAGGTGAATGCAGAAGGATCACAAGTCTGAGAGTAGCCTCAGCAAATTAGTGAGACCCTAAGAAATTTAGGACTGAAATATGGGGATGAAGCTCAGTAGTAGAGTGCCCCTGGGTTTAACTCCTAATATATATATGACCTTGGAAAGTGAAAGTACGGATGGGCTATGGATACATAGCAGATAGCCAGAAATTTTATAAATATGGTATATTTCTTTTTAAAAATCTTTGTTTATTAATTTATTTTATGTGGTGCAGAGGATTGAACCCAGTGCCTCACATGTGCAAGGCAAGTGCTCTACCACTGAGCCACAACTCCAGCCTCTGTAATATTTATTTAATGCATACATACATACATCATCTTGAGCTACAGAAATGAGTAAGAATTTAGGGTTTCTGGGGATAGTGGGGGGAAACTATGGGAGGAAATGGTGAATAAAGGTTACTTTGTAATACAGATAAAAGTTTCTCAGGTAAATAAAGTTCTTGGATTAATTCTTTTTAAAAATTTTTAAATATATTTATTTTATTACATATGACAGCAGAATGCCTCTCAATTCACAGTCACATGTAGAACATAATTTTTCATGTCTCTATTGTTCACAAAGTAGAGTCACACCATTGGTGTCTTTATACATGTACTTAGGGTAATGATGTCCATCTCATTCTACCGTCTTTCCTACCTCCCTACCCCCTTCCTTCCCCGCCCTCCCCTTTGCCCTATCTAAAGTTCCTTCATCCTTCCATGCTTCCCCCATCCCCATTATGGATCAGGATCTACATATCACAGAAAACATTCGGCCTTTGATTTTTTGGGATTGGCTTACTTTGTTTAGCATTATATTCTCCAACTCCATCCTTTTACCTGCAAATGCCATGATTTTATTCTCTTTTAATACTAAGTAATATTCCATTGTGCATATATACCACAGTTTCTTTATTCATTCATCTACTGAAGGGCATCTAGGTTGGTTCCACAGTTTAGCTATTATGAATTATGTTTATGCTGTAAACATTATGTGGCTGCATCCCTGTAGTATATTTTTACATCCTTCGGGTATAGAATGAGGAGTGGAATATCAGGTCAAATTATGGTTTCATTCCAAATTTTCCAAGGAGTCTCCATACTGATTTCCATATTGGTTGTGCCAATAATTTGCAGTCCCACCAGCAATGTGTGTGTTTTTTCCTCCCACATCCTTAACAATTTTAATTATGCCTGTTCAGTTCCTTGACACATTTACTGAATGGGTTGTTTGTTTGTTTGATGTTGATATTTTTGAGTTCTTTATATATCCTGGAGATTAGTGCTCGATCTGATGTGCATGTGGTAAAAATTTGCTCCCCTTCTGTAGGCTCTCTGTTCACCTCACTGATTGTTTCTTTTGCTGAGAAGAAACTTTTCAGTTTGAATCCATCCCATTTATTGATTCTTGATTTTAATTCTTGTGCTATAGGAGTCTTATTAAGGAAGTTGGGGCCTAATCCAACATGATGAAGATTTGGGCTTACTTTTTCTTCTATTAGGCACAGGGTCTCTGGTTTAATTCCTAGGTCCTTGATACACTTTGAGTTGAGTTTTTTGCATGGTGAGAGATAGAAGTTTAATTTCATTTATCTGCATATGGATTTCCAGTTTTCCTAGCACCATTTGTTGAATAGGCCATCTTCTCTCCAATGTATGTTTATGGTGCCTTTGTCTAGTATTAGATAACTGTATTTATGTGGGTTTGTCTCTGTGTCTTCTGTTCTGTACCATTGGCCTACATATCTGTTTTGGTACCAGTACCAACCCAGTTATGTTACTATGACTCTGTAACATAGTTTAAGGTCTGGTATAATGATGCCTCCTATTTAACTCTTCTTGTTAAGAATTTCTTTGGCTCTTCTGGGTCTCTTATGTTTCCAGATGGATTTCATGATTGATTTTTCTATTTCTATGAGGAATGCCATTGATTTTGATTGGGATTACATTAAATCTGTACAGTGCTTTTGGTAGTATGGTCATTTTGACAATATTAATTCTGCCTATCCAAGAACAGGGGAGATTTTTCCATCTTCTAAGGTCTTCTTTATTTTCTTTCTTTTTCTTTTTTCTTTTAGTTTTTTTTAAGGTGGACACAATATCTTTATTTTATTTTTACGTGGTGCTATTTTTATGTGCCTCACACATGCCCGGTGAGCACGCTACCATTTGAGCCACATCCCCAGTCCTTTTTTAATTTCTTTCTTTAGCATTTGATAGTTTTCATCGTAGAGGTCTTTTACCTATTTTGTTAAGTTGGTTCCCAAGTATTTTTTTTAGGCTATTATAAATGGGATAGTTTTCCTCGTTTCTCTTTCAGAGGATTTGTCACTGATAAACAGAAATGCCTTTGATTTATGGGTGTTGATTTTATATCCTGCTACTTTAGTGAATTCATGTATTAGTTCTAGAAGTTTTCTGGTGGAATTTTTTGGATCCTCTAGGTATAAAATCATGTTGTCAGCAAATAGTGAGAGTTTGAGTTCTTCTTTTCCTATCTATATCCCTTTAATTTCTTCCGTCTCTCTAATTGCTCTGGCTAGAGTTTCAAGAACTATGTTAAATAGAAGTGGTGAGAGAGGGCTTCCCTGTCTTGTTCCAGTTTTTAGAGGGAATATTTTCAACTTTTCTTCATTTAGAATGATGTTGACCTGGGGCTTAGCATAGATAGCTTTTACAATGTTGAGATAGGTTCCTGTTATCCCTAGTTTTTCTAGTGTTTTGAACATGAAGGGGTGCTATATTCTGTCAAATGCTTTTGCTGCATCTATTGAGATGATCATATGATTTTTATCTTTGAGTCTATTGATTTGATGAATTACATTTATTGATTTCCATATGTTGAACCAACCTTCCATCCCTGGGATGAACCCCATTTGATCATGGTGCACAATCTTTTTGATATGTTTTTGTATTCAATTTGCCAGAATTTTACTGAGAATTTTTGCATCTATGTTCATTAGAGAGATTGGTCTGAATTTTTCTTTCTTTGATGTGACTTTGGTTTTGGAATCAGGGTGATATTGGCCTTATAGAATAAGTTTTTCTATTTCATGAAATAATTTGAGGCATATTGGTATTAGGTCTTCTTTTAAGATCTTGAAAAACTCAGCTGTGTATCCAGCTGGTCCTGGGCTTTTCTTGGTTGGTAGGCTTCTGATGGCATCTTCTATTTCATTGCTTGAAATTGTTCTGTTAACTTGCATATATCATCCTGATTCAGTTTGGGCAAATCATATGACTCTAGAAATTTGTTGATGTCTTCAATATTTTCTATTTTATTGTAAATTTTCAAACATTTTCAAAATAATTTCTAATTATCTTTTGTATTTCTGTAGTGTCAATCATGATATTTCCTTTTTCATCATGGATGTTAGTAATTTAAATTTTCTCTCTCTCTTCATTAGCATGGCTAAGGGTTTAGCAATTGTATTTATTTTTCAAAGGACCAACGTTTTATTTTGTCATTTTTTTCAATTATTTCTTTTGTTTCAATTTCATTGATTTTCAGCTCCGATTTTAATTATTTCCTGTCTTCTACTGCTTTTTCTGTTGGGTTGTTCTTCTTTTTCTAGGGTTTTGAGATGCAATATTAGGTCATTTATTTGTTGACTCTTTATTCTTTTAAAGAATGAACTCCATGCAATGAAATTTCCTCTTAGTACTGCCTTCATAGTGTTCAAGAGGTTTTGATATGCTGTATCTGTGTTCTCATTTATCTCTAAGAATTTATAAATCTCCTCTTTGACATCTTCTGTAACCCATTGTTCATTCAATAGCATATTTTTTAGACTCCAGGTGTTGAAGTAGCTTCTATTTTTTATTTTATCAATGATTTCTTATTTTATCTCATTATTATCTGACAGAATGCAGGGTAGTATCTCTACTTTTTGTATTTTCTAAGAGTTGCTTTGTGGCAAAATAGCTGGTCTATTTTAGAGAAGGATCAATGTGCTTCTGAGAAGAAAGTGTATTCACTCATTGATGGATGAAATATTTATATATGTCAGTTAAGTCTAAGTTATTGATTATAATACTAAGTTTTATTTTCTTTGTTCAGCTTTTGTTTGGAAGATCTATTCAGTGGTGAAAGAGGTGTGGTAAAGTTACCTAGAATTATTGTGTTATGGTCTATTTGACATTTGAACTTGAGAAGAATTTGTTTATGAATGTAGATGCTCCATTGTTTGGGGAATATATATTTATAATTGTTATGTCTTGTTGATGTATGGTTCCCTTAAGCTGTGTGAAATGTTCTTCTTTATCCCTTTTGATTAACTTTGACTTGAAGTCTACTTTTTTTGACATGAGGATGGAAACCCCTGCTTATTTCCACAGTCCATGTAAGTGGTATGTTTTTTTCCCAAACTTCACCTTCATCTGTGAATGACTTTTCCTATGAGATGAATCTCTGGGAGGCAGCATAATGTTGTGTATTTTTTTTTTAAAAAAATTCAATCTGCCAGTCTATGTCTTCTGATTTGTGAGTTTAGGCCATTACTATTCAGTGTTATTATTGATATATGATTTGTATTCCTGGTCGTCTATGTTTGGTATTTAACTTGACTTGGTTTCTCTTTGGATTGGCTTTTCCTTTAGTGTAATACCTCCCTTTGCTGATTTTCATTGTTTTCCATTTCCTCCTCATGGAATATTTTGCAGAGGATGTTCTGTATTTCAGGCTATCTAGTTGTAAATTCTTTTAAATTTTGTTTGTCATGGAAGATTTTTATTTCATTCAAATCTAAATCTTAATTTTGCTGGATATAAGATCTTGGTTGGCATCCATTTTCTTTCAGAGCTTGGTATATGTTGTTCCAGAATCTTCTAGCTTTCAGGGTCTGGTTGAAAAATCTGCAGAGATCCTAATTGGTTTCCCCCATATGTAATTTGATTCCTTTCTCTTATGGATTGTAAAATTCTATCCTTATTCTGTATGCTAGGCATTTTCATTATAATGTGTCTTGGTGTAGAACTGTTGTAATTTTGTACATTTAATCTCCTGTATGCCTCTTGTATTTGATTTTCCAATTCATTCTTCATGTTTGGGAAATTATCTGACATTATTTCATTGAAGAGATTGTGCATTCCTTTGGTTTGAATCTCTGTGCTTTCCTCTATCTCAATAAATCTTAGATTTGGTCTTTTAAAGGTATCCCATAATTCTTGGATGTTCTGCTTATGATTTCTTACCATCTTCACTATGTGGTCAACTTTATTTTCAAGATTGTATATTTTTTTCTTCATCATCTGATGTTTGTTTTTCCAAGTGATCTAAGTCTGTTGGGATGCTTTCTATTGAGTTTTTTATTTGGTCTATTGTTTCCTTCATTTCAAGGATTTCTGATTTTTCCCCAACATCTCTATCTCTTTTTTGCAGTTATCTTTTGCTACCTGTATTTGCTCCCTTATCTCTTTCTTGGGTGTGATCAATGATTGCCTGTATTTACTCTCTTATCTCTTTGTTGGAGTGATCATTTTTTGCCTGTATTTGTTCACTTAAATCATTCTTTAATCCATAAAGTATTTTAATAATGTACATCCTGGACTCCTTCTTGACATTTCATCAACTGCACTGTTCATGGATTCTATTATTATAGTATCTTGGTTTGTTTGGGGCACTTTCTTCCCTTGTTTTTTCATGTTTTCTGTATATCTTCCTTTCTTGCAGTGTGGATCTGAGATATTACAGTTTCTATCCTATAATCTTAGAGTGTCCCTGCAGATTACCTGTATCTCACCTTGGTGTTGGGCTCCTAGACCCCTGCTGGTGTCCTGCAATAAATGCTCCTGCAATTAAAGGTGGTAGCAGAGACAACTCAAGATAGCAATGGGGTGTCCCAAGATGGATGCAGCTATTTTCAGAGATGGGGCTGAAAGGGTGGGCTGTCTGTTTGGAAATGCAGCTGTCTCCAGGCCCTATCTGTTGTCCCAGGATGGAGGCTACTGTGTGGGGAGGGCTATGGCAGTGGCTACAGTGTCCCAAGATGGTGGTGGGGTTGGCCTGGGTTCCATCGTGGTCTGCTGGTTGGCAGTGCGGTCCTGGTCTGGGCCTGGGTTCCAGGCTAGGTCTGCTGGTCAGCAGGGGTGGTCCTAGGCCTGGATTAACTCTTTCTGATACAGATACTAACAAAAATCTTTAAAACAATTTTTTTTTCTGTAGAAGAGATGGAGTTTTGAAATGTTGCCCAGCCTGGCCTTAACTCACCAGTCTCAAGGGATCTTCCTGCCTCCAGCTTCCTGAATACCTGAGATTTTAGGTATACACCAACTCGTCTAGCATTTTTATGGTATTGGGGATCAAACCCAGGGCCTTATGCATGCAAAGCTTATGCTATACTAGTGAGCTACATCCCCAGACCTCCAATAGTTTATTATCCATTTATCAGTTGATCTATACATGAGTTATTTCTGTGAATTATGTGTGTTGACTGAGCAATAAATTGCCAGCTGGGTCACTTGAGTGTCTGCACTCAGCTGAGAGCCAGACAAGACCTCCTCCACATGCCCCTCTTTCCATGTGCTGCCCCTCTCTCCAGGGCCTCATCATATGACTCCTTTGTCCCCAGAATGACAGCTTGGATTTCTGTATAACTTGACTGGGTTCCAAGCTAGCAAAACAGAAGGTACTGTGAGGTAGTAGCTAGCAAAGAGCAGTGTCATGCATGGCAAGGTCACACGTGTTCTTTAAATTGCTTCAGATTCTTCTTTAAACTACTTTCAAAGTATATGAGAAAGCAAACAGTGGCTGTTAATTTGCAGAAAATAAACAGAAGCAAAGGAGCTAATTGGGGAAACACGACAAAAGAAAAGGCTTACTGGGTCTAACCCTTGACAGGGTCCGTTGAGGCTGGTGTGGAGCCAGGAATCATGGCTATAGGTGTCTCCATTTGTCTGGGAAGGACTATTCCTTCAGTAGTGCAGGTCACTTAGGTAAATTCTGACTGGCCACTGACCCCAATGCCCACAACATGGAACTGACTTGTAGATGAAGTGCCCCTGAGTAGGATGGCCACCATGAAAGTTCCGTGGAAGACCTACCAAGGCCAGAACCTCCACCCCCTGCTGTGAGGAGGACCCGCTCTCCAGGCAAACATCGATAGGAGAGGGCTCCGTTCCCTTGGCTGCTCTCCCTTGAGCATGCTCTCCGCTTGAGTCTTGCTTCACCTTCACCTATTTTCACTGTACTTTCTCCTGGAATAGAGCTCTCTTGCACGACTTTTGGCCTCTGACTTCAAATTTTCTTTCATAAGAACTGAGGTTTGAAGCTTCAGCTCCCCACTCTCCTGTGACAGTACCATTTCTTTTTCTTTTTAAAAACCTTTTGCAGTGCTGGGGATCAAACTCAGGGCCTCACACAAGTGCTCTGCCACTGAGCTACATGCAGCCTGGCCCAGGACCACTATTTCTTTTTTCTGGTGTTGGGATTGAACCTAGAACCTAGAGCATGCTGGGCCAACGTTTTGCCACTGAGATACATTCTAAGGCCTTTTTATTTTTTATTTCGAGATGGGGTCTCTCTAGATTGCTGAGGCTGGCCTCACACTTGTGATCCTCCTGGCTCAGCTTCCTGAGTAGGTGGGATTACAGGTGTGTACCACGGTGACTGACCAATACTACTTCCTAAAGACCAAGATGCACCTACATCTTTTCCACTACATTTTATCAAAAGAAGTCCAATTTCAGCTCAGATTTATGGAGAGGAGATATAGACTCTAATTCTTTTTTCTCTTTCTTTTCTCTTTCTTTTTTTGGACTAGGGATTAAACCCAGGGATACTTTACCATTGAGCTACATCCCCAGCCCTATTGGTCTTTATGAAAGTTTTAAACTTTAAGACAAGGTCTCACTAATTTGCTGAGGCTAGTCTTGAACTTGGGATCCTTCTGCCTCAGCCTCCCCACTCAATGTCACCACAGGAGTGTGACATTGCACCCAGCTTAGACTCCAACTCTTTCTTTCTTTCTTTCTTTCTTTCTTTCTTTCTTTCTTTCTTTCTTTCTTTCTTTCTTTCTTTCTTCTTTCTTCCTTCCTTCCTTCCTTCCTTCCTTCCTTCCTTCCTTCCTCCCCCCCTCTCCCTCCCTCCCTCTCTCTCTCTTTCTCTCTCTCTCTCTTCAGTGCTGGGGATCAATCCACCTCATGCATGCTAGGCAAGTCCTCTACCACTGAGTTATATCCCAGCCCTAGACTTCAATTCTTTTTTTATTATCTGCATATATATATATATATATATATATATATATTTCTTTTTTTTAAAGAGAGAGAGGGGAGAGAGACAGAGAGAGAGAGAGAGAGAGAGAGAGAGAGAGAGAGAGAGAGAGAGAGAGAGAGTTTTAATATTCGTTTTCCAGTTTTCGGTGGACACAACATCTTTATTTTATTTGTATGTGGTGCTGGTCCTCCTGCTTCAATGTTCTGAGTTTCTGGAATTACAAGCGAGGTGCTGTCATTCCCTTTCTGCAACCCAAAAGACCTCATGGTGGAAGAACTAGTTGCTCCATAGAAAACAATTACCTAGGAGAGTCACCTGGACCTGCAGCTGACTGTGCACTAGCTGGTGTTATGCCAATGTAGTTTTGAAGTTTGTTAAGGAACATGATGAAGTCAGTCCATCCTTACTGAAAGACGTGGCTGTGTCCTTACCTTGCCCCTAAACCTGAAGCTGATGGGGTTTCTGCAGCTCTGATTTCTGGCTCCCTGCCTCACCTATTGAATTTTCCCCTTTATGCTGCTGCTGTTGTCTCCTCTGGGTAAACTTTTACCTAATACCGCTTGGCCTGGGACCACACACCCCTGCTGGCTGGTGTATCGCAGGTGAGTCTTGGATGCTCTTAGATCTGTCATAGAGAACATAGGAAGTAGCAACCAGATAACGAAAGGTTCTGTGGCTCAGTAAGCAAAGTGTAGCTGCCCAAGGCTTTTAATCTGGAGAGTGATTTGAAGGGAAAAAAAGTGTGAATGATAATCTGCTGACAAGAGCAGGATCTATGGCTAATGGGTGAGGGTTAAGAAAGAGTAATCAGGGAATTGGTAGTATAGTTTTTTGTGCCCAAAGCATCAGTAATTAGATTTTTATAGCTGAAAATTCACTTATACCATTCCCTACTAAGCCTCATAATCCTATAAGATAATCAATGTTCTATTTGCAGCTTGAAAATCCAGTCTGAGGGAGCTTGGTGATTGGCACTTACTAATAAGGCAAAACAAGTGCTTTGGTTTCATTCATCAGTTTGTTCATGCAATCTTATATGATTTGATTCATAGATCACACTTTTTTTCTGAATCTCTGCTAGACCAGTGATTGCAGACCTTTGAATCATGAGTCAAAAAAAAGATAATTTTTGCCTGGAGAGGTGCTTCTTGGCGTAGCCAATAAAAATATGTTCTCTGGTGTTGTGTGTTATGCCTTATTGTCTTCTGCCAAGATAATAAGTACTGAATTTAGAAACTATACACAGGGTGCCATACAAATAACATTCAAATATATAAATCTCCTAAGTGCTGAGGATTGAACCCATGGCTTTACTTATGCTAAGGCAGGCACTCTACCACTGAACTGCATCGTCAGTCACTCCAATATAATTTTAACTGAAGTAAAAATTTAAAATGGTTGTGAAAACAGTTTTGGGTTATGTATCACTATGAAAAATTTATGACTGTCAGCATCTCCTGGGATACCTGTAGCCTGTTTATTCCAGACCAGGGTGCTATGGTGCACGATTACAGAAGCTCTGGGCTAGACACTGTGCTGTGAGCTGGAAATACAAAGATGAAGGAGACCCTACTCAACAGAATTAAGTCTAGCCAGCAAAACCCCAACAGGACAATTATTTAAATGGAGCTCCTTAAACCTGGTGACAGAGGTGTATTTAGGATGCACCTATCTCATTCTAGAGGAATGGGGCTCTGTTGACCATACTCTCTCCCTCCCTTTCTTTTTGGTACTGTGGAAGGAACCCAGGGGCACTCTACTACTAAGTTACATCCCCAGACTTTTTATTTATTAAATTTTGAGACAGGGTCTCCCTGAAGTGTGGAGGCTGCTCTTGAACTTTCTCTTTCCTTTCTTCCTTCCTCCCTTCCTTTCCTTCTTTCCTTCCTTCTTTTCTTTCTTATGGAACCCATGGCCTTGTGATGCTACTCAACCACTTTACCAATAAGCCACATCCCCAGCTCCACATTTACGTATTAAAGCATTACTTTAACAAATTTTATTGAACACCTACTAATGGCAGACACTGTTAAGCACTGAGGACAGACTAGTGAATGAAAACATTGTTGTCTCAGCTGCCTAATAGTGACCTTTTCCATGAGACCCACTGAAATGACATTGGAGGGAGACCCATGGTTTGTGATTCAGATTCCTAGATAATGAGCTACTAAAGGTACATAATGGACTTAACAAATTGACCTAATTCAGACAGGCTATGCACAATGGCCAGGTTCTTTGGTAAATGTTAGTGGTTTCCAATGACTTGAGGCAGGTAAGGGCTATGAGTCTTCTTTTCCAGCACGTCCCCACTGAATGATATAGTCATCCCTTGTACCCTCCAGGGCTTGTTTGAGGAATGCCCCCCTTCCCTGGCTCCCAGACCAAATCTGAGGATGCTCAAGCGCCTTGTATAAAATGGAGTAGTACATGCATATAGCCTGTGCACATCCTCCTGCATACTGTTTTTTTGGTACTGGGGATTGAACCCAGGGGTGCTTTACCATTAAACTACACACATCTCAGTCCTTTTTCTTTTTTTTTTTTTTTAATTATTTTAAGATAGTGTCTCACTAAATTGTTGAGTAGCTCATAAAGTTGCTCAGGCTGGCTTTGAACTTTGACCTCTCAGCCCCCTTATATACTTTAAATGTACTGGCTTACAGGCCCTGATACAGTGTAAACACTAGGCAAATAGTTGTTACACTGTGTTCTTTTGGCAGGAGCTGGAGATAGAACCCAAATGCCTCACACACACTAGACCTGCTCTACCACTGAGCTATGTCCCCAGCCCTGACGTCCCTGTTAAGGAATAGTGAAAAGAAAAACCATCTGTACGTAGTCAGTACCAACGCAACATTTTGGGGAATATTTTGGATCTAAGGTTGGTTGAATCTGCACAAGCAGAACCAATAGCCTGCCATCTATATTCCGATGAAAGCAAGTCTCAGACTGACAAGTGATCTGCATGTTTTTTGAGCATGTACAAACCATTCATAGGACTATCCTTTGAAGTTCAGTATGAGCACTATGCTTTCAGACACTCCACCCAACACTTGCACTTGACAATGCTAGGAAGCCCTTACCACTGAGCTCCCCGCTGGCCTCTGCCCATTTGTTAATTGAATTCAACTTGAACTGAGGCAGGAGGATCACAAGTTGAATTTTTATTGCTGTTGTTGAATCATAAATATAAGTTTCTCAAAGTTAAATTCATGGGCTGGGGCTGTGTGGCTCAGTGATAGAGCACTTGCCTAGCATGTATGAGGCAGTAGGTTCAAACCTCAGCACCACATAAACATAAGTAAAGGTATTATGTCCATCTACAACCCAAAAAAACAAAAAAAGGGGAAAAGTGTCAACCATGTGTCACAGCCAACTTAAAAAAAAAGAGTTGAATTCATGCTTCAATTGAAGTTTTAAAAATTTATTATTATAATAATTTTTGGCATCAGGGATTGAACCATGGGTGCTTTATCATAGAGCCACATCGCCATCCCTTTTAAAAATATATTTTATTTAGAGACAGGGTCTTGCTGAGTTGCTTAAGGCCTCACCAAGTTTGAGGAGGCTGGCTTTGAACTTGTGATCCTCCTACCTCAGCTTCCAGAACTGTTGGGATTACAGGCATACACCTGCGCCCAGCTGCTCAATTGAAGTTTTTGTTTGTTTGTTTGTTTACAGTTTTAAAAGCATTTCAATTTTGAGAAAAAAATTAAAATTGAAAGAACTTTTGCAAATAATTTTTGAAGTCCAATTTTAAAATTGTCATTACCAGGAAGACACTGCAATATTTTACTCCAATCCCAATCTTATTTATTTTTTCATTTAATTTTGGGTACTGGGGTTAACATCAAGGATACTTTACCACTGAGCTAAATCTCTACCCCTTTTAAGTTTTTAAATTTTGAGACAGGGCCTCACTAAATTGCCCAAGCTGGCCTCAAGTTTGTGATCCTCCTGCCACAGCCTCTTGACTTGCTGGGGTTACAGGAGTGCACCACTGTGCCCAGCATCCAATCCCAATCTTGGTAAAGATCTAGCATTAACTAGTAGCCACAAGGATCAAAAAGTGATTCCTAGAAATAGGGACTGTTTAAACATCAAAGGATGTCCTAGGCCTCTGGGGGACCTCCTCAGGCCCAGCTTCTAGAGGATGCCCTCTCAGTCCCACTTCTTCCTCCTGCCCAACCCTGGGGACCACTGGACACAACAAGGCTCATTCATGCCAAATGTGGGCTGACCGAGGATCCCCTTTGATGACCCATTGTCTGGGGAGCAGGCTCCAGGGAAGAGATGGTGTGTTCTAGACAATGTCAAAGACGATGTCTAGTGTTTGTACAGTGTTTTATGGTTCCTGAAGTGTTCTAGATAAAACACCCCATTTGATCCTCATGATAGCCCTGTGAGAGGTGTTAGCGTCCCCACTTTACAACCAAGGACACAGCGCTCTCCCAAGGGGATGGTCAGGGTCTGCTCTCCTTGCCATGCGGGGTGCTGTCTTGCTTTATCCTTGCATGTGCATGTGCTCAGTGGAACCCCTTGGATCTGGGTCTTCCTCTGCTTTCTGCCCAGGAATGGGTGCTTCTGCTCTGTGTTCCACCCTTTGATGCTGCAGCAAGCCTCTTGGCCAGGCGGCGTAGGCTCTGCTGTTCACTGTGGCTGAGAGAAGTCTCTTCCAACTTGGAGAAAAATCGAAAACGTGGCCAGGCATGAGGGTGCACACCTGTGATCCAAGCAACTCTGGAGGCTGAAGCAGGAGAATTGGGAGTTCAAAGCCAGCCTTGGCAACCTATCGAAGGCCTAAGCACCATAGCTAGATCCTGTCTCAAAATGAAAAAGTAAAAAGGAATAGGGATGTGGCTCAAGTGGTTAAGTGCCCCTGGGTACAATCTCTGGTGCAATAAATACATAAATAAATAGAAAATGTAGCTAGGAGTTGTGGTGCAAGCCTGTGATTCCAACTACTCTTTAGGTTGAGTCAGGAGGACCACAAGTTCAGGGCCAGTCTTGGCAACTCAGTGAGACCCTTGCTCAAAGTAAAAAAATAAAAGGCTGGGGTGTGTCTTGTTGGTAGAGCATCCCTGGGTTCATTCAATCCCTAGTATGGAAAAAAAAAATTGAAGATTTGTCTCCCAAATACACAATGCTGTTTGTTGGGTAAGAGTAACAAGCATTCCTGGGCTAACAGTGAGATCCACAGGCTGCCCAGCCCCGGGGCTCCCTAGTGTGTCCTTGAAGGTCCCTCTTGCATTTTCCTCATCTCTCTTTGGATCTATCAAACCTCAAACCCCTTCTTTCTACTTCCCAGATGAGAATAGTGACACCTTCAGAAGTCAAGTGACAAGTCTGGGTTCACCAGTTAGGTAGAAGTATGTGTACTTCCCCCAACGCTCCTCTTTCCAGCCCAACCAATGGAAATAAATGCACAAAAATCAGAGATGGAGTAATTTTCATGGTTAGTCTTGTTCTACGAGCATGGAATGGGTTCTATTTCTTGAATTTTCAGGGCACACTTTATAATTTGTACAAGAATTATGAGTTTCCATTTTTTTTCTCAGATAAGTCAATCAGTAATACTGAGTCGTATTGAAACATTTGATAATAAATGTGCATACTTGGAACTTTTTTACATGCTTTAATATTTTTTTTACTTATTTTTCATGTAGTTGTTATCACTTTAGTTTTTGAAGATGTTATTTTCTCTTTTAATTTAATTTAAAAATATGTTTATGGTATAAGAGATTGAACTAGGGGTGCTCTACCACTGAGCTTCATCCCCAGTACTTTTCATTTTTTGTTTTGAGGCAAGGTCTTGCTAAGTCAGTGGGGCTGGCCTGGAACTTGTAATTTTTGTGATCTTCCAACCTCAGCCTCTGGAGCTGATGGGATTACAGGCGTTCACAGCTGTGCCTGGCTAGAAGACTTTATATTGCAGAATAGCTAAGGTACTTGAGTCCTGTTAAAAATTGTGTTTTATTGATAGAGAAATATCTAGACATTTGGACTGGCATCATCCTGATAATTTATAGTCATGGGACGGCATCGATCTTACAAACTTAAAAGACCCACTAACTGGTGACTGCCAGAAACAGTGTTTTTTTTTTTTTTTTTTTTTTTTGGTTTGTTTGTTTTTTGTGACATGAAGAATAGACCTTGGGGACAAGGTATTTGCCCTTGACCTTACTGTCACCCAGCACCTCATCCTCTCAACTCCACCAGCCACTTGACACAAAAGGCATATCAGGAGGGCTTGCTTTGACTTTCCTTTGATGCCACACTATCTGGGGAGCAGGTATTAGGCAGCAGATGGTGAGCCAGCCCACACTTACTAAGAATTTGATATGATCTAATGATTTGTCAGTGTTTTGTTCTGTGCAAAGGGCATGACCATTTCTTATCTCATTTTGAATCCTTTATCAGTCTTATCAGGTCAGTACAAATCTATAATTCCTAATCCATAATTCCAAAAAATGAGTACCATATTCAATTATGAGGGCTACTGTAGATTCTGTTAGAGATGTTGGGCTATATTTGGTATGCTTGACCAATTTGTTTTATTTTTTCCTTTTTCTTTTGTTTTGCTTTTGATATTGAGGATTGATCTTAGGGGCACTTTACCATTGAGCTACACCCCTATCCGTTTTTATTTTTTTATTTTGGAACAGGGTCTCACTAAATTGCATAGGCCAGCCTCCAATTTGTGATCCTCCTGCCCCAGCTTCTAGAGTCACTGAGATTACAGGTGTGTACCACCATGCTTGTCTCAACCTAACTCTTCTGAAAATCCTCAAATTTTCTAATATTCAGCTGGTGCTGAGTTTTGGATAAAGAACTGTGAACCTGAATTCTTATTTCTAACTTACCTGTGAGAAAACCAAGGTAATTCAAAGGGACAGGCTCTTCTCTTAAGGGTTCTTGGGCAGATGGAGGGTGATTACTATAAGAGGATGATAGGGAGGATTCTAGGTGAGAGAAATTCTTTTTTCTTCCTTTGGTGCTGGAGATTGAACCAGGGCCTAGTGCATTCTCAGTAAGGGCTCTACCACCTAGTTACATCCCCAGCCCTGTGAGGGGAACTTTTGTTCTTCTTACTTCTCTCTTTGTTTCCTGGTCTAATAGCCTCTGGAGACAAGGTGGGTATATTTTAAGCACCCAGCGTCTACTTGAATTCCAGTGTCCCTAGCTATCTATCTCAGTAGGAATGGCCACTGAAGAGGTGTGAGTGTCTCCCAAGAATTTTGCATTTCTCACACCAGACAATTGGAATGCTATCAATGGAGGATTTTTTTTTTCACAATCAAAGAAGTACCACGATCATTAAGCCTCAGTAGGGAGAATACTAATTTAGCAAGCAGAGATCAGATTCATTCTTTTAAAAAAATTATACTGAGAATCCACTGAAGGCCAGGTCATATGCTAAATTTCAGGAGGAAGTAAGAGGGTGGGAAAACAGAGGGGAATAACATGAAGGTCACAATCTGTTCAAGATCAGCGTTTGGCAAATGTAGCTCATGGCCTGGTTTTGTATGGTCAGCGATCTAAGAATGATCTTTACATGTTCAGAGGTTGTTGAAAATAAGCAAGCAAGTGAGAAAATAGACAAATCAAAAAAGTAAAGAGTGTGCAAGAAAGAATTATGTGGTCAAAAAGTCTGCAGTATTTGTTGTCTGATTCTTTGCAAAGAAAAATTGTGATATTTGCTCAAGATGATCTATCCAATGAGGAAATTAGAAACACATACACACAAAAATTATAGGTCTAAACCATATAAAGAAAAAGATATATAAATAGAGATGTAAATAAATAGAAAAACCAAGGTTTATATTAGCATAAACATTTGAAGCTGGGTACAGTGGCATGTGCCTGGAATCCCAGCAGCTTGGGAGGCTGGGGCAAGAGGAAGGTGAGTTGAAGGCCAATCTCAACACTGTAGTGAGGCCCAAGTCACTTGGTGAGACCCTCTCTTAAAGTAAAAAATAAAAAGGGCTGGGGATGTAGCTCAGTGGTATAGCTCCATTGGGTTCAATCCTCATTACCCTCCTCTGGCCAAAAATAGTTACAATATTCAACTTTATTAATAAATAAAGAAGTGCAAATTATAAGTTGGCTTTTAAAAAATTGAAAGTGAACAAAAATCAGTAAATTATAATTTCTGACTATAAACTCAGCTCATCATTCAAACCTCCATTTTCCCTTCCTTTCTTCTAATGTTGGTAGCAAAATATTAATATTCCTAGTCTTCCTGGAATACAAATATAATGCCTGGAGAGACCATAGTTATCCTGTGATCAGGAAGTGAAAAATCATGTACAAAGGATAGCAAAGGAGTAAGATCAAAGTAGACAAATATCTTCTTAACATTGTTAATTTCCACACCAGTCCTGTCTGACCTACACTTGGTATTTTTGTTTTGTGACAAATAATCCCCTTACCTAGTTAATCTACTATGAAAATATTTTCTAGACTTTTCATCAAAATATATCCTTGATGCACTAACACTGGCCTTTGTTCATTTCTAGTGGAAGAAAAATTGGCACAAGTTATCAGAACAATAAAGATGACTTCAAAAAGTGTTCATACTATTTTGCCCAAAATTTCACTTCTAGAAATTTATGTCTGGGAAAAAAATTGAATGTGTAAATAAAAGCTTTATGTATAAGAATGTTTAGTGCAGTGTTGTTTATTATAGTAAAAACTTGGAAATAGCTTAACAGTTCAACAATGAGACAATTAAGTTACTAAAAAAGTTTCTGCAACTGAATATTTGGTGATTAAAAATCTTGTTTTCAAAGAATATTTGATAAATATTAAATGCTTAGCAGTTTTGTGAAAGTAAATAAATAACCAACTCAGGATATATGTACTCTTCTTTCTGTTCATTTATTTGTGGAGTTGGGAATTGAACCTAGGACCTTGTGCAAGTTAGGCAAGTTTTCTACATCTGAGCTATACCCAGAGCCCTCTTTATACATATGTGATCAGGAGTCAATGGGAGCTGTCTTTGAATAATGGGGTAAAGAGGAATTTTTGATTGATTTCTAAAGTTATTTAGAAATAAATATACAGAGAAGAATAGCAAGTAAACATTTAACAAAATTTTACATAATAAATACTATATACATGTGAATGTGGATATTAGCCTTTCTTAGTATCAAAATATATTATTAAGGTATAATAATTTAAACAGTATAGAACCAGGGTAAAAACAATTAAAATGACCCTAGGGATGTATTTAATGCCTATGAAAGCATTAACTATGATAGAAAAAAAATACGCAAATAACACTGGGAAAAGAAATTTGAAAGTAGAAAATCATCAGTTTAGATCTTCACCTCACATCACACAAGAAAATTAACTCCAGAGATATTTAAAAACGAAATTGAAAATTTCCAGGTTTTATAAAGAAATGTACTAAGTGGATAAGGAACATCTGAAGGCCATGGTCTAGGGTGAGCTCTTCTCTCCCCCAGGCTCCTGGACTCACCTTTCCTGGGCATGGCTGGTTCTGGTGTGGACATGCACCAGCACCGTCCCCAGGGTGACCGAGGAGTCCCGAGGAGGCCTGGTCTCTCCTGGGAATCTGCCTTTCAGTCAGGACCTTGGTTCTCACCTACTTCATTTTGGGGGTGGGTCCTGGGGATGGAACCCAGGGTGTTCCACCAGGAGCTACATTCCAGGCCCCCTCTATTTTTTGTCTTGAGGGTGGGACCTTGCTGAGTTGCCATCCTCCTTCCTCAGCTCCCCAGGCGATGGGATCACAGTGTGTGCCACTGGCCTGGCCTCCTCTGCTCCTTACCATCTGACTGTGGCTGCTGGATTTTTTTTCTGAATTGTTTTGCCCCTTCTGCTGTCTCTTGAAAACAGTGGGAAACACCTGGTTGTTGTGAGTATTAGAACATGACCTGAGTATCTGATGGTGGAAGCATGGCCTGGGGTAATGGAGCAAAGTGGAGAAAAATTTCATTTCTTCTTTTTTTTTTTTTTTTGTAGTACTAATGATTGAAACCAGGGTTTCGTGCATGCTAGGCAAGTGGCTTACCACTTAGTCACATCCCCAGCCATCCCCTCACCAGGATTTTTAAAAAAATTTGAGATAAGATCTCTCTAAATTGCTGGCCTCGAAGTTGTAATTCTTCTGTCTCAACCTCCTAAATCACTGGGATTACAGGCAGGGCACCATTACTCCTGTATTAAATTTTTGTTTTAATTTTTTTTGTTACTGGGGATTAAACCCAGGGCCTCACATGTGCTAATCACATGCTCTGCCTCCGAGTCACACCCCTACCAGGAGTTTTACATTTTTCCTTGTACATTATTCTTTTGAGAAATTTATTGAGCTGGTGTGGTGATGCATTCTTGTAATCCCAGTGACTCGAGAGGCCAAGGCAGGAAGTTTGCAAGTTTGAGGCCAGTCTGGACCACTTAGTGAGACCCTGCCTCAAAATAAATAAATAAATGAATAAATAAATAAGGGTTAGGGTTGTAAGTTCAGAGATAGAGCACACCTGGGTTCAATACTGAAAACACACACACACACACACACACACACACACACACACACACACACCAGAAAAGAAAGTTTTTGGATGAACCATATGTAACATTTGTGTATTTTAGTACCAGTTGCAGTCAGTTTCTTTCATTAAACTAATGATTTTTTTTTTCAATGGGATCAATGGATCAAACCAGAGCCATGTCCTCTATCCTTGCGTGGGCTCTTTTTCATCCAGCGAGAAGGTCCATGGACCAGAGTAGTGCAGAGTGCAGCTGCAGAGTCATGAATCAAGACCTCCAGAGACCAAGCAGGAAGCAGGTCTGATTTTATTTTGCAGTTACCATGTGTATACACTGGGGCAGTAGCTAAGCAGGTTACAGGCAGCCACCAATAGAATTTCTGGCCAATTGTCCTTGGGACAAGCAATGGAGGAGCCCACCATAAAGCAAGTGCAGAGATTGCAACACGTGGCCTTATGCTTAGGGCGCTGTGCCTACGGGGTAAGCGGCCTGCGCTCACGTGCCTAGCACAAGGGGAGTGGCCCGCCACTCAGGCGCCCCTAACATGTGCTACATATGCAGTACTCCATGCACTTGTCCCCACATATCCTCACCTCCTTTGACTCCCATCTGGGTCCAAGAGAGAGAGCAATATGCAAGAAACACTGAAAAACACAGTTTCCCTGAGGTCACCCAGATGCACAGCAAGTCCTGCTCTGGTGCCATGGACAGAGCGGCCGGTTTGCTCCCCCAGCACTGACCAAGGTGGGTGGCTCCTGTGCCTGGGATGACAATGAGACGTGCTGGTGCTGAAGAGGAAGCAGTGTCTGAAGAGCAGCAACGTTCCCCCACTCCAGGCTCAGCATCAGAGGCAGCAGGACACCAGGTCACACCGTCAGTGGTCAGCTGGGGCCTCAGACTGAGCAGCCCTGAGAGGACTCAGTGGGGCTGGGGTTTGTGTAGAAGGGAGATTTCTTGTTTGTTAGCCCACATCCCCTGGGAATTATGGGTTTCAAAGAGGACCAGGAGTCTCCTTAGAATGGGAGGGGATGAAAGGCGGAGAACTTTCAGTGCCATTACAAAGCCCACATAACCTCTGGGCTGTTGTACCCCAGAGAAATATCAGTTATGCTGAAGAATTAATGATACACGGGGCGAGGTGGTGCACATCTGTCATCCTAGCAACTCAGGAGGATTGCAAGTTCAAGACCAGCATCAGCAACTTACCAAGACCCTGTGTCAAAATAAAAAATGAAAGGAGACTGGGGATGTGGCTCAGTGGTTAAGCACCCCTGGGATCAATCCTTGGTACAAAACAAAACAAACAAACAAACAACAACAACAACAACAAAAAACCAATGCTATGAAAGTGTTGTATTGTGGTTGTATGTGAGAATTATTGTATTGTTAGAAGACATTTATTTAGGGCTAAATGTTCATGTTAAAAGACATTTATTTAGAGCTATAGGTCCATGTTGTATGTAGTTTACTGTGAGATGGTTCAGACAAAAAACAGTGAGTGTGTGTGCATGCATGTGTATGTGTACGGAAAGAGAGAATAAATAAATGATAAACAAATGGGTAAAATATTCAGAATAGGTGAATGTAGGTAAAGGATATATATGTGTTTTGTATTATTTTAATTTTTGCAACATTTTTAATTTTTAAATAATTTCTAAATAAAAAAATTAGTTAGACAATGGAATTGTTGTGAGATCTGAGTGATAAATTAGTGTTTGGACAATGCAGAGTGGGAGGACAAGGAGGAAGCCATCAGCTTTGTCTGGTGGGAGTCTTAGGGGAGAGGTCTCAGAGAAGCTCAAGGAGAGCCTTGAAGGATAATATGTGTGTGGGGAGCTGGGGCATCAGATTGAGGTGGGGGGGCATGAGGCAGGGAAGGACTGTGAGGTCTAATGTACCCCAAGAGTCTGGTGACACACCCTCTGGTGTGCCTGACAAAGCAGGACTCCCCTGCCAGATGGTGTCACCTGTGTGACTAAGAGCACAGCTCCCTGCTCCTCCTGCTGTCACCCATCCCATCTCATTTCCAGAGAATAAAGCTTTGGTACCTTCAAAGGGAAGAGTGTCAGGGGGAGGGGCAAGCAGCTGGGCTGGGCGGGGCTTGTGTGGTTTGGTTCTTCCCATAAAGGGCTCAGCACCTCACCCACATCAGGACCCTCTGCAGAGGGAGCTGGGAGTCTCCACCTGGAAGGACTTTCAGCTTCTGTGGTCTGTGAGGCAGGAAGGTGGGAGCTACTTGGGTGGATGGGAAAGGGTCCTTTACTTTCTTGGGTTCTTTCTGGGTGTTGAATCCAGGGGTGCTTTACCACAGAGCTACATCTGCAGTCTGTTTTATTTTTGATTTTGAGACAAGTTCTTGGTAAGTTGCTGTGGCTGACCTCAAACTTGGGATCCTCCTGCCTCAGCCTCCGAGGTCACTGGCATTACAGATGCACGCTGCAGAGCCCGGCTAGGAAGATGTTTCTGGGTGTGGGACAAGATCCATGGATGGTGGTGGGGGAGGGTGAGGACACCAGCTCAGGTCTGGTGTCAGTCTAGGGACGGAGGAGCCATGGCCCCTTGGGTGTTTATAGGGGTCAACAGGGTGGAGGCTATTTCAGGAGTTCCAGATGGTTGATCACTTTCCTCTGGAGATTTCCTGACTCAGCAAAGTCAGGGAGGAAGAATGGGAGGAAGACCAAGGTGGCCCAGGCAGTGATCCTGGCGTCTTGTTTCTCCTTACAGGACAATGACCAGACTCTGCTTCCTTTTGTTTCTCTCTGTGGCCACCGAATGGTGCAGCGCAGGTAAATCACTCCAAGGAGCATCAGTTCCCTCTGCTCCCCTCTGGGGCGCCTCAAAGCACAGGGAGTAGAGCTGGGCTGGGTTTTAAAGCCCTGGGCCAGAAGAGGAGTCCTGGAGGTGCACGGAGCACACCCGTGGCTGCCAGCTTGAGATGTGAACTTGGGCAGGTTTCTGGCTTCTCCTGGGTCTGGCTGCAAGGAGGTCAGGGCAGAGACAGAGACTGTCCTCTCCCAGCTGCTCTGGCTCCTGTGGCCTTGGCCTTGGATCTGTAGATGGAGCTGGTAGCCCCAGGTGTCA
Organism: Ictidomys tridecemlineatus; assembly: GCF_052094955.1. Lineage (NCBI taxonomy): Eukaryota > Metazoa > Chordata > Mammalia > Rodentia > Sciuridae > Ictidomys > Ictidomys tridecemlineatus. The sequence goes on from NC_135487.1 coordinate 118,061,567, forward strand.
GGAATCTTCCTCTAACTTCCATCCTTCCCGTTCCATTTCTCATGACAGACATGATGGTGATGTGTTCCAGTGTTACCTGGTCTATTGTTTATTTCAGTTCATTCCATCGTCAAGTGAAAAGGCACATTTTCATACACTATTTCATTTGCCGTCCATGAGTAAGAAGAGTTTATTGATGGCATTTTTTTTTCCTTTGGTGGAACTGGGAATGGAACTCAGGGATGCTTTACCACTGAGCACATCTCAAGCCATTCTTGTAATTTTTCATCTTGAGGCAGGGTCTCATTAAGTTTCTGAGGCTGGCCTCAAACTTACGATTTTCCTGCCTCAGCCTCCTGAGTGGCTAGGATTACGGGTGGGAGCGACCATGCTTGACTTCTTTCATGTGCTTTTAGAGCAATAGACAAGGCCCTTTCCCCGCTGGTCTCTGCTAATTCCTCAGCTTTAGTTTTCAACCCCATCACATCCTATGGTCCAGCCAAGGAGGCCACTGACCTGTGGTTTCAGCAGATGGGTCTCTGCTTGGTCATCCCCTCATGGTGTTTTGCATGCCTTCTGGAGTGTTCTCTCCCCTTTCCCTCTGTCTCATAGCCAGTTCCTATTCATTCTGTAAGAATCAACCTGCTCTGAGTGACTTCTGGTCCCTTCTCAGCAGGTTGTCTTTTCCTGTCCCCACAGGTGGGCCTCTCCTTACCCAGTTTTAGTTGGGTCCCTCTCGGGGTCCTTCCTCCCTCTAGGATGCAATCTCTTGAAGAAGTGTGCCAAATTGTCTTTGAGTGCCCAGTGTCTGGGGGGTGCACACAGTAGGGATTTAAGTAAAGTTGGTGGAGTAGAAGACTCCGACTCTTCAGCCAGTGCTAGCTTTTGGATCAGACAGTCTTAGCAGAGGGAGTCCCTGACTTCTTGGAATTTCAGAACAGTGACGAGCTGAGACAGTGGGCTGGGTGGAAACTAATGTCCAGTAAGGACGGTCTCAGTGGTACCAGACCTGTTAATGAGAACTGTTCTCACATTCTCTAGCAGTGGCCCGTTCTCCTGAGATGTTCTGGGAGGATGAAGAATGTGCCTCTTCCTTTTCTTCCCTGCCTAGAAGCTGCAAGGAAATCAAAAATACTTGCCAGAAAGCAAGAGGTAAGTAATGAACCAACCCAGCATTCTCTCTTTGAAGAACCTTTTTTAGTGCAACACAGCCTAGTCATGGAAATCAAGAGGAACAGAATCTGTTCTGGCTCCAATTTTCACCCCAAAGAGGTTTCCAGTGGGTCTTTCTTCATTTCTGCACTGGGGATTGAGCCCAGAGGCACTCTTACTACTGAGCTAAAAATCCAGATTTTTTAGTTTCTTCTATTTTGAGACAGGGTCTCACTAAGTTGCCCAAGCTAGCCCTGAACTTGTGATCCTCCTGCCTCAGCTTCCGGAATAGCTGGGATTATAGGTGTGCACCACTGTGACCAGACTCTGGTGGGAATTTGAGGTGTTTGTGTTCCATGCAGCACATGATCTTCTGAACACAGGGAACATGCAGTTTGCCAGTGATCTTGGGTGGTGACAAGAACTGTGATGACCTAAGATCCTCCTCTACTTGTGAACCATCGAGTTAGTCTGCTGCAGGTTCAGGGATGATGGCACAAAGCGTGAGATTCCTGAGGCAGAAACATAGAAATTCCTTAGTCCAGCAAAGCAGAAGCCAGAGTATCAATATCTTCTTGTGCCTGGCCAGGTGACATCTCTACATGTAGTTAGTTTGTCAAGCAGGCTGACAAATGTGGCCAGTAAAGAAACAAGCTGGTGGCGGTGGCACATGCCTATAACCCCAGTGACATGGGAGGCTGAGGAGGGAGAATCACAAGTTCAAGGCCAAAAAAAGAAAGAAAAAGCAAACAAATGAGCTCTTTGTAGAGTCAGGTAGTTTCTTACAGAAACGGCAAGATCAAGATTAGCAAAGGTGTCAGCTTTTCTGATTCCTTGTCCTGTGGGCGAGGAGAAAGGGCCAGTTGACGATGTGACGTGGGTCGCAGGGTGCTCTGATGCTGAGGAGCCAGTCTGTGTTGCAGTCAGCAGTCTCATAGGCTGTGACGGAACCCTAAGGGGCACAGGTAAGATGAAGCAGAAAGCCTCAGAGCTCCTCAGAATCTGGGAGGCAATGAGAACTGTCCTGACGGCTGAGCAGCGACAGCTTCCATGGAAGTCAGGGGGGCGGGGAGGGGTGACCACGGAGGAGCCCCTCACAAGCTTCCCAAGTTGCCGTGGTTTGGGGGGAATCACGGGCTTTCTGGAAAGATCTAGGTGAGCTGCCTGTGGGGCCAAGGGAGAAATGTGCCAGGTGCTCACAGGGACCAGCCCCCTGCAGGTTGTGGAGAAGAGGCCCACTCTGAACTTGGGGAATCTGAGTCCCACATTAAAGCCCAGGAGGCATGTGCTCTGAGAAGTGCAGGGGCCTCATTCTGACCTCTGCTGAGATGAGGCTCCATGAGGATTTCTGGCCTCTCCTGTCCAGAGGGAGGCTGTCTCTAAACGACGGAACCATCTTTCTGTATGTGCTTTATAAATTCTTTGAGAAGATAATACAGAACAATGGTGGTCAACACCTCTGCTTTAGAAGGGAAGAAACACGAGATACCCATGGAGGATTCTTATTCTCCCCTTGGAGATAAGAGAACAGTGTGAGAACCTTCAGAATACAATTTTAGCTCCCAGGGAATTCTGGTCTTAGGGCTCAGATGGACCAGGAGCTTGCAGACAGGGAGGCTCGGGGCTGGTTCTCTCCACAGATGGCCTGTATTTCCTCCGGGCCAAGGATGGTGCCATCTACCAGACCTTCTGTGACATGACCTCTGCGGGTGGTGGCTGGACCCTGGTGGCCAGTGTGCACGAGAACAACATGGCTGGGAAGTGCACGGTGGGCGATCGGTGGTCCAGCCAGCAGGGCAACAGAGCAGACTACCCAGAGGGGGACGGCAACTGGGCCAATTACAACACCTTCGGGTCTGCAGAGGCGGCCACCAGTGACGACTACAAGGTGGGTGCCACTGGGAAAGGGTGAGGACCTCAGTGTGGCTGGGCACAGCATGCAGGAGGTGGGTTGGGAGGGGGGCTGTGGACATGGGGCTGGAACAGAAGAGAAATAATTAATGTCTTACATCCCAGTGTCGGGAGCCTCTCTGAAAGAAGCTGTGTGCACACCCTTAAGTCCTGAGCAAAGGGGTACTGAACAGTTATTGCAACCCGTAATACACTGGGCTTTAACTCCATTGGGATAAGGAAGGTGTGGCTTCAGGAGTTGGTGTCACCCCATGAGGTCGAGTTACACTCACCTCTTCCTTTCTAATCCTACCCCTTTGCCCTTTTTGGGATAGAATAATCCATGGAACCTCCCCTTGTGTGTCCCCTGTATAAGAATAAAGAATTCCAGTGGCTCTCTCTCTTTCCACGGACCCCTAAGTCACAGAGCCACCCCCTGATTTTGAAAAGGTACATCTCTGTGTTTGCGTGCTTTCTTTGTCATTTTCTTAAGTTACTGGAATAGTCAGATTCTGTGAACCCAACATGGGTCACCAGCTCAGGTAGATGGCGATATCCAGCTTCCTCCCACAAGGCCATTAGGCAGCGGGATGGTGGTGGGGGCATGATCTGCTGGAGGTGGGTGTGTGTGAGCACGGCTGGCCATCTGTCCACCTGGAGCCTAGGGCTGTCAGCTCAGCTGAGGGAATCCATGTGTGTCTTTTGATCCTGTGGGGCATTCTGGGCTGGTCAGTCTCAGTGTTGGTTGCTTTCCAGAACCCTGGCTACTACGACATCCAGGCTGCGGACCTGGGCATCTGGCATGTGCCCAACAATAGCCCCATGAAGAACTGGCGGAATAGCTCTCTGCTGAGGTACCGCACCACATCTGGCTTCTTCAAGCATTTGGGACACAATCTGTTTGGCCTCTACCAGTTACACAGGGTTGCTGGCTTGGGAGCACTTAAGTGTTTGGGGTTGGGGGACAAATCAGCTCTCTGGAGCCATGTCCTGAGTGAGTGGCTGGGAAAATCAAAGTCATTTCTATTTGAGTGGTATTTTAAAGAGTTCAGTGCAATATCATGCATATCCCAGAGACTCTGAGCCAGGCAAGGGAAGAGCCAGAAGAGAGGAAAGAAAGTGGAAGAGACACAGAGAACTTGGGACTCTTGGAGAGATCCTGCTATGGGGAAGAAGGAGTCGTCATTATTAAGACTGGTTTCTGAGTAATGACAGTTGACTTGAAGGGATCCCTTTCCTGTCCAAAATGGTGGCATATCTACTGTCCTTAAAAAACTTTTCTTTTTGGTTCCTGCAGAAATATCCAGTGAAGTATGGATTAGGGAAGTGTTGGAATGACAATGGCCCAGCAATACCTGTGGTCTACGACTTTGGTGATGCTCAGAAAACCGCATCTTACTACTCACCTAATGGTCAAAGTGAGTGTTTGCTCCCAAAGTCCAATCAGAAGTCCTTTCTTGAACTCTTGGTGAAAGGGGGAAAGAGGGTAAATAACAATAATAAAGAACTGCTAGACAGGGTCAGAGGTGCATTCTTGTCATCCCAGCTACTCTGGAGGCTTGAGGCAGGAGGATTGCAAGTTTGAGGCCAGCCTCAGTAACCTAATGAGACCCTGTCTCAACATAAAATATAAAATGGGTTGGGGATGTGGCTCAGTGCCAGAGCAGCCCTGCATTTGATCCCCAGTTCCACCACCAAAAAAAGCAAGAGCTAGTATAGACTGATTGAGCTGTTAAAATATGTCAGACTAATTTCTAGGAATTTAACATGATTTTGTCATTACATCATGAGAAAATTATGCAGTTAGGATTATAATTTTCGCCATTTCACAGGGCATAAACCCAGCCTTCCTAACCACCTCCCTGTGCAGCCTCTTATAATAGTTAAGAAAAGGCAAAGGCTAATGTTTACAGGAAAGAACTAGCAAAGTGGTGAGGAAGATTTGTTTTTATTTATGTATTTATTATTCTGGTCCTGGGATTTGAACCAGGGGCACTTAACCACTGAGCAACACTCCCAGCCCCTTTAAATATTTTATTTAGAGACAGGGTCTCACTGAGTTAGGGCCTTGCCAACTTTCTGAGGCTGACTTTGAACTCATGATCCTCCTTTCTCAGCTTTTAGAACCACTGGAATTACAGATATGCAACACTGAATCCAGTGAAGATTTATTTTTATTTTGAAGGATAGCTATTATTTTTCTTAAAAGCGAGGCACTAAGCAACTCACTGAGACCCTGTCCCTAAATAAAATACATAATTGGGCTGCAGATGTGGTTCAGAGTTCAAGTGCTCCTGAGTTCAATCCCTGATACCCCTACTCCAAAAAAAAAAAAAAGACTTTTTTTCAGTATCATAAAACCACAGAAATTAAGTCTTGGATCAGAAAATCAAAAGCCATTGCCTTTAAAAAAAATTTTATATGTTTGTTAATGGGCCTTTATGTTATTTATTTATATATGTGGTGCTGAGATTTGAGCCCAGGGCTTCACACATGCTATGCAAGAGCTCTACCACTGAGCTACCACTCTCCTACTGTGGAGAGCAGTGACTAAGACTGGAGGTCTCTGATGACCTCATGACTGGGGCATGCCTGGTGCCTTGGAATGTTTCTGCACCAGGGCACAGGATGCTTAGCTGCTGTGGGAATGCCCTGCATGAGGAGGCTCTGTGTAGGAGTCTTATCAGCTTCCACAGTGATCTCAGGCACACAGCTCCTGGGAGTAGAGGACCTCTCTTCTGACAACCACAATGTTTTCACCAGCTCTGTGACTCCTGAGCCTGTCCTCTAACAGTACCTTTATAAATGGACTTTCTCGAGCACTCCACAAAGCTCCTAACATTGCACATTGCAACTGTGGAAAAGCTGCATAAGTGTTTCTAGTCCTGTAACTTTCCTGAATACAAAGAATAATTCATGCAGAGTCTTTAACCTGATAACGAGACATATATAAATGGAGATTGCTGGAGTAACGTTTCAGATCTGCTTCTCCATCAGAGAGCAGCACTCCACCCGACCCCAGCTTTATCTTCAAAATTATATGTGTGTGTGTGAATCTTTATTTTTCTTATCTCCCTTCACCCCTCGCTGGAACCTTCTAGTTTGGCCACACTGGTTGCTGCACCCTACTGTTTGCTTAGACTTTAATGACAGTGGGAAGGCAGGTGATGCTGGGAAAACAAGCCCATGGTCACTGACTGAGATGGGTGTCAACAGCAACAGGTGGCTGCATCTGACAATTGCTTAACCTGCTCAACTTTACATAGCAATCTTTCTTTCTATTTTCTTTTTATTTAGTGTTATTGGGGATTGAGCCCAAGGGTATTCTACCACTGAGCTACCTCCCCAGATAATTTTATTTATTTATTTTTTTGAGACAGGGTCTCACTAAGTTGCTGAGGCTGGCTTAGAATTGATGATCCACGGGCCTCAGCCTCCTGAGTCACTGGCATTACAGGCTGCACCACCCTGGTGGGCCTGGTGAGCTTTCTGAACAGTCTAATTTCTCCACAATCTTTAGGAAAACAAGTCTTCTGTGAGTTCCAGCCTCTTACCCTAAATGACAGAGGTTCCCCCAGGTCAAGGTCAGGGCTGGGATGCATCCACCACTGGCCAAAAGGGTGTGGGGCTTTGATGTTTGGCTGTAGCCTAAACTTTTGGCTTAGGGCATCTTCATCTGGTTAAAAAAGAAAATGCTTCTCGTTGTTATTATTATTTGATACTGGGAATCGATCCCAGGAGCACTTTGTCACTGCACTACAGGTCCAGTCTTTTTTTAATTTTGAATTTTGAGATAAGATCTCACTAAGTTACTGATGGTCTCACTACATTGGTGAGCTGGTGTTGAACTTGGGATCCTCCTGCCTCAACTTCCTGAGCTGCTGGGATTGCAGGTGTGTGCCGCTGTGTCCTGCTCTAGTCACTCTTTTTAATACTTGGCTCTTGTTTGCATTTTCTTTTTCAGGAGAATTTGTTGCAGGATTTGTCCAGTTCAGGGTGTTTAATAATGAAAAAGCAGCCAACGCTCTCTGTGCTGGAATGAGAGTCACTGGCTGCAACACGGAGCACGTGAGTTTCTGGGAGACAGCAGCCTGCACGCAGGCGTGGGGCGGCGGGAGGGGCATGCTGGCCTGTGTGGGATGTGCCCTGTGTATCTAAATTGCTCTCTTCTCCATTTGGTCTCTTTACTCTCTTTTTCCATTTTCCTTGGTGTATTAATGCCTACCAGTTGGCCTTGGTGCTACATATTCCTATACGCACAAGACATAATTTGACCACTTTTCACTTAGTCTTTTTCTCTCCTCCTCTTTTCCTGGTCCTTCCTCTTTTCTACTGGCCTCCCTTCTGTTTTCATGAGATGCCACACTTTCCCCCTTTTCTCTTTAGTTTCCACATATTGGTTACTCTTTTAATGGTGCCATATGAACAGAATTTGAATGGGGTCCATTTTATCAATATTTTTAGTTTATAGTTAGTATGCTTTGGCTTGCTTTCTTCTTTTCTTTCTTTCTTTCTTTCTTTCTTTCTTTCTTTCTTTTTTTCTTTCTTTCTTTCTTCCTTTCATTCTTTCTTTCTTTCCTTTTCTTTTTATTTTACACAGGAGAGTGTATCCAGGGGTGCTCTATCAGTGAGCTACATCCCCTTTTCATTTTGAGACATGGTCTTGCTAAGTTGCTGAGGCTGGCCTTGAACCTGCCATCCTCATGTTGCAACCTCCTTAGTCACTAGAATTATATGTATGTGCCACCGTGCACACTCAACCTCTGCTTTCTTAAAGAAATATTTCCTTGTATTGAGGTCATAAGGCTATTGCAAATATAACATTAATATAACATTAATACTGGAAAAATTTTAATATTAACATCTAGAGTACTCATCTTTATGTGAGCTTGTGTATATATATATATGACTGTTACTTCCCTTCCTCCTTGCTGAGTCTCAGGCACCAGGGCTCCAGGACCTCCTGTCCAGGCACAGGCATCCTGTGCTGTTTAGGACCAATAGCAAGGGTTGAGGTTTCAAATGCACCATTGCTGTATGCTGAGCCTTTGAGATAAAACATTCTGTTACCTGGAGTTACAGTAAGGATTATATTCAGGAACAACCCACGAAAGCCTTTCAAGCTGAGACTTTGTGCTGTTGGGGCATGGGCAAGATGTAGGTCTCCCCCAAACTACTTTTAGGGTGGCCTCCTCATTGGAGGCTAAAGTTTGGTTAAGTAATAGCATAATATCTTTCCAGGTGAGGTCAAACATCTGGCATAAGTTGTAAAATATTACAATATATGTATTTGGATCTTCTGAAAATCTCCCTGAATTAGTTCTTATCTGTATTAAGTTGGGGAGGGGGGGTCTCCTTAATTTCTTTCCCTTAATAGGTGATTTCTTAAGGCCTTGTTTCATGAGAGTGATTGAGATTAGACCTAATAACAAATGAAAATGAAGCACTTTCCCTGATCATTTGTAATTTTATAGTATGTAGGCTAGTCGATCCATTTTAATGTTATATCTAGAATGCAAAATGGACAAATTAAGAGAACTTCAATCCCTTCTTGAGAGGTCTTAAAATATCTTTATATCTTACCCTCTAAACAAGTCAGTATCTCTCAATTGTCCTTTGAATATACAACCAAGTTTACTTTCCAGTGTAGAGAGTAACATACAAGTTTTAAAATATATGTTATTGGTAATAGGTCCAGTCAGAGAACCCTGAACTATATAAATGAATTTTTAATTTGTTATTTTTATATTTTGAATTATCATACAACTTTAATTTGGAGAACTCTGGTTTTGAATAAATGTTCTCTTAAATCTTGCATTTTAAAGATTCACATTCTTAGGAAGTAAATATAATTGATATATGGAAATAAGTAATAATTTTCATAATTATTGATTAAAAATTATTTGTTTTTAATTAGTTTTACATGACAGTAGAATGCATTTATGCACTTTGATATATCACACATAGAAGGGATATAATTTCTCATGTAGTCACATATATACATACAGTAATAATGTCTGTTTCATTCTACTATCTTTCCTATCTGCACATCCCCTCCCTCCCCTCCCATCACTTCCCTCTGCCTAATCTAAGGAAATGTTAGTACCCCTGCCTTATTGTGAAATAGCATCCCCATATTAGAGAAAACATTTGGCCTTTGGTTTTGTAGGATTGGCTTATTTAGCTTAGCATGATATTGTCCAACTTCAACCAATTACTGCCAAATCTCATAATTTTACTCTTCTTTAAAGCTGAGTTATATTCCATTGAATTTATACACCACATTTTCTTTATCCATTCATCTATTGAGGGACACCTAGGTTGGTTCTGTAGTCTAGCTATTGTGAATTGAGCTGCTACAAACATTGATGTGGCTGTGTCACTATAATATACTGATTTTAAGTCCTTTGGGTATAAACCAAGGAGTAAGATAGCTGGGTCAAATGGTGGTTCTGTTGCCAGTTTTATGAGGAATCTTCATACTGATTTCCTTCTTACTTCATACAGAGTGGTTACACCAATTTGCAGTCCTAACAGCAATGTATGAGTGCACCTTTTCACTGCATCTCATCAATATTTATTGTTGCCAGTATTCTTGATGATTGCCATTCTGAAAGGAGTGAGATGAAATCTTAGAGTACTTTGGTTTGTATTTCTCTAATTGCTAGAGATGTTGAAAACTTTTTCATATATTTGTTGATCAGTTGTATCTCTTCAGTGAAGTGTCTGTTCAGTTCCTTAGCCCATTTATTGATTGGGTTATTTGTATTTTTGGTGTTAAGATTTTTGAGCTCTTTATATATCCTAGAAATTAATGCTTTATTGGAGTTGCATGTGGTAAAGATTTTCTCCCAATATGTACACTCTCTCCTCAAGTTATAAATTATTTCCTTTGCTAAGAAGAAACTTTTTAATTTGAATCCATCCCATTTATTGATTATTAATTTTATTTCTTGCACTCTAGGAGACTTGTTAAGGAAGTCAGATCCTAGGCTGACGTGGTGAAGATTGGGGCCTATTTTTTTCTTCTAGTAGGCACAGGGTCTCCATGCTAGTGCCTAAGTCTTTGATCCACTTTGAGTTGATTTTTGTGCAGGTTGAGAGATAGAGGTTTAATTCTGCTACATATGGATTTCCAGTTTTGCCAGCGCCATTTGTTCAATAGGCTCTCTTTTCTCCAGTGAATATTTTTGGCACCCTTGTCTAGTATGAGAAAAATCGTATTTATGTGGGTTTGTCTCTGTGTCCTCTATTCTGTACCATTGGTCTACAAATCTATTTTTGTGCCAATATCATGCCATTTTTGTTACTATAGTTCTGTAGTATAGTTTAAGGTCTATTCACTTTTCTTGCTAAGGATTGCTTTAGCTATTTAGGGTCTCTTATTTTTCCAAATAAATTTCATGATTGCTTTTTCTATTTCTATGAAGAATGTCATTGGGATTTCAATAGGAATTGCATTAAATCTCTATAATGCTTTTGGTAGTGTGGCCATTTGGGCAATATTAATTCTGCCTATCCAAGAGCATGGGAGATCTTTCCATCTTCTGAGGTTCAACCCTCAGCACCAAAAATAAGACAAAAAAACCCCACAACAACTATAAATAATGAGGACCTACAAGAACACCTAACTCTATTGGGGGTGTCTGGGAAATGATTGCAAGAAAGGTAACTTCTGTGCTGTCTTGAGAGATGCATAGATAGAAATTTATGAGGTATCAGAGCAATTTATGTTGAATGAATAATGTGTTCAGAATCATCAGTGTTTCAGAGGACATGTGGCATACCAAGCTGTTTTGAAGTTTTGGTGCATGAGATGTATGTGGGGTAGTGACAGGAACTGGATTAGGAAGGGACCTCACATCACACCAATGATTTTGAACTTTATTCTATAGATTACAAGAGCCAACAAAACACTAAGGGAAGATCAACTTGATCGTTTTTGTGACGATTGTGCTGGTAGCAAAGTGGTGACAGATTCTAGTGGGATGAGATTAAGGACCAGGAGACCAATATTGAGGTGGTCACAATAGTTCAGGCCTGAAATAGGGGAGTGCTGAGAGGGATGAACAGGAGGTACTGATGAATTCCAAAGATTTTAAACTTATGTCCAGCTGAACACAGATGATGGAAAGACAATACATCTAGAATGAACTCATCATTTTTATTTGGGTAAAAAATATCATTTATTAAGTCAGGATGTCTGGAAGATGGACATGTTTAGGGTCAATGAAGGATACACAGTCATACGCTGCTGCATAACAATATTTTGATCAATGACAGACTACAAATATGACAGAGGCCCCAGGAGTTTATATTACCTGTGACATCATGGTCAACTTAGTTTGTGTAAATACACTATCATGTTCACACAGTGTCAAAATTGCCCAAAGATGCATTTCTCAGGTAGTGTCCCCATTGTTAAATGACGTCTGGATGTACCTAACTGTGTTTCAGTTGGGGGGAGCTTGAAGTGCCTTCAGAGAGGTCCCAGTGATAGAGTTTGAGCCCAAGAAACAAATGGAGTGGGGATAGAGCTTTGGGCCATCAGTGAGTTGTTAGTTGTTGCAACACGCAACTAAATCAGTCAGGGTCACTCCAGGTGAATTGGGCTGGCTATTACATAACCACACAGACACAGAAAGTAGCCTTTTCTTGGGGTTCAGCGATGGCTCCTCAGCCCCGGCTCCCACAAAAGAAGCAAGAGAGGCAGACAAAAAAGAGAGAGGGGAACAGTTCTGAAGCCCTAATTATTGAGGAGGAGACTCGAGAAAGTTCCACCAAATGAGGAAAGCGATTGGGTTTCAGGGGGGTAGAGCTCAGTCTCATTGGGGGACACCCATCTCCAGAGCTTCATTCCCCTGCTGAGTGGAGGTGAGGTCCACCTGCTTTGTACACATCAGAAGCCAGTTCCACACCTCCATCGCCCAAGGCTAAGGGTATGTGCTCATCTCCTATGTAGCAGCTCCAGACAGTTAGAACTGTAGCCAGAGAGGATCAGAAACCTATCAAGGAGAGGGAAATGTGTTCCCCTGTGAGGGAGCAGCACTTAGGGATTTCATGAAGGAAGAGTCTAGCCAGGGGATCTAAGAAGGAATGTGCAGAAAAGTTGAAGGAAAGTCAGGAGGAGATGGTGTGTCACTAAGGCTAAAGATTAAGAAGTTTTCATGGAAGAAATAGATCAACACTGCCAACGGAGAATTGAGGAGGACCGCATTTTCCCCTGGATTTGGAGGTCTTTGGACTCCCTGGCAGCTCTCTCATCACCACCTCCTTCTCTCCTTGTTTTCTAGCACTGCATTGGTGGAGGAGGATACTTCCCAGAGAGCAATCCCAAGCAGTGTGGAGACTTTTCTGCTTTTGATGCAGATGGACATGGAACACAGATGCATTTCAGCAACAGCCGGGAGATAACAGAGGCAGCTGTGCTTCTCTTCTATGGTTGAGAACTTCAGACTATGGGACCCAGAGCTCTTCTCCCAGGGATGCAGTCCCAAGGATGGAGAACCAATTGCCCAGGAACTAGAACATTAGAGTAGAGGAATGAAGAATAAATCATGCTAATTCAGGGATTGGTGTTTGTGTTATTCAACTTTGCATCCCTGCGACCAAAATATCTGTCAAGAACAACTTAGAGGAGGAAAAGTTTATTTTGGCTCATGGTTTCACAGATTCAGTCCCTGGTGGATCAAGTCCATTGCTTTGGGCCCAAGGTGAGGTGGAACATCATGATGGAAGGTGTGGTGGAGGGAAGTTACTCCACTTATGGCAGAAGGGGAGGGAGACAGAGACGATGCGGGGGGAGACACACATGTGAGAGTGAATAGAGTGTAAAGGGGCCTCTGGGAAGAAGACCCTTCTAGGGTCACTAGATCCCAGTGACCCACCTCCTCCAGCCATGCCCCACCTGCCTACAGTTACTGCCCAGACAGTTCATACAGATTAGGATGGACTGGTTGGTTACAGTGCTCACAATCCAGTTACTTCACCTCTGAGTATTCCTGAATTAACACAGGATCTTTTTACATAGGGAGGAAAGCACTGCAGGAGATTCCAAAAGACTGTCTATTGCTCTCAACTGTTCAACTTCCACCACCTCCGTGCTTGGACTGTTAGGGCTCAAGAATCCTGACAGGGGAATATGCCATCCCCCAAAGCCCTTCAGGTAACCCTTTAAAATAGCCAGAAGAGTAAAGGGCAGGGAGAGAGGCTTTTTGTCCTACTCCTTCTTACCGTACCCATATGGACTGCTCAATTTGCATCCTCTACCTGAAACTCCGAAGGAAGAAAATAGTCTTTTTGTGTGGGGGATTGGGTGTGTGACAGTCACCCAATATCCATATCTGGTGTCTGACAGCCTTGGTGGTGGGTTTCTCCTTAGGGAAGGATGGGGTTGGCCGGCCTCTGAGGATGACTCTTCTAGGGTAGTGGCTAACCCTCCTGGGATCCTATCTCCATGGCTTTGTGCAAAAGGGGCCAAGTGACCCAATCATCCCCACTGGGTTATCAGTACAGGTGGGACGGGATGACATCAGTACTGGCCCTTGGTTAAATGTTGGGCATTTTATTGTGTTTTCCTCTAGAATGTCACCATGTTTATAATTAGCCCTTTCTTATCTCCACTACTCTAAGTGGAATAATTGTATTCCTCTCTGGCTGAGAGACATCCTTCTTGGGTTCAATAATTTGTGAGAGTGGCTCATGGAATCCAGGAAAATAGTTTCGTTACTCTTGGCAATTAATTACAAAGTCCACACCTCCTGATTTCAAAATGTGCTGCAAAGCTACAGTGATCAAAACCGCATGCTACTGGCATAAAGACTGGCACAGAGACTAATGGAATCGACCAGAGAGCTCAGAAATGAGCCCTCACATTATGGTCAAATGACTTGGAACCAGGTTGCCAGGACCACTCAATGGGAAGAGGACCTTTTTTGACCAATGGCGCTGGGGAAAGAGAATATCCACATGCAAAAGAATGAAGCTAGACCCTTGCCTAACAGCACACACACAGAAATTAGTTCAAAATGGATCCGTAATCTACATGTAAGACCGACAACTATAAAACTCTTAGATCAAAACAGGTCAAAGTCTTCATAGTAGTGAGTTTGGCAATGATTTCTCAGACTTGTCACCAATGACACAGGCAACTAAAGAAGGAAAGGACTCATCAGCCTTCATGAGAATTAAACATTTTGTGCATTTGGCAGGGTGTGGTGCCACAAACCTGTAATCCCAGCAACTGGGGAGGCAGAGGCAGGAGGATCACAAGCTTGAGGCCAGCCTCAGAAACTTAGTGGGACCCTGTCTCAAAACAAAAAATAAAAAGGACTGATAACTCAGTGGTAAAGTGCCCCTGAGTTCAATCCCTAGTACCCAAGTATGTGTGTGTGTGTTTGTAATTTAGAAGCACTATCAACAGAGCAGAACAACCACAGAGTGGAGGAAATATTTGCATATCTTATATGAACTCCTAAAATTCAACAATGCAACCTCAAACAACAAAACTCACAACTTGGTAAAAGACTCAACAGACATTTCTCCAAAGAAGGAATACAAATGGCCAAAAAGCACATGAAAAGTGCCAAGCCCCACTAATCATTATGGAAATGCAAACCAAAGCTCTAGTGAGATACCACTTCATAACCCATGAGAATGGCTACTTTAAAAACAAACAGAAACGAATCCAGAAAATAACAAGTGTTGGCCAGGATGCGGAGACCTTGGGATCCTTGTGCACTGTTGGAAATGAAATGGCTTAGACACTGTGGAAAAGATTCTGGAGGCCCAAGTTCATAGCTGGAATGTACCAACCACTGGCCACAGGGGTGTGGGCTCCATCCCTACATCTTAGATGTTTGGCCTAAACTTTTGGCTTAGGGCATCCTGGTCTGGTTAAAAAAGAAGAGGTTCTAGTTATCGTTGTTGTTCTTGTTATTATTATTAGGTACTGGGAATTGAATCCTAGAGCACTTTACCACTGAACTCCAGTTCCAGTCTTTCTAATTTCTAATTTTGGGGGAGGATTTCACTAAGTTACTGAGGGTCTCACTAAATTACTGAAGCTGGTCTTGAACTTGTGATCCTTCCTCCTCAGCCTCCTGAGTGAGTGGTATTGCAGGTGTGTGCCACTGGGCCTGCCTATAGTCACTCTTTTTTTTTTTTTTGGTACTAGGGATTGAACCCAGAGGTACTTTACCACTGAGCTACATTCCCAGTCCTTTCTTAAATTTTATTTTAAGGTAGAGTCTCACTGAATTGGGTAGGAGTTGCTGAGGCTGCCCTCAAACTGTTGATCCTCCTGCCTCAACTTCCTGAGCTACTGGGATTGCAGATGTGCACCGCTATGTCCTGCTCTAGTCACTCTTTTTAATACTTGGCTCTTGTTTGCATCTTCTCTTTCAGTGGAATATGTTGCAGGGTTTGTCCAGTTCAGGGTGTTTAATAAGGAGGGAGCAGCCAATGCTCTGTGTGCTGGGGTGAGAGTCACTGGCTGCAACACGGAGCAGGTGAGTTTCTGGGAGACAGCAGCCTGCAGGCATGTGTGGGGCCAGGGGCACGTGCTGGCCTGTGCAGGATGTGCCATGTGTATCTAAATTGCTCTCTTCTCCCCTTGGTCTCTTTACTCCCTTTTCCATTTTTCTTGATGTATTATACACACTAGTTGCCTTGGTGCTACATATTCCTACACGCACCTGACATATTCGGTCACTTTCATTTTACAGCACCTCTTTCCCTCTGTTCCTCCTTTCCCGGTCCTTCCTCTGCTCCACTGGTCTCCCTTCTATTTTCATGAGACGCCCCACTTTCCCCTGTATTCTCTTTAGCTTCCACATATCTGGTTACTGTTTTGATGGTGCCCTATGAACAGAATTTGAACGGGGTCCATTTTATCAATGTTTTAGTTCATAGTTAGTATGCTTTTGGTTCCTTTCTTCTTCCTTTCTTTTCTTTTTATACAGGAGAGTGAATCCAGGGGTGCTCTATCACTGAGCTTCATCCCCTTTTTATTTTTTATTTTGAGACAGGGTCTTGCTGAGGCTGGCCTCGAACTTGCCATCCTCATGTCTCAGCCTCCTGAGTCACTGGAGTCATATGCCTGTGCCACCGTGTCCACTCGGTTTGTGTTATCTTTAGGAAGTACTTCCTTGTGTTGTGGTCACAAAGATATTGCCAAAATGACACCAGTATTGGAACAATTTTAATATTAACATCTAGAATACTAATCTTTATGTTTTAGGGGGTTTTCTCCCCAGTGGTAGAAGAGTGCACCATAGCTGTGGTGACTGAAGACTGTTTTGGGGGGAGGTCTTGTAACTCCGAGGTAGGGAGAGATAGTCATCAAGAACAAGGACACTCATTTAGAGACAGGGTCTTACTGAGTTGCCTAGTACCTCACTAAATTGCTGAGGGTGACTTTGAACTCTCGATCCTCCCGCCTCAGCCTCCCCAGCCACTGGGATTAAAACCTGTTGTGGACATTTCCCATCTGTCCCTTCCTCGGTTCCTTTCTTTCTTCCTCCTTCCCTCATCTCTTTTCTTCCTTTCATCTTTCCTTTCCTTCCTTCCTTCCTTCCTACTTTCTCTCTTGTACAAATATTCCCTGAATCCTCTTGAATGCTATACAGTGTGCTTGGCATGAAGAAGAAGGTTTTATATGAAATGCAGGTTTTATATGCCCTTCTTTTTATATTGATTTTTAAATTTGTTTAAATTAGTTATACATGACAGTAGAATGCATTTATGCCCTTTGATATATCATACATAAATGGAATCTAATTTCTCATTTTTCTGAGTGTACATGTTGCAGAATCATATGGGTCAGGCAGTCACATATACACATAAAGTAATAATGTTTTATTCTACTGTCTTTTCTTCCCACATCCCCTCCTCTCCCCTCCATTCACTTTCTTCTGCGTAATCTAAGGTAATGCTATTGTTCTCTAGTGCCCCCCACCCCGTGCCTTATTGTGAATTAGCATCTGCATGTTAGATAAAATATTCGGCCTTTGTTTTGGGGGAATTGGCTTATTTCACTTAGCATGATATTCTCCAACTCTATCCATTTACTGGAAAATGCCATAATTTAACTCTTCTTTAAAGCTGAGTAATATTCCAATGAGTTTATACACCACATTTTCCTTATCCATTTAACTATTTAAGGACCCCTAGGTTGGTCCCATAGTCTAGCTATTGTGAATTGAGCTGCTATTAACATTGATGTGGCTGCATCACTATAGTATGCTGATTTTAGGTCCTTTGGGTATAAACCAAGGAGTGGAATAGCTGGGTCAAATGGTGGTTCTGTTCACAGTTTTCTGAGGAATCTCCATACTGTTTTCCATTGGTTGCCCCAATTTGTAGACCAACCAACAATGTATGAGTGTATCTTTTCCCTCATTCTAGAAGTTTTCTGGTACATTTTTTTGGATTTTTTAGATGTAGAATAATGTCATCAGCAATAGTAATAGTTTGAATTCTTCTTTACTTATTTGTATCCTTTTAATTTCATTCTTTTGTCTAATTGCTCTGGCTAGAGTTTCAAGGATAATGTTGAATAAAAGTGGTGAAAGAGGGCATCCTTGTCTTGTTCCAGTTTTTAGTTGGAATGCTTTCAATTTTTCTCCATTTAGAATGATGCTGGCCTTGGGTTTAGCATAGGTACCTTTTACAATGTTGAGGTATGTTCCTATTATCCCTAGTTTTTCTGGCTAATATCACCCTGATACCAAAACCACATGAAGACACATCAAGGAAAGAAAACTTCAGACCAATATCCCTGATGAACATAGATGCAAAAATTCTCAATAAAATTCTGGCAAATTGCATACAAAAACATGTTAAAAAGACAGTGCACCAGGATCAATTGGGGTTCATCCCAGGGATGCAGGGTTGGTTCAGCATACAGAAATCAATACATGTAATTTATCATATTAATAAGCTTAAAAACCAGAACCATATGATCATCTCAATAGATGCAGAAAAAGCATTTGACAAAATATAACACCCCTTTCATGGTCTATACACCCTTCTTGATTGAGTTCCGAGTTTCTTTGCTGAGGTGAGCTTTTGTCGTCAGTGGGAAAAAAGAGAAGTCAAGGTTTTCTGAGGTCGTTTTTCTTGATGATATTCATACTTTTCATGTTTGCATACATTTTTATGCTGCTCTTGTCATTCCTTAGAGCATTCCTGTGAGTAGAGTTTATTATTCTTTTTCATTTTTAAAATTTGTTCTTTTTAGATATACATGACAATAGAGTATATTTTGGCATATTATACAAACAAGGAGTGCATATCTTATTCTGATTAGGATCCCATTATTGTGGTGGTACATGACATGGAGCTTCACTGGTGGTGTATTCATATACAAACATAGGAGGGTTATGTCCAATTGATTCCACTTTCTTCCCTATTCTAATACCCCTCCCTTTCCTTTATTCCTCTTTGTCTAATGCAGTGAATTTCTTTTTTATTTTAATTTTTCTTTTTTTATTAGCTATTAGCTACACATGACATTACAATGATCTTGGCAATTCATACATGTGAATCAATTGGGGCATAATTTCTCATTTTTATGATTGTACAGATTGCAGAATCACACTAATGCAGTGAATTTCAATTTTCCCTGAGGTAGAGCTTATTACCCACATTTTATAGATATAAAAACTGAAGTTGAGAGGGATGAAGTAGTTTGCCCAGTGTCACATATCCTGAATTTGAACTCAGGTCTTCGGGCTTGCACGACGTTCTTCATTGCAGCATACCAACTCTCTGCTAATGTCAGAGCGAGCATTTTTCATCAAGTTGAAGATGATAGACTGCAGAATTATTTTACACACAACTCAAGATCAAATATAAACGATGATATGCCATTGAATAAAGATGCATCTAATATCAGAGATAGTAAAGTATTAAATCTAGTATAATAGGATGTCTACATTTTATGTGAGCAATTGTCTCAGTCCCAGATACAATTCTGTTTCCTCTTGTTGATATATCAGGAGGTATGTAAATCTACAGGAAAAGTGTTGGCTTAACAAATAGAGTGACACATGAACTTTTTCCCAAGAACTGCTGTGAGAGAAAAATAAACAATCAAATGATTATGGTATTGCATTAATATAACCCTGCATGAGGGATGTGGTAACACTCAGGAAGAAATGATCCATTTCATTCCAGTATGGGAGAGGAGAGTTATAATTAACACTTAAGCTCAGGGAGATGAGAACGGACCCTGGAGTAGCAGGTGTTAGAGGATGTGGGAATGGAGCAATGATTCTAAAATGCAGCTTGATGACCAGTGTCACTCTAGAAGGAAGCTTTTATTGGCTTGTAGCAAATTGAGGATAAGAATAATATGATCATCCTGAGAGATGGAAAAGGTGATACATACAATCCAAGATTCATCCATGATAAAACATCCATTCACAGAGATTTTAACTATTCATTCTTGATGAAAATGAAGAAGGAGATTTCATAATCTGATAAATATTGCTCATAAAAATATACAGCAACATAGCATTGACAAGTGAAACGTTGAAATCTTTCTTGTGTGGTAGAAGAGAAGGATCTCTACTTCATTCTCAGCTACTCAACATGATACCAAAAGTAACCACAGTGCAGGAGACCAGAAAAAAAGAATCAAAAAGTATGGAGATTGGCAAGGAATAAATGATACTTCTTATTTTTCAGCTGTCATGCAGAAAATCTAAAATAATCTGTAGATACGTGATCAGAGTCATAAGAGAGAAAAGCATGTTTGCTGAATATGAAATCAACCTGCAAATCAGTTGTATTTCTATATATAAACATTGAGCAATTGAAAAATAAAATTTAAAAGGATAACTTCAAAAATGTAAGATACATTGGAATAAATATAATAGAAGATATGCAAAATTCCTTATAGAGAACTTTATAGATATTACGAGAAAGCAATAAAAATCCAAATAAACATGAAATACACCACATTTGATACTTTAAAGGCATAAGTTCTTTCCAAAATGATCTATAGAGTCAATGTAATTCATGTAAAAATCCCCCAAATTTCTATGTGTTGTATGTGTATATGTGTGATTTAAGTAGATTTAAAAAGTTATATGTAAGGACTGGGGATGTAGCTCAGTGGTAGAGCACTTTCCTAGCATGTTGTGAGGCCCTGAGTTCCATCCCTTCACTGAAAAACAAACAAAATAACTTCAAGACAGCTTTGAAGATCAGGTAAGAGGTCTTGCACTACTAGGTACCAAGACAATTTATAAGTCTATAATTGAACCCAGGGCAGTTTTACTACTTAGCTACAACCAAAAGCCCTTATTTTTTTTTTTACATCAGGAATTGAATCCAGGAGCACTTAAATACTGAACCAAATCCCCAGTCCTTTTTTAATATATTTTATTTTCAGACAGGGTCTTAATAAGTTGCTAAGCACCTCACTAAGTTGCTGAGGCTGGCTTTGAATTTGTAATCCTCCTGCTAGAATTACAGATAATTATGTAAAAATGTGGATGTGTAACCGAAGTGATTCTGCAATCTGTATTTGGGGTAAAAATGGGAGTTCATAACCCACTTGAATCTAATGTATGAAATATGATATGTCAAGAGCTTTGTAATGTTTTGAACAACCAATAAAAAAAATAGAATTACAGGTGTGAGCCACTGAACCTGGCTCCTTTAAAATTTTTAAAAATTTTCAGACAGGGTCTCATGAGGTTGCCCAGATTAGCCTCCACCTTGAATTCCTCCTGCCTTATCTACCTCAGTAGTTTTGATGACATAAGGTGTGTGCTACCATGCCTGGCTATAAATCTATATCTTTCACAGTATGGCAAGGGCTCAGAATCTGATTGTCAAAAAAGGTTGGGCACATGATGATTTTAAGGGGGAAGAGAGAGGTTTATAATCTGGAAGGAGCATATGGGAAGCTCCTGGGGTACTGACAGTTTTATTTCTTGACCAGGATGATAATGATACAGGTATTTGCTTTTTTGCAATTCATTAAGTTCTATATTTCTCTCTCTCTCTCTCTCTCTCTCTCTCTCTCTCTCTCTCTCTCTCTCTCTCTCTCTCTCTCTCTCTGTGTGTGTGTGTGTGTGTGTGTGTAGCAAAGCTTACTTTTGTTTTAAATAAGAAAGTATAACCAAGTCACTAGAGACAGATACTGGGCTGGAGTGACGTGGGGTGGAGCTTCTCTCTTGGTGCACACACATACTGTCAATTTCCTGTCTCAAGTACATTTTGAATTATTTTGACATGCACTGGCCAATGATGATGATTCTAAGTTCGCCAAAAGAAATATTCTAATAAAATAGTCATCTTCTTTGTTTTTGCAGTGCTGGATATTGAACCCAGGGCCTTGGGCATGCTTAGGCAAATACTCGAATTCTTTTCTACACCTATCAGCACTCCCTCACCTCCCAATAACTTTCAGCTCACCACTGCATACAATCTAGCCTCAAACTAGCCCCCTCTCCATCCCAACATAGGTTGTATTGTAAGTGGAAAGTGCATTTGGCTACCATTGCTATCTCTTGCTATTTTTCTCCTCTGCCCTCAACTTGTCATTGCCAATGTTAAAATAGTCCTCACTGGTCCTACAGTTATCCTCTTAACTCCTCCAATTCCTGTTTTCTACAGCATATGGAAATTCAGTAATGAAGGTAGTTGAGCTAAAAGAAAAATAAGACCCAAAGTGAGAAAGAGAAAGACTGGAGAGAGCAAGTGTCCAGCATCCATACAACCCCCCTGGCCACCAGCCACGGGCTCACTGTTGCTTCCAGATGTCTGAATAGTTCAATCCTAAAATCCCAACCTGATAGTCTATTTATAAGTGAGTCTATTTATAAGAGAAGACACTAAGATGTTTCAGCTGATGTACAACAGAAACAAGCCACAATCAAATTGCAGATGCATAAGCAAAAGAAATGGCTGCTGTTGTTTTAAGCCACTCCATTGTGGAGTGGATTGTTATGTAGCAATAAGTAACTGACACAACTCCTATGGCGTGGATTTTGACCTTGGTTGTCCAGCTAATGCAAGAGGACAGGGATATTTTTAACGGGGTTGTAGAAATAGTTCATGTTTTACAAGGATCCACATTGGTACAAGTGTGGAGAAGGGATTGAAGGGGGCCAATACTAGAGACAGAAGAGAATTAGGTTTGAAATAGAGGCCAGAGAAAGCCTTTTTATATGACTCACCAGTGTTAATCACAAGCCCAGATGAATGGTTTTGGGCAAACTGGACAGTTCTTTTCCACTGGCCAGGGATTACTTCAGGAATGGGTGTGTGTTTGGGCTGAATGAAGCATGTTCTCACTTTCATATGTTGAGTAGGAATGTGATGACATTTGAAGAAGGTCTTTAAAGAGGCAATTAAGTTAAAATGAGGTAATTAGAATGGACTCTAATCCCATATGACTGGTGTACTTATATGAGAAAATTTGGACACAAAGAGAGACACCGGGAATGCATTGCACACAGAGATTGGACCATGTAAAGACACAGAGAGGTGGCTATTACAGCTAAGGAGAGAGGCCTCAGAAGGAATCAGACCTCAGAAGGAACTAGAACTGGGCATGTGCACCTTCGACTTCTAGTCTCCAGTCCTGTGAGAAGATAGGCTGGCATTGTTTAGAGCACCAGTCTGAGCGTGGGTAAAGGAAGCCCCATGGAGCTAGTGTCACATGTGACCATCTCAGCCAATGAGACATTAGGAACAGGAAGCTGGGGGACTCTGGAGAAAGCTTGCTCTCTCCTGAAAAGAGCCACAGGAAAAAGATGAGCCCTCCTTCCTCGGCTTGTAGGCAATGCCTGGAATAGCAGTCGCCATCTTGAACTCAGTGGTAGGATGGAGCCTGGTGGAGAGAAGCTAATGAGTCAGTTAAGCCTGAACCCTAGCCTCATTCTAGATTTCTTTTCCTGAAGTGATATATTTACTTTTTGTTTAAGCCACTTTGAGATGGGGTTTCTATTAATCACCACTGAATGTGTCCTAAATGATCGAGACCTTAACTAAACAAGAGTTAAGGGCAGTGGGATTTGGAGAAGGTGGCATGGGGAACAGATAGCAGAGGAAGTGGGAGGTACAATCAGTGAGACACAGTCACTGACTTAATTTTGGTGGTTAGAAGGGATAATGTCCCTCAGACAGGTCTACCATTTTCCTAGACTCTTTGATTCAATCAATCAGTAGTAGACTCTTCCATGATGCCAGGAGGTGAGTCTGGAGACCTGGACTCTGCCCCTATGCTTTCTCCATAAAGATGGAATGTATACTAAAGATGTCAAAATATGAAAAACAACATCTCAGAAATTAATTTAAAAACTACTAAAAGAAGTACATATTTTCTGTGTATGTGTGTGCGCGTGCGTGTGCAGTTTTTTCTGGGTTTATTTAAGTACAAGTGAAATACACACAGGAGTCTCCTATTCATTTTCTTCATTATTCAGCCTGGCATTGGAGCTGGTGACTCTGAGGGCCAGTAGGGTTTCTTTTTTTCCCCGATGGCTTTGAGGTTCGTGGAGGAAATACTGTGAGCAATCTCACCCCAATAAGACTCATTGCTCAGTAGCAGCATTTCCAGATCTTTGACATTGAGGACCAGGAACTTCCAGAAGCCACTGGAAGCATGGGCTTTACTTCCTTGTTGCTCCCATAACCAATGTTGGAAATCAAGCTGTGACTCTCCAATCTTCTCGGTACCCAGTTGTGGCTATCCCTGAGTTTCTATTGGTTATACTTTTGACATATCAGTCTGACTAGAGCTGAATGAGCTTCTTGTTCCTCTTTTTGATGACCTTGGACTTCATGAAAGGTCTGAGACTGGCGATAATGTTGAGCAGGAGATTGCTGGTACCACTGCAGACAGTGCAAGGAGGGGAGAGGGGCAGAAGTGGGCATTCCTTCATGGGCACTGTTTTATTTTATTCTCCCCATATCTCTGATTATTTTGTATAAATCTGAACTTTGAACCTACAAAGATAAAAATATTAGTTTAATTAAAGAGAGGTTCACAATCTTTTTCTATGGGTTGCAATATTATCAGTACTGTAATGAATTAGGGATTTGGTGTCAGTGAGGAGGAGCCAATCACTTCTATTATAAGCTGATGGGATTTGGATAACATTGGAACAGGAATGATATAGGAGCTTTGAAGCATCAAAGAGGCTTTTTACTGACTTAATCCCACATGTAGTGGTAGTAAAGTTTCAATAGTTTGTGACAAAATGAGGAAATTAAGGACAAAATAGCAAAACTTTGTATGGAATGACATTTCTTCAAGCTAAAGGCTTCTACTGATCCTGAAATGGTACCTTCCCTATTTGGTTGTTAAAGTTTCCTTGTTCTATAAAATTATGATGATAGTAAATATTTAATTTTAGAAAAAGGTTTTACTTATCGGGAAAGAAAGGCACAAAGAAAAACCCAAAATCATCCTCAACTCTCGAAAGTCTCATTTATTTTTATTTTTTTGAAATACACACGTCCATGAAATTTAGAAATCTAAGAACAATGCTAGTAGTTGACCTCTAATATTTGTCCTGCTAATTCCATGAATTGTCACTGTTTATCTTTCCTATCATAACCAGAGACTTCACCTCCTTAGGCATCATGCCAGGGGAGGGTGAGTCTGGAGACCTGCCATAGGCTTTCTCCATAAAGAGCTCAGCTCTCACCTCTCATTAGGAGCCTCTGCAGAGAAAGATCCAGTCTCCATTCAGCGGGCAACTTCAGCTCCTGGCCCTGTGTTGGCAGAAGGGGTTTGCTTTCTGTGAGTTTAAAGAGTCTTTATTTCAGCTCAGGTCTGGGTTAGTTCCCAGAGATGTGTGGAGAGAGAGAGAGAGAGAGAGAGAGAGAGAGAGAGAGAGAGAGAGAGAGAGAGAGAGAGAGAGAGAGAAGAGAGCACTTTGAGTCTTTGTAGGATTAGACACGAGTGGGGACAGGGATAAAAAAAAAAATATAATCAAGACAGTGAAGTTCATCTTGGTTTTTTTAGGCTATCATGACCCAACTCAGCTTCCTGCTGTTTCTCATTGTGGCCAGCAGAGGATGCAGTGCTGGTGAGTCTCCCTGTCAGGGGTTCAGTCCCCTAGCTCACCTGCATACAGCTTTCAAAGAACACACACTAGGCAGGGTTGCTTCCAGGAAGGGGACTCTCCTGAGCCAGAGATGACATCTTTGGGAGGCACAGAGGCCACCTTGGATGTAGTCTGAGGGCTGATTTCTGGCCTCTGGAGGGATCTGGTCTCTAGCAGTGAGACTATTGCTAAGACATATCCTGGGTCTGGTTCTTTGTCTCTGTGTGGTCCTGAGGGGACCCTTGTAAGAAGTGTGGCCTCTCCTTGCCATTTTCCACTATGATGGCCTGCATGGACCTTGGAGTTTCCATGGCAATTGTGTGACATGCTGTGTGCCCAGAGAATGTTCTCTTCATACTCCTCTCTATAATAAGAAGAGCAATGGCATTTTACAATCTGTATTTTTAAAATTAATTAATTTATCTATCTTTTAAAGATAAACACCTGTTTCTTTCCAGAGTACTGGGGATTGAGCCCAGGGGGACTCTACCACTGGGCCACATCACCAGCATGTTTTATTATCTTTTATTTTGAGATAGGGTCTCACTAAGTCACCTAGGCTGGCCTTGAATATGTGATCCTCCTGCCTCAGCATCCTAAGTCACTGGGATCTCAGGTGTTTACCCCCATGGCTGGCTGAGAAAAGCATGTTTCTACATATTATCTCACTTGATCTTTACAAAATACTAGTTATTAGCTTCATCTGAGGCAGAAGGAAACTGAGGCTCAGGTGTGGCAGGTAGAACCCAAGGACTCTGCCCTGGAAGCCTGAGCTACTTAGGCCTGAATCCCTCTGACTTGAAAGCCTGTGGTCCTCCCAGCCCTCCAGACTTTTAGACTGGTTTGCAGAGTTGACGCTCCTGTACAAGGTTCTTCATTCTGTGCCCCTGCTGGTCTCCTGGCTAGAGTCTCAGCTCTGTCACCTCACACTCTGCCTCAACCACCTTAAGCTACCTATTTCCTCCTCAAGCCGGGCTTTGCTCCATTCTTTTCTCCAGGTCTTTGGACATGTTTTTCTCCTGCCTTGAATTCTCTTTTCTTTCTTCCAACTGATGAATCATGTCTATTCTCTCAGAGTACACTGTAGTGTCACCAGAACTAGAAAGCCTCTGTCACTAAGTCATCCTACTCCAGACAACCCCCGGCTCCCTTCAGACTTCTCTATTCTCATCGCAGAGTCTTTCTCTTGTTCTCCCGAGCTTATCCTTCATTCCTTTTAATAAAATTTTCTGTTGGTTTTGGCACCTCCCTCTAGAGGTAAGTTCCTGGGGATGTTTAATTTCTTGAATGCCCTGTGCCCAGGGCAGGGCTTGGCCCAGCACGAGGTCGTGTGGAGGGAGGGAGGTAAACCTGTGCTGGATGCTGGCTCAGATGGGCTGATGGATGATGCTGGATAGCTCAGGGTCTTTCAACCCAGGCCGCAAGGCTCTGCCACAGAGGTGGAGTGAGTTGGGGATTAGTGGCAAGGGAAGGCTGGGTTTTGTGTCAAAGCTGCAAAGAGAATGAAACTCTGCATATTCTCTAGCTGTGGGCAATGCTGTTTCCAAGAAATGGACCTGGTCTTCACTGTATGCATCTCTGCCTAGAAGCTGCAAAGAAATCAAAGAGAAATGCTTTAATGCAGATGGTAAGTATGGAGCCCTATCAGGATTTTATCCTCTGAGAAGTTATTTATTTATTTATTTAGTCTATTTGTTTGGTTTTTCACTTATTGAAAAAAAAAATTGGTACTGGGGATTGAACCTGGGCACTTTACCACTGAGCTACATCCCAAGGCCTGCCCCCGACCATTGGCCTACTTTTTTGAGACAAGGTCTCCCTAAGTTTCTGAGGCTGATCTCAAACTTGTGACCCTTCTGCCTCAGCCTCCTGAGTTGTTGGTATTACAGGAATGTTTCACTGCACCAAGCTGGATATTTTTTAATTTAAAAGAATGTGACAAAATGTATATATCATATATTGGATGAGCTTCTTCATTTTAAGCAGTTTTAAGTGTACATTGCA
This sequence comes from Ictidomys tridecemlineatus, assembly GCF_052094955.1. NCBI lineage: Eukaryota > Metazoa > Chordata > Mammalia > Rodentia > Sciuridae > Ictidomys > Ictidomys tridecemlineatus. Next base: position 118,088,668 of record NC_135487.1, read on the forward strand.
GTGGCAGGAATTACTTTCTCAATGCTATGTAGTCATCACCACCATCCACCTGAAGAAAATTTTCATTACCTCAAACAGATACTCTTTATTAAGTAATGAATCTGTATTTTGCCTTTTCTAAGCTCCAGGTAATTGCTGATGTATTTTCTATCTCTGTGAATTTGCCTCTTCTAGTTACCTCATATGAGTAGAATCACAAGGTAGCTGGCTTATTTTACATCTGGCTTATCTCAATTAGCATAATGTTTTCAAGGTTTATACATGTAGCATGAATAATTACTTCATTTTATCAATTGTGTATAGATACATGTCAATATCAGCACTGTTGGGAGTCTCCCTGAGAACTCCCCAGGCCTTTCAAACATGGCGGTAGGCAAATTGCCAGTGGGCGGATAACAAGTTGTTCTGAAAACCTTCTAATTGACCCTCCCGTCTTCCGTACACATGGACAGTTCGTGCCCCCCATGAATCTTATGCAGGGCAGAGGTGCATGCACAGTAGATGATGACCTGACCTTTACTATGATTGGCCCCGGGAGCTTCCTGGTTTAAGATAACTGACTCTCACTTTCTATATAAGCTAGCACCAGCTTGCAGTAAAGTGCTCCATCTTTGTCACTGCTATCTGTGTGTGTGCATTTTAATCTCCGACGACGAACCTTGGCCTTTCATGCACAGTATAGATGGTAAATGATGTGCGTGAATACACACCCAATATTTTACTTATCTGTGGAATACTTGGGTTGTTTCTATGAGTCTTGTGACCAATGCTAGAATAAATATTAGTGTACAAATAACTGTTGTGAGATCCAGTTTTTAATTCCTTTGGGCATGTACTAGAAGTGGAATTGCTAGGTCATATGAAAATTCTGTGCTTAATTCTGAGAGGAACGTTGCTGAGAGCTTAAATAATTCTGTGTTCTGCCTCAGTCAGTAGGTTGTTATTCAAACTTGGGGGTGTTCCACTACACCCAGGGATGCATAGTGACAGGACTCAGGAGAGGAGCCCTTAGGCCATGTTTCCAGTTCCCAGAGCTGTCCTGGTCATGGCACTGAGATGGCATGAGCTCGCAGACAGGGAGGCTCGGGGCTGGTTCTCTCCACAGATGGCCTGTATTTCCTCCGGGCCAAGGATGGTGCCATCTACCAGACCTTCTGTGACATGACCTCTGCGGGTGGTGGCTGGACCCTGGTGGCCAGTGTGCACGAGAACAACATGGCTGGGAAGTGCACGGTGGGCGATCGGTGGTCCAGCCAGCAGGGCAACAGAGCAGACTACCCAGAGGGGGACGGCAACTGGGCCAATTACAACACCTTCGGGTCTGCAGAGGCGGCCACCAGTGACGACTACAAGGTGGGTGCCACTGGGAAAGGGTGAGGACCTCAGTGTAGCTGGGCCACAGCATGCAGGAGGGAGGCTGGGAGGGGGGCTGTGGACATGGGGCTGGAGCAGAAGAAACAGTCACATGCCTTGAGTCCCAGCTTCTTCCCACAAGGCCATTAGGCAGTGGGGTGGGAGGGGGCATGATCTGCTGGAGGTGGGTGTGTGTGAGCACGGCTGTCCATCTGTCCACCTGGAGCCCAGAGCTGTCAGCTCAGCTGACAAAGCCCATGTGTGTCTTTTGCCCATGTGAGACCTTCTGGGTTGGTCATTCTCAGTGTTGGTTGCTTTCCAGAACCCTGGCTACTACGACATCCAGGCTGCGGACCTGGGCATCTGGCATGTGCCCAACAAGAGCCCCATGGAGAACTGGCGGAACAGCTCTCTATTGAGGTACCGCACCACGACTGGCTTCTTCCAGAATCTGGAACATAATCTGTTTGGCCTCTACCAGGTACACAGGGCTGTTGGCTGGGGATCACTTAAGTGTTCAGGATGGGGGGACTAATCAGCTCTCTGGAGCCATGTCCTGATTGAGTGGCTGGAAAAATCAAAGCTGTCACATTGCTCAAGACTAAAACAGTCACGGGTCACTCCAGGGGAACTGGGCTGCATGAAATAACCACACAAGAGACACAAATACCTTTTTCTTTGGGGGTGCTATGACAGCTCCTCTGACCTTAAGGGTCAACAGAAAGAGAGAGTGAGGGAGCACGCGCTGACCCCTTTTATTGAGGAGAAACCATTCAAATGAGGCAAGGGGTCAGGTTTCAGGGAGTTGAGTGTAGCTTCATGATGTCTGCTGTCAGCAGGTTGACTGACATCTAGGAAGGCCACACCCAAGGACAGAGTAAGGGAAGGGGACACACAAAGGGAGTTTCCATGGAACATACAATCCCAAACAGGGCAAGGGGTTAATATCACAAAGGAACAGGTGAGTGTAGCTTGACCCATGGGGCTGCAGGAAGGCACGCCTACCCATGAAGACACATTCGGTTGCATTATTTCTACCCTCAAGATCGGGGCTACCTCTTCAGTTACTTCAAAGTGGCCAGATCACTGGAAGTGACCAACAGTGCCTCAACCAATCAGGAGAGGAAAAACACTGGTCACATGATATGGTGGCCTCCCACACAAAGTCACTACTATTTGAGTGATATTTTATGAGTTCAGTGCAATATCATGCATATCCCAGAGACTCTGAGCCAGGCAAGGGAAGAGCCCTAAGGGAGAGAAGAGTGGGAAGAAAGAGGAAGAGACACAGAGGACTTGGGACTCTTGGGGAGATCCTGCTATGGGGAGAAGGAGTCATTATTAAGACTGGTTTCTGAGTAATGACAGTTGACTTGAAGGGATCCATTTTCTGTCCAAAATGGCGGCATATCTACTGTCCTTACAAAACTTTTCCTTTTGGTTCCTGCAGAAATACCCAGTGAAGTATGGATTAGGGAACTGTTTGAATGACAATGGCCCAGCAATACCTGTGGTCTACGACTTTGGTGATGCTCAGAAGACCGCATCTTACTACTCACCTATTGGTCAAAGTGAGTGTTTGCTCCCAAAGTCCAATCAGAAGTCCTTTCTTGAACTCTTGGTGAAAGAGGGAAAGAGGGTAATATCAATAATAAAGAACTGCTAGACAGGGTCAGAGGTGCATTCTTGTCATCCCAGCTACTCTGGAGGCTTGAGGCAGGAGGATTGCAAGTTTGAGGCCAGCCTCCGTAACTTAGCAAGACCCTGTCTCAACATAAAATATAAAATGGGTTGGGGATGTGGCTTAGTGCCAGAGCACCCCTGCATTCATTCCCCAGTACCACCACCAAAAGACCAAAGGCTAGTATTCACTAATTGAGCTGTTAAAATATGTCAGACTCATTCCTAGGAATTTGATATGATTTTGTGTTATTACATCATGAGAAAACTATGAAATTAGGATTATCATTTTCTCCATTTTATGGGGCATAAACCCAGCCTTCCTCCCTGTGCAGCCTCTTATAATAATTAAGAAAAGGTGAAGGCTAATACTTACAGGAAAGAACTAGCAAAGTGGTGAGGAAGATTTATTTTTATTTATCTATTTATTTATTTTGGTCCTGGGGATTGAACCCAGGGGTGCTTAACCACTGAGCCACATCTCAGGCCTTTTTTATATTTTATTAGAGAGAGGATCTTGCTGAGTTGCTTAAGGCCTTGCTTAGCTGCTGAGGCTGACTTTGAACTTGTGATGCTTCTGCTTTAGCCTCCCTTGACACTGAGATTGCAGACATGCTACTGCATCTGGCTAATATTTATTTTTGTTTTGATGGAAAGCTATTAATTTTCTTTAAAAAGATGTTTCTCAATACAATGAAACCATAGAAATGAAGTTTTGGACCAGAAAAGTCAAGAGCCATTTACTTTTGGTATTTGAATGAAAGCAGAAAAGCAAGTGATGCTGGGAAAACATCCCATGGTCACTGGCTGAGAGGGGTGTAAACAGCAACAGGTGGCTGCATAGGACATTGCTTACCCTGCTCATCTTTACATAGGGATCTTACTATCTATCTTCTTTTTATTTGGCGGTATTGGGGATTGAGCCCGAGGGTACTCTACCACTGATCTACATCCCTAGCCCCCCCCCCTTTGTTTAGGGTTTCACTAAGTGGCTGAGACTGGCTTAGAACTTGCAATTCTCCTGCCTCAGCCTCCCGAGCCACTGGCATTACAGGTCGCACCACTGTGGTGGGCCTAGTGAGCTTTCTGTCCAGTCTAATGTCTCCTGCAATCTTTAGGAAAACAAGTCTTCTGTGAGTTCCAGCCTCTTACTCCAGATGAGAGAGCTTCCCTCAAGGCCAAGTTCAGGTCTGGGATTCACCAACCACTGGCCACATGGTGTGGAGCTCCATCCCTATGGCTTGGATGTTCGGCTGTCAGCTAAACTCTTGGCTTAGGGCATCTTGTTCTGGTTAAAAAAAAATGCTTCTAGTTATTATTATTAGATACTGGGAATTGGACCCAGGAGCACTTTACTACTGAGCTACTGCACCAGTGTTTGTTTGTTTGTTTTTTAAATGAATTACTCCCCCCTTTTTTGGATGGGCCTTTATTTTATTTATTTATTATTGATTTATTTAGTTATATGCAGTGCCGCTAAGAATTGAACCCAGTGCCTCACATGCTAGGCAAGCACTCTATCACTGTGCTGCAAACCCAGCGCCCTGCCCCAGTCTTTTTTTTTTTTTTTTTTTTTTTTTTAGTTTTCATTTTGAGTCAGGATCTCACTAAGTTACTGAGGGTCTCAATAAATTGCTGAAGCTGGTCTTGAACTTGTGATCCTTCTTCCTCAGCCTCTTAAGACACTGGGATTACAGATGTGTGCCGCTGTGTCCTGCTCTAGTCACTCTTTTTAATACTTGGCTCTTGTTTGCATCTTCTTTTTCAGCGGAATTTGTTGCAGGGTTTGTCCAGTTCCGGGTGTTTAATAACGAGAGAGCAGCCAACGCTCTGTGTGCTGGGATGAGAGTCACTGGCTGCAACACGGAGCACGTGAGTTTCTGGGGAGACAGCAGCAGGCACGCATGTGTGCGTGTGCGTATGCGTGTGCACATGTGTATGTGCCTGTGTCGTTGTGCATCAAACTTGATCTCTTCCCCCCTTATTCTCTTTACTCCCTTTTCCCATTTTTCTTGATGTATTATACATAGCAGTTGGCCTTGTTGCTACATATTCCCACATGCACATGACATCATTTGATCACTTTCATTTTACAGTACCTCTTTCCCTCCCCTCCTCCTTCCCTGGTCCTCTTCCTCTACTCTACTGGTCTCCCTTCTATTTTTGTGAGATGCTCTTCTTTCCCCCTTTATCCTCTTAGCTACTACATATCTCATTACCCTCTTGATGGTGTCATATGAACAGAATTTGAATGGAGTCCATTTTATCAATATTTTAATTTATGGTGAGTATTCCTGTGCCTGTTTTCTTTCATCGTTTCTTTCTTTTCTTTTTTATTTTATACTGGGGATTGAATCCAGCGGTGCTCTATCACTGAGCTACATCCCCTTTTTACCTTTTATTTTGAGACAGGGTCTGTCTAAATTGCTGAGACTCTTAAACTTGCCCTCCTCACGTCTCAGCCTCCTGAGTCACTGGAATTATATGCATGTGCCACCGTGCCGACTCAGCTTCTGTTTTCTTTAAGAAGTACTTCCTGTATTGAGGTCATAAGGCTACTGCAAATATAACATTAATATTGGAAAAATGTTAATATTAACATCTAGAATACTCATCTTTATGTGAGCATGTGTATGTGTATGAGAATGTGACTTCCTTTCTCCTTGCTGAGGCTCAGGACAAGGACTGTGGGACCTCCTGTCCAGGCACAGATGTCCTGTACTCTTTAGGATCAAAATCAAGGGTTGAAGTTTCAAATGCACCATTGTTGTATTCTCAGCCTTTGGGATTAAATATCCTGTTACCTGGATTTAGGGTGAGGATTATGATCAGGAACAACCCATGAAAGCCTTTTGAAGCTGAGAGTGCTTGAGAAACATGAGGTGTTGTTATTCTCCACCTGAGTTTTAGCTGCCAGAGTCAACCTTGGCCTTCCCACCCCTGTCTAGGGATTGCATGGATGGACCATGTGTTGACACATTACCAGGAAAGTCCTGAACATATTCTGCTAGAACCTCACTCAGGCCATCCCAGCTCCCTACCACAGGTACTTTCTCTGGCCAGAGGTCACCATGGGGACTGATTGCCAGAGCAGGACAAGGCAGCTTCACCATCAAGGAGGACCCTGGGGTTAGGATGGGGAATATTCAGTATGGAAACTATCTAGCTCCCCTGGCACCTCAAAGCCATGGCTTCAGGCATGTGTAATGTAGTGTGCACATGTGCCAGCACACACCTGCTCTTACCTGCCCTGGGCACCTACACTGTACTAGAACAGGAGACACAATGGTGATATATTCCTTGCTCTCATCCAACAGGGCAGACTTTCACACAAAGGTGAAATTACTATCTGATGAACCCAAGGTCTTAATAGAAATATAAACCAGGGGGGTGGGGAAGTAGCTCAGTGGTTGAATGCTTACCCAGCATATGTGAGGTCCTTGGTTCAACTCTCAGCAACAAAAATAAGACAAAACAAAACAACACGACAACAACAAAAACAACAACAACAAATAACCAGGGGCTGTAAGAACACCTAACTCTGATGAGGTGTCAAGGAAGTGATTGCAGGAAAGGGAACTTCTGTGCTGAGTCTTGAGAGCTGGAGAGAGAGAACTTTATGAGTTCTCAATGCAATTTAGGAAATGAATAATGTGTTCAGAATCATCAGTGTTTCAGAGGGCATGTGGCATTCAGGGGGCAGCAAGCTGTTTTGCAGTTTTGGTGCATGAGATGTATGTGGGGTAGTGACAGGAACTGGATTAGGAAGAGACTTTAACATCACAACAAAGATTTGAACTTTATAGTTGATGAGAGCCAATAAAATACTTGAACAGGAAGATTGACTTGATTGTCTTTGTGACAATCATACTGGTAGCACAGTGGTGACAGATTCTAGTGGGGTGAGATTAAAGATCAGGAGACCAATATTGAGGTGGTTCCCCATAGTCTAGATGAAGGCCTGAATCAGGGTATTGCCAAAAGGGATGAAAAGGGGATACTGAGAATTCCAGAGATTCTAGATTCATGTCCAGTTTACACAGATGATAGAAAGGCAACAAGTCTAAAATAAACTCATGGTTTTCATTGGGGTAAGGGAATATCTTTTATTACATCAGGGTGTCTGGATGATGAGCAGGTTTGGGGTCAACTAAGGACATACAGTCATATGCTACTACATAACAATGTTTTGATCAATGACATACTGCAAATATGACAAAGGTCCCAAGAGATCGTATTACCTTGTGACATCATGGTCATCTTAGTTTGTGTAAATACACTATCATGTTCACACAGTGTCAAAATTGCCCAATGATACATTTCTCAGTAAGTGTCCCCATATTAAATGATGTCTGGATGTAATTAACTGTGTTTCAGTTAAGGGGAGCCTGAAGTGCCTTCAGAGAGGTCCCAGTGACAGAGTTTGAGGTCTTCAGCCCAAGAAATAAATGGACTGGAGACAGAGCTTTGGGACCATCAGTGAACTGTTAGTAACTGTAGCCAAAGAGGATCAGACAATCTATAAGAGAGAGGGAGATGTGTCTGCTTCTAGGGAGGAGCACTTAAGGAATTCTGAAGGAAGAGACCAGCCAAGGAATCCAAGAAGGAGTGTTCAGAAAAGTTGAAGGAAAGCCAGGAGGAGAAGGTGTGTCACTAAAGCTAGGGGTAAAGAAGTTTTTATCAGAGACACACACATCAACACTGCCCATGGAGAACTGATGAGCAGCAAAGATTCCTCTGGATTTGGTCATTAAGGTCTTTGGGCTCATCAGCAGCCCTCTCATCACCACCTCCTCCTCTCCTTGTGTCCTAGCACTGCATTGGTGGAGGAGGATTCTTCCCAGAGGGTAATCCCATCCAGTGTGGAGACTTCTCTTCTTTCGACTGGAATGGACATGGAACTCATGTTGGTTACAGCAGCAGCCGGGAGATAACAGAGGCAGCTGTGCTTCTCTTCTATCGTTGAGAACTTCATTCTACAGGACCCAGAGCTCTTCTCCCAGGGATGCGGTCCCAAGGATGGAGAACCACTTGCTTAGGAACTGGAATGTTAGTTGCACAGGAAAAAAGAATAAATCATGTTACTTTAGGAATTTGTGTTTGTGTTAGTCCGCTTCGCATCACTGTGACAAAAAATCTGTGGCAAGAATAATTTAGAGGAGGGAAAGTTTGATTTGGCTCATGGTTTCAGAGATTCCGTCCATAGTGGATCAAGTCTGTTGCTGTGGGCACAAGTGAGGCAGAACATCACAGTGGATGGGTGAGGTGGCTACTCCATGCATGACAGTCGGGTTGGGGGTGGGGAGGAAGCGAAAGAGAGAAATAAAATAGTGGGAAGAAGTGAACTTACCCAGTGACCCACCTCCTCCAGCCATGCCCCACCTGCCTACAGTTACTGCCCAGTCAGTTCATACAGATTAGGATGGACTGGTTGGTTACAGTGCTCACAATCCAGTTACTTCACCTCTGAGTATTCCTGAATTAACACAGGATCTTCTTACATAGGGAGGAAAGCACTTCAGGAGATTCCAAAAGACTGTCTATTGCTCTGAACTATTCAACTTCCACCACCTCTGTGCTTGGACTGTTAGGGCTCAGGAATCCTGACAGGGGAATATGCCATCCCCCAACGCCCTTCAGGTAACCCTTTAAAATAGCCAGAGGAGTAAAGGGCAGGGAGGAGGCTTTTTGTCCTGCTCCTTCTTACCTTACCCATATGGACTGCTCAATTTGCATCCTCTACCTGAAACTCCTAAGGAAGAAAATATTCTTTTTTTGTGTGGGGGATTGGGTGTGTGACAAAGTCACCTGCTGCGCCCCTCCCCTGACTCAGGCAATGGCAAGGCCCTACTGAGGTGGATGGCGCAAGGCGTCCATCCTCTGGAGGAGCGCAGTATGTTTCTGGGAATGGGCTGATTTGTTTTTGTATTCCTTTAATAAGTATAGTTTTGATTTCTCATATGACCATTAAGTATAAAGGAAAAATCATGACTTTCCCAATTAATGTAACTACTTCTAAAGCATAGATCTGTTTGCTCTAAATGCAATGATTCAGCTGTGGAGTGTAAATTGTTAATATCTAAAGAAAAACTCCCTGTATTCCTGTCAAGGAAGTTTTTGAGAAATTAAATTAAAATCTAGAGAAGAAAAATTAATGTTAAGAAGATAGATTAGTGCTTAGTACTGGGCAACTTGTTCTTGTTCCTGTGCACAATGGTTTGTGCTCTTACTTCTGTTTGATTAAAAGTAATAACAAGTCAACCCCTTGCTGTAACCATGGCACCGGTTCCAGTCAGTAAGTCAAGAAAGAATAGTCAAGGTATAGGCCAATAGTTTGGGACATTTGTAACTATTATTAAAAGTTAACTAAGCAGAAACTGCTCAAAGCAAAACGCGAACTGAAAGTACAAATGCTTGCTTATGCATAAGCCAAGATACATTATTCTATTCTAATTGTAGCTATGTAATATTTTGTTTTGTTTGAATAATGATTCCTGTTTTGTAACCACAAAGTACTGTAAGCCTGCCAAAATTAAAAGTATATATGATCAACTTCACAAGTAAAGATTGGGATCAACACCTTCACTTTGGTGTCTGTGTTGTTTCTCCACCCCCTCTTTCGCCGACTCCTCACCATCCGTTCGTCTCCTGAGACCCCCTGTTGGAGCTGGTCTCCGACAGTCACCCAATATCCATATCTGGTGTCTGACAGCCTTGGTGGTGGGTTTCTCCTTGGGGAAGAATGGGGCTGGCAGGCCTCTGAGGATGCCTCTTCTAGGGTAGTAGCTAACCCTCCTGGATCCCATCTTCATGGCTTTGTTCAAAAGGGGCCAAGTGATCCAATCATCCCCACTGGGTTATCAGTACAGGTGGGACGGGATGACATCAGTACTGGCCCTTGGTTAAATGTTGGGCATTTTATTGTGTTCTCCTCTAGAATGTCACCATGTTTATAATCAGCCCTCCCTTATCTCCACTACTCTAAGTGGAATAATTGTATTCCTCTCTGGCTGAGAGACATCCTTCTTGATTTCAATAATTTGTGAGAGTGGCTCATGGAATCCAGGAAAATAGTTTAGTTACTCTTGGCAATTAATTACAAAGTCCACACCTCCTGATTTCAAAATGTGCTGCAAAGCTACAGTGATCAAAACCGCACGCTACTGGCATAAAGACTGGCACAGAGACTAATGGAATCGACCAGAGAACTCAGAAATGAGCCCTCACATTATGGTCAAATGACTTGGAACCAGGTTGCCAGGACCATTCAATGGAAATAGGACCCCTTTTTTGACCAGTGGTGCTGGGAAAAGAGGATATCCACATGCAAAAGAATGAAGCTAGACCCTTGCCTAACAACACACACAGAAATTGGCTCAAAATGGATCTGTAATCTACATGTAAGACCGACAGCTATAAAACTCTTAGATCAAAACAGGTCAAAGTCTTCATAGTAGTGAGTTTGGCAATGATTTCTCAGACTTGTCACCAATGACACAGGCAACTAAAGAAGGAAAGGACTCATCAGCCTTCATGAGAATTAAACATTTTGTGCATCTGGCAGGGCGTGGTGCCACAAACCTGTAATCCCAGCAACTGGGGAGGCAGAGGCAGGAGGATCACAAGCTTGAGGCCAACCTCAGAAACTTAGTGGGACCCTGTCTCAAAACAAAAAATTAAAAAAAAAAACAACTGATAACTCAGTGGTAAAGTGCCCCTGGGTTCAATCCCTAGTTCCCAAATATATGTGTGTGTGTGTTTGTAATTTAGAAGCACTATCAACAGAGCAGAACAACCACAGAGTGGAGGAAATATTTACATATCATATATGAACTCCTAAAATTCAACAATGCAACCCCAAACAACTCAACTCACAACTTGTAAAAGACTCAACAGACATTTCTCCAAAGATGTAATACAAATGGCCAAAAAGCACATGAAAAGTGCCAAGCCCCACTAATCATTATGGAAATGCAAACCAAAGCTCTAGTGAGATACTGTGGGAGGCCAACCTTATGGGTGACTCAGTTACACTCTCCAGCTGGGTGCTGAGGTGCTCAGTCACAGAAATGGGTGTGTCTTGCTACAGCCCCATGGGTGAAGCTATGCTCACCTGTTTTTTTGTAATATAACCCCTTGCCCTGTTTAGGATAGAATCTTCCATGGAAGTGCCTTGTGTGTGTCCCCTCCTCTTACTGTGCCCTTGGGTATGGCCTACCCAGGTGTCAGTCACCTGCTGAAAGTGGACATCATAGACTAGATAGACTCAGCCCCCTAAAAAACTGACCCCTTGCCTCATTTGAATAGCTTCTCCTCAATAAAAGGGGTCAGCGAGTGCCTTGCTCTGTCTCTTTCTGTGGACCCTTAAGGTCAGAGGATCCGTCACAGCAACACTAAAGAAAAAGGTATTTGTGTCTCTTGTGTGGTTATTTTGTGCAGCCCAGTTAGCCCAGTTTAACTAGAGTGACTCCTGAGCCTTTTAGTCGCGAGAACAGAAACCCGGCAATTGGCGCCCAACGTGGGGCGAAAGGTCTTTAAGCTGCTGGGACAAAAAGGACAAATGCTGGCTCCTAAGGGGACTCCAATTTAAATATTAAAGAAAGTTAGTGAAGTTGAAACTTCTCTCCAGAAGTTAAGCATGCTTAGGATTATAGAGTGTTGTGGGCAGAATTGTAGAAAGTAAGTGAATTAGACAAAAGGAAAATCTGTGACGTTAAAATTTTTATATTGGGGTATAATTGTAGAGACTCTAAATAAATATAGTTATTAAGATGATTGATGGGCTATGTTGTTGAGTTGAGTCCTCTCCATGGAAAGCGCACTTTTGTGGAATTTTTAAACTTGTTTTTATAAATCTTTATAAAAGATTTTTGGGGGGCTAGGATTGTTGCTCAGTGGTAGAATGCTTGCCTAGCATGGGCGGAGCCTGAGTTCAATCCTCAGCATCACATAAAAAAAAAAGCTTAAAAAAAAAAGATTTTTTTGGCCTTTATGTATTAGAAGTTTGCGCTAGGAAAGTATGAAAAAGGGAGAGAAAATGTGATGTTTACCTGGAGAGAAATAAGTTTCAATTTTCTATTGTTTTTGTCAATTCTCAAAAGTATGTACGGACCTTTTTACTACTTAATTGTCCTATGAATCAGAATGCCTGTAACTCAGCCACTGGAGACAAGAGACTTTAGCTGCTGCTGCTTGCTGCTCACTATGGGGTCCTAGCCCCTTGCAGCCAGCAGTGCTTTTAACCCTTGAATTACTTGACCTAAATGCCAAACACAGACTAACTTAAGATCTGATGGGAATGCTAGTGTTTGCTGCTAAAAAACCTTTGGGGCACCCACGTGCCACAGAAAAAAGTGCAGGATGTACAGGAGCTGCAACCGCAGGTTGCAGAGACAGAACAAACTGCTATCACAGTAGGATCTTGGCTAGGTGGGGGAAAATGCAGACAAAATCAAACAAAATACAATCGGCTAGGAAAATTTGGGGAACTTTTGCCCCCAAAATGGGCAGCGGACTCCATGTTGTTTGCATCACCATGGTAACCATGGGGTGTCTGGCCAGAAGAGCAGGCTTCCTGGTCCCACCTCCCACACTTTCGTGGGCTTCCGATTGGTTCTTCCACAGTCACTCAGACGGGACTTCTAGTCCCGCCTTCCAGTCACTAACCTGTACTACTGTGTTTCAGATTTCTACCGGAGCTGTTCAGAGCCTGTATTTTTAAGAATGCTTACCTGTGAATGTTAACGAAAGATATCTTTTTCAGACAAAATTTAATTCCACAGGTTTCTATGTTGCAGTCCTAAATTTAAGTTAGTTCTGAGTTAAATAACCTGAGTTTTCTCTATAGTTGTGTTACTAAATAATGTTCTATTGATGAGAGATATCAAACATGCTTCTTTATATTTTACTTTTAATTTTGGAAGTTATGAGGATGCATTTGCTCGCTACAGGAACAAAGCCGACAATGTTCCTGTGATGACCAAAAAACCCTTATTCTCATTCCTAAATATAAAAAAATAAATATGTATACTCAAGGATCTTATTTCAGTTACATCAAGTGACGTCACATAGAAGAGTGCACTCCTAGTTAAAAATAAATTAAAATGGATCCAAATATTTTAAGACCACGTGGTTACATAAAGTTAATACAATTATAAGTTATGTTCTTATTCTTTTTTTTAGAGAGAGAGAGAGAGAGAGAGAGAGAGAGAGAATTTTTTTTTAATGTTTATTTTAGTTCTCGGCGGACACAACATCTTTGTTGGTATGTGCTGCTGAGGATCGAACCTGGGCCACACGCATGCCAGGCGAGCGCGCTACCACTTGAGCCACATCCCCAGCCCATGTTCTTATTCTTAATATATATTTTTTTAGATATTTAGATAACCTATATTTGTTAATCTATAAATTAATTAGCACATGCCTAATTGATTAGTTAATATATATTTGCCTAATTGTTTTTCTTCAACAGAAAACCCATAATTTATGTTTTATATTTACATTTATCAGATACTCTACCTTTTTAGTTACAGATATTTGAGATAAATGTATTTACTATAAATTTGCTTTTAAGTGAAAATACAATCTTCAAGTAGTTTCTAATTCTCAAAGTTACTGTTCAAACTCATAAGATGATAAATAATTATAATTATGTCTACAAAATATCTAAAAATTTTAACTATATTTTTATTGATATTTCTTATCAAAGTACAATAATTTGTTTATAGATTGTAAGGTTTTCAGAAATTGTTCCAAAGTATAACCAAAAAAATTTTCTAAAAGAAAAAGATGCTTCAACAACAACATCAAAAAGCACACATGGATCCTAAAAAGAAGAAAGAAATCATTTTTGGGTAAAACAAGGTCTTTATATTCATATTTCAATGATAAAAGTATTTTCCTAAGTAAAAAAAAGATTTTTATATTATTATCTAAGCAGATGATGTAAAAAGTTAGAATGATTAAAAAAGAGATTTATATTTACTAAACTCACTATAATTAATTTAAGGGTATTTCAGGCTATTTTCCTAATTTAATTATACTAATGTGAGCTAAGATTTTGTTCATATTTTGACCATGATAAGCACCTATTAAAATGTAAGTTTATTTCTTTAAAGAAAGATCCTTATTGCCTAATAATTCTTACTGTTTAAGACAAAGATTAATTTTGGTAAATAAATTCACATTGTTGATTAAACATTAAGTATATTGAACTACTAACTTAAATCCCGATTTTTAACAATTGTCCTTCGAGACTAAAAATGATTGATTCTAAGACACTGAGATACTAATTTTTACATATTTTGTTTGTTAGATAATTATAAAATTTTTAAAAAAATTATTAAGACTAAGGTTCTCCAAATTAAAATTATATATTCATTTTAAACAATAAAGGTTACAAACTTAAAAAAAAATTCATTGATATTATATAAGTTCTCTGATTAGATCTATTGTCCATAAAAAAATACAGTAAGATTTATACACTGCTCCCTACACAAAAAATAACCTTAATCATATTTTTAAAGGCAATTAAGAGATACCTATTTAAAAGATAATATTCTAAAATATAGAGATTTTGAGACCTTCTCTCAAAAAGATTGAAGATTCTTTCTAAATTGTTTGGATGAATCGACTAGTCTATATTAAAAAATTTTAATAATCAATAAAAGATAAATTTATTCTTAGTGATTTAAATACTCTTTACTATTATCTATAACTTAAACTAATAATACTATGACTTATGCCAAGCCTTTACTCAATTTTATTAAATAAGGAAAACGGGGAATACAGGATCCCAGAGAGACACTAGATTTTACAAAATACTTTAAAAGTTTTTTCTTAAATTGTAATACTGAGAATCTTAATGTTACTGCATATGATTCAGTAAATTAAATCAGATATCAAAGGAGAGTTTAAACCAGTCATCATTATAATGACTGAGAAACCTGACACAGGAAGGTAAATTTCCAGCTACAGAGTTTATAGCCATGCAGCTTCACGAGCTTGTCAGGTAAATAAAAATTATGAAAAGACTTGTATGGACCCATTTCCCAGATCCACCTTTAATGTGTCTTGCAGTGTGGACTGGAAAGTCCACCATGAAACTAGATTAATTGTCCTGACTGTAATGGTCAGTTATACCTATATATTGATTCTATGGTAAACAGACTGTCTGGAAGTATCTTTTGAGAAAAAGACAGCATTGAAATAACGAATTGTTCCGCATCCGTATGGATGGCGGCTATGGACCAGGTGTGAATAACACCAATTAAGGGCCAGTTCTGTATGAGGGATCTCTCTTCATCTGTCTCTCTCAGCTTTGTCACTATATTACTGTTTGCCTTTCTATGGCCTGTCTCCTTCCTTCCTGAACGCATCCCCACCAGCCCAGTGCTGTGAGCTGGGCCCTCCATGGAGAAGAAACCTGAGTTTGCTGATCCTAGGGTAAATGCTGGTGTGGAGGCCATGGGGACATTATCTATCAAGGAGACAGAGAGCCCTCTTGGGGACGATGCCATGCACACTCCACATCACCCTGTTTGGCCCCAGAAAATGGCTGGTTAGCCAGTGATGGATAAGATTCCTCAAGGGAGGGACAACCTAAGACAGGCACAGTTGCAGAGGGGCCATCAGGAGAAAACTTGGGGGCCAACACAGGTGAGGCAAAGAACTTCACCCCCCCACTGGTGCAAGGGCCTAATTCTTCTCCCCTTCTGAGAGAGGTCTCCTGCCCCATGGCTGCTTTGCTCCTCACATCCAGCTCAGATCAGAACCCTAGTGACAGAGACCTAGCCAACAGTGACTGCCTGCTCACCACAGCAGGAGACAAATGCAGCTACAGGTATGGACCATGTCTGGATGCTTTTCTCTTTCTTGGTACTCATTTTTTTTCTATGCCTTTCCTTTTCCTTTCTTTTCTCATCAGGGTTCTCCTTTGACAATAAATTTAATAGAAGAGGAGAAAATGTTAGAATAGCCTTCAGTTGCAGCCAACAGCTACGAGCGTATAGAGTTTCCTCTCAGTATGGTTACATTAGGCAGAAGATGATTGGCTTATGGATGTTATCTTGCTTATGTAGATTGACAGGCATGCCCCACTCAAACCCTATAATAGTTGTGTACATTGAAAAAGAAACTGGACATTGACTTGAGGTTTGTCACCAGCCAGTTATCACCAGCTCCCGGGACTGAGGTAGCCAAATAGCGGAGCAACAAATTGACCACACCAGTGACAGAAACTTAAAAAACTCAAGCCAGCCAATTTTGCTGGACTTTAGTGACTAAGACTACATTTACCTTTATGGACAATTGTTGGAAAGATTATTAAAATAAATTTTTCTAAGGGTATTTGTATTACTGACAGACCTACTTTACTCCTTAAATATGAGAGTGAAGAGAAAAAATGATAAATATCCTGTAGCCTATAAGAATACAACTTATTGCCTCATTAATTATTGCCAGCTAATATTTCAGAACTATAATATGCTGAATATTCAGGCTTTGAAACAGGTGTATGTCTATTAACCAGACCTAGACAAACTGCTGGTCTCATAATCCCTAAAGTGACTACTTTAAATATTATTCCTTGCTTATTCAATTTTGGCCTTTGTGGCTATGTCTTAAAACTTACAATGTATGGATTTTCTTAATGTTTAACTTAAATTACATCCAACTTCCTTCATGGTCAGATAAGTGCTGATGGAAGGATGAGAACTAAGTAATGATGTTCTAGAAGACAATGTAATGAATAATGTGAGTGAGACCTTTGCTCTATGGTTTATGGAGAGGCCTAAATGCCATGGCAATGAAAATGTCTGTTACTATGGCCAAAAACAATGGTCCCAATAAAATTGGGAAAAGATTAAAAATCTTCTGATGAGTGTTTGGCAAGGTAATAATAATCCAGATTATTGTGTTGACTGTTAAGAAGATAATATGTTTTCTACTAATTCTTTTTGTGTTTCAATAGCAGATTGTGATGATCTTGGACCAAGAGCCAAGTGACTGAAAGAAAATTTCACAGTTACATTCTTTTTTTTTCTAATATTAAGAAAGGGGGAATATGTGGGAGGCCAACCTTATGGGTGACTCAGTTACACTCCCCAGCTGGGTGCTGAGGTGCTCTGTCACAGAAATGGGTGTGTCTTACTACAGCCCCATGGGTGAAGCTATGCTCACCTGTTCCTTTGTAATATAACCCCTTGCCCTGTTTAGGATAGAATCTTCCATGGAAGTGCCTTGTGTGTGTCCCCTTCTCTTACTGTGCCCTTGGGTGTGGCCTACCCAGGTGTCAATCAACCTGCTGACAGTGGACATCATGAAGATAGACTCAGCCCCCTGAAACCTGACCCCTTGCCTCATTTGAATAGCTTCTCCTCAATAAAAGGGGTCAGCAGGTGCCTTGCTCTGTTTCTTTCTGTGGACCCTTAAGGTCAGAGGATCCGTCACAGCAACCCCAAAGAAAAAGGTATTTGTGTCTCTTGTGTGGTTATTTTGTGCAGCCCAGTTAGCCCAGTTTAACTAGAGTGACCCCTGAGCCTTTTAGTCGTGAGAACAGAAACTCGGCAAGATACTACTTCATAACCCATGAGAATGGCTACTTTAAAAACAAACAAAAACGAATGCAGAAAATAACAAGTGTTGGCCAGGATGCGGAGACCTTGGGATCCTTGTGCACTGTTGGAAATAAAATGGCTTATACACTGTGGAAAAGATTTTGGAGGCCACGTTCATAGCTGGAATGTACCAAGCACTGGCCACAGGGGTGTGGGCTCCATCCCTACATCTTAGATGTTTGGCTTAAACTTTTGGCTTAGGGCATCCTGGTCTGGTTAAAAAAGAAGAGGTTCTAGTTATCGTTGTTGTTCTTTTTATTATTATTAGGTACTGGGAATTGAATCCAAGAGCACTTTACCACTGAGCTCCAGCTCCAGTCTTTTTAATTTCTAATTTTGGGGGAGGATTTCACTAAGTTACTGCGGGTCTCACTAAATTGCTGAAGCTGGTCTTGAACTTGTGATCCTTCTTCCTCAGCCTCCTGAGTCACTGGGATTGCAGGTGTGTGCCACTGGGCCTGCCTATAGTCACTCTTTTTTTTTTTTTGGTACTAGGGATTGAACCCAGAGGTTCACCACTTCACCACTGAGCTACATCCCCATTCCTTTCTTAAATTTTATTTTAAGGCAGAGTCTCACTAAATTAGGTAGGACTTCACCAAGTTGCTGAGGCTGCCCTCAAACTGTTGATCCTCCTGCCTCAACTTCCTGAGCTACTGGGATTAGAGATGTGAATCAGCTGTGTCCTGCTAGAGTCACTGTTTTTAGTACTTGGCTCTTGTTGGCATCTCTTTTTCAGGAGAATTTGTTGCAGGGTTTGTCCAGTTCAGGGTGTTTAATAAGGAGGGAGCAGCCAATGCTCTGTGTGCTGGGGTGAGAGTCACTGGCTGCAACACGGAGCACGTGAGTTTCTGAGAGACAGCAACCTGCACGTATGTGTGGGGCAGAGTTGTGGGGGGCATGCTGGCCATGTGTATCTAAATTGGTCTCTTCCCCACTTGGTCTCTTTACTCCTCTTTCCATTTTTCTTGATGTATTATACACACTAGTTGCCTTGGTGCTACATATTCCTACACGCACATGACATATTCGGTCACTTTCATTTTACAGCACCTCTTTCCCTCCGTTCCTCCTTTCCCGGTCCTTCCTCTGCTCCACTGGTCTCCCTTCTATTTTCATGAGATGCCCCACTTTCCCCTGTATTCTCTTCAGCATCCACATATCTGGTTACTGTTTTGATGGTGAATTTGAATGGGGTCCATTTTATCAATGTTTTACTTTATAGTTAGTATGACTTTGCTTTTTTTTCTTCCTCCTTTCTTTTCTTTTTATACAGGAGAGTGAATCCAGGGGTGTTCTATCACTGACCTACATCCCCTTTTTTATTTTTTATTTTGAGACAGGGTCTTGCTGAGGCTGGCCTTGAACTTGCCATCCTCATGTCTCAGCCTCCTGAGTCACTGGAATCATATGCATGTGCCACCATGCCCACTCAGTACTTTAAGAAGTACTTCCTTGTGTTGTAGTCACAAAGCTATTGCCAAGGTAACATCAGTATTGGAACAATTTTCATATTAACATCTAGAATACTAATCTTTATGTTTTAGGGGGTTTTCTCCCCAGTGGTAGAAGAGTGCACCATAGCTGTGGTGACTGAAGACTGTTTTGGGGGGAGGTCTTGTAACTCCGAGGTAGGGAGAGATAGTCATCAAGAACAAGGACACCCACTCTTCCCTTCCCAAGTGGCTGAGGCATGAGGATCTCAAATTCAAGGCCAGCCTCAGCAATTTCCAGACACCCTCAGCATTTGTGGTGAGACCCCATATCACAACAATAAATAAAATAAAAAGGACTGGGGACGTGGCTCAGGGGTAAAGCACTCCTGGCTCCAACCTCCAGGACAGACAGACAAAAAAACCAACAAACACAACACCTATGGCCCAGGATCCACGCTGGCGATGGAACCAGGGTCACTCTGCGTCACTCTGTGTGGTTTGGGCGGGTGATGAAAAGGCCACACAAACACGAAGGTCCCTTTTTCTCAATTGTGGGAGGCAGGGCGGCTCTGCAACCTCAAGGGTCAGCTCCACACTGGACAGCACTGGACCTGGGCAAGAGGACAAGAGAGAGCGCACCCCCAACCCCTCTATTTATTAAAAGAAAGACATTTGATAGAATACTCCACCCAAATAAGGCAGGGGATGATGTTACAGAAGGGGGGCTGCCCAATCCCGTTGGGTGACACCCAAGCCCAGAGCCAAGGCACTTCCTTGCCCAGTGAAGGGAAGGCTCATTGCTTTGCACAGCGTGCGATGTCAGTTCAATGTCCTCGTTACTCAAAGCTGAGGGCGTGTGCCTAGCTCATGTGCAGGGCAACCCCCAACAAGCCCCCTCAACAAACACACCCCCAAACCATCTTATATTGCAAAAGATATTCTCTTCTCACAATAAAGAATGATCTGACCTGCAATGTCCTTAGTGCTGTGGTTGAGAAACAAAGGCCAGCCAACATAGTGAGACTGTCTCAAAAAAGAGACTGGGGATGTAGCTTGGGGTAGGATGGTAGAATGCATCTGACTTCAATCCCCAAAACTAAAAAAAATCTCAAGGTCAAGGTATCCATTGTGCAATGCCAGGCAATCCTTCACCTATTACCCCTTGATCAGGGATCCTTAATCAGGAGGAGGAAGGATGACCAATGTATTTTTCTCCATAATAATTCACAATATATTTTGGGGGTAAGCAGCAGATTTTATAATGGCAACATCAAGAGATAATTACAAGGCTTGTACAAGAGCATGTAAGTCTGATTCCAGCTGGCGGAGTGGAGTGGATGAGTCTGACATCATTAGCACATAAGGATCAAAGAATATCTTGTGTGTCATAGTCATTGAGACAACTGGTAATGAATGAGACATTCCAGAGAGGATGATGACTTTTGCCTTCCAGAGAGGACTTAAATTTGCTCCTGGCAGGTGCTCAGAGGTGCTAGTACTTAGGGATCACCCTAATTCTATTTTAACGTTAAGATGACTCAGAGGAAGCTGGGAATGCAGTTCAGTGGTGCAGTGTCTGCAGAGCAGGCTGAAGCCCTGGATTTAATCCTCAGCACCAAAACAACAACAATAAAGTCTCTGGCTCTTCCTTAAATTGTATTAGTCTTAAGAACAGGACATTTCTGCACTAAAACTAAACTTTTCAGTTTTTATCATATTTTTCAGTTATTTGTTTAAAAATTTGTCTTCTGCTGGGTGTGGTGGTACATGACTATAATCTTAGTGACTTGGGAGGCTGAGACAGAAGGATTGAAAGTTCAAACCAGCCTCAGTAAGTTAGCAAGGCCCTAGGTAACTTAGCAAATCCTGTCTCAAAATAAAAAATAAAAATGGCTAGGCAATTCTGGTTAAGAAAAAAAGTGCCTTCTTTTTTAATATTTTGAACATAACAAACCCCAAATCTGTGTCTGATAACTCTGTTACCTGGATTCCTGAGTTTGTTACATCATCTGTTATTTCTCTTGGTTTCTGTCATTTTTTTTCTGTACCTTTGGAAGGTGATTTGTGACTGGGTGCTTGCCTTAGTCTTTCCAGACTGCTACAACAGAATACCTTAGAATGAGTGGCTTAAAATCAACAGAGATTTACATTTCTCAGTTCTGGAGGCTGGGAAGTGTAAGGTGAAGGCACTGGAAGACTTGGGGTCTGGTGAGGGCTGCTTCTGCACAGCTCACTGTCTCCTCTGTAAACTCCCCTATAGAAGGTGTGAGGGACCTTCAGGACATCTTTGATAAGTGCATGAATCCCACTCATGAGAGCTCTGCCCTCACGACCTCATCTCACAACGTCTCTACCTCCACATACTCTCACATTGGGGAGTAGGTGTCAACACATAAATTCTGAGAAGACACAAACATCAGGCCACAGCAGGCTGGACCCGGTGTATCTAAAATTGCAGACACAGTTGGATGATGACTAGGATGATGACTGCTGTTGGGGGTTCAACTGTGTTCCCTAAGAAGATATGTCAAAGAGCTAATGTCAGGAACCTATGAATATGACATTATTTGGAAATAGGGCTTTGCAGATGTGATTACTAAAGAAAGAGGAGTTATACCAGGTTAGGCCTGGCCCTAGCTCTAATATGATTGGTGTCCTTATAAGAAAGAGAGAAGAGACAGAGATAGAAACCTACAGAGGACAGACAGCCCTGTGAAGATGGAAGCAGGGAATGGAATTATGCTGCCGCAGGTCAAGGAATGCCAGATGGTGACAGTTACCAGAGCCAACGCCAGTCTCCTCTGGAAGGCAGAGGACACCATCCCCTCTGAAATGTCCCATTCATTACCAGCTCTTTCAATGACTAAGACACACACGAAATTCTTGCTTCCATTTCCCCTTCACTTTGGTCCCTTGGTGCTAATGTCAGACTCATTCATTCTGCTCAACCAGTTGGAATCAGATAAAACAGAAAGAAACCATTTCTGGAATGCTTTGCTATCTCTCACATTCAGAATCAAAGGTAGGTGTGCACACTGTGATGTCACGGCTTCAACAAGAAATGATGATCTCATCTAAAAGAAGCCAGGAGCTGGGTGTGGTGGGGTTCGCTCCTAATTCCAGTGGCTCAGGGAGACTGAGGCAGGAGGATCGTGAGTTCAAAGCCAGCCTCAGAAACTTAGCAAGGCCCTGAGCAATTCAGCAAGACCCTATCTCAAAATAAAATACTAAAAAAGGGCTGGAGATGTAACTCAGTAGTTATGCAGCCATGGTTTCAATCCCCGGGACAACAACAACAAAAAGAAAGCAGAAAGAGTCAATAACCCTTTTTGAGACTCTTCAGAAAGAACATGGTCCTGAGGATACCTATATTTTGGACTTCAAATCTCAGGAATTGCAATTCTGCCTTAGCCTCGCTAGTCACTGTAATTAAAAGTGTGGCACCATGTACAGCTAAATTTCATTCTTTTTACAAGAATTAACCAAGAGCTTATTACATGCCAGGTCATGTTCTAGACACTGGGGATAGAGCAGCAAAACAGGCCCAACTTTCTGCCTCCCTGGGGATTGTGCTCTAGTCCTGGAAAGCACACAATATAAATAAAGTAAATGGAATGTCAAGCTTTGACAGGTATTTTAGAAAAAAGAGAGTAGAGCAGGGACTTTGAGGTGTTGAGAGGTGGTTTGCAGTTTCCAGTAGATCCCTGTGAGGGGCTGAGCCATGGAGGGGTCTGGAGTAGCATGTCCCAGGTGGAGGGAGCAGCACAGGCAGAACACTTCAGGTGGAGGTGAGTCTGCTGTGTTCAGGGAGCAGAAGGAACCCGTGCAGCAGAAGCTGAATAAGCACGGAGCAGAGTAGGAGGTGATTATGTTGGAAAGGTAAATGGAGGTAGGAAAGGAGGAATGAGAAATAGGTAGGAGACATAAAGGAAGAACAGGGGGGAAAGATTCAAATTCAGAAGTTCCCCACACTTTTCCAGGTCTGTGACACCCCTACCCCCCACCTCAGCCTGTCTTCCTAGCAGACCTGCCACTCCCAGATTCTTGGGGAATCTGTAAATCTACCTGTGCACTGTTCATTAACTCCCCCAATAAACAGAGTAAGCAAAGAGAGATAGGATGCCTTGGGGAACATATAATTTAGGGACTTTCCAGGTTATCCATCATCAGATAATGAAGACCACAGCAGCTGGAGGATCCTGAGGCTGAACAGACCACCAGAGAGATCACCAGATTAATATCATCACTACACACCATCTCATTCTCACCCCTCCTCGAGTTTCCTTTGAAAGAAGAGCTCAGAATCCCCCAAACATGCCCTTCACTCTGGAGATGGGCCACATTCTCTCTTGAATGTGTATTTCTTGCTTCATCCCCAAAGGCATCTCTTGAAATTGTCCTCATTCCCTCTTGTTTAAATATTTATCTACTTCCCTAAATTAATCTCTGTCTATTCCTCTGTGGGTGTGGGCTGAAATTCTTTTCTATCACTTGTATCAAGAACCCAGATGGGGGGCTGGGGCTGGGACTCAGCGGTAGCACACTTGCCTGGCAAGTGTTTACCCCACTAAAATCACATGACCAAGAATGGAGGAAGCATGAGTCCCCAAGGGACAATCAAGGTGCTATTACCAGCAGAAGGGGAACAGAGGCTGGAAAGCCCCAAATAAAGAGATGTCCACTTCCTGCTAGAAGGAAGAATATCCAAAGTATCATACCACTTTACCTATGGACGTTTCTGGGATAGGAGGCAAAATATGTGAGGAAAGGAACTTAGACTCCCTTAGGAGGTCAGTGTCAAGGAATTTGTCAAATGTTTTATTTCAACTCTTCTACTCCCTGGACAGTAATTGGCACCTGAGAGAATTTCTTGAGGTCAGAGGTGTCCTAAAATTCTTAGAAATACTTGGACCAGAGAAAATCAAGGAAGAGGGCAAGAAGGAATCCACCAGCTTCTTCAGCTTATTTCAAACTCAGGAAGTTTGGAAAGCTATGGTGGGTACTGTGTGTGATGAGGTGTCCAGGCTCCCAAGGAGCCTGGATGGAATGGTGGCAATACCTGCCACTCTATTTTGGACTTTCCAGCCTCTGTTTCCCCTTCTTCTGGTAATAGCACCTTGATTGTCTTTTGGGGAATCATGCTTCCTCCATTCTTGGGTCATGTGAATTTAGTGGGGTAAGCAGGTGACAGGCTCATCATAGGACTGATGCACAAGCAAGGATTTCATACATGGCTCAATTAGCTTCTGTCCATATCACCACCAAAAGACCAGACAAGATTTGTTTTCTTGCGGGGCACAGTAGTGCACATTGCAATCCCAACAGATCAGGAGTCTAAGATCACAAGTTCAAAGTTGGCCTCAGCAACTAAGCAACACCCTGTCTCTAAATAAAAATACAAAAAAGGAAAACAGAAAGAAAATGTATGTAACTTCCAAAAACTATTTGTGTTTTTAGAGTTCTGGTTTGAGAAACTTAATAGGCAAATGATCACTGATGATATTGACAAATATTGTTAATGGTAACATTTCTAGTATGAAATTAGTTTTTATGTTTAGCTCAAAATAAATGCATCACACATTGCTAGAATTAAAACTAAAGATGAACACTTAGAGAAAAGGGTGGAAACACATTGTTTCCAACTCTTGGGAAACCAATAAGGCAAGTGCTGTAATTTGGCTTTTTTAAAAAAGAAAAAAAAATAAGACTAGTCTAAGCAAACAAAACAAACCAAAAACCTCCCCCCCCCCCGACTTTCCCTCTACTGTCAGATGTATCTGTCAGGACTGTGCCTGGCTAGATAGAACCCTCAAACCCTCCAATGCAACATTAAACATAAAAGGGATTTGAAAAATTGAGAAAAATCTTTTAACCTGTTCATGTAAAAACCATTTCTAAGGAGATTTAGTAAAGGTAACATCCATTGGTAGCTTAGTAGAGGTTTCTGTTGGGTGTGTTGGTTCATGAGCACACAGTTAATTCAAATTAGAGTCACCAGGGTGCAACTCACATCTCTGTTTCCCACAGAAATGTCTTAAAGTTGAATTTCAGTTTCAGTACATACTTCTTATTTACCTAAGCAATATCAAAGACAATGTATTCATTGTATAGTAGGCAGGTGTGGATAACACCTTATGAGATCCCAGTAATTTATACTCTCCAGAGTAATACTAGCCAAAGGATCAGGGATAGTTTTGCCCAAATCTTTTGACACTCTGCTTGCCCTTGGGTAATTGGTTGATATGTGAAGCATGCTTCAGTTCATACATGTTGCCCAGGACAACTTCTCCCAACAGGACTTAGCCTATCTGGTCTCCCTGAGATGTGCGGAAGTAGTAGGTACACTTTGAGACCATATCAGCAAAAAATATCCCTTTGCCAAACATGTAGCCTGTCACAGGTGCTTCAGGCAGGGCTATGCCTAGACAGGGGAACAGGATCCCAGCAAAGTTGGTGGTCCTGCACCTGTGCCACAGCAACCTTTGATTGTGAAGCTTCTTAAAGGGTTTGTAGTGTTGGCTCTCCCCTTTGCACTCTACCTTAGAGATATCCAAACTTCCAGGTCATAGGCATTGTGCGTGTGTGTTCCTAACATACTTCCTGATGATCTCTGCTTCTTCAGAGTCTTTGTCAACTACGTTAATGTCACTTTTGAGCTTCTTATAGTTGACATCAATGGGGTCCTTGCTACTGTCATCAGATCCCACCCCTAAGCCAACTGCAGGCCATCTCAATGTCCAGGAAGTTGTCCGGCATTTGTACTTTGGCCTGCACACTGTCTGCATTGTTCAGAAGCAGGACTTTCTCATCCCATAGTCAAGGGGCATCAGGGTGTAGAAGCAATTTGGTGGGGAGTGGGGGGGTGTATCTGGGATTGAATTCAGGGGCATTTGACCACTAAGCCACATCTTCAGCCCTATGTTGTATTTTATTTAGAGACAGGGTCTCACTGAGTTGCTTAGTACCTTGCCCTTGCTGAGGCTGGCTGGAACTCACCATCCTCCTGCTTCAGCCTCTTGCACTGCTGGGATTACAGACATGTACCACCATAGCCAGCCTACACATATAAGCCAAAGAGTTTTAAATTTTCTTTTAAGTAGAGTCCTGTTTGGTGACAAGTTAACACTCCCACTAAATGAAATGAATAGATTTTAAATGGATATTAAAGAAAAGGCTATCCTGTCTCCAAGAAAGTATATAAACTTCTCCAAAAATCATACAATTTAAGACATGTCTCTCAAGTACAACCCACTGGCAGTAAAATCTGATACTTTGTACACCTGCAGAGTTGTAGTGAGCCGTTTCTGTGGACTGTGGTCGCCATTACATGATGGCGCTGGCTCCGTTGTGGTCTGTGAAGGACAACTCCATATCAAAGAGAGTTGGCGTGTTTCCAGCTCCTTATCAGAGAAAGTTGGCGTGTCATTTTTTAGCACCCTGTGAGAAGGGTACACGTGGCAGCTTTGCATTGGGGTTCGAGGTGCTTTATTAAGGCTGGGAGGGGCATCCAATTATTATTCCGGGGATTAGAAGAATCATTAGAAGAATATCAAGGGCCTGAATAAACTGCTGAAAGAAGATTCCTGAGTCGCGTCTTCCTTGCGGGCAAGGGGGTCGTGACAAGTGGTGCCGAAACCCGGGAGAAAAGAAACAAAGAAACACCCAGGAACCAGAACTTTCAGCAGTCAGGGAGGCGCGCCGGTAAGTCCCAGGTAAGGTGGGACCCGCTGTTAAAAAGCGGAGGCTCCTCTATACATAAAGAGGGAGCATTAAAAGGTACCTGCTCCTCTGTAAAAAGAGAGGGCGTTACATCTCATAGCAATTGCACTCTGTATTTTCGTTTTTGTTTTCTGTGTATGTTCGTTTTGTTTTGTGTACTTTCACTTTCAATTTCTGTGTTTTCTTGTGTTGCGTTATGGGTGCTGTGACTTCAAGTCCACTCCTTCTAGCCCTCGATGGCCTTTTACGTTCCAAGGGACTGGAGGTGAAACGCAGTACCTTAGAGAAATTTTTACAGAGGGTAGATACAGCTGCACCGTGGTTTGCATTTTCAGGCAGCCTCACTACACCCAGCTGGGATAAATTAGGCAAAAACCTTGACTTTGCTCGTGAGCAGGGCATGCTAGAGGGCGGGGTGATACCCCTCTGGAAGATGGTCCGTAGTTGTCTTACGGATGGCCGATGCCAAGAAGCGCTTGTTAAAGGGCAGGAGGTTTTAAAACAATTGCATGAGGAAAAATCAGAAACAACAGAGAGTGAAGTGTCTCAGGAAGAGGGGAGTGTGCGGGGCGTGGAGAACGGGAGGAGACTGTATCCAGATCTCAGTGTGCTGCGCACGCCCCCATGCGAAAGTGGGTCAGAGGTAGAAGATAATAAAGAGGAGGAGCTGGAGACGCTGTCTCGGCAGCTAGGGAGTTTAGGTACAGAGAACAGAGATAAGCAAGGGCTCAAGAACGGGCGGCCTCCCGATCCGCCTCCGTATGGCGGGGGTGTTTCAGGCTGCCGCTGCTTTCCTCTGTTCCTCAGGACTGGCATATCATTGCTATTGACATTAAAGACTGTTTCTTTTCTATTCCTTTACATCCTAAAGACTCACAGCGTTTTGCCTTCACCCTTCCCTCGTGTAATCACGAGGAACCAGATCAAAGGTTTGAGTGGGTTGTTTTACCACAGGGAATGTCTAACAGTCCTACGATTTGCCAGATATATGTAGGGAAGGCACTCGCACCTCTCAGACAACAATATCCTTCCATCAAGATTATTCATTATATGGATGATGTATTATTGGCAGCCAAATTAGAACAGTCAGTTTATGAGGCCTATAAAGACTTGGTGAAGTTGTTAGCTCAGTATGGATTACATATTACACCTAAAAAGGTTCAAACAGGGGATTCTATTCAGTATTTGGGAGCGACGATTGGAAATGACGTGTTAAAACCACAAAAAGTTACTATAAAAACTCAAGATCTCCAAACTTTAAATGATTTTCAAAAACTGTTGGGAGATATTAATTGGATAAGAGGTTATTTACATATTCCTAATATCGTGCTCCAGCCTTTGTATGCTATTCTTAAGGGTGATCCAGATCTTACTTCCCCTCGTACCCTCACTAAAAAGGCCAGAGCGGCCCTTATAAAAGTAAAAAAAGCTATACAACATGCCACTCTATGCAGGCTCCAGAGTGATAAACCTTTCCAGTTATGTGTGCTTGCCACTATGCGACAACCTACTGGAGTACTGTGGCAAGATGGGCCTTTACTATGGATCCACCCACATATATCCCCCAAAAAATCTTTAAAATACTATCCTGATGCTGTTGCAACATTAGCACTTAGAGGGATTCAACAGAGCATTCAATTTTTCGGACAAGCACCTTCTTCTCTTATCATACCCTATTCTAAAGTTCAACTTAATGTTTTGTGTGCTACTCTAGACAACTGGGCTATTCTATGTTGCTCGTTTCAAGGGGATATTGATAATCATTACCCTTCTCATCCATTACTCCATTTTGTTAAAAAACATCCTATCATTTTCCCTAAAGTAACTTCACCCACTCCAATTCCGGGGGCTGTTAATATTTTTACTGATGGCTCTAAGTCTGGAATGGGAGCTTATGTGATTAATGACTCTCCCCCTGTCCAGCATCAATTTGCTCCTAAAAATCCACAATGGGTAGAACTACAAATTGTCATTAAAGTTTTTAAACAGTGTTCTTTTCCTTTCAATCTCATTTCGGACTCCATCTATGTGGTACAGGCGCTCAAAATTCTGGAGGCTGTAGGAGCTATTAGTGACACCCATAATGTGTCTACTTACTTTAATCAACTTCAACAACTTATCCATAGCCGTACTGCCCCTTTCTATCCAATGCACATTCGGGCTCACACCTCTCTTCCTGGCCCGTTATCACAGGGTAATGCCTGTGCTGACTCGGCAACTAGAAGCCAGTTGGTATGCTTGGCCTCCTCCTTAAAAAAAACTAAATTGTTTCATCACAACTTTCATGTCAATGCTATGACACTGCGTAGACGTTTTTCCATCTCCAAAACAAATGCTCGTCAGATAGTATTACAATGTCCCCATTGTGTCACATTTCTTCATCCTCCTACTTATGGTGTAAACCCACGAGGATTAAAGCCATTGGTCGTCTGACAAATGGACGTAACTCACGTGCCTGACTTTGGTAACCTCAAATATGTACATGTTTCTGTTGACACATACTCTGGAATTATTCATGCTTCTGCTTTATCGGGAAAAAAGACACGTAATGTTATTACTCATTACTTAGAGACATGGGCAACATGGGGTGCACCTACATCCCTTAAGACTGATAATGGACCTGCTTATACGGACAGACAGTTTACATCTTTTTGTTCTACTATGGGAGTACAACTTACTCATGGGTTGCCTTACAATCCTCAAGGACAAGGCATTGTTAAACGTGCCCACCGCACCTTAAAAAAAACCTTAAAAAAACAAAAAGGGGGAATAGGAGTTGACCACACTCCTAAAGAACACCTGTCCTTAGCTCTTTTTACCATTAATTTTTTGAATTTGGATATTCATGGCCGCTCTGCGGCCGATAGACATGTGTCCCCTCAGCCCTCTGTGACTGGCTATGTTAAGTGGAAGGATGTTCTTATGGGCCAATGGAACGGCCCTGACCCCGTGCTGACATGGGCACGAGGATCTGTATGTGTTTTTCCCCAGGATCGCACGGAGCCGCTGTGGATCCCTGAACGCCTGACAAGAAGAGTCTCGAGATCTACTAACCAGCAGCAGGAGGTGCCACAACAGCCCCATGATGAGGAGCTTCATTCTGATGAGTGCTCTGGCTCTGATGCTGGTGCCAACGGTACAGATGGCACCAATGCAGTGGTGGGCAGTGGCACGGGCATGGCCAATGCCAATGCCAGTTCATAGTAATTCTAGTGTCCTCCCCACTCTTTTTTCTACCTCATGTGAGATGTCTGCTCCTTGTACCTCTCCTAGAGGGGACATGGAAAATATTTTTAATCAGTCTCAAGTTAATCTCACAGGAGTTTTTTGTTTCAGTCTTGGAAACACTAATTGTATTAGCCTTAAGACCAAAAATTTGACTAACTGGGAGGACCCATTGTGGTCCAGTCGAGTCTCAGGGAGTATTCTCAGTGCTGTATTGAGCCAAATAGTTTCAGGGAAGCAATCAGGCTCAGGGACCCCCGCAACTAGCTCTGTTTTAAACATAACTACTTTAGCTATTATCTCCGAGGTATTAATCCCAATGCCTCCTTCTTCTAATAGTACTTACTATGCCACTCATTTCAAGGCCTCTCCTTCCTGTACCCCTAATTTTGGTTTTCCCCCGACATTTACGCCTTGTCAGGATCATTCTTGGGAGAAACATCAAGTTGCTAAAGGTTTCTCCTTTTCCCCCCCTCTAAAGAGATATGTTTATAACTTTAACAACAATGCCAACTCCTCTACAGGAACAGGTTGGTCCTGGTTTCAATGGCTCATTTCCAATGAGAAGGGGGCTTCAGCTGATATTTCCACATTGGCTCAATTACTAGGAGCCACAAGTTGGCTGGCTAATGTTTCTGGCACTACTAAGGAGAGTGAACGAGGTAATAGGCTTACATCTGTTTCATTCAACTCTCTGTTACATTATGCCACATTGCCTCCTACAATGGTCTGTATACAATCCCCGTTCTTGTTCCTTTTAGCTAATCACACCTCGTCGGGGATGCTGGATTGTTCTATTATTACCTGTTTCTTATCTAAGTGTTGGAATGGTTCTTGAACTGTAACAGTAATTATGAAAATTCCAACTTTTGTCCCAATCCCAGTCACTGCGGATCCAGATAAATTTCCTATTGTAGAGCTACTTAGAGTCCACAAAGATTTTGGAATCACAGCAGCTATAGTGACAGCCGTGGCGGCATCTGCTGCTGCAGCAGTTACGGCCGGAGTAGCCATGGCCAGTCAAGTACAAACTGCTGCCACTATTAATCAAGTTGTTCAACAAACGTCCACTATACTTAAATCGCAAAATGCGATTAATCAACATATTTTGTCAGGGATTTTAACTACCAACCAAAAAATAGATTTTCTTCAAGCTCAGGTAAAAAAATTGGCTGACCTAGTACTTTTAGGCTGCATTGACCAACGTGCACATTTATGTATAACCTCTGTCAGATTTAATGATTCCAAAAATGCTTCCCACATCATTGGTGGATATCTGACTGGAAATTGGTCCATAAAAACAAAAGACATGATCCAGTCTCAACTAACCCAGATAGCTGTCTTGAATAGTACCCGTGTCGATCCCGTGACTCTGGGTCAATTCACCAATTGGATATCTTCTGCTTTTTCCTTTTTTAAAGAGTGGGTGGGAGTAGGCATTTTTGGTGCACTGTGTTGTTTTGATATGTTCCTCTGTTTGTGGTTTCTCTGTCGCCTTAAGGCTCGTAGTGCTCAAGATAAGGCTATGATCATACAAGCTCTTGCAGCTTTAAAAACTGGCAACTCGCCACAGGTCTGGCTTGCGCATCTTAAGCACTAAACTTTTGACATGGTCATTGCACCCCAAGTTATTATAACATTGCACTGGGATTGACATGTCTTTCCTCGTTATTCTCTTAGTGTCAGAAAGCCCTTGCACTCTGCCGGTCTTGCTACCATTGCACGCAGATGGGTTTCTACACTAGTGCCTTTGACATGGTCGTTGCACCCCAAGTTATTATAACATTGCACTGGGTACGACATGTCCTTCTTTTGTCTTTCTCTTAGTGCTGGAAAGCCCTTGCACTCTGCGGGTCTTGTTGCCATTGCACGCAGAAGGGTTTCCACACTGGTCTTTATCTATCACTTTAAAGTCCGTGCCTTTCTTTCAGGGTGCTGCCAACTTGTTTGTAGTTGTACCTCTGCATGGCCACAGTTCAACCTCAGCTATTCCCTCTTACTCACCATCGTCACGATACAGGATACGAGACAAGACACTACACTTGAGTGATCCATTGAGAAGAGGGACCTCAAGGGGAACATGTCCTATTACATGCGGGTTTGACGTGTCTCCGCCCCGCCCCACAAAAAAAGGCGTCGGCTGATATGGTGTCAGGTCTGGGGAAGGCGCCCCCTGGGACTGGCCCATACTATACAGCCACTTTTACACAGTGGGATAGGACCTCTACTCTCGCCTGTATTGTCTTAGTGAAACAAAAAGGGGGAGCTGTGGTGAGCCGTTCCTGCGGACTGTGGTCGCCATTACATGATGGCGCTGGCTCCGTTGTGGTCTGTGAAGGACAACTCCATATCAAAGAGAGTTGGCGTGTTCCCAGCTCCTTATCAGAGAAAGTTGGCGTGTCATTTTCTAGCACCCTGTGAGAAGGGTACACGTGGCAGCTTTGCATTGGGGTTCGAGGTGCTTTATTAAGGCTGGGAGGGGCATCCAATTATTATTCCGGGGATTAGAAGAATCATTAGAAGAATATCAAGGGCCTGAATAAACTGCTGAAAGAAGATTCCTGAGTCGCGTCTTCCTTGCGGGCAAGGGGGTCGTGACACAGAGTTACACATCTGAATGACAATAAGGCTCCAAAATTAAAAGGCTGATGCTTGCTGAGTATCCAAGAAACCTTCCAACAACACAAAACAATTCCCACTAATACTGCACAGCAGTGCTTGTGAGCTGGGGCCTGATGTGGAGCCAGGTGCTGCAGGCCAGATGCCAAGACTGGCATGCCCAGGAGGCACAGGCTCTTGATGGAGAGACATCACTGATCATCTGTAGTGCAAGAGAGTGTGAAACAGAACTGAGCCCAGGAGAGGAAAGCACATACTTTTTTGCATGAATCCCTCTGCTTGGTCATAGCTCTGAGTATCTAGTCCCCCAAGTTCACACTATCAGATTCACTGAATTTTTTTTTCATGTTTTACATGAACAATAGCAATCTTTTAATAAAAATTAGTAACACTTTCATAGGAAAGGTCTCTAATTGAATACAAACTATACACATGATAAAACTGACATAGATTGGAATATGCACAAATATTTCTACATACCCAAATATTGGCAAAGAAGATCAAGGACAGAGATAGAAAACCCAAGAAGGCAAGTTTTATTTGTGCCTAATTCATGCAAAATAGGGGTACCATCTTGCGGGCTTTGAAAAGACCAGGAAAGTGATGCCTATGACACCCATCCCAACTCAATCTTTAAGAGGTTAGGGAGAGGCCTGTGTAATCATGTAATATTCCTTCTTTTTCTAAAAAGTGAAAAAGATAATCGATGAAACATAAAAATATCTGATTTTGTGTTCTTTGTTTTTCTAAGCTAAGTGTATATCTTTCAGTACCTTCAGGGAAGTCTCATCATGTTTGACAGACATATAAAAACACTGTTTTTCTCCCGTATAAAAGAAGTGAATTTTGTAATCTTGACAGTACACTAAGATACAATACTTTGGACATGACTTACATGTCCATTTAATATGTATTTAATAAAATTGCAAACTTCTCAGTAGAAAGTTTTCTGACTATATGATTGGCACTTCAATTTTGTCTTTTTTGTATAAATACTCAGTTTACCCTGATTTGGTGAATTTCTCTTTTACTGCTAAGCTGCTAGCCAAAAATTCTTGTCACTTGAAAAAAGAACTCTCTTAATACTTCATTTACCTTCCATTCTTTTATTATTTATTTAGAATTTACTATATCCCTGGCTACATATATGTAAATATGTATAAGGTATGTTTTCTCTTGCAAGAGATAAACCAGCAGTGGTGGTGGTGTGTGCAAAAGTTGAGTGAGTGAGTGAGAGAGAGAGAGAGAGAACATATGCAAACCCCAGCTGTCATCCCCATGACAGCTCATGAATCCCTCCGGGATTCCGCTTTCCCCACTTTCGCTTCTGGACCCGCAGGGGGCGGGACTCCTTGTTAGACTCCCTTGTCACCTCCTCCCCTTCGCGCTGTCGGTCCCCCTTCCCTCCCACCTCTTCCCCAGTGAACCGCTCCTCCGCCGGCGGCAGGCGGGCAGGCGGGCAGCACAGCGGCGGTGGAGACGCTGGTGTGCGAGATGGACGGCTGCAGCAGCAAGACCAAGCTCCAGCCTCCCACGTGCATCAAGCTGGGCGTCCAGGGCAGGGACTTCTGCTCACAGGTAGATCCCGCTCCCCAGGAGCGCTGACACCTCTGCGGACCCTTCCTCCTCTTCATTGCGATATTTATACCTGCACATAACACAATTTGGTTAATTTCATCCCCCAGTACTTGCGCTTTCTCTCCCATCCTCCCGCCCCTTGACCCCATCCTTTACACTACTGTTCTCTCTTCTGTCTTTATGAGATGTTGCATCCCCCCCCTCCCTTTTCTCTCTACCTTCCACATATAATGGATTCAGATGACCCTCACTCTCTGAGTCTGGCTTATTTCACGTTACACCATATTCTCTAGATTCATTTTCCTACTAATGACATAATTTTGTTTTGTTTTCCAGGGCTCAGTAAAACTCTGTTGTGTCTATATGTATCACATTTTCTTTTGTCTTTTCATCTGGTGACAGACACCTAGGCTGCTTGTAGGACTTGGCTATAGTTAATTGTTTTACTATAAACATGAATTGTGCATGTTCTGCATGTTTATAAACATGATTATGTTTGCTCTATATGTGCTAACTAAGAGTTCTTCTGGATAAATACTGTGGAGTGGTGTAGCTGGGGCATATGGTGGTAATATGACTACACCATTGAAGAACCTTCATATTGATGTCCATAGTGGTTGATCAATTTAGGATTCCACTGAGGGTCCCTGTTCCCTTTTCCCTGCATCCTTGTCAGCATTTCTTACTATTTGTACTCTTGATGGTTGGCATTCAAACTGGAGCGAGATACAACTCAGTGTAGTTTTGATAAATTATTTTTTAAAAGGAGAAAAAATCCTGAAAATTAAGAAAGGAACTTTCGGCCAGGCATGGTGGCTCCCTCCTGTAATCCCTGTGGCTCTGGAGGTGGAGGCAGGAGGGTCTCGAATTCAAAGCCAGCCTCAGCAATTTAGAGAGGCGCTAAGCAACTCAGTGAGACCCTGTGTCTAGTAAAATACAAAATAGGGCTAGGGATGTGGTTCACTGGTTGAGTGCTCCTGAGTTAAGTCCATTGGACGCCCCCCTCCCTCCCAACCAAAAAAAAAAAAAAAAAAAAAACAAGAAAGGCACTTTTGCATGACCATGTGATCCTAATATCATTCTGCATTGTTATATGCAAATTTATGTCAAGAAATTGTTATTCCATAGTGAATTTTTCTTCAATTAATAAGCTTATGCTTTACATTAATACTTAAGCAAACCAGAAAAAGTTTAAAATAATAATCTTTGTGATAGAACCATCCTTACGCTATATAAACTGTAGTATTTTCATATCATAAATGAGCATAAAGACTATTTTGTCTCCATCTTATCATCATAATATTAGATGTCACTCACTACTATTGGCTATTCGTCCTTTTCTCTTCCCCTTGACTTCTGTGTTTTGTTGAAATGATATTCTTTTGGACATTCCTTTTTTAAAGTTTCTCAACATCCAGAATTGCTATGTATTTGGGAGCTTTCTTTGATCTATAGAACACAGAGATGTATTCTGGAAGTCCAGTAGGTAGAGAAAAGTTCCTGTATTAAGTGTCCCTGGCTTTTGTTGTTGCCTCATGTTCCAAGAGCTCTGATATCCAGTTTAGAATCCAGTTAGTCAAATAGAAAGACTCTAAAAGGGAAACTTTGTCCTAACATCAATATTCGTATTTTCAAATTTAAGTTTGAAATTCCATATATGAAATTTTTAATATTTTAGTATCTTGAGTTTATGGCAAGCAATTGGCAAACATTTTTTGTGCACTTACTGTGACAAAGTGCTTGGAATTCAAACATACAAGATATAAGACCCTCAGGTGGTGTGTGGTATAGTTGCATAAAGTGGCAAGCAGAAAAAGAATTTGTGCACGTTCTGTATCTGTTGGATGGGAATTAACAGAGTGCCATAGAATCAACTAGAAACAGCAACTGAGCGAATTGTAAGCACCAGTTATCAGAACATCTCACTGATAGACTCACTTTAGAAAGCTAGGTAGGAATCAGTCAGGCAATGACATGGTATGAGGCAGGAGTTATAAGTCATTGGAAATGCCATATTAAGGAGTAAGGGACTGAAGGTGCACAGAAATACTCAAGCTTGACCATCTAGAGAACCCAAAGTGGTTTGCAACACTAGAATTAGCATTTTTTGTTTTAAAGTGCAAAGAAGCAGGTCAAATTAGTGAAAAGGATCCATGTCATGAAACACCAATCCCCCCAAATAGAATTTTTCTAAAAACAAAGAGTGATATTGAATGAATTTAATGACAATAATGCAATCGGGTATACTTTCTGTGAAAATTGCATTGATAGAGTTATTAGAGTCCTTTATTGTATGTGTGTATATGTAGTTAAGTGAATTGAGGAGGAAATGAATAATAATTATACTATTATAATAATTGTTGAAGATCTGAGCTCTGGAAAGACAAATATGAATATAAAGGAAGAATACTATTTCAGAATTGTGATTAGAAGAATTTATTAATTTATGAGGGTTCTAAGCCTTTCATCTCTTCCTCACCGTGAAAAAGGTTTTGAATTTGCCTTTACACAGTCCTCTGTGATTACTGGGGTAGTTTTTAGCTCCCATCTGGGTAGAAGCTGATTCAAAGCCAGTGAAGTCTCTAAGATGTCAAAAGAAAGGAGGAAGACTGCTCATGGTCAATGGGAGATGAACTGAAAAAGAATGGACAGAAGATAAAGGTTGTTGCCTAGAGTAATTTCTGGAGCCAAGCATTTTGTTATTTTAGTGCTTTCTTTCGGCACTGAAGGCTGAGGGATGTTAAATGAGAATAGAAAGTCAATAAGAATGGACAAATCTGTTAATATATTTCGTGGGAAAGTCGGTTAATATGTTTAATCTGTTAATGTATTTAAAGGAAGGTAGAAAGCAGAAGGGAATGCAGAAAGTGAATCAATTTTATTAAATGAAGGAAAAGATCAATTTCAGTATCTTCTAAGAAATTCCTATTATCAGAGTTAGTCTTCAATTTTTTTTAACAATGAGCTGTCATTGATGTCATAAAATCAGTTTCTGAACTGAGAAATAAGTAGTCTTGCAGCACTTGTAGATTTATTTACATTTTTTTGGTCTTTATTAGAACATTTGAACATTTTATCCAACATTATGCTCTTAACCCCCATCCTCACTATTTGTGAAAGTTTGAAATACAGTAAGCAAATAGCAATTTGTGTCTTCCCACTTTTAAAGAAAAAAAAAACCTTTTTACAAACAAAACACTTGTAGAAGTCACTCAACAATTAGGCAATAGTATTTAACTTAGAGATACACAATCAACTCCTTTTCAGTCTAACGTTGACACTTGCCAAACACTACATTATTGGATAATATCAAGTCTGTCTTTTCATATTCAGTATCATTTTCTAGGGTTGAATTGCATAACAACCATTATTCATAATTCTATTAATTACTCCCTTTGACTAAAACAACCTCATTGTAGTTACTAATGGATCTCTTCAGTGCTTATTAACACACTACCTTAAATACAACTCTCATGTCTGTTAGCACAATGCACTTTGACCTTCCTAGTACCTGATGTGCTCATCAATAGTACCTTTAGCTAACAAAGTAAGAGGTGCTTGAACTGCTGTCTGTTTAATCATCAAAGTTTCCATAGAGCTCAATAATTTTTGTTCTTGTCCTTATCTCAATGAAACTGTCCTTTCCTAATATGTTTTTTAAGAGAAATATACCAAGTATTAAAGAATCAAAATGATGGGCTCTATTGAAAATCAGTAGTTAGATATGAGAATTATTTTTAATCTTAAATTATATTGACAAATATGATTACATTTTAACCAATTAATCAGTCATATTTTGCAGGTGTTCAACTATTGAATCTCAGCACTGTGTTACAATGTACTTCATTGTGATTTGGGAGCTCTGAAGGAAGGCAAAGACAGCCACAAGACATGTTCAGGGTCTAACTTTGTACTCCTGTGAATTGAGAGATTGCAAAACACATGCTCATTTATCAAAAGGAAAAAACAAAACATAACTACTTTTCTCGATTTGAGATTTGATGTGATTTTTTTTTAGAAAAAAGAGAGAGGAGAGAATCTTTTTAATATTTATTTATTGCTGATATACAGGAATGCCTTTGATTTGTGCGTGTTGATTTTATATCCTGCCACTTTGCTGAATTCATTTATTAACTCTAGCAGCTTCTTTGTAGATCCTTTTGGGTCTGTTAAGTAAATTATCATGTCGTCTGCAAATAGCGATAATTTAATTTCTTCTTTTCCTATTTTTATGCCTTTAATTTCTTTTGTCTGTCTAATTGCTCTGGCTAGTACTTCGAGAACTAAATTAAATAGAAGTGGTGATAGAGGACATCCCTGTCTTGTTCCAGATTTTAGAGGGAATGCCTTCAGTTTTTCTCCATTTAGGATGATGCTAGCCTGAGGTTTAGCATATATAGCTTTTACAATGTTGAGGTAAGTTCCTGATATCCCTAGTTTTTCTAATGTTTTGAACATAAAGGGATGTTGTATTTTGTCAAATGCTTTTTCTGCATCTATCGAGATGATCATATGGTTCTGGTCTTTAAGCCTATTGATGTGGTGAATAGCATGTATTGATTTCCGTATATTGAACCAGCCTTGCATCCCAGGGATGAATCCTACTTGATCATGGTGCACAAGTTTTCTGATATGTTTTTGTATTCGATTCGCCAGAATTTTATTGAGAATTTTTGCATCCAAGTTCATTAGAGATATTGGTCTGTAGTTTTCTTTCTTTGAAGTGTCTTTGTCTGGTTTTGGGATCAGGGTGATGTTGGCCTCATAGAATGAATTTGGAAGAGCTCCTTCTTTTTCTATTTCTTGAAATAGTTTGAAAAGTATTGGTATTAGTTCTTCTTTGAAGGTTTTGTAGAACTCCGCTGTATACCCATCAGGTCCAGGGCTTTTCTTGGTTGGTAATCTTTTGATGGCTTCTTCTATTTCTTCCTTTGTTATTGGTC
Source organism: Ictidomys tridecemlineatus (assembly GCF_052094955.1). Classification (NCBI taxonomy): domain Eukaryota; kingdom Metazoa; phylum Chordata; class Mammalia; order Rodentia; family Sciuridae; genus Ictidomys; species Ictidomys tridecemlineatus. The sequence goes on from NC_135487.1 coordinate 118,127,836, forward strand.
TGTTTAAATTGTGTGTGTCTTCTTGTCTCAATCTGGGCAAATCATATGCCTTAAGAAATTTATCGATATCTTCGCTATCTTCTATTTTATTAGAATATAGGGTTTCAAAATAGTTTCTAATTATCTCCTGTATTTCTGTAGTGTCTGTTGTGATATTGCCTTTTTCATCCCGTATATTAGTAATTTGAGTTCTCTCTCTTCTTCTTTTTGTTAGCATAGCTAAGGGCTTGTCTATCTTATTTATTTTTTCAAAGAACCAACTTTTAGTTTTATCAATTTTTTCAATGGTTTTTTTTGTTTTAATTTCGTTTATTTCTGCTCTAATTTTAATTATTTCTTGTCTTCTACTACAATTGCTGTTGTTTTGTTCTTCCTTTTCTAGGTTTTTGAGGTGTAGTGTGAGTTCATTTATTTGTTGGTTTTTTCTTTTTTTGATGAAAAAACTCCAGGATATGAATTTCCCTCTTAAAACTGCTTTCATTGTGTCCCATAGATTCCGGTATGTTGTGTCTGTATTATCATTTGACTCTAAGAATTTTTTTATCTCTTCCTTTATGTCTTCTGTAACCCATTGATCATTCAATAACATATTGTTCATTTTCCCTGTGGTGTAGGATTTTTCCTTCCTTTTTTTATCATTGATTTCCAATTTCATTCCATTATGGTCAGATATGGTGCATGGTATTATCTCCTCTGAAATGGAAATAAGGAAAACCACTCCATTCACAATATCCTCAAAGAAAATAAGATACTTGGGAATCAACCTAACAAAAGAGGTGAAAGATTTATACAATGAAAACTACAGAACCTTAAAGAGAGAGATAGAAGAAGATCTCAGAAGATGGAAAAATGTACCCTGTTCATGGATAGGCAGAACTAACATCATCAAAATGGCGATATTACCCAAAGTTCTCTACAGGTTTAATGCGATGCCAATCAGAATCCCAAAGACATTTCTTGTAGAAATAGATAAAGCAATCATGAAATTCATATGGAAAAACAAAAGACCCAGAATAGCAAAAGCAATTCTAAGCAGGAAGTGTGAATCTGGAGGTATAGCAATACCAGAGCTCAAACTGTACTATAAAGCAATAGTAACAAAAACAGCATGGTACTGGTACCAAAACAGGCAGGTGGACCAATGGTACAGAATAGAGGACACAGAGACTAATCCACAAAGTTACAACTATCTTATATTTGATAAAGGGGCTAAAAACATGCAATGGAGGAAGGATAGCATCTTCAACAAATGGTGTTGGGAAAATTGGAAATCCATATGCAACAAAATGAAATTGAATCCCTTTCTCTCGCCAGCCACAAAAGTTAACTCAAAATGGATCAAGGAGCTAGATATCAAAACAGAGACACTGCATCTGATAGAAGGAAAAGTTGGCTATGATCTACATATTGTGGGGTCGGGCTCCAAATTCCTTAATAGAACGCCCGTAGCCCAAGAGTTAATAACAAGAATAAACAAATGGGACCTACTTAAACTAAAAAGTTTTTTCTCAGCAAGAGAAACAGTAAAAGAAGTAAATAGAGAGCCTACATCCTGGGAACAAATTTTTACCCCTCACACCTCAGATAGAGCCCTAATATCCAGAATGTACAAAGAACTCAAAAAATTAAACAATAAGATAACAAATAATCCAATCAACAAATGGGCCAAGGACCTGAACAGACACTTCTCAGAGGAGGACATACAATCAATCCACAAGCACATGAGAAAATGCTCACCATCCCTAGCAATCAGAGAAATGCAAATCAAAACCACCCTAAGATACCATTTCACTCCTGTAAGATTGGCAGCCATTATGAAGTCAAACAACAATAAGTGTTGGCGAGGATGTGGGGAAAAGGGCACACTTGTTCACTGCTGGTGGGACTGCAAAATGGTGAGGCCAATTTGGAAAGCAGTATGGAGATTCCTGGGAAAGCTGGGAATGGATCCACCATTTGACCCAGCTATCGCCCTTCTTGGACTATTCCCTGAGGACCTTAAAAGAGCACACTATACGGATACGGCCACATCAATGATTATAGCAGCACAATTCACAATAGCTAGACTGTGGAACCAACCTAGATGCCCTTCAATAGATGAGTGGATAAAAAAATTGTGGCAGCTATACACAATGGAGTATTATGCAGCACTAAGAAACGACAAAATCATAGAATTTGCAGGGAAATGGATGGCATTAGAGCAGATTATGCTAAGTGAAGCTAGCCAAGCCCTAAAAAACAAATGTCAAATGTCTTCTTTGATATAAAGAGAGCCACTAAGAATAGAACAGGAAGGAAGAGCATGAGGAAAAGACTACCAGTAAACTAAGACGAATGGGGGGAGAGAAAGGAAGAGAGAAGGGAAAACATATGGAAATGGTAGGAGACCTTCAGTGATACACAAAATTATAAGAGGTTATGAGGGGCAAGGGGGTGGGGGGAAAAAAAGGGGAGAGAACTGAACAACAGCAGAGGAGGTAGAGAGGGAAGATGGGAGGGGAGGGGAGGGGAGGGGGGATAGTAGGGGATAGGAAAGGTAGCAGAATACAACAGTCACTAATATGCCATTATGTAAAAACGTGAGTATGTAACAGAAGTGAGTCTGTATTATGTATTTGGGGAGTTCAAAACCCAATTGAGTCGAATGTATGAAAGATGATATGTCTTGAGCTCTGTAATGTTTTGAACAATCAATAAAAAAAATAAATAAATAAATTAAAAAAAAATATTTATTTATTTATTTATTTTTTTAGTTTTTCAGCGAACAAAACATCTTGCTTGTACGTGGTGCTGAGGATCGAACCCGGGCCGCACACATGCCAGGCGAGCACGCTACCACTTGAGCCACATCCCCAGCCCTTGATGTGATTTTAACGTAGTTTCTTTTGTACCAAATTCAGGACTACATGAGACAAGTATAAATTTATCATCATGTATGTAATACTTAAAACTACTTCTTATAAAACTGAAATATGAAAGCAGATTTTCAAAATGTTGCAAACGGCTGCTTTTCAGTGTCTTTTCCAGTGGCAGTGTTTATTCTAGAATCTTTTATCGGATCTTTTACTTCATGACATCTAGCAAACTTTACTGATAATCAGGGGTGAATAACTTATAAATGTCTACAATAAGTATGTAATCAAATCTGATGAAAAAACATTTATGCATGCTTATTACATTTCTCTATATATTTTCAAATGAACTATTATAAGGATTGCTATTTAAAACTTTATTCTGAAGATGTTAAACTAGATATGTTCTTTTTGTAATGAATACTCCAGTACAAATAGGAATATTCAAAATTAATGTGGTATTAGTAGTGGCATTTAAAATCCAGTCTTTATATTTGATTTTGTTTTGTCCTTGTCTTCAGTCTGGTGCTAATTTGTATGTTAGTATGAACATTTTCAGGAAATAACTTTGTTCTTCAGAGTCACTTCTAAATACTTGGCATCTAAAATGTTATTAGATGAAAATGGATTGCATTTCATAAAAAGGACATTTTACAAGACTGGATAATCATAATAAAATAATGACTGGACTACTAATGGGAATTAAATGTGATGCTGGGTGTTCTGACCTGTGGCCTGGAAGCTAGACCTGCATATAAAAATATTTCTATCCCTGCCTGTGAATGTTGAAACTCAAAATAATTAATTCTGTCAAATAATTAATTTTGTTGATAGGACTAAGTTCAGAACATACAACCTCACACACATATATTACAATTATTCAGAATAACAAGATGATATAAGACAATAATCTTCGATTCTGGCTGTCAAACTTGCTCAGATCATTTCTTTTAGTACTTTTGCGTTTCATGTTGCTAACTTTGAATGTAGCATATAAATCATTATCACTACTGCCATTCACGAAGAGTATATTTATTGTCATTGAAGGTTGCTTTTTGTGTGTAAGTATAGGAAAAACTAGTGTTTGTACAAAACACTGCAGTGATATACTCTTCTGAAACTAAGAAAATGCAGCCATGTAATTGTTTTGTATATCATACAGGTCTCTGCATGGAGCTGCAAGTGGAGGAGGATATGAATGAAGTGCTGATGGACTCATTGAAAGAGGTGCTTTTGGCTCATTCCAGCTGTCATGACTTGTCTCACTTTTCTGGCCTCCCAAGCAAGAGTCCAGCCTCCCTCTCTGAGGAACATGTGGTTTACTCTACTCTGGATGGGGCCAGTGAATACACTGCTTCCATGAAAAAGGTGGTGGAATGGGGCTGTAGCTTGGTGGCAGAGTGCTTGGCTATGTGTGTGAGGCACTGAGTTTGATCCTTAGCACTGCATGAAAACTAAAGAGATTAGAGCATAAAAACAAAACAAATAAAACTGTCCATCTACAATTATTAAAAAAAATTAAAAAGAAAAAGGTGGCTCCTGGTGGGTTCCCAGGTAGCCTCCCTATTCTTCAATTTCAACCCTCTATGTGGGTAGAGAGATCTCCCTGCAGGCAGGTCCCATAGTTACTCATTGGTATGAGTCAAACACTAGGACCAGGTCTGAAGTACAGGCATTGGATGGATCAGGTAGCTTGCACTCTTCCAACTTTTAGCCCCACCTGTCCCTCCTGGCACTCACTGGCAAATGCAAGTTATGGAACATTGCAGGCAGGGATGAGGAGAGTGAATGTATTCAAAGAATCTCATTTAGTTCTTTAACATGCAGGTGCCTAATCATCTATCCAAAAGACTCTTTTGCAGTGGGTCCTCTTATCTCTCCTCTACTTGTCCTGTTAAAATATCAATTCTCCGCAGTGTTTTTTGAACATTTGTGGCTATCCAAGAAGGACAGCAAAATCGCTATTATGTTTCAAGATGGTACCATGTTTGCTTGGCTCTAAGCTCCAGTCCCAAATTCTCATTGCCTATGTATGGCATTTTCCCTGAAGATAAGGCTTTACCCTGTCACCTGCAAAATCCATTAATAGCCAAGGATAGTGTGACAATGGCACACCAATAAATGTTTCCTTTGTGAGAGTTTGCATATTCCATCTAAATCTATTTTCAGTGTCTTTTCTAATCTGAACCAACATGAAACAAAGTGTCTGCTGAGGGAACTTACCCATGTGTTTTAGAAGGCAGCTAGGCACTTTTACCAGAATCTCTTGGGGGGAAAAAGTGCATGCTTGACTTTTTTCCAGAGTTCAGAGACAGGATCTGGGTCAATAATTTATCAGAACAGGACTGCCTACTCACCTGGTCTCCAAAACAAGGCCAGTTTTTATGGTAAGTGCAGGGTACCTTCTTTTAAGTTCTCCTTCAGTATTCTTCTCAGGACATCCCAGTGTACCCAGAGAACATTTATATGCTCGTGTTTGCAATGTGTAAAGCAGGAGTAGTTTAGTGTGGCTGGTCCAGTCTGGTTTTATTGGCAGGAAATAAATAACATGGTAAGGATGAAGGACAGGAGCCAATGCCCCCCCAGGTAATTCTGATCATCCAGGGGTGCTGAGCTAACCAACGTGATATGTTGATTGTATATATTCTTCCCTCCAGATCCAGGGAAAAATTGGTCTTCTGTATGTTTGTACGTATTGCACAGAGTTTCAAAGTGTGTTTTTAAAGGATATTGCTTGCTTTCTTCCATATTCCTGTATTAAATGTCAAAACTTATTATTTCTGAACTTACTGAAATAGAGTTCAAGTAAACTATGAATGCTCATGGACTTCTGGCATTAAATGAGTCAGAATTGCACTGAAGGACTCCTCATGATGTCTTCAGAAACACCTCTCTCAAGTCCTTATCGCTTCTCAATACTGCATCCATTCTGATGCATTCCTTTCTACCTGCGTCAGGAAATTCTTTGTTCTAAGTCATGCTCAGGCTTGAGAGCTGTCACCCAGTTACCCCAGCAGTCCCCAGAAGGGAGAGATGCCTAATTGTTCCTCAGTCAGCATCTCAAGGACTTCCTCACATGGAAGACTCTGACAGTCCCCTGGGGAAGGTCCTCTGAGAGCAAATTGCTGATAGGAACAGGCTGGCACAGCACTTTGTCTCAGAGCTCAACCAAGGTCCAAGGTGGAAGGACAGAGAGAAACACGACCATGTACACACAAGCTGCTGATTACTACCAATTCCATTCACCCAAACAGCAATGTCATTCCCCACATAAGTTGTTTTCCTTTTGGTACTTGTAGAGGTACTCTGCATGAATCAGTCTCGGGATTTCCTGTACCCAGGTCCCATCCACCTTCTCATGTAGAGTCTAAATGCAGGGTTAAATTCAGACTTCCTTCCACATACTTCATCTTTTGTAGTAGGGCTCTCAAAGCAAGGAATGCAGTTAGATATATATATCTGTACTTATGTATGTTTTTATCTATACATATGTACGTGTACATGTGTATACATATACATTTATATGCCTAAATGTATAAATATATACACATGTACAAATGTATTTTTTAATAGTATCAAAAGAAAAGTACCAAGAAAGTAGATGAAGTACCAACATTGGGTGTGTAGTAGTCTGCAGGAGGTAAACTGGCAAGTGCAAGAATGTGTGAACAATTGCTCCAAAAGTACCAGAATATTGGTTTGAAGGCTTCAAAGGGATATTGTCATAGAAATCTGTGTCCAAATCCTACTATCCCATCATTCATTGAGTTCTAGTTATAAATTTCCCCTTGTATCCTACCTTAGGGATTTTAATTTGCTGATTGAATTTCAGGCACCAGAATTGGCCCCCTGAAGCTGCAGGAAGATGAAGATGCTTCTTTCTTCCTCAGTAGGCATATCAAGGACCTCCTCATCCAGCATGACCCTGAGGGCCATCGAGAGGAACTGGCTGAAGAGCACAAGTTGGCAGAGCATTTTGTAAGGTGCCCAGAGGCCCTGCTCACAGAAAGATGTTCCAAGGTGCCCAGCTCATGAGAGATTCCATTAGGCAAGTGATGTTTGTACCTGCTCTCCTGGTATCTGCATCTTGTGTGTGGTCTTGAATGATGGAGACTGCCTAAGTGGGAGGACAGTAGATTCACCCACTAGGCAGAGGTCATACTATCCCAAATGTTCCTTCCTGAACCAGGCATGTGCCTTTAAGATGGCAGGCAGCAAATACCTAGCATACTTTCAGGAAGGAGAGTGTGACAGGTGCAAGTTTGTGAAATTGAAAAGAGCATGGCCTAAGAAAGAAAACTTTTAAGGAATTTGCAGGCTGATTTAATTGTGGGCCAAGGGAGATTTATCCTTTCTGGTTATGTTTTCTCTTCTCAAAAATATTGCTTAAAATGCATATGGCATGATAGCTGTAGCATGTAAACAGGGAATGTTTATAAGTGTACTTTCTAAAGTCACTCTCAGGGTTTGTTTTAGGGAGTTGAAGTAGTAAAATCTGAGGGTGGGATGTAGGGTACACTTTAATACTTAAGAAGTGACATGGAGAGAATTTTCCCTGGTTAAGTGATAGGAGCAGGCATGGAGGGTCCTGTGTAGTTCCTAGATGTATGGAGTTCCTAGATGTACGACAGGGTTGTCTTTCTTCCCTGAAGAGGAATGCATATGTTTTCTATGAAAGGCGTATTGGGAAGTAAATCACTGTGCCTGGGAAGCAGCCATGTAATGGGAGGTAGGTATAGCTGAAATTTACCAGCATTCACCAGTTGTTTCCAGTTTCTGTTCATGTGGGGAAAAAAGGACATTTTTCCCTCTGCCCAGTTAAACAACTAGCATGCTGCTCATGAGATCTACTTTATGGGGGCCACTTTGTTTCATGGATAAGAATACCTGGGCAGGCCATTTCTTTAAAGAAATGCATGAGATCTTTCTAAATTCATACCGATATTTTCTCTGTGCCATGATAGGCTACAGTTTTTAATGGATGAGATAGAACTGCCTAATATCTAAAGGGGCTTTTATAAATTCAGTTGTAGAAAATAGTGAAGGGCATCATGATGAAGAAAAGCATCACTTGAATCACTGGCCCCGAGGGAATCATCATGGGAGGGTAATTATCAGACAAAAAGGAGCACACAAACAGGCCAAAATAGCTGCAAAGGTAAAAACCATCTACTGGTGTCACTGGTTTCCCTTGCTAAACCACTCTGAATTGCCTGTTTTGTGTTGAGCATTTTTATCATCTGTCTGAGAAGTCTTGGGGACTTTCTCCTTTAAAAGAGTCACTTGTTCCTTTGAAAGAACTGAAATGAGAATGACATGAGTAACTTCTTTCTGAAGTGTTATTCCAAGATCCTGGACAGTTCTGCTATAGCAAAAACAGCAGCTACACACACAGCAACAACATAGCAAAATATTGTGTAGGTAGAAGGCACAAGTTCTCTGGGACCTTCCACATGCAGGAAGCTATATTCACTTGAGAGGAGAGTGTAAAATTCAACTTTGGTTATGCATAAGGTTGACTCACTCCTGTGGTTTTCACTCTGAACACTTTTCTGTATCCAAAGCTGCTGTCCTGCTCTTCTCTGTAACTGCCACACTGACGCAGAGCCAACTCAGTGTCCAAATACTATAAAAATTATCCTTTAAACACATGGCGGTGTCCCTGAAATCACACTTTGTCGGCTGTTTTGCCTTCTCTTCCCAGCTCCCTCAGCTCCACTGCCTCTTTCTCCTGGGAGGCATGGTCTTCCTAAATCACTGGCACATGGATGCTTTTCTAACACCTATCTTTTAGAATAAGAGTAAGTCAACTGTAAGCCTTTTCTTCAGTCAACCTTTAATTTTCATACAAATTAAAAATTTAATAAAAAAATTTAAAACTGGCAAGAGCCCCAATTACAAACCCTAGAGTGCAATGTGGATTATAGGTGGGAAACAAAGTGTTCTTAGGGTAGTTTTCTCTTCTTCACATGCAGAGTTATGTGCAAGACTCTGTATGTGGCACTTGTGGATTCATTGAAGGGGACACTAACTAGAAGGCTTTAGATGACACTGTAAAGGCACTTCATTGTAAAGATAGTGGTAGGCAACCACTTTTATGCACTCATTCAGTGTATCCTGCCAGGTGCCTCAGTGCTTGGTCTTCACTGGAAACTGTGAACACAGAGATGGGTAGAACATTATCTTAGCTTTTACAGAACTGTCAGTCTGGTGAACAGCAAGTGAAAGAATTGATAGTGGGCTAATTGATGAGTGTAGCCAGTGCTGTATCAAAAACTGTTGATAGTCAGGTTGATCCCCCTACTGGTTGTTTCCAACAGGTCCCAGCATAATGATGGATGACTTCTCAGACCAACACCTGCTCTCCAGTTTGGCTCATAGAAATCCATATTCTCAAGATCTGAAGATGATTTTGATGACACCAACAGATACTGAGTATGTTCTGGCCAGCTGGAGAAAGAGGCAGGATAAGTAAGACACATAAGTTCTTCCTTACGAAGATTATCGTGATGTTTTCTCTAGACCTCTGCATTTTCTATCCACTTCAAAACCAACTAATATTGTCATTCCTCAAAGTTCAACACTTGTTTTTACTCAAACTTCATTTCAAATGCAGGTAAATAATTGAAGTAATTTTCAGGTTTGCAGTCCAAAGGGAGGAAGGTGGGGCTAAAAGCCAGGCTTTCTGACATTCAAGTGGATGAGAGTCCATGACTCTTGTGTTCATAGAAGCAGAATAAACTAACTCCCCTGCTTTGCTCCTCAGTTTACCCTGTGACGTGTGTAAAATGTAAAATCTCCATGTATCTAGAGAACTTACATTATAAGTGGGTTAAAGCAAATGAATGCATTTGCTGAGGTCCTACAGATAAAGCACTGGGCTCATTTCCCTGCAGCATGCTAGGAAGGGTATCCAATCCTTACTGAAAAGAGCTTAATGTATCTGCTTCAGATTCAGCCATGGTTCTCAGTAGGTGAGAACATTGATTGCAGACACCAGTAGCCTGACCTAGTGAAGGGAAGATTGCCAGGAAGAGCAGAGTCAGCACTGGACATTATCTGCTTTGGACTTAGTAAGAGGGATCTGGAAATTTTCTTTCCAATGAGTGTCCCACAGTTGAGGGTTCACAAAGACTTAGCATGGCTCCCCTCCATGTTTCTATTCTCCTTTCCATGTTCCTATTGCCTGAGCCAATTGGAACTTTTGTAATAAGTGAGGAATTCCTTCAGAGTCCTATACACCAACAGATGTCCCAGTGAGAGAAAAGAGGCCACAATAAAAATGGAGTATAACAAAATAATATTAAGAGAGTGCAGAACACAATTTCAAACACTCATGGTTTATTCTTTGTTCTGTGTTTTTAGTGGATTTTGAAATAATGGCTGCATATTCAGAGAAGAACATTATGACTATGTTACATTGACAGTTTTGCATTGTTCTTTTGAGGAAAAGCCTTATGATCCACTTTATTATTAAGGAAATAATGAGGTGACCACTGGGTAGTCCTGTAGATAATTTTAACTTGTTGGGAAACCATTTTTACTTCGAGGATTCTCAAGATATACCTGTAGGAGTAATGTGAAATATGGTGTTTGGAGAAGGGAACAAAGAAAAGTTGGTAACATTGGCATGAAGGTACACAAGTACTGAGACTGCCCAATGAGTGGTGGTCTACATCTGTAGTGACTTTCTGAAGAAACCAGTGGGTCAGCCACCATGAGGCCATTGGAAGGCAGAGGCTCCCACATTCCATGACATCTCCCACCTTCTGATTCTATTAGACTGTTACCTAGCGCACTCAGCCCTACCTCCTCATTTCTGTCTTGAGTCCGTGCTATAGACTCAGGTGTGTGAATCCTTGTTTGAAAGGTGAAGGAGTTTGAAGTGTTGTGGACTGCTGAGTACTTAGTTCTCAACAGTAAGTGAATCATGACAGCTGCTGTCTTCCCTTAATCCCAATGAATTCTACTTGGGTTATTTTTTTTTTTTAAATATTTGGGTCAGAAGCACTCAAACACTGAGCCACATATGCAGCCCTTTTTTGTATTTTATTAAGAGACAGGGTCTCACTGAGTGGCTTAGCACCTTGTCATTGCTCAAGCCGACTTCTAACTCTAGGTCCTTCTGTCTCACCTTCTGAGCCTCTGAGATTATAGGCGTTTGCCACTGCATCCAGCTCTTGGATTCACTTGTTTTTAACCCATAACATGTTTGGGTTTCCTCTTTGCAGGTCCTGGCTGTACATTTACTGTACAAACATGGCAGTATTCTTCAGCCCTTCCCCTGATGGAGGGGCTGAAATGAACCTTGACGGAGAGCCTCAGATGAAACTTAAAGAAGTCATACGGGGACTACAAGCCGAATTACAAGAACACAAACTGAATTTCCGTGATCTGGAAGAAAAATTCATCTTATGTCAATCTACCGTGTATACCCTGGCCAACGAGTTCCAGAAATATCGTAAGTTGCTGATAGGTTTATGGTCACTAAAGTGAGGTATGATTGTCTGTTTCCCCTCTGAGAAAAAGATCTTCTCCAAAACTTTTTCTCCTCTTTTCTTTCATCAAAAGGAAATCCATTATTTCTAGAAGTAAAGATATTGTTATTTTGCCTTCAGTTTACTAACAATGGAATAATGAAACACAAAGTATAGCAACTTCTAGTTTACAGGGAAGTATAGGGTGGGCATAGGTTAATTCCCAGTTACTGATTTCTACTGGAGACATGAAAATGCCTTTTCATCCTCAAGAATAGCTCAAATCTTTTATATCAGGATCCAGTTTGTACCATATCAGATCCACAGACATATAACAGCTGTGTTGGTAAAGGTCTGGGACTAATGATTCTCCATTGAGTTCAGGCTTCCTCTGTGTTTGTAGTGAGTGATGTAGAAACTACTCATTGACTGACTGGACATTTCTGAATTTGATTTCAGGGAGTGGTGCAGAGGAGGAGAGTGGAAAAGAACAGGAATTACTGGCTCCCAGGTAACAATGAGTGTTAAGAGCCTGGAAGAGGATGGGTTAAATATGAGGAGGGTCCCCAGATGAGCAAACCAAGAGGTACAAAGTGTCCACACTATTCACATGCAAAGGCAAACACAAGCTGCTGGTATGACTGCATTCCTCAACCATGGAGGAAGTCCATCTTTTAAGGAGGTGTTTTTCTTTTCTCTGTGGTTCTTGTCTGTATCCAACTAGAAATAATCAAATTAACTAAATGTTTTTTTTTTTTTTTTTACCTCACAGAATCTACATCTCCTGTCTTGTATGGGTCCATTGAGTATGAGATATAAATCGATTTCTTTCTGGTTGATAGGACATTTTGGCAGGGATGTCATAACCTTGGGTTTGGGGAATACACATACACACACACACACACACACACACACACACACACACACACACACACACATATACAAATGTGCCCACAAACACACACATAAAGTTCATTTTCTGTGTATGCTGTGGCTCATGGTTGTATCACACAGGGAGAGTGGAGTCTCTGTCCTCAGCTGTTTTCTAGTCAGTAGATTGAGCCCCTCTTCCTGTCTCCTGTCATAAAGACATGTGCACCCTGCCCACATCCTAGGAGGATCATTTTCTTTCTCTTTGAAAGGAGTACCCTCTTGCCCTTCTGTGACCACTCCCTTAGGCCTCTATTTAGACCAACTGGGACTCATATTTAATCCTCTCGTTTAATTGTACACTTTATCCCTCCAGTCTGAGACAAGCCCCACAGGAGGAGAAAGAAATCCTGCAGGACGTATTGAATGAGGGCTGTAACACTTGCCCCAGTCACTCTGAATCATCAGATAGCCACCAGCCCACCTGCTTCAGTGCTGATCTCTTGGGTGAGCATGAAGTTTCCCTTTGTCTAGCTGCAGCTCATGACCACCCCATTAAAACACAAATGCACTTCTATTAATTATACTTCTGAGGGTCCAGTGACAAATTCAGGATGGTAAACCTAGAACTAACAAGAGCAGGGAAGTTGTAGAGACTGTAACCTACTCATAGGTACCATTTATGTGTGTGCATATCAGGGCTCTGCATGACCTTATTCTTACAACCTAGGACAACTTATCTCTCCTAAGTGTTCTTGCTCATGTTTAATTCTTTGATTACAAGCACAAGCCTCTAATACCAGCTGCTCAGGAGATTGAGGCAGGAGGATCTTGAGTTTAAAGCCAACTCAGAGGGCATGGGATGTGGCTCAAGTGGTAGGACAGTCACCTAGCATGCATGAGGCACTGAGTTCAACTCTCGGCACCATAAAAAAATAAAAAATAAAGGTATTGTGTGTCTACCTAAAACTAAAAAAAAAAAATTTAAAGTTTAAAAAGCCAGCCTCAGGAAAAAGCAAGGCAGTAAACAACTCAGACCCATCACTAAATAAAATACAAAATAGGCCTGGGGATGTAGTGCAGTGGTCATGTGCCACTAAGTTCAATTGCCAGTACCAAAAACATAAAAGAGAGAGAACATTGAAATGGTTAATTTTGCTTCCATTAAAATGCTAGACTCAGGTGGTAGTAATATTTATACCAGAACAGCTCTGAAAGAGGAATTTCCTTCTAGTACACTGCCAAAGTTAACTTTGTGATCTTAAAAAAAAAAAAATCCCTAGTATTGAGAAAAATGAGGCTCAGGGCTTTTAATCCTCTTCATAGAGAATGAAACTGGTTCTATTTGAGAATTGTGAGGGGGCCCAGAGCCACTAAGTGTTGGAATGAGCTTTGTGGAAGGAAGGAAGCTGCAGTTAGTGAAATCCAGAAGAACCTGGATGAGTATCCAGGGATCAGGAGACCAAAATGCATTTTGACTTTGTCCAATTACATGAAGAGCATTCCATAATGATCCCCCCAGTCAGAGACGATGTGCATGATGGATCAGCATAGCATTTCAGACCATTTCTTTAAACTCAACATGTGAGTTCTCCCAGGTTAAGTCCCTTAGTTGCTCCCTGAATTGTATATACATAAATTATGTCTTCTTCTGAGGGAGGTGTCTGTATTGAAATGAGTGAAGGGGAGTTATTTAGTGACTTCTGCATTTCTGAATATGTTTACAGAACACCATGACAATGAGGACAATGATAAAGAAGAGTCACTTTATTTCAGGTAACAATGAATGACCAGGGGCTAGAAAAAAAATGGATAAAATAAAAGGGGTGCAGGAATCCTAAAAGTACAGAGCATGAGGTCAAATGTAGTCAAAGTTTCTTAAAGGCACAGTAGGAGTGCTGATTGCAGTGAAGTTGTTGATTCAACCCAAGATGATGGAACCCATTAGCAAAATTCTTTGTCTTCTTTATAGTATTGTAAGAGTAAGTCTTCTCAAGAATAACTGAGCAGCCTTGGGCACTTCTAGATCTTAAATAAATCATATGTTCCCTTTGTAAATGTCAAACTCAGGATGAGACTCAAAAATCATTTCTGTACTGTTAGCCTGAGCTCATCAACAGGTATTCCATAGCAAGAAAAATAGATAGAATAAAAATGATATCATGTCATAATATGGATGTGCAGAATAACGACCAACAATAAAAAAAAAAAAAAAAGAATTGTAGGGCCGGGGTTGTGGCTCAGTGGCAGAGCGCTTGCCTAGCATGTGTGAGGCACTGGGTTCGATCCTCAGCACCACGTAAAAATATAAATAAATAAAAAAGGCTTTATTTTTTTAAATAAAGAATTGTAATGCAAAAAAAAATGATATCATGTCATAATATGGATGTGCAAAGAAGGCAAAATGTCTCTGAGACTCTTGAATTCAGGAGACTATTGATCAGACACTTGTGTCTAAAATTCACCATGCTTTATGCACAAGGTTGGCCCCTGCTATGCTTCTCATTGTGTGATCCTTCTGTGACTGTGTCTTATAGGTGAGTTAAGCCTCCTTCCTCATTAGCTTGTTATCTTGTTATCACTACACTGAGCACTGGTGGCCCTTGGTTTCTCTCATACCGTGGCACCTAAACTATGTCCTTGAGATGAAAATGGTTTTCTGGATCATTTTTGAAGGGAGGCTCCTGTTTTGAACTCCACCCTTCTGCTTTGAATCGGACCAGCTGGGAGACTGTAACTTCTAAATCACCATGATTTCATCTTTTGTTCTTCCCTGCCTCAGCTGTCTCAGCAGTATCAACAGTGAATTTCAGGAAGAGGAAGAGAATGACCTCCAGCTGGATGAAAAATATTTTCAGTACTCTGGTCATCCTAATTCATGTGACACACAAGAACTTGTCATAAGCTCTGTGTTCCCATCACATGAGTGTAAAGTCAGCTCTACTGTGGATGGAACCAGTGAGTACTCTTATCCTAATTCAGATGAATGCAACTTGTCTCCCTGGTAAATCACAAATTCTCTGCACTCAACTCCACTATCTAGGCTGAGACATATGCCTGAAGAGCCAGGAGACCATTTTGTTTCTCAGCAGGTTTAGAGGTCAGGTGGATCTGAAGCTTTGTTATTTTTCTTGCCAGGTCAGTTTTTATTAATCCTGGTCTTCAATGTGCCAGCCACAGTTGCAGGTAGACTGGAGTTAGGAGGAGGGGATTAGAAGCATCTCACAGACATCACTACAACTTGTTCCAGGAGGGATTGGTCAGACCTCAGTCTTTAAAGGGGTTAAATCATTCCTTCTGCAGTGTCCTTGGAAATTGCATTTATTTTCTAATGATTTCCTCTCTTCTTTTCATGAGATAGAATATTCAAAAATCATTGTGGAGGTCTTTTATGGTTCTTGAGTGTTAATGCACTTTCTCAACTTCCTCTGAGAAGGCTATCCTTCAATTAATCATTCCTGTTTCTGTTCCACCATACATTGCTGTAGTTTTCAACCCAAAGGAGCACAGATGATTCTTTCCTCCATAGATTACATGTTGAATCATCTGTTCCATCTGAGAGTTATGTTCTCATGTAAATTGTCAATGGCCAGTGTACATGATGGGGAACTGCCCCAGTTATTCAGACAGCAGAGAGCATTTCTCTCCACAATTCCCAGGAATGTCACTCTTGTTGAACAAGAGCCATGAGTGGTGGAAGCTTTATAGAGTATGTAGAGAAAAAAAATATATTCTTCTTGCCTCTCACTCAAGGTAGAGTTAAACTTTTCCTCAGATAAACTTTTGAAATTCTTGGGAGTCTTTACTCATTAAATCAGTTTTTAGGAAGAGCAGAAGTCTGATGTCTCACTGTATCAGAATGTTTTATAGTAAAATTAACTGACTAAATTTATTTTCCAACTCTTGCTTTAGTCAGTGCCTTTTCAGGTGTGACCATCTTTTTCTTTTTCCCATTTCCACTGAGGTGCAGTGATGCAAAAGTTTAATCTCAGTGTCACAACATTTCAGAAACAGAAATAAAATACATGTGTGAACTGTAACCACTGCCAAGGGATCTCTGTATACAGACTACTCCATTAAATCCTCAAGAGACACTATTCACAGTTGGTGGTGTCTCTACAATAGTGCTGAGGACACTGAGATTCAGCATGGTCACTGCCCCCAAATCTCCACTATTGTGTGGTGGGAACACAGGGCCCATGTCTGCCTGGCTCCTCAGCCAACATATTTTTACTGCTGTGCAGCCTGATCTTTCAAAGAGGAGGCTGGGTTGGGTGTTCACCCATTTCTAATTCTGTATGTTACAAATGTTTTTGAGACAATTTCAAAGAGAAACAGACATTGCTTCTCTGGAACAAAGAATTCATAAGGCCTCTCACATGGGTTTTTGAGCTATTAATCAGTATACTTTGTCCCTGGGAAGAGCCAGTGCCTCATCCATTCCCTCCAAATAGAGATGGACACATTCACCTTTATACATGAATCTGAAATGAAGAAAAAGAGCATTCTAATTGTACTAATATTCATCCTGTGTGGGTTCACTGACCCTAATGTGTATATTGTGAACAGGACACAGCTGTAACTACATTAGTGGTGATGACCTCTCTGCTCGGACCTATCCTCTGTGTACACAGAAAGCCCTGCAGAAACAACATGAATATAACTAAGCTACAACTTGATATTTTGTTGAGGACTTTTGCGTCTTGCCCACTAATGGCATGCAACAATACTTTTAGAGTTTGATAAATGGCTCCAATAGTTGCAGAGGATCTTCTACTGTGAGCCTTGAAAAATGTCAGCAAGGTTCCTTCCTGATAGAAGCAGGCAACCGAAAACAGGAGAAAATTCTAACCCAATTTAAAATATTTATTGCAGATGACCTAGAGGGTAGTAGTAGCTCTGTAGTCATTCACGGAAGTGGTAGAGAGAGTGAGTCTACATTGAATTACAGCCACTTTGAGACCAAACTACCCCAAAGCCCTTCAGTCTGAGTTCAAGGTAGTTTAAATGTAATATCCTTGAGGGAAGGTGAGACTTTCCCAAGGGACTTCACAGATTTGGCCACTTTTCATAATAGATACTATATGTAGGAGGGGCTGGAGGTTTAGACACAGTGGAAATAAATATTGTACCCAATGATTGAGGGATCCAGCCTCAAGGAACTGAAAGAAGTAGATTGAAGGGGAGGAAATTTGATTTGATATAATGATACTAAATAGGTTTTCATGAAAAGGAATGAGCCAGGATTTCAGGGGTTGGACATATAAAAGGAGTTCTCCTTCCCACCAAAATTATGTAACGACAGAGTGGCTGGTAGAAAGCATGCTGTACAAGACCTTTGTGAAGAAACTGTCCACGTTGCCAAGAGTCCATGAAGAGATTCTTGTGTCAGTGGCCATTTTCAATCCTTCAGGGTCTAATCTCCTTTTTTTCTCTGTTTCACCATTGCTTTCACAAACAGGTATATTGGTTTAAGATACTTTCTCCTTCAGGTCCAGAGGATCTCTCATGCATGTTACTGAGTGTCTTCAATGACAGATGATTAATAATGGATGAACTGAGACTTGGGGACACACAGTACATGACAGGCAGGGAGCAGCACCTGTAGACAAAGACCTGAATGCTGGAAGACAGAGAAGCAGAGTGAGAGTCAGGGAGGAGACAGCCTGACAAGGAAGGATGGTGTATTGGAGTGTTGGGATGTGATGTTGGATAACCTTGTGGGGCCAGGAATGAGGACTTCAAATGCAGGATAGGGAGTTGGAATTATTCAGGGGGATGTAGGAATGCAGTTTTCCCAAGCAGAGTGGGAACATGGTAAGAGCAGTCCATTGAGTTAGAGGTTAGTGAGGCTGGGCTCAGTGGTCCCAGCAGGAGGTTCTCTCATGGCCAGGAGCATGAGGCCAGCATGGGTAACACTGTGCAGCTGTATCTTAACAAACGTTAACCTGATGAGACAGTTGATCTTTGGGGAACTTCACAAGAAGAGAAGATAGTGAGGAGGAGAGTGGAAGAATCTAGACACCAGTGATGAGAGTATGATGAGGTGTGCTCTCAGGGTGATGGAGCCAAACAGTCAGATTGAAGAAATTTTGAGAAAACTGAAGCAGATCGTGGTGAGAATGAGGGATTTTCAAGGAGAGTGTATGGAGAACACAGTAGTGGGCAGCAGGCCCTATTGTACCCAGTTCTTCCTGAGTCTGACCTGGATAGACCAGAGGCTGCTGGAAACCTCCAGTCAGCTCAATTTCTGAGGACATTATTCATTTCCCTAGGGACATAGAACTCAAGTATATCAGGAGGAATGTCCAATTTGCCTCTGTAGTATGTGGAAAATATAAGGATTATGGACCCGATATCTCTTCACAGTTTCATACAGTTGATTTACAATAAGGAGCCAGCTCCTCTGCTGCATTGCTTATAGCTGCTAACAGCCTCCAGGTGGCAACAGACTGTATATGTATATGGATTGTAGGTGGTACATAGGCCACAAGGAGTCATAGGCTTCCAAAATGCAGAGAGGGTCCCATAACTAGGAATGTTATACAACCACTGGACACCCCTCTCCATGGTATCCTACATTCTTTCCATGATCTTTCCTCCCTCGGGGGAGAGATCAATAAACCTTTTAATTTCAATCAGGTCACTGAGTCTCAATAGAATGTCCTCTCTACAAACAGTGATGGAGTTTAATAATCCTGGGAAAATAGCCTTGAACTCATTTTTTTCTTCAAAGCCATCTTAAGTGGATGATTTTTCTTCAGGGACACTCTTTTCTGGACACCTGCCTTTGTTGTTGTTGTTCTTGTTTAGTAACATATGACAGTAGAATGTATTTTGCAAATTACACATTAGTAGAGTATAACTTATTCTGTTGATGATCCCGCTCTTTTTGTTTATGATGTGAATTTACCCTGGTTATGTATTCAAATACAAGGCTAGTTAAGGCTAGTTAACTCCAGTTAATTCTATTGTCTTTCCTGTTTCTCTCTCTCCTCCCATCCTTTTATTTTCCTTTGTCCAATGCAGTAGATTTCTATTATTCCCTTCCTCAACCTCCCTTGTTTCCAGTTAGCATCTAGAAGTCAGAACACATAGCCTTTGGTATTTGGGATTGGCTTATTTCACTTAGCATGATATCTCCAGTTCCATCCATTTCCTGCAAATGCCATTGTTTTATTTTTCTTTATGGCTGAGTAGTATTAAATTCTCTATATACATTACATTTTCTTTATCCATTCATCTGTTGATGATGTCAAATGGTGGTTTCATTCCAAGTTTTCTAAGGAATCTTCATACTGCTTTCCATAGTGGCTGCTCTAATTTTCAGTCCTTCTCAAATTTTTGAGAGTACCTTTCTCACCCCATTCCCCACCAACATTTATTGTTACTTGAATTCTTTATAATTGCCATTCTAATTCAAGTGAGATGAAATCTCTGCACAGTTTTAATTTGCATTTCTCTAATTGCTAGAGATAATAAAGAGTTGTTCATGTATCTTTTGGCCATTAGTATTTTTTTGGCTGTGAGGTGCATGTTCAGTGTTTTGCCCATTAATTTATTGGGTTATTTAATGTTTTTTTTTTTCTTTTGGGTTTTTTGTTTTTTGAGTTCTTAATACATCCTGAGGATTGAATGCTCTTGTCTAAGGTGCATGTGGTAAAAATCTTTTCCCATTCTGTAGGCGCTCTCATCACATTATTAATTGTTTCCTTTACTCTGAAGACGCTTTGCAGTTTGCCATCCCATTTATTGATTCTGGCCTTCTTAGCATCCAGGCACAGAAACCAAAGGTTACATATCCATGCCAGAATCATCAACAACATGAAAGTATCAGTCTCAATGTCTTTATTTTTATGTGGTACTGAGGATAGAACCCAGGGCCTCATGCATTTGAGGCAAGTGCTCTAACTCCAAGCTACAACCCCAGCCCCGAAAGTATCAGTCTCTATAAGCTACACATCAATCCTTAGACTTTCTTGTGCAAGGCTGCTTTCTTGATTAGGTGACCCTTTGGGTTCAATAGTTGTGTCACAGGATAATAGTTCCTGTTTTATTTTCAGAACTGAATTTGGATACTTGCATTGAGCTGCAGAACCTTCCCAAGCTTGAGGGTGATGCCCTTGGAGGCTTGGCTGTCAAAACACCTGGATGTGAGCTGAATGTCCTCACTGATACCATGAGTGTCATGAAGCAGAAGATCATGAAAAGAAAACAACTCTTCTGCAAGTGGAGAATGGCATGCAGATTCCCAGGACTTCAAGCATCGGGTAGAGTGGTGACAGCTTCTGTGGCTCTGGGATGCACTTACCTCTTTTAGCTCTCTCTATGAGGAGGTAGCTCCTTCTGCTGTGATTTCTCTTCACCATTGGTTCTTTCCAACAGCAGATGGAGACTGTCTGGCCTTATGTCTCTATTTTATGGTCTCCCACCCTGAGAGGCTGTTCCATCTCCACCTCCTGTTTGCATTCAGAAATCTGCTCTGTTCCTACATCTGCTGTCCTGATATTCCCTGCAACTGACACAGGAAAGCCCAGCTTAATGGGGGGTCCTAATCCCATGAAGAGCATCTTTCAGACACATGCCACCTTCCCTGGAATCACACACTGTCTAGGCTTTTGATCTACCCTGCTTCCTTGACTCTGCTGCCTCTTTATTCTGAGAACATGGCCTTCATAAGTCACTGGCACATGGCTCCTTCTTGGACCCTCCTTGGCAAACAGGACTAAGTCAACACACAAAGAAAAATTGTGAAAACTGATGGGAAAGATTATGACAACTGAACTTTATTTGGGCTATACTTGGCAGAAGTCATTTTGTCTTCACCCCTTAGCCCACTCCATTTGCCATGACTCTTTTTTCTGCTCATTCCTGATCGAAATTGTAATAACTTTCAAGATTTCCTGCAGATTCTTTTTCCTGTCTAGCCAAGGTGACTGAAGAACCCACTTGGGCTCTGTGTTGAAATGGGTGAAATAGCACTATGTAATGACTCCTGGATGTTTTTGAATTGTTTGTAGAAAACCATGAAAATGATGATGAAAAAGACCAAAATTCACTGAATTCCAGGTAACAACAAATAATCTGGAGATTGTAAGAAAGGGCAAAATAAGGGGTTAAGGATAACCTGAAAGATTAGACCATGAGGTTAAAAGTAGACACATTTGATGACCAAATGTGAAAAAGAGTTCTAGAAGGCACACATTTTTTGGGCACTCTATCATGTACCAGACTGTATTTGATGGCCATCTATATGCAAGTGTCAGCATCAGTCATGCCCTAGGTTCAACTACAGCTTTGCTTCTCATTGTATGATCCTTCTGTAGATGTACTTTATAGATGAAGTTGAGCCTCCTTTCTCATCAGCTTGTTATCTGGCCAGTACACTGGACACTGGTGGCTCTCCCTCTCTCTCTCTCATACTATGGCATCTAAACTATGTCCATGAGTTGAAAATGGTTCTCTAGATTATTTTTGAAGGGAGGCACCTGTTAGGGGACTCCACTCTTCAACTTTGAATCATAACCAACTGGGAGGCTGTAGCTTCTAAACCACCTTGATTTTTTCGGTTATTCTTCCTTGTCTCAGCATTCCCAGTGGTGAACTGCAGGAGGAGAAAGAGGATGACCTCCTGCTGGGGAAAACTTATTTTCTACCCTTGGATCATCCTAATACATCTAACACACAAGAACTTGTCAGAAGCTCTGTCTTCCCATCAGCTGAGCCTACAGTCAGTTCTGCTATGGATGAAGCCAGTGAGTATTCCTATCATAATTCAAATGAATCTAACTTTTCTCCCTAGGAAAGCAAAAATTCTCTGCACTCAACTCTACTGTGTAGGCTGACATATATGCATGCAGAGGCAGGAGACCCATCTTGTTTCAGAGTAGGTACAGAGGTCAGGTGGATCTGACTGATTCTGTCTTTAAAGTATGTCTGCTGTGCTTGGCATGGGGGCTCAGGCCTATAATCCCAGTGGCTTAGGAGGCTGAGACAGGAGAATGATGAATTCAAAGCCAGCCTCAGCAACAGCGGGGTGCTGAGAAACTCAGTGAAACCCAATTTGTAAATTAAACACAAAATAGGGCTGGGATGTAGCTCAGTGATCAAGTCCCCTGAGTTAAATCCCTGTTGTCCCCCCCCCCCAAAGAAAAATATGATGTCCACCATTTCTATTCCTGATCTTTTCTGCCTGTGGATCAAGATCAATAAATTCCTTTTATTGTCCCATGCCCTGGTGTCTCTGTAGAATGTTCTCTCCAGAAATAGTGACTAAGATTAATTTTATTTGGATACAAAACATGAAGTCATAGTTACTTCAAAGCCCTCTTTGTCAATTGGATTAGTTTATTTTAGGAACTTCTGTATGGGCACCACCCACCCAAGAATACCTAGGCACATGTACAAAAGATGACATGTCCATTGGACACATGATTTCTGTCACTGTGCCTGGGTGGCTAGGTTGGGTCAATTGGCAGGGACATAAGAAATGGGTTTTTAGGAGTGGTTAGCAAAGGGAGAATTGGGATTGTTACTGAACCCTCTTCTTCTTTCAACTTTTTCAGAGAAGGCCCAAGGGCCTTTGAGTGGACATGTGAGCCCATACATATCATAGATGCAAGTTTCCCATGCACAGGTGGAGTCAAGAGCCCAAAGGAGCAGTTATCCATCAGATAAATATAGAGATCCCTCTTGTGTATTACACATTGTTTATATATGTGCTTTATCATATATAATGGGTATACATGCAGTGTATCATTATTATGCATATTTTCAAATTCCTTAGGATGAGTTTTCCTTTCTTTAATAATGTGTTTCTCCTTTGATTTTGCTTGATTTTTATTATCTCTTCCTTCCCCAAAGCACAACCTACCTCCACTCTGATTTTCTAGTGTTTGGAAATATATCTGGGTGCTATTGGATTTTACAAATCCTGTCTTATTTTCACATACTTACAGAGCATGTCCTCAATGATGCCACAGGTGTCAGCAAAGAGAAGATAATTACAAGAAAAATTCTGATGAGCAAGAGGAAACTAGCATGCAGATTCCCTGGCCTTCAGGCTTCAGGTATGTTGGCTCTGGGATGCACTTGACTCCTTTTAACTCTGTAAGATTGTAGCTCCTCCTTCTGCAGTGATTTCTCTTCACCTGTGCTTGTCTCCAACAGGAGATGGAGCCTCTGTTTGGTCTTATCTGTATTTCCCATGGCCTTGTAGCCCTGACCTGCCCTTCCATCTACATTTCCTATTTACATTCTGAAATCTGCTCTGTTCTCATGCCTGCTCTCCTAATATTCTTGATAACTGCTGCAGGGAAGCCCAGTCCCAACCCTATGAAGAGCATCTTTCAGACACATGCTACCTTCTCTTAAATTGTATACTTTCTACACTTTTTTGCCTTCTGTACCTGAATTCCTTGACTTCATTACCTCTTTCTGCTGCGAATGAGTCTTTCCTAAGTTAGTGGATCTCTCTCTGGGGGTTTTAATAGGGAACAAGTCTAACTCAAACCTGGGTTGTTATCTTTTTTTAATATTTATTTTTTAGTTGTAGTTGGACAGAATGCCTCTATTTCACCTATTTATTTTTATGTGGTGTTGAGGATCAAACCCAGGGTCTTGTACATGCGAGGCAAGTGCTCTACCACTGAACCACAAACCCAGCTCCCTGGATTGTTAACTTAGACATGCAAATTAAAGTGTCATTTTTTATTATGTTTTTATGACTTCTTTTTAGTTTTTCATCAGAGTAGAGCCCATTTTGAGATCATATAGAAGCATGGAATATATCTTAATCTAATTAGGACCCCAAGCTTTTGATGTACATAAAGGTGAAATTCTTTGCATTGTGTTTCTATATGTACATAGCAAAATTATGTCAGGTTCATTCCTTTTCTTACCATTCATTTCTTTTCCTTACCGTACTCTTTTCCCTTCATTTTCCTTTGTCTAATACCTGGAATTTGTATTCTTCCACTCTTCCCTCCTTAGTGTAGATTAGCTTCCAAATGTCAAAGAAAACATTTGATGCATTTGATATTTGTATTTGGGGAGACTGACTTAATTCACTTAGCATGGTAGTCTCCAGATTCATCCATATAATGGCAAATATTATAAAGTTATTCATCTTTATGGCTGAGTAATACATGTATGTGTCTGTGTGTGTGTGTTGACTCCATAGCTTAGCTATTGTGAATTGTGCTGCTAAAAACATTGATGTGACTATATCACTATAGTGTGCTGAGGATAGCCTCTTCAACAAATGGGGCTGGAAAAACTGGAAATCCATATGTAGTCAAATGAAATTTAGCCCCTCTCTATTAAAACTGAAATGAAAGCATATCAAAGACCTTAGAAGTAGACCAGAAACCCTGCATCTACCAGAAGAACATGTAGGCCTAACACTCTAACATTGAGGCTCAGGAACTGAATTCCTTAAGTACACTCCTAAAGTTCAAGAAATAAAATGAAACATCCACAAATGGAATGGCATCAACCTGAAAAGTGTTAAAATTGATGAGCAATCATCCTTGCTAAAAAGCTGTATTGCAAGACCAGAGGATGGTGAGATAGTGGAAAGCTGCATTACCTTGTATCATGAGCAGAGCAGCAGGAATATAGACACCTACTGAGGTTGATGAAAAAGGAATTTCACAAAATATAATAGTGTACATTCAATTGGACTAGGGAATCAGAAATTTGAGTACAACAACAAAATATAAAAATATATAGACGCCAACTCACCTGCCACATGGGTACTGAAAGCAGCAAAGATTCCCCACAAAGGGAGGGGAGAACACAGAGAAACACAGATTGAGTACAGAAAAACCTGAAATCAGAGAAGCTGCCTGAACTTGATTGATTTAGAGGTTGCAGTATTTAAAATCTTAGCAATTAGAGAAATGTAAATCAAAACTACACTGAGAATTCACTCACCCCACTCAGAATGATAAATATTAAAAATAAAAGCAACAGTAAATGATGGCAAGGATGTGGGGAAAGAGATTCACTTAATACATTGCTGGTGGAATTGCAAATTGGTGCAACCATTCTGGAAAGCAGTGTGGAGCTTTTTTACAAAACTTGGAATGGAACCGCTATTTGACCCCATTATCCCACTCACTTTATACCCAAACAACTTAAAATCAGCATACCACAGTGACATACCCACTTCAATATTTAATAGCAGCTCAATTCACAATAGTCAAGCTATAGAACCAACTTAGGTGCCCTACATCAGAGGAATAGATAAAGAATTTGATATACATACAAAATGGAATACTACTCAGGCATAACAAAGAATGAAATTATATCATTCACCAGTGAATGGATGGAAGTGGAGACTATCATGCTTTGTGAAATAAGGCAGTCCCAAACCCAAAGGCAGAATGTGGATGCTAACTCACAACTAGAGAGTGAAAGATTAGAGGTTCATTGGACTAGACAAAGGGGAATGAAGAGAAGGGGGGAACATGTAATAGGAAAGACAGGAGAATGAATAAGACACATCTTTCCTATCTTCATGTATGAATATACAAACAATGAAGTTCTTCGTCATGTACAACAACAATAATGGGGGATCGTATTTTCAAAAAGTTATACTTATTCTATGTATGTATAATATGCCAAAATATGCTATTATGTAAAAATAATAATATTTGTAAAAAGAATTTTCAATAAAAATACTGTATTCCTAGATTTGGTATTATAGCTCAGTGGCGGAGCACTTGCCTAGCATGTGTGAGGCACTGATTGGATCCTCAGCACCAGTTAAAAATAAAGTAAAAGTATTAAACAAAAATAGCTCTGCCAAAAGAAAAATACTGTGTTCCTAAATATATATTGTAATTCCCACCACTTCAAGTTGGGATGTTAATATATTAGCCTACATATTGTCTCCTACTATCTAATTCTTGAAGTAGTTTTCTATTTCAGTTTGTTTTTTATTATTGGTACCACTGTTAAATACAAAACTCCAGACAACAAGTAATGCTGCAGAGCTCTAGTAACAAAACAGGATGATATTGTCACAAAAATAGACCCAAAGAACAATAGGACAGAATAGAAGACAGAGACAAATCCAATACTTAGATCCCTCTGATACTTAACAAAGGAATTAGACCAGAAACCTTGTAACTGTTAGAAAAGAACGTAGGGCCAACATTCTACATAAAATTGTTGGCACCAGCTTCCTCAAAAGTACATGAACTATGAATAAATAAGTGGGACACCATCAAATTACAAAACTTCTTCCCAGCAAAAGAAAGAAATAAGAGTGTGAAGAAAGAGCCTACAGAATGGGAAAAATATCTTGGCCAGCTACTCATCTGATAAGGGATTAATACTCTAAATATATAAATAACTCAAAGCACTTCATACAAAAATGTCCCAAATAACCCAATC
The DNA here is from genome assembly GCF_052094955.1 of Ictidomys tridecemlineatus. Lineage (NCBI taxonomy): Eukaryota > Metazoa > Chordata > Mammalia > Rodentia > Sciuridae > Ictidomys > Ictidomys tridecemlineatus. The sequence continues at coordinate 118,154,438 of NC_135487.1, forward strand.
AATAAATGGGCAATAGAAAAAATGAAATCGAAACTTCTTAAGAAAAAAATTACAAATAGCCAAATGAGAAAAGGTTCAATATCACTAGCAATTAGGGAAAGCAAATGAAAGAAATACTAAAATTTTATCTCACTCCAGAATTGCAATGTTCAAGAATATACATAAAAAAATGCAGGCAAGGTTGTGGGGAAAATATACACTTGTATATTGTTAATGAGACTGCAGACTAGTACAAGTCCAGAAACCACTGTAGAGATTCATCAAAAAACTAGAGATGTAAGCATCCTGTGAGGATCTTCCCACTCCTTGGTATTTTGCCAAAACTTCTAAAATCAGCATACTTCAGTGACAGCCACCTCAATGTTTATAGAAGCACATTTCACTAAATGGTGGAATCTCCTTAATAGATAAATAAATTTTATGATTCTGACACATATATATGGTATGTGTGTAAACACACACTCAGATTCCTCTAAGTCTGAGCCTTGAAATTCTCATGCCAGATATTCTTGGGTCATGTTAATCCTTATTTTCTCTGGTTGCACTGAATACTCATTTTTCAGATAATTACCTCAAGTGTCAGATGAAAGTGGACAATTTCATGGACTTTTTATTGTGGCCTATAAGTAAGATATATCTGTAAACTGCTAAGCACAGTACCCAGCTGGCAAGAACTGCTCAGCATACATTAGGTTGCTGCCTTGCCCTTTTGGAGCTGCCATTGTGGGTGTGGTGTTGAGTCTCCACTTCACTTTCTCCTGACAGGGCTTCCCTGTCACTGCTTTCCCATGTACCAGCTGAGATGCAGCAGCATGGCTTAGTCCCTGCTCTTCCTCTTGTTCCCAGCTTCCAGAGGCCTGAACTGGAACCTGGCTGTGACTCACTCTCCTGTTACCAGGAACTCCTTTTATTGATAGCTTACATTTTGATAAAATTTTGTAATACAGAGAATTTGAACCCAAGTTCTTCTGTGTGTGCCAGACCTGCACACTCTATAGAGTAGTTTCTTTTTCTTCATTCTACCACTGAACTCTGCACCCTAGCCCTTGATAAATATTTTAACATATACATGTTTCACATATATGCATATGTATGTGTATTTTATATATGTATGTGATTTTTGTGCATATTTAAGTTTCACTACAAGGCATTGTACTAGAAAAGAAAATTATACTCAAAGTTGGTTTATGAAATTGTACCTAACATGTTTTTACTGGAAGTTACATTCATGTGGAATATCCAGACATCAAACATTTTTTTCCAAATAATAGAAACATATCAATCTGTTGACTTTTGCTTTTCTATGTGACATATATAGGCTATGATATGAGAGGGAAGTCCTGGCACCTTAGATCTTGTGTGGTGAAGGCTAGACTGTGCATGATTTGGGGTACAGGCTGTTTGTGATGTCCTTGACACTGGTTGTTTTTACTCCCTGGATTCAGGTGTTTCCTCTGTATTTGGGGTGTTGGCATGGATTTTCTAACTCTGGTCCTCCACAGCTCTTCTTTCTCTTCTCCTGGTTCAGATAACTGTCATTGTCACCAGGACAAATGGTATAAATATGACAACTAAAGGGCTTGGCCACAATGAAGGAACTTATTAATGCAAATAACTGTTGGTCCTCTGTAAGTGTGTCATGTGAATTTAGAAAATTTTCTGTGTGCGACATCCTTTTTCCTGACAGAGAAAGCATCATCCATGTTCCTTGAGTCTTCTGTGGCTGCCTTTCTTCTCATTCTTCTTCTTGCCACAGTTGTCCTATTGCTCTGTTTGGGTCATTGCCCTGTACACATTCTTATTCAATTGTCTGTGCCTTTTCTATACAGAAAACTTTCATGTTTATAATATTTTCCTGAATAGCCCACTTGTCAATGAAATCAAAATTTTTTTCTGGAAAGTTTATCATCATGTAATGATGTAAGAAAGATTATAAAAATAAAGAAACCAAAAGGTGTCTATGGACTTGAGCCACCCTGCATTTCTGAAGGCTGCCTTTCTTGAGCCTGGGCTCTTTCACTGTCTCTGCAATGGTGAGAACCTAGGATATTATCATGAATAACAGCAGATCTTTATTATTGTGGTTTTCTTTTTCAGAGCTGGATTCAAATGATGCTTCAGGAATGAAGAACTCTCTGAAGCTAGAGGGTGATTCTATGGATGGCTCCTTCGCCAACAAGCATGGCCGCCACATCATAGGCCACATTGATGACTATACTGCTCTCAGAGAGCAGATTGCGGAGGGGAAACAGCTGGTTGAACAGATCCAGTCTGTCCTGACACCCACATGCAACTTCCTTGGCCTTGATGCTCAGGGCTCAGAGGTAGTCACACCTGCAGCTCCTGCCTTCACTCTTTGTGCCCTTCGTCCTTAATTCTAGTTTCTTCTCCCCTATTTATTTTTGTGGCCTGCATTTCCCAATGACAGAGAAAGCATCTTCCAATTATTCTAGCCAAGCCCTTGCTTCCCTATCTCCTGATTCATTCTATGTTCTACTCTATGGTATAGGAAACCAACTAGATATTCTGCCTCAGAGCCACAGAGATGTCTGTGCAGTGTTGCCACCATCCTCAGTAAAGTATTTGTTAAGAGTTGATGCCCATATGATGTTGAAATCAGCACAGTCTCATGGCTCATTATCTGTTATACTCATGCTGACCCATGTGGATTAAAATCAATCAGATGGACAGGTCCTAAGGGATTTGCATCCATAAAGGCCTTGTGTGTGGAAAGAGTAAGAACCTGGAAATGGGAGGGAGGCAATCTGCAAATGCTTCTCAGAGTACATCTCTGTTGAGAGACAACAAGGGCCAATGGCTGTGCTGTCTGAGCCACCAGAGACCCATGGATGTATAGACAGAGCCTTGCATCGAGGTAACCCCCACTTCAGGGCAAGATACATACCCCTATTCATAAACCAACTAATGGGCCACAGGCCCAATGTGAGAAGTCACATCTGTGCCTCTCGTTCACTGGTGCAGAAGGGTCTTTTATTGCATGCGGGGAAGGTAAAAGGTCTGTAGAGGACATGACGTGGGAATGAGCTGTGACAGCCTTATATAGGGTGTTCAGGTGAGGAGTCATTCCAGGTAAAAGGAGCCACACTTCAGTCCTGGGACCTCAAAGGGATGAGCCAGGGTTTCCAGGTTCAAGCAGCCCATGCTTTGTGCCTCATCAACAAAGGAAGCTTGAGTCTTGTGCAGGGCTGCAATGTCGTGAACCTTGAGATGTCTCAACTTCAGTGATGTCCATGACTCCCTCCCACCTTTCCACAGGCACCAGGCAGCAAATGTTTCCATGAGCTAAGAAGCAGTGCTCATGCCCTGCAGCACACCCTAGATGAGTCAGCCTCACTCTTGACCATGTTCTGGAGAGCAGCTTTACCAAGCTTCCACGGCCCTGGGCTGCCTGGCAAAGTGGTAAGAGGCCAGTGTTGTCTTCTGGTATAAGCCCTGCTCTTCTGCCCCATGAGATTCTGTATTCTCAGTTCCAGGGCTTTCTGAGGGTCAGGAGCTACATAGGTTGTTAGAATGTGCTGGATCTTAATGTAGCATCCTGGAGGGAGACCCCTGGTGGATGTTTTCATTGAAGCTCTGATTACCTTACTTTGTCCTCACACCCCAAACCCCAAGATAATAATTCAAAGAGAAGAAAAGGAAATGGAGAAGTACAGACATAGATGCCCTGGTAATCTATAAATATCTGCTTCCAATAAATCTGGAGTTTGAACTAAAATTCAGGGGCCTTTGAAGCTTCTCCATTCCTCAGGGCTTCTTGGTCAAAAGATCAAAGGAAGTCACTGTGATCCTGCAGCTTCTTTCAGTCATGCTCCTAGAATCCCAACACACCTTTTATCTGTGTTCCAATCTGGGGAAAAGGTAGAGCCCCTAAAGAATTGTCCTGCTTTGGATGGGCTAGTCTCTGGATCCCCTCACTAGTTATTTCCATATTAATGTAACTGGTATGTTTGGGGAAAAAAACTATGCTAATTACAAGGAAGCACTTTACCATCTTCAGGTTCGTACAGACATTTTGAAATGTGAACACTGTCATCAGATAGCCCTGTGTCCCAGACATAGTATCTCTGAAATTCCAAGTCCTGCATGGATGGGAGAAGGGTGAGACAAAACTACTTTAAGGACTGATTTGGAGGTCTTGTTCACAGTTGGGAGTTGCTGTGGGTCTGGAGTCACAGTCTCCTTGATCCTTGATTGGGGGCTTTCAGGTTCTCAACATTCCTACCTGTGGTCTTTTTCTCAACTGATCTGAACTGAGGGCTTGAGAAGTTATAATGAAGATTATAGAGTTCTTTTTCTGATTGGTAGGAACCACAAAGAACTGCATATATTCGGTCTCCAAACTGTTGTCTGAGAGCTTGTCCTTCTTCCCCAGGATGAATCAATGGAAAGGGAGCTCCTGGATCTGCGAGCCCAAGTATCCAAACAGGAGAAGCTCCTTGAGAACACAGCTGAGCTTCTGAAGACTACTAACCAGCAGAAGGAGAACATGGAGCAGTTCATTGTTAGCCAGCGTAGGTGCCCCTGAGCTGTGGAGCAGCAGAGGAAAGGGCTGGTGTTGCAGATGTCCCACTTGTGCTGCAGATAAACATGACCACAGAGGCACTGGGAATGTTGGGAAGGGAGAGTCTAATGCACTGGGCCCAACCCTCCTGTGACATGAGCAATTGTGGTTGCAGAAGGAGGGGGGGACAAAGGGGTCAGCAAGAGGCCATGATTGAGGGGTGAGAAGAAAATGCTCTAGAAAATACATGCCCAGCAAGTAGGGCCCAGCTGGAAATTCCTTCTTTCTGGGGCTCTTTTCTTCTTTCAGTGACCAGGACACATGATGTTTTGAAGAAGGCAAGGACTAACTTGGAGCGAAAGCAACGATTCCATCTTACCCAGTCACAGAGCCTGCTTCAAATACATCACCATCTGACATCAGCTCTGTAAGTGACCCTGACCTCCTTTACCTTCTAGGAGATATCAGGTTCACCACACAGGTCTTAGCTCCTGGCTAGCCTCCTCTTAAGATTCCATCCCTTCACCCTCCTGCCCGCTCAGCTTTCTACCCTGTTATTACTCTCCTCTCCTCACCATCTCTCCCCTTTCGCCCAATTTTCTCTCCTTGATGTCAGTCAAGCAAGGAGCCAGAGAAATGCAGTTCAGTTGGTCCCTGAGGGAAGAAACTTTCAAAGTCTCTCTGTGAATTAGTTTTCTAGCAAGAGATCTTGAGGCCATATGTGCATTCTGGACTTTCCTGAACTACTTTATGAAAAACCAAATAAGGCATAACCTTATAAATTGACTTTAGTGCACAAAATTAGGTTAAGAACAGCATTTTATTTTAACACCTCATTTTCTTTAAAAAACATGAAGGAAGATTCATTTGGTCTCCTGGATATAAAAGAAAAAACTGATAATGAAAAAAAGATGTATGAAAGATGATATGTCATGAGCTTTGTAATGTTTTGAACAACCAATAAAAAAAAAATAAAAAAAAATACTCAAGGGAAAAGTTTTAAAATATATATATACCAGATATTCTCTACATTCACTTAAATGCTGTGCTAATAATTCCCTAGAAATCCTATTAAGAGAAACTTGATGTGTAACTGATTGTTTTAAATATGAGAAATTAAACCTTTAAACTTATATGGTAAACATCAGAGCAGTTGAGCATTCTAGGAATGTTCCTAAGTTGTACCCTGAGAGCCTTGACACCCATAGTGTGATCAAGCATGGGATGTATATTAACTAGCTCTTGTTTTCTAATTCCCTTTGGTTCTTCTCCGAGAATTGCTTTCTTTCCTGAGCCTCTTAACACAACACTTAGAGGATTGACTCTGTACAGCCTCTTCCTATCCCTGCCAAGTTAACCCACAGCCTCCAGTTCCTGCTGGCTCCCTCCAGTGTGCAGGCCACCCTCTTTTGTTCCAAATATCTGGTCTCTAACTCCAGGCTAAATGCTAACTGGTTGTATGCCATTGGCTGGCCCCTTTGCCTCTGTGAGCTACTACCCTTCATCTGTTAAAGGTGGACCTAGACTTAGATCATCTCTGAGGTCCCTGCCAATTTGACTTCTCCTTATGAAAAATGAGACACACACTTAACAGGGGAACTTGCCCCAATATGTCCTCTTCAGTACAGGCTGTTTCTACATGTGCATGTTTCATGCTTCCTCCTTCTTTTCCTGGAATATGACAAGGCCTTTATTTTTCTTCAGACCACATAACATGTAGTATGAACTGGGTAATAAAAGGACAGTCTTAGGATCTGACCATATGACATGCAGTAGGGCTATGCCTGGGGCACCAGGGATTTGGGTGCACAGGGAAGCTTATCCTCTAAGCTGGAACCTGGAATCTCCTCCAGACCCAGTGCATCCCCTTGACTCATTCTTTTTACTACCTCCCCCATGTTTATGCCTTCCTGCATGCTTTGCCCTAATTCCAGTGTCTGGGCATCATAAGTGGGGTCTAACAGTTCCATCTGAACAGAATTCTTTTGTTTACTTGCAGGTGAAATCGTTAAGGGTCCTTCTGTGTGCTCCAGCATTGAGACCTTTGCCTTCCAGGAGCCACAAAAGAAGCAAAGCCACCACAGGTCCCTGCATTGACAGGTCACATGATTAGTGTATGCTCATCTTCATAAGCAGCCACCAAACTGTTTTTCAAAGTGATAGTAACATGTATCCCTCTCAACAACAGAGGACGGAGCTGCATTTGTTCTAAATCCCTGCCAACACTTGGCATTGTCATTTGAATTATAGACATTATGATGGATGTGAGTTGGTCTTCATTTTTGTTTTCCTGATGACTCATGCTCTTGAGCAAATTTTCAGGTGTTCATTGATGTTTACATTCTTTTCTTTGTGTAGTATCTGTTGAAATATTTGATCCTTCCTTAAGTTGCTTGTCTTACTATTATCCAAATTTGAAGATTTCCAATGACCATAAATCTTGTCAGATACCTGAATACAGTTAAAATTGTAAATATTATATGTGGCTTATCTTATCATTTTCTTTTTCTTGATGGAAAATTTCAAACAGCAGAAATTTAAGATTCAAATAATGTTTAACTTAACTCTTTTTTACATTAATAATTTGTCCTCTTTATCTCAAATATAAGAAATCATTGCCAATGTAAAAATTCAAGACCAGAAATTTTTTTCACCTTAGTTTGCTTCTCCAAGGTTAGAGTAGCTCTTATTTCTAATGCAAAAACAATGAATTAGCACACTGAGAGACCAAGCTGAAGTCTGTCTCTAAATAAAGCACAAGGGGTAACAGCATCTATAACAAGAAGATAAAGAAGTATAAAAGGGAAGCTAAGGTAAATGAGTCCCAATCTGACTTCTAGAACAAAAAATAAAAAGACACATTGCGCGCGCACAGATAAGAAAAAATAACATAAACATTAGAAAAATGTCCTGGCTTGTCTTCAGATACAAAGAAATATAAAACATTAAAGAAAAGTTTAAATCACACATACATATGTGTACACACACACACATACACACACACACACACACACACACACACACAGGCATACCGCAATGGAAATTTATCATTTTAAAGTGTTCCATAACCAGAGTAAAAAGAGAAAGTACAGATTCTTCACAAAAGTACAGAGGAATACATAATAGTAGTACATAATGAAAAATACAAAGTAAGATCTTATTATAAAATTACTAATAATATAACTGTGGACTTGATAGCAAATTTTTAAAAGAGGTGCATAAAATAGAAGCATGAGGTAAAGCATGTTATTACTAATCTCTTAAATAAGTTTCATATAATGCCAACAAAATTGCAAGATGTTGGAGAAAATGGTAACAAATTATTGTGTAGGAAAACTGTGTTACCCAAGGCAATTTTCACCACCCCAGAAAGCATTTCAAACCCATGTAAAAGGGAAATATGAACTGGCCAAGACTCCAACTGTTCTTTTCACCATGTGTCAAAATGAGAAATCACCAACTGGCACATTTCACTGTTGATGTTTATTTATGTTACTATTTTCATGGCTGGTCCCTAAGATCTGAGTTGGCAGAGGCAGAAGCTTTATTTTTACAGACCAACATCCCTAAATTATAGAAAAAAAGTACATTTTCTCTTTTCTTATACTTAATGCAGAATGACTTTTTTTCACCAAAATGTGTGTGGATATTTGATCCTCTAACAGTCAGTCAGTACTCTAGTGGATCCCCTCTGGGAGCCCTGTAATTCAATTCTACGCTGACACTTCTTAGAGAATAGGGTTAGATCCCACAGTTTGAGGGTGATTCTTATGAGGCTGTGCTCCACTTTGGATTCCAAAAGCAAGCATAGGCTGTGGGGTGTGTGTGTGTGTATGTGTGTATTTATATTTTATCATATAAACATTTCATAAATCTATCTATTATATGTATAGATGGTAGGCTATAAATTGGGGTTCCTAATCCCCTCCTCACTTTTGGTTAATTTGCTAGAGCAGCTCACAGAACTCAGGGAAACACTGTGTTTGCAAATTTATTGGTCTATCAACAAAAGATATTACAGAATAGATTGACAGATGAAAAGAGAGAACAGGTAAGGGAGAAGAGGTGCAGAGCTTCCGTGCCCTCTCCAGGAATGCCACTCTCCAGGAACCTTCCCATGTTCTGCTACCTGAAAGTTCATTCAAACCATGCCAATTGCATTTTTAAGAATAAAACTGAAAATACTTTAGATGAAAGTATGTAGTGTGTCAATGTCTAGGTCAATCCTGACATGCCTGGTCATATTACTGGAAAGAAGTAAACTGTTCTGTGCTGGGGCAGAGTATCACGAGTCCTACACAGCCTGTGGATTTCCAGATTTGGGCAGGTGGGGAGTGGTGCTTCTTGTAGTAGACTTGATATGTGTTGGGGGTGAGTTAAAGTCAGAGCTCTAAATTAACAGTCAGCCTGAGAAGGGCACCTGCCAAGGCATTTGCAATAAGAAAAAAAAAACTGCCACTGTTCTATTGACTGTGTCCTCCTTTCTCTGGGGAGCAGGCATTTTAGGAAGTGTCCACAGTGGGCCTGCAGGAGAGATGAGAGGACCTGTCCAAGAAAGAGCATGTGCCCTTCATTCTTTTATTGGTTTCTTTCTCTTGCTGTTGTCTGCAATCTTCCATTTTTCAGGTTAAGAATGGGAAAATATTTTCAATAAAGAAAGATCAGAAAACCAAAAAAGATGTCCCATGCTGAAATTAAAAAAGACACCTAATGTGAAAGTAAAACCAAATCAAAGACATATAAAAACAACTAAAAGGCTGTTTAAAAAGAGGAAGAAAGACAATTGTCTCTCATGAAACCTTATTTTAGGGGGTACTCCTCTAAATTAGTAGTCCACCAAAAGTTTTGATTGTGTGCTTTTCATTCTCATTCACTTTTGTATAACAATTCTCTTAAATATGATTTTCTCTTACATTTTCATTAGTATGTAAATTTGATTTTCCTTAGAATCTTTGTCAATCCGATTTTTAAAAATCAGCTTTCTTGGGGCTGGGGTTGTGGCTCAGCAGTAGAGCACTTGCCTAGCATGTGTGAGGCCCTGGGTTCAATTCTCAGCACCACATATAAATAAATAAATAAATTTAACAGTATTGTTTCCAACTATATCTAAAATATAAATAATAAAAAATTTTTAAAATCAGCTTGTATTGTTCTAAAATTGAAAAAATCATATTGATTTTTTTTTGAAATTATAGTCTTTTATGAATCTTTTAGGCAGAAGAAAAAATTTAATTATATTGAGTCTAAGAAAAATTAATTCAAGTCTCTTTTTGTGCATAACTTAGTATGTTAAATTGTCCATCCAATAGATTTTGCACATCTCTCTTATATTGTTTCTGTAATTATTTGGTTTGTTGTTGCTATTATGAATGGATCCTTTCTTCCTTCACATCTTGTGGTAGTTGCTGTATATGTAGCAGTAGTGATAATAATAGAAAAATGTACTGAATATTAACCATGTGCAAGTCAATTGTTATAGTATGGACATAGAAGTGTCCCCTAAAGAACTCAAGTATTAAACAAAGCAACCATGTTCAGAGGTGAAACAGTTGGATTACAAGAGCTGGATTGATCCATTTGATAAATTAAAAATTTGAATCAACTATTGTTTGGTAACTGTAAGCAGATGAGTCATAATGGGAGGAAGAAAGTCAGAGAGAGCATGAGCTTGGGCTATATATGTCCTGGTCCCATCCTCTCTCTCTCTCTCCCTGCTTCTTAGCTCCCATGTGCTGAGCAGATTTCCTCCATCATATCCTTCCCCCATAATATTTCTGCCTTGGAGCCAGCCAGTGGTAGTCTAAACACTCTGAAATTGGGAAACAAAGTAAGTCTCTCCTCTAAAAGTTGTTCTTGTATTTTTCATCAAAGCTCATTAACATAACAATGGCATGTTTTTAGGTCAATCAACTCAATCTTTACAAATAAGGCATCAGCCAGGTCTTATATGCAGAGAGTAGAGTTCCCTCCAGTAATTATATTATATAATTAATTACATATAATTATATAATTAATTATATAATATAGTGCAGTTATATTACATTAAGGGATATATTCAAGATATTTCTATAATTTATAAATTTTCCACGAAGGACAGAGACCTCTAGTTGGATTCTGCACAGCTAGAAAAAAATGGAGCCAGGAGGAAGGTGCAAATACAGCACAGAAGTATTCCAGTGGACACTGCCCCAACAACTTGTGCCACTTAACACCTTGCTGTCAGGAACCCAACTTCAAGGGACCCTACCGCCTGGATGCGCAGAGCACTTCCACTGGACATGTACTGACTTCAAAAGAACACAAATTACCTACATGCCTCTCCTATCCCGAATTGTCCATATGCACATGTAGGTTTGTCTCACATGAATTCATCTCATTGAAGAATCAATGCCAATTGGAACTCTTACTTCAGATGAGACTGGGAAACTGCACTTGTCTATGCAGTAGTAGAAGGCATGATAAATGGAGAAAAAGACGTCTGCCATAGTAGACATTAGACTTATTATGTACTCTTGAAACAAATTTTATATTGTTCAGTCCCCATGCGGATCTTACATCCCTTGCTGGCAGCAACCTTGGTTTTAAGGGTTAGGTGAGTGGCTCTGAGTGCTGGGGGAGGTAGTGCTGAGGCCGAGAAGGTCCAGCAGTCAGCTGAGGGCCGAGTGCACACCCAGGAAGATAGGGAAGCTGAAGACAAATTGTGAGGTAAGGGTGGGAGTGGGCTTGCAGCACCCCTAAGGGGCCTGAAGGGCTGGCGGGCCTGGAGGGCAGGATGTGGCCAGCACCTGGGACAGCTGCTCCATGAAACTCAAGGCCTTCTCCAGCCTCAGCTGCCCATTCCTCATTCCTGCTAAGCCAAGCAGATGGTAGCAGAGCACAGGATGCCCTCCTAACAGTGCACCATCCCTGGACTTTGGTAGTCCTTTCCCGCACAGTCCTACTCCATGGCTTCCATGAACCAGGAGCCCATGTTGGACATGTGGTTGTCTTCCACCAGATGCGTTTCTACTGGTAGCATCCTTCCATGTGGTTTGGGAATTTGGAGGAGATATTCAATAGGGCTGTGATCCCTAAGGCATTCAGCATGTCTATCCAGGAAGCATTGTAGGCACCCTAGAAGTAGAAGAACCAAAGAATCTCCAAGGGACCCCTCTGCCTGGATGCGCAGAGCAGTTCCACTGGACCTGCAGCCCAGGTGACAGGACTCAGTGGCACTGGTGGGATGTCTGCCGGGTCCTTGTTTTTGGAACAGAATTCTGGGTAAGCAGAGGAAAACTTCTCACAGTCACGTTTAGAGCAAGCAGATGTCTGCTCACTGGGGCTCAGGATGGAGTGCCTGCACTACTAGGGTCATGGTGCAGTCCTCCCTGAGCCCTTGGCATGCGAGCTCCATTCAAAGTAGAGGATGACAGCCAAGTAGAGGCTATTGTACAAGAGGCTTCCTCTTGGGCGTGCAGATTGGACTCCAGACTCATGGAGCCTTTGTTCCGCCTATTGTCCTGGGTGTTGTATCAAAGGAGGTGGACCGAACCTCCAATAGGAAAGGTGTGCAAAAAATCGAGCAGCAAGTGTTTACTGGTGCTGCCCAGCCTCAGGGTTGGAGGCTGCCCCTGCTGTCAGCCCAGCTGCCGCCACTCACTGCACCATCCACCCCGCTCCTCAACCCTTGGCAACCACCAGCTCCCAACCTCTGCCTTGGTGGTTCTCCCTTAGCTTCATCAGCCTTTTGAGCACATTGCCACCCATCTCTCCCAGTTAATCAATCGTCACCATGGAGTGTAGGAACTGGGGCGATAGATAGTCATCCAGGCCAGCCAGGCAACAGGAATGGGCGAACAAGGGTTAAGAGAAGGAGCCTTCAGAAGTGACCACCAACTTGGTCCCCTGAGGCTTGGGCGGCCAGACCCGTATTGGGTCACCTTCCTCCTGCATGTTCAGGTTACATAGCAGTTCTAGCAGCCTCAGGTGCTTTGCATGAGCTTGCACTCCCTAGGGTGTGGCAGCAGAAGTGTGTGTGTTGAAGGGAGAGTAGCGCTGGCTCCTTCCTGTCATTGCCTCAAACGTGTTTTGCTGCTCCTGCACCTTGGGTTGCAGCCTGCTCATTGCTGCTCTTCCCCTAGCACCCGCCAGAGTTCTGGGCACTGCATCCACTTTTTCTTGGAGGAAGTTTGATAATTGGTTTGGCAAGATGCTTGTCATCTATGTTGTCATTGAGATAATTGTTTTTCATATCATACATCATTACAAGAGTATACATAGTACTAAGTCATTGTAACATCATAGGATCAATTCAGATAACTTTTGTATTTGGTATTGCTCATTGTGCTTTTCTATCTTACTTGGTTTTGTCTTCATAAAGTTTAGTGAACTTTTTAAGAATTTTTTTTCTGTTTTCTTGTTTTTCTTTATGGTGTCATCATTTTCTCCTGTCTTTATTTTACCTGGAAAAAGATAATAAGGGTAGGCCCTTATTATCTTTTTTTATCCACTTTGTTCTAATTTCTTCCCTCTTGTTTTTTGTTTGTTTGTTTTTGTTTTGTTTTTGTAACTAATCAAGGTAGATGATCAGAGTCAACATTTATTTTATCCATCCATATATCTTTCTAATGTAAGCAAGTTGAAGTAGAAGCAGTACTTTAAGAACTTCTTAAGACGCATCCTGTTTCTGTTGATTGGTTGAATGTCAGTTATCTTGTGCTCAAAATTATTTCCAAATTTCTTGTAAGTTTTATCTTTACCTCATATGTATACTTTACTAAAATGCTTTGGTTCATTTCAAAACTTTTGGTGATTTTTCACCAGGTTTACTTTGTTGACTCATCATTTAGTTCTGTTGTCAAATCATCGACTCTGAACAACATCCTTAAGAAAATTTGAGACTCCCTTTTTGCTTGTATTAGGTCACTTGCCAACACAGTGACAAAATACCTGAGATAAACAATTGAAAAGAAGGGAAGATGCATTTAAGATTTCCAGGAATCAAGGAAAAAGTGGGAATGTCCAAGAGTGCTGTCTGTACATGGGTCCACTGCCCAGAAACCCCAGCCCTTTTATGCTTTTCTTTCAACCCACTGTTCAGCCACGCAGCTCCCAGGGAAGCAGGGCACCCATGCAAGGGCACAAGTGGCTTTTCTGAAAACAGTAAGCCTCACCCAATCATGGGGCTTTGAGACAGGCAGACAGGATGAACCATGCCAACGCAGGTTATGGTTCATGGAAGCACACGTAGTGAACCTGGGCCTGTTATTCTGGGTGAGAAAGAGCATTCTGACCTGATGGTGACATTGAGGCTTGAAGTCATTCATGGGTGAACAGAGATGTTTGTTGCCATGTAGCCTCTTCAAGGGCTGTAAAAATGACCTCCTTTCTAGCCAAGTTTGAAAGGACCTCTAATCTGGCACTCAATGACAACACTGTTCAACAACACTGCAAATGAAGTAACTTTTTCCTTCCCTGCTCCCCCAGCCTTTCCCAAAGAAGTACATCCTTCTTTCTCCAAAATCATTGCTCCTTCTGAAATGGCTCCTTAAAATGGCTTTAGTCCGAGTCAGGCTTCAACATGGTTCCCCAGATGCTCTTCACAGGAGCTGTCACCAGGCAAGGACTCTGTCCCAACCCCAACTCTCTTGCACTTCTAGAATTCAAGGAGACCTGAACAGTGGAGTCCCCATTTCAATCAAAAGAGGGCCTTTGAAAAGAGTCTCCTAACAGGAGTTTAATTATGCAAGACTATATTAGTATACTTGCAGTAATCTGCAAGAGAGAGAAGATGGTGCTTCCAAGTACAAAGGATTCATTTCAGGTCTGTGCCAAAGTAATTGCTTTCCTCCATGATCTTGCCAGATAATTCACTAAAGAAAAATCTGAATTGTACCAGAGTTTCCAGGAGCACCTTATGAAATGTGGCCTGTTTCACAGAGAGTGGGAGTGGATCTAGAAGAAAAATGCTCCAAAGACCAAACCACACATCAGAGAAAAAAAAAAAAAGTTCTATGGTTGTGGTCAATGTGCCCAGGATCCAGCAGCACAAACAACTAAGAAATAGTCCTTTCCCTTTCTTTCTCTTCCACCCCATCCTGCCTCTCAGGGACAACAAAGTCAAGATCTTCAGCTGACCTTCACACATCTTCAGGACACCATTCTGCACCTGGCCACTTGCTCATCTGCCTGCTATGGTGCTGCACTCTTTGTGATCCCACGTTAGTATATGCTACATTCATTGGCCCTGGACTCCATGTACATATCTACTCTAAGCAAATTCTTAATTATTATTAGAAATAAATTATTATTAGTGCTTCTCAAGTTGCATGATCAGAGTCAACACTGATTTTATCCTGTGTCTTTTTCTAATGTAAGCAGGTGGAATTATGAACTTCTTCATCAGCCTCCTATTGCTTTGATTTGTTGAATCTTTGTTATCTGTCATCTCAAAAGCATTTCCAATTTTCCTTGTAATGTTTTTCTTTACCCCATATGTATTTTTTATAAACAGTCTTTGCTTTATTTGAAACTTCTGATGATCTTTCACTTATTTTTTATTGTTGACTCATAATTGAATTCTATGTTCAAATCATCTATTCTCAATAAATCCTTGAGGAAATTTTGAGTCTTGCTTTATGACTGCATTTGTTATCTTGCCTTCACTGCTTCAAAATACCTGAGATAAACTTTTTTTCCCTTGTACTTTTTCTATTTTTTATTATTATATATTAAACTTATATGTTTCCAACTGTATATATGGCAGTTGATTTCCTTTAGTTATTGTCAACATTTCTCCATATAATGTTCTTTTTTACTAGGTCCATGTTCATTTTTCAAATATATTTTATATGTATTTTCACATGCATATTTTTGAATATTCATGTTTTTATATATATATTAATACCCTAACTTTAACCTTTACCCTACACAATATTTATTATTAATCCTAAATTTACCCCATTCCTAATCAAATATTAATATAAAAGCATATATAGCAATATGAATATTCTTGCATACATATTCAAATATCCAATTGATAATTGTATACATAAGTATTTACATATGTTCACATATACTTTATATGTACATTTGGAAATTAATAAATGTGTATTTATACATCTCACACCTTATCCTATCTCAAAACACATATATTTCTATGTATTTTAATGCCAGTTTTTACATGTACATTCTTATAATTACTCGTTTTTCAATATACTTATTCATTGGCTAATGTTTATGTGTAATTTGACTTGCATTCATATATCATTGGTATATTTGCATATATACATTTTTATATACATATATATATATATCTGCTTTTACAAATTAAAAATGTGTCTTCCTAAATCTCACATTGAACCCTTCAGAATTTCAAAACATCAAAATTGCACATGTGCATTCTTAAAATATTCATATTTTTCAATATACTTATTCATTCCCTAACCCTAACTATATACAAAATTTAGTACTAACCATAGTTTTACCCCTATAACTACCCTACATTCAGATAAAAGCATATATTCTTATATGAATACTCATATTTATATTTACATACACATTTATCACTTATATTTGCAGAAGTGTTATTATATATACATATATAAAATTTATCTTTGCATTTGCATATTAAAAATTTGTATTTATATTTCATATTAACCCTTCCCTATTTCAAAACATAGTTATGTTAATTTTTATGCAAATTTTACCATGCACATTCTTAGGTGTATTCATTTTTCCAACTAGTATATTTATTCCCTAAAGATAAACGTAAATGTAAATCAAAATTTGAAAGTGATAATAACCCTATATTTACTTGTATACTTAAACCTACCTTTAAATAAAAGCATATATAATAATTTTAATATTCATTTGTAAATAACTATGTATACAGGTATCAATGTTATATTAGAATATGTATAAGTGGGGCTGGGGATATGGCTCAAGCGGTAGCATGCTCACCTAGCATGCGTGCGGCCGGGGTTCAATCCTCAGCACCACATACAAACGAAGATGTTGTGTCCGCCGAGAACTAAGAAAAAATAAATAAATGTTAAAATTCTCTCTCTCTCTCTCTCTCTGTCCCCCCCTCTCTCTCACTCTCTCTTTAAAAAAAAAAGAATATGTATAAGTATGTACTCATATATATAATAAATCTGTGCAGTCCTATTTTTAAAAATCTGTATTTATATGTGTTATGTTAAAACTTTTCTTAGTTCAGGGCTGGGGCTGGGGCTCAGTGGTAGTACAATTTACTGGCATGTGTGAGTAACTGGGTTTGATTCTCATCACTGCATATAAATAAGTAAAATAAAAGTCTATCAACAACTAAATTTTTAAAAATAATAAATAAAAAATAAAGTCTTCCCTAGTTCAAAACATATATATTTATTTATATTTTCATACTTATATTCATGAGTTATTCTAATGAGTATTCTTGGTTTTTCATATGCATTTCTTTTACTAACCCTAACCATTACCCTACACAAAATTTAACACTAAACCTAAATATAATCTTATACCTAAATCTACATTAATATAGAAGCATACATAAAATTGTGAATACACATGTGTAATGAGACATATATATTCAATTATCAAAAATATATTTGCATATATAATATATATAAATATTTATTTGTGTATTCACAAATTTAAAAATGTGTATGTATACGTCTCACATTAAACTCTTTTCTATTTCAAAAAAATATATTTTTATATATTTTCACATGTACATTCTTAGAAATATTCATGTTTTTTGATATACATATTCGTTCCATAGCCATATTGCTAACTCTTGCCATTATTTAATACTAATCCTATGCATACCCCTTTAAGTAAATCTAATTTTACATAAGAGCTTATGTACTTACATAAATGTTTTTGTGTATTTTGATACATATATTCAATTATCAATGGCATATTTGCATATTTTTGTATTAATATATATTTTTTATTTCTGCATTTGCAAAATAAGAAATGTATATTCATACAACTCACATTAAACCTTTCACTGTTTTAAAGCATATGTGTTTATATGTGTTTTCATAGATATTTTCACAAGTATATGCTCATTAATATTCATGTTTTCCAAAAAACTTATTCATTCCCAAACATCAACCCTAACCCAAGCCATAATTTAATACTAACTCTCACAAAACCCTTATACCTAAACCTATTTACATAAATATATGTGCAGTAATATGAATGTGTATGTGTATTTCAACTTAGATATTCAATTACAAATGGTATATTCACATATATATTATTGGTTATACATATATAAAATTTATCTCAACAATTGCAATTTTAAAATGTGTGACAACTACCTTATATTAGACAAAGGTGCCAAAAGCATGCACTGGAGAAAGGATAGTATCTTCAACAAATGGTGCTGGGAAAACTGGAAATCCATATGCAACAAAATGAAATTGAATCCCTATCTCTCACCATGCACAAAGGTTGACTCAAATGGATCAAGGATCCAGGATTTAAACCAGAGACTCTGCGTCTAATAGAAGAAAAAGTGGGCCCTAATCTCCATCACGTGGGGCTAGGCCCCAATTTCCTTAATAAGACGCTTATAGCACAAGAATTAAAACCAAGAATCAACAAATGGGATGGATTCAAACTAAAAAGTTTTTTCACAGCAAGAGAAATAATATGTGAGGTGAATAGGGAGCCTACATTCTGGGAACAAATTTTTACCCCCCACACATCATAGCACTAATCTGTAGGGTATATAAAGAGCTCAACAAGATAAGCACCAAAAAAAAATAATAATAATCCAATCAATAAATGGGCCAAGGACCTGAACAGACACTTCTCAAAACAGGATATAAATCAATCAACAAATATACGAAAAATGCTCATCATCTCTACAATCAGAGAAATGTAAATTAAAACTACTCTAAGATACCATCTCACTCAGTAAGAATGGCAGCCATTATGAAGACAAACAACAAGTGCTGGCGAGGATGTGGGGAAAAAGGTACACTCATACACTGCTGGTGGGACTGCAAATTGGTGCAGCCAATTTGGAAAGCAGTATGGAGATTCCTTGGAAAGCTGGGAATGGAACCACCAATTTGACTCAGCTAAGCTATTCCTCTTCTCAGACTATACCCAAAGGACCTAAAAACAGCATACTACAAGGACACAGCCACATCAATGTTTATAGCAGCACAATTCACAATAGCTAAACTGTGGAGCCAAACTAGATGCCCTTCACTGAAATATTGAAAAAAAAATGTGGCATTTATACACAATGGAATATTACTCAGCACTAAAAAATAATAAGATCATGGCATTTGCAGGAAATGAATGGCGTTAGAGCAGATTATGCTAAGTGAAGTTAGCCAATCCCCAAAAATCAAATGCCGAATGTCTTCTCTGATATAAGGGGGTTGACTCAAAATGAGGCAGAGAGGAAGAGCATGGGAAGAAGATTACCTCTAGTTAGGGAAGAGGAGTGGGAAGGAAATGGAGGGAGAAGGAAAACTGCATGATGGTGGAAGGAGACCCTCATCATTACACAAAATACATGTATGAAGATATGAATTTGATATCAACATATTTTGTATACAGAGATATGATAAACTGTGGTATAAAGGTGTATTAAGAATTGTAATGCAAATAATAATAATAATTATAGAGCTCATGTAAAATAAAATTTAAAAAAAGAAAAAAAAATATTTCTACCCAGTGACCCCAGTTAATGCTAGATGAAACTCCAGATGAAACCATACACTGCCCCACTTCCTGACTCAAACTGTGAAACAATAGGATAAAATGGTTGCTGTTTTAAGCTACTAAATTTGAGATGATTTGTAACATATCAATATGATAAATTTCTTAAATGTCCCTAAAGAATTGTATTTAAAGGTATCAAATCATTTAAAAATAAGCTCTATCAAATGGAACAGAAATAGCATAGATGGATTTCTCATTATCATATAAGACAAAAACTATTTCTCTTAATAAACTGCTTTCCGTAGCCTTTCATGGTCCACAGTCCTGCTTTAAAAGCTACTCTCCAAAATCATCTATATGTTTTGACATTCATAATTATAGTAAGGGGTAAGATTGAAGACAAACTGAATATCTAAAACTACTCATTTCTTGCCCTTTTTACAAAGAGTAACATAAATATGAATAGAATTAGTGCTAAAGAGAGTTCATTTTCTACCCATTAGAATCAAGCTGGGATTCTCAACAGTTATTTCATATTAGTTCATTCTCATGGCCAATACAAAGATGACTTTTACTTGTTTGCATGAGAAAGAACTTTAATCAGCAAATCAAACATTTATTTGGGTCAGGCCAGCATTGCCAGGGCTCAGACACTGCATGATATAGGTTACCACTTATTTCCTTCCTCTCAACCCTCCCTGATACCTTGGTATCCTTTCAACACCACAGCTTATGCTCCCAGGCAGGCTGAGAACACCCACACAAAGTATTAAACAAGGGGATGAAGAAAGCTTTCTGCTGGCAATGCCCGTGCCACTCAATCCCTGTCTTGATTTGCCTGAATGCTTATTGGAAGCCTTTGTAGAGTTTAACAGCAACAGAGAATACTAGAGCAATAGTAAACAAACAAATGTAAAAATTCCTGTAGACTTGTCAGTTTGTGGGACTCACTTTTTCCAATTGCTTATTCCATGAAATCTAATTTCATGAGATCCACAGCCCATAGGTCATCATGAAGGGCTGGCTCAGAATTAGTAAAAGTGGTATTTTATTAATGAAAGAAAAGAACTCATATAAGTAAATATGATCAACTGCCTTGCCATATCAAACTTTCTTTTTTATTCCCTGATAGGCTTTCTAGGCTTTAATGTTCAACTACTGTGTATCTAGAATGGATACAAAGCAGTTGTTGCTGAAATGTTGCCTGATTTGGTGATTTTTAAAAATCACCAGTATTCTATCTCAAATAAAAATGAATTGCTAAGAAATTAATAATACTTCACTAAAAAACTCAGCTAAAATGATGCACCAAGAACATTCAGATTTGAAAAATAGGTTTACTGTTGCTACAACATATTAAGGAGTTTACTAGTGACTGCATTTTTGCTCTCCCAGGAATGATGCCGCTAAACAAGAAAATTTGTTAAACCATATTTACCTAGAAGTAACTTAGTGAAGTCTAGAAGGTACACTGATTCCTTCCCTCCCCGGTAAAAAATGCTGTCAAATGTATTAGTTGTAGATGAAGAGAAAAGTATTCTCATAACTTTGGGAAAAAAAAACACCTCATATATCACCTTTAACAAAATGGCAAAAACATGAACTATTTTGAAGCGGTACTTAAAAATACTGTTTTGAAGGTCTTTTTTTTTTCCAAAGCAAGGATTTATTCATTTTAAGTAATTTTTTTATTTATGTATGGCAGCACAATGTATTATAATTCTTATTACACATATAGAGCACAATTTTTCATATCTATGGTTGTATACAAAGTATATTCACACCAATTCGTGTCTTCATACATGTACTTTGGATAATGATGTCCATCACATTTCACCATCATTTCTAACCCCATGCTCACTCCCTTCCCCTCCACCCCTCTTCCCTATCTAGAGTTCATCTATTATTCCCATGTTCCCCCTCCCTACCTCACTATGAAACAGCCTTCTTATATCAGAGAAAACATTCAGCATTTTTTTGAGGGGGGGATTGGCTAACTTCATTTAGCATTGTCTTCTCTAAACTCCAACCATTTACCTGCAAATGCCATGATTTTATTCTCTTTTACTGCTGAGTAATAGTCAATGTATATATGCCACATTTTTTTTTATCCATTCAACTACTGAAGGGCATCTAGGTTGGTCCTACAGTTTAGCTATTGTGAATTGTGCTGCTATAAACATTGATAGGGCTGTGTCTCTGTAGTATGCTGTTTCTAAGTCCTCTCTCTGGGTATAGACCAAGGAGAGGGATAGCTGAGTCAAATGGTGGTTCCATTCCCAATTTTCCAAGAAATCTCCATACCGCTTTCTATATTGGCTGCACCAATTTGCAGTCCCATCAGTGGTGTATGAGTACACATTTTTCCCCACATCCTTGCCAACACTTACTGCTGTTTGTAGTCATAATAGCTGCCATTCTGACTGGAGTGAGATGAAATCTTAGAACTTAGTTTTCATTTACATTTCTTTAATTCCTAGAGATGATGAACATTTTTTTCATATATTTGTTAACTGATTGTATATCATCTTCTGAGAAGTGTCTTTTCAGTCAGGTCTTTGGCCCATTTATTGACTGGGTTATTTGTTTTTTTTTTTTTTTTTGGTGCTTAGCTTTTTGAGTTCTTTATATACCTTAAAGATTAGTGTTCTATGTGAAGTGTAAGGGGTAAAAATTTGCTCCCAATATGTTGCTCTCTATTCACCTCACAGATTTTTTTTCTTTTGCTGAGAAGAAACTTTTTAGGTTGAGTCCATCCAATTTATTGATTCTTGATTTTAATTCTTACAGCAAAGGAGTCTTACTAAGGAACCTTGGGCCTCACTCACATGATGGAGATTAGGGCCTGCTTTTTCTCGTATTAGATGCAGGGTCTCTGGTTTAATTCCTAGGTCCTTGATCCATTTTGAGTTGAGTTTTGTGCATGGTGAGAGATAGGGGTTTAATTTCATTTTGTTGCCTATGGATTTCCAGTTTTCCAAGCACGATTTGTTGAAGAGGCTATCTTTTCTACAATGTGAGTTTTTGGCGCCTTTGTCTAATATAAGATAATTGTAATTATGTGGGTTAGTCTCTGTGTCCTCTATTCTATACCATTAGTCTACCAGTCTGTTTTGGTGCCAATACTATGCTGTATTTGTTACTATTGCCCTGTAGTGTAGTTTAAAGTCTGGTATAGTGATGCCACCTGCTTTTCTTTTCCTGCTAAGGATTGCTCAATAGATGCAGAAAAAACATTTGACAAAATACAGCACCCCTTCATGTTCAAAACACTAGAAAAATTAGGGAAAACAGGAACATATCTTAACATTATAAAGGCTATTTATGCTAAGCCGTGGCCAACATCATTCTAAATGTAGAAAAATTGAAGGCATTCCCTCTAAAAACTGGAACAAGACAGGTATGTATTTTTTCACCATTTCTATTTAACATAGTTCTTGAAACACTGGCCAGAGCAATTAGACAGACGAAAGAAATTAAAGGAATACAACGAGGAAAGAAGAATTCAAATTGGCACTATTTGCTGATGATATGATTCTATAACTAGAAGACCTTAAAAGTTCTACCAGAAAACTTCTAGAACTAGCAAATGAATTCAGCAAAGTAGCAGGATTTATAATCAACACCCATAAATCAAATTCATTTCTGTTAATCAGTGCAAATCCTCAGAAATGGAAACGAGGAAAACCACCCCATTTACAATAGCATCAAAAAAAGTAAAATACTTGGGATTCAACAAAAGAGATGAAAGATCTATATAATGAAAATTACAGCACCTTAAAGAAAGAAATCAAAGAAAACCTTAAAAGAGAAAAAGATCTACCTTGTTCTTGGATAAGCAGAATTAATATTATCAAAATGACCATACTACCAAAATGACTATAAAAATTTAATGAAATTCTGTTCAAAATCCCAATGATATTCCTCATAGAAATAGAAAAAGCAGTCATGAAATTTTGAAGGTCTTTTAAAAGAGCAATATACTGTTTAAAAAGAGGTTTTCAATAACCAGAGAAAAATGCTCAAAATATGGGTAAAACTATATCAAGTTTTAA
Source organism: Ictidomys tridecemlineatus (assembly GCF_052094955.1). Classification (NCBI taxonomy): domain Eukaryota; kingdom Metazoa; phylum Chordata; class Mammalia; order Rodentia; family Sciuridae; genus Ictidomys; species Ictidomys tridecemlineatus. The sequence continues at coordinate 118,177,685 of NC_135487.1, forward strand.
ATTCCAAACAAAAAGTTCAGGAGATAAGTACAATGTGCTTTACTTCGGCAACCTTATTTCTAGGGTTTAGTATTACATTGTTTAAACTGCTGTTTTTTCTCCTATACAATGTAAATGAAAAGTGGAAATCAACCGACATATGAGATGAGGTGGGAAACAAAACTACAGGGCAGAGAAGAAAATACAGGAGACAACAGATGTGGGCTTAATAACATTTGCCCCCCTCCCAAAGATATCCATTTCTCAATCCTTGGAATCTGTGAGTGTAGGACCTTATATGGTAAAAAGGATCTAGTGACTAAATTAAGAAGGTAGGGATTAGGAAATTATTTTGGATTCCAAATTGCCCTGATGGAATCAAAGGTCCTTATAAGAGGGAGGCAAGAGGACCAGAGACAAAGGAGGTAATGTGATGATAAAAATGGAAGGAGGAAGGGGCTGGGGATGTGGCTCAAGTGGTAGGGTGCTCGCCTGGCATGCGTGCGGCCCGGGTTCAATCCTCAGCACCACATACCAACAAAGATGTTGTGTCCCCCGAGAACTAAAAAATAAATATTAAAAATTCTCTGTCTCTCTCTCTCCTCTCTCACTCTCTCTTGAAAAAAAAAATGGAGGGAGGAAAAGTGATATGATTCACTTTTCCTTATGTGCCAAGAAATGAAGCAGCTTCTAGAAAAAAGGACAGGGCAGCAAAGCAGAAATCTTCCAAAGAGCTCCAAAAGAAACAAAGGCCTTAAAATGCCTGGCACCGATTTTGAATTTCTGACTTCCAGAACTATAAAATAATAAAACTGCATTATTCCAAACCATTAAACTTGTGGTAGTTTGCTACACTGGCAATAGAAAACTAATATAACAGCTTAGTGTAAGGAAGAGTGATGGTCTCTTCCTGTGACTCAACTATCAACAGGGATGGTGGCAAGGTTCTGTTTGCTGGCACCTATCCCACCTCCGGAAAAGAGCCTCCAGGCTGTGTGTGTCTCCTCCCTTGTAGCCCAGAGACTCAAAGGAAGCTGAGCCCAAAGTATCAAAAAGCATTAGTTTCATAGAAGCCAATCATGGCATTTCTTGGTCCATTTACTGAGCTGAGTTTAATCCAATCAGCATTATTGTTACAGGGTTGGTAAATTAAAATGTTCCATCCAGACAAAAGAGAAAGACTATATATTCCTAGACTCCCTCTAAATATAACAGGAGAGTAGTGTCCCAGCTGCTGGCAACTATCTTACAATCATGGGTGAAGCTATGGACAAAACAACTGGAGGGGAAAAGCAGAATGGAAAAGAGAATAACCACAGAGAACCAGTGAGAAAGTGTGAGTTAACTATATTCTATCAGTTTTACCATGCACTTCTTTTTAGTAGAATTAAAATATTTCTTTTTTGTTTAAGACAGTTGGGTTGGTGGTATCTTTTTTTGTTATTAGGAACCATCTAATTGATTCAGGAAGTCCAACTCTTAAGACACTTAAAAAAGCTAAATAATACAAATTAGATGACTTGCAATTGCAAGGAGTCAACCAAGAAAAAAAAATCTTGAAGCAGTGTTTAATTTGCTGTTTTTTCTATCTCCTTACATACACATGTAGTTTTCAAGAATAAGCAAGTTATTTTGACTAAATACAGGTGATGGCTTTACAATCTTTTTAAGATGGAGAGAATAGATTTTTGAGATTTTTTAATCAGTGACAATCACATCATGTAAAACATACTAAAAAGTGCAACTGAGTTTTTAATATATAACTTCATACAGATTTTTGTTTGCTTATAAGTAAATAAAGATTTCTCATCCTGGTTCAGAACTAATGGCATTTCCATGACTGCTGGTGAAATTCAGGGCCACTGAATTCCCTCTTCTGCAAGCTGCACTTTCATCTCCTTTGTCCACTCTCAATTCTATTTGTCTTCATAGAGATATTGACTCATTTAAGAGGGTGTTGTCACTTAACAGTCTATTGCTTGGATTTGACTTTATTTTATATTTGGACATATAAAGCTTTCTCTATTTTTTAAATAAATTCAAACTTGATTTCTTCTATAGCATCTAAGTCTTATTTCTATTTAAGGTAGTCTATTAGTCCCCAATTTTAAAAATTTCCATAGACTTTCTCTTAAATCCCTGGTTTAAGAGGATTGTTATTTGGCTTTTATTGTATACCTTTAATCAATCTGACATTTGCTTAGGTATGTCATAAGAGGCAAGGTTCTAAGCAGTTAGACTAACACCATATTTATTAAATATCTTCTTTGATCCTGACTGAGCATCCTTTCGGTGACAGAGCAGAAGGAACATGGGTATATTTCCAGCTTCCAGGGGTGCATATCTGATTAGATATTAGACGCTAATCTCAGTTTCATTTTAAGTAACCTATGGTTTCCATCTGGAAATGTGTATAATTTTTCTTAATCCATGAAAGTCTGTTTTGTTAATTTTTCCTGGGACTCAAAGGTCCTTAGAGACATGTCAGAGACATGTCTTTTTTTTCACCTCAAGTATACTTATTTGTTCAATTATTACTCCTCATTCTTTTCCCCTTGTGCTACAATTTTTTAAGGTCGATCTGGACCTTCCCTTGGATTTTATTTATTCATTTCTGATTTCTGTCTAAAGTTTTACTCAATGTTATAAGACATTTATTCAGAAAGCCAATTTTATTCTTGGTAGTGATCATTTCCATTTTCTTCACTAAAATTTTAAATTGTGACCTTTTCAGTTTTTAAACTTTCTTTCAGCAAGCCTTTTGCTGTTCTTATTGTAACTGCTTCTCCCTCAGAGTCTTCTGACAATGAACTTCTCTCTAGCATTTCAATGAGTCCTCTTCAATGGAGCCACATGCTCTATTAGACTTAATGTCCTTTCATCAAGGCCCTAATGACCTAGTAGCATATGAGCCACTTATTTGCCTGTAAAGCTTGTATGGTCCCAGATGAAGCCCAGGTTATACTTCTGGGAACTCCATAGCAGCAGCAAACCTAAAATTAGCGCACCACATTTACTGTCCCTGTTTTTGGGGACACTAAGCAACAACACACACAAAACCATGACCCCCTCAGCACATAGTCCCTATCCAACTCAGCCTGGAAAAGCCCTCATCTGTTTCTGACCAAGACCAAGAGAAAAAGCAGGCCTGACACTAGATCTTTTCAGAAAGCCTCAAGGAGAGGTAGTCTTCCCTTGTAGGGATCCTATTATAGCACAATAACCATCCTTGAATCCTAAGCTGCTCATTCATTCCCTCCCCTGATATGTAATGGGAACTTAATAGCATGAGCCATCTGAATATGTCCTGAGAGACTTCTAGGTGCTGGTGATTGATGAAAGCAGAATGGTCCACTGTACTCATACTCATCAGAGGTTACAGAAACTTGAGTAAAGGAGTAGGAATGAGGGAGAACCAGCCGTCTTCTCAGAATGCTTTCCTTGCCAGTGAAATTTCCTGTTATGGCAATTTCAATAGCATATAATAAGTGTTTCTGATTCCCTTGGAAATCCTAACATTATAGACAGGGTGGGACAATAATCCAAAAACCTGCAAGAATTATAATTCTATTAATCAATTACTTTAGTTATGTATTTTGATTGGCATACCTGAATGATTTTCGGCAATACATCAACTCCATTTTTAGTGTTCTGTGTTGCAGTTAGATACTTTTTTTCCAAAAAGAATGTTACAACCCACTTAATAAAAACCACACGAGCTGCCATGTATGGAATTTTTGTACTGTAAATGCTTTCATTATCTCGAGTTGTAGTAATGTACACTGGCTTTGGTCTCAATGGGGGATGTCTGGCAGAAAAATAAACAGAGTATTGATTAGGTTAGTTATCTGTATAGCAACTAAGAATGAAGATGCAGAAATAGCACCTTTTCGTAGGCTCATTGCTAACTGTCTTGCAATCTGACCAAGAAGAGGGGACTGTTATTGTCTATATACAGCTATGGAAAAATTAAGCTAATAGCTTTTTTAATAAATTTGAGAAATTATATGGGACTATAATACAATCTGGTCACATACCTAATTTAATCTCATTTTCTGACTGTAACATGTTAAAAGTATATAGGCACTTTAGAAAAACAATCTTTTTAAGTATTTTAATATCCAACACAGCACTGACTAAACCTACTGAACTTAAGTTTTTTCTACCCTTTTCCCTCTAGATGAATCCAAGGAAACAGAATCCATATAATATATTTGATGTCTAGGAATTCAGAACATTTCATCTTTGAGATATAAGATACCACATCTTCCAAAGAATTAACAACGAGGTCCATTTATCATTCTTTAAATTCCTTCATCAATATGAAAATCATATGGTACCAGATTTAATATATTACTTGCCATAAATCCAACTCTCTCTCTTAACTAATTTTTGTACTCCTGGAGTATCTGAACGAAGCAGAAAAGATATTTTCAATAAAAAATTTTCAACCTAGTAATAGTAACAATGTACGGTGAATATAAACTAAATTGAAGAATCAAGAAAATTTTTTTAAAAATCCACACATAACATAGCTAACAAAATAGAACCCTAGTATGACTAAAATTCATTTCTATATCTTTCCAAATGTACCAAGCTCCAGCTACTCTCCCTGTGCCTGAGTGTGTGCACATGTAAGTGCAACCATATGTGTGTATGTACACAGATAAACATGCACAGAAAAGACAAATGAATTAGTTGGTCATGTCCCCTAGTTGGAGTAATGCTCCTAATAACCTTTTCTCCTCCAAAGCTATCTTGAATATTCATGAACTAATTTCAGCAAGTCATCATGGGAAGAGCTCAGAAGTTCAGTCCTTTCTGGGTTTAGATCCAAAGCAAAAATCTTCCCCAACAGCTCCATTTCTCACACCACACTCTGACCAGATGTCCTTGAAATGACTTTTCTTGTCAAAAAGTCCACTCATCACACATTGCTCTGTGCAAACAACATCATTGTAACTGAATCCTGCAAATGCTCTCTTTATGCTTTCTTGCATAGATCCCAGAGTTCAAGGGTCAGGTCATGACTTCCTGAGACATCCATGCATTGTCCAGCAGGAAATCAGCAGGGAACACTTTCCCACTGTGTCCTGTGAGCATGTGCTATAATCAATAATCATCCACAGTCCAGATTCAGCTTCCAAATTATTTGAAGTTGTAAGCCCTAGTACTATCAAATGAATCCTAATGTTATATATAACCAAAAAGAACCAATAAAAAATAGAAAAAGAAAAAAATGAAAATTCAATGCTTGGGGCTGGGGATGTGGCTCAAGTGGTAACATGCTTGCCTGGCATGCATGGGGCACTGGGTTCGATCCTCAGCACCACATAAAAATAAAATAAAGATGTTGTGTCCACCAAAAACTTAAAAAATATTTAAAATCTCTCTCAAAAAAAAAAAAACTCAATGCTTGTAATTCCAGCATTACTACCAGATAGGGAGCCTTTGAACTCATATTTGTCTCCAAATGCTTCCCATAACTTAACATTTCCATTCACCTGTGGCCAGTAATAGGGAACCTGCCCTGAGCTGCACAGGATTAACTTCCCCATCATGTGCATCAAAGACACATAAGGCAGTAGTAGTTGGTACCCTCATATGTTTACCAGAGCCAGGATGAGTGCTCACATTGTCTTGGGGGACTGGAAATGGAGAGACAGAGCATCTCCTAAAGGTATAAGTGATAGAATCCAGAAGACCTCCAGCGGGCTGTGAGGGTCACTTAGCAGCTGCTCTGCTGATAGCTTGCACAGGGGAGATCTCCTCTGTGTGCTCTGTCCCACCCACAATGACTTCAGTGTCATCATCCTGTTCAATGGGCAGCGGTTCCTTTGTGGCTTCGGCAAGCTCTTTCTGCAGCCAGGCCTGCTGTCTCCTGGAGTCCCTTTCCTTCTCTGCATTGAGGTGGCTGGCTTCCTGGGCCTTGTTGGCCATCTGCCTAGTGACTGGCTCCTAGTTCTCTGCAGTAGTTTTCCTCAGGTTCTCCTCAAAGACAGTAAAATGACCTTCATGGCATCATATTTGTCCTTCAAGGTCTGGTTGGATATGTCAACATTCCATGTGCCACTGTGTCCAGGAACTGCAGGATTATCTCCCCAAAGACTCTCTCTGCATCCAGTTACAGCACCTCAGCTCCTCTGCAAGGTGGCATGTCAGCTGGAGATGCCAGCAACACTGAAGCCTGAAGAAGTGGCATGTTGCCACAGCACCTAAGGGACTCCTATCCTAGTGGAGGCCTGCGACCACAGCATAAGGGGACCAAAGGAGACAGGAAGGAGAGCAGCCCCAGAGATCAGCTCCAGACACAGGTGCTCCCAATGCCATGTCCATTTTGTAATTTTTTGAGATTTACTTTTTCTTTTTTTTAAATTCCAAGTCTTTTTTAAATAAAACAAACATAACAGTGTAGAAACCTAAATAAACATTTCTCCCTCAAAGTTGTTACATCCTTAGTTCCCAACAAAACTCTCTACTATTGGAGACAGTATTTGGAATTCCTCTTTGGGGAAGAGCCTTAAAAGGCAGTTTATGAGCCACATTAGAAACTATCCTTTCAAATGCTGGGCTTTTTGGAAACAGAAAATCCACAGTCAGAGGATGACACTGGAAAAAATGAAAGAGGTGCTGCAGCTTTTGCAGAAATTCCTTAAAGACCTCTAGCAAGTTCTGAGTAATAACACAGCCACTGGAGAAACGGGTGGGCACCCTGCCTGGACAGCCACTTTCAATGGGGAGAGCATTCATTTGATAGAAAAATTCTGTTGTCTGCTTAAAAAAAGAAAAAAATCAGCCACACTCCTTTATAGTCACACTTGCATTTGATTAAAAAAAGATACAACACTCACACATGGTTCTTATATGAATTCTAATTAAGAGACAATACATTCAGAATTATAGCACTCAGAGATAATTTTCAGAAACTATAACAGCTTCGTTGCCACTTAAGGGGTACATAGGGTGCAGCTGTTTACCTGAATGTATTCTTAAATAAGTGACTACTACCACTCTAATTTTCCTAGTTGTAGCTCTGTTACAGGTTACTGACCGCAAGTTCATGTTCCAGATTTCCTTTGCCAACAGATTAATTACAAGGGAGCCACCCCAAAGTCTTAGGGTGAATTGGGAAAGGGCCGGTTAAATGAAGAAACAGGCCATTCCTTGGTAAAAGTTTGTAGTTTTCTTTCCCAATACATCTTCTTTTTATTGAGAACTTCCATTTTTATCCTGTGTTCCTCCTCTGCCATCTCACACTCTCGCTCTATCTGCTGGATTTTGGCCACATGCACCTCATTCATTTGTATCAGCTGCAGTTGTAAGATGGACATTTGTTGATGGTGTTCTTCCTCATGCATCTTTTTTAAAGCACCTTCCTGAGAGGTTTTGCTCCTGTAGTTTTTATTGGCTGTTATTCTGACAGCTGAACACGAGGGTTCAGGTTGAGAGGTCCCCTCACATACCGGAAAATGTATGAACTTTTTCTCATCGTCGCACAGTTCTCTATTTGAAACAACAAATGATTCTGGGGCTGCGGCATCAGGATGGTACTCGGGCTCCTCCTCGGGCGGGCTCTGCAGAAAGTACAGCTGCCCGGGCAGCATGCTGGCCATCTTCTCCTTCCCCAGGACGTGGGTGCTCAGCAGTGGGCTGACGCTTCGCTTCACTTTCTCCTTTCGTGGGCCATAATTTTTTTGGTCCGAGCCTTGGTGTTCTCCCAGCACTTCTTGAGCTGTTTGAAATCCCGCAGCGACACGCTGGGCTGAGAGTTGTATTCGTGGGCAAGCGCTTGCCAGGTCCGCTGCTTGAGGGCGATAGTTCGGGCTTCGCTTTTCTTGCACTCCAGCACATATTTGTGCTTTTCTACCAAAGCAAGCAAGATGCTCTTTTCCCACTCTGAGAAGTATTTGGCAGGTTTTATAATTTCGTTGTTTTGCATTTTCCACTCTGTTTCTCTGGGCAGTTAGCTATCCTGAGGGGGTGGCGCGGCGGCCGCGGAGACCCGGGGAGGGGCCGGCGAGGCGCGAGCGCGGCGGCCTCGACTCCTCTCGCGGGCTGAGCGGCCGGGAGGGCCGCGGGCTCCGGAGCGCCTGGCGCCGGCGGCGCGCCCCCTGCCGGCCAGGCCCCGCCGCGCGCGCCGCGGCCACAAAGCCCGAAGCCGCCGCCCCGTCGCGGGCCGCCGCCGCCTGCCGGTCGGTAGGCGCCCTTGGGATGACTGAGGTGCTTGCTCAGCAGTAGAATCCTTGACTAGGCTTCACAAGGCCCTGGGTTTGATCACCAGCACTGAAAAAAGTGATACTAGTTATAAGTTTTAATAAAACATTTAAGTGTGGTTTGGGCATTTTGTGACCAGGATCCTTCTGACCTCATATTATGGGTTTGGCTGTATCGTATATCCAGGGAATGCTATCAGAAAACTTTGGATAAGGTTAGTATTATTTCTTTCTTAAATATATGACATAATCACCAATGAAGTCATAGTTTTAGAGTACATTTGATATGTTTTTATAAATTTGGTTACTATCACATGTATATATACTTATTCAGATTTTTCACTTTTTTCTGGTTTTTTAAAAAAAATGTTGTCATTGAATTAAATGTTTTTTATACAATAGAACCTTACAGGAAGATACACAATACTACATTATTGTAGTACATTAGGATCTATTGAGATGGTTTTTGTATTTGGTATTGCTTATTGCGCTTCTCTCTCTTGCTTGGTCTTGCTCTTTAGCTTTTTGAAGAATCATTTTCCATTTTATTCTTTTTCTTTATGGTGTCATCATTTTCTCTTTTATTTTTCCTCCTATCTTTATTATTTTCCTTCATCCATTTACTTTGGCTTATTTCTTTTCTTTATTTGTAGCTTCCAAGGTGGGAGCTTAAGACATCCTTGATTTTATGTGTCTTTTTCTAATGTAAGCAGGTGGACGTAGAAATGCTCTTTTAAGATCTTCTTCATCTACCTACTACTGCTGTTGCTTGGTTGAATCTCAGTTATCCTTCAGCTCAAAATAATTTCCAATTTCCCTTGTAATTTTTTTAACACACATGTATTTTAAAAAGTAATACACTACTCAATTCCAAAAGGTTTGGTTATCTTTCAGATACTTACAATTTTGACACATAATTTAATTCTGTTGTCAAATAATATACACTGAAAAAAATTCTTAAGAAAATCTTGAGACTCACTTTATATTGTATGAGTTAAATTGCCAACACTGTGACAAAATACCTAAGACAAACAACTTAAAAGAAGGAAAAATATGTTTAAGCAAATGTTTTAAAAGGTTAAATCCATGGATTCTTTGCCCCTTCTCTTTGACCTGTGGTGAAGCTAAACACTTTGGTCCGAGTCATGTGGTGGAGCAAAGGTGTTCACATCATGGTGTGTGGGAAGTGAGAGAGCAGAAGAGGTCCAAGTCCTTATTGCCTCCTTCCAGGACATGCCTCCAATGACTTTACTTCCTCAAAATAGGTCCCAGTTCCCAAAGTTTCCACCACTCCTAATAGTGCCAACGGTGAGGGACCCAACATTCAGCACTTAAGTATGTGTGGAAAATACAAGATTAAAACTATAACCAGGATGTTCCTTACAGTTTACTTTGGTGAATGTTCCATGTAATCCTGAAATGAATGTTTCTTCTCTATCTGCTAGATATAATAATCTAAATACCCTTGTAGTATTTAAATCTTTTATAGCCATACACACTTTTTTCTTTTCTTGTACTTGTTCTACCTTTTACAGACAACAAATGTTTATAACTCTATATGTGATGGTAGATTTCCTTTAATTCTTGTCATTTTTCTCTACACGTATTTTGAAACTCTTATATTAGTTGCACACACTTTTATGAATTGCATGTTTTCTTAAAATATCAATTATAATTTTAGTCTAGATTATAAATTTAGGACTCTTCTGGTTTAATGTGGTGATGAACAGATGGAGAGGAACTGGTGGGTTCCAGCTTTCCCTTGCTCTCCTCCATTTGCACAGAGCTCTCCTTCGTGACTGCTGCCAGCATAGACCCACAGTGGCATGAAGCCCATACCCAGATATCTGGGTGCAGAACCACAAAGGAATAACTCCCTAGGTGAGTCCAGCACTTCTTTCCTTGAGGTCACACTTGAGTTAATGGACATATCAGCTCTATGCATTACCTTCATTACCTTCTCAGTGGTTCTTCTGACTCTCCAACTCCACTGTTCAGATTCTCTCTCCCACAATTCTTCCTCTAATTTTTGAAAATGTTATTTTCTGAGAAAGTAAAAAATGTAATATTCTAACTGGTATTTATGAAAAAAGAAGGAAAACACACATTAGTATTATCAAGAATGGCATGGAATATCATTAAAGATCCTAAAAATATCAAGAGCATAATATGGAAATTGTATAACATTATGAACTACCCTATCATATAAATTCAAATGTGGATTCATTTCTTGAAAACCCCAAGCTACTAAATTAACTCAAAATGAAACCATATTAATAATAAAAAATAATCTCTATGTCCATATTAGTTAACTGGATAATTTTGTTAACAACTAAAGAAGAAACATTATAAAAGTTACAGAATTTTTTTTTCAGAAAATGGAAAAGGAGGAAATATTTCATGATTTATTTTGTGAAGTCAGCATGACCTTAATACAATACTAAAGAGATCCCTGCTTTCTAAAAGAAACTTAACCAAAGAACCCCAGAACCTACATATCAATAACCCTCATGAACATACATGCAAGTTTGTAATTAAAGTATTAAAAATTAATTCCAGCAATGTACAAAATGAGCAATACAATAAGTGGGTGTGGTTTTTTTTTCTAATGTGAATTCAACTGCATTAAAGTACACACCAATAACTGGTGAGACATTTTTTTTCTGCCTGTGTAAAGATTAGTATTTGGGCCAGGCCTGGGAAAGAAGATCCATCTTCACTGAAGTGGGTACATATTATTCAATTCATCCACAGTCCCATAAAAAATAAAGATAGAGAGCTGAGCATGATGGCTCACACCTGTACTCCCACTTCTTGAGAAGCTAAGGCAAGAAGATCTCAAGTTCAAGGCCAGCCTGGAAAACTCAGTGAGACCCTGTCACAAAATAAAATAAAATAAAATAAAAATGGTTGGAATGTGCCTCGGTGGCAGATTGCTTGCCTAGTATATAGAAGGCTCTGGGGTCATTTTCCAATACTGCAAAGAATAATAACAGCAATAATAATCAAGATGGAGGAATAACTAATTCACTTTGTCTTCTGGAGCTGGGACAGTCATCACTTCAACTCTGCAGTGAAAGCTCCCCTGCTTCTTAAGCCTGTGGACTCAGACTGAATTACATCTGGTGCTCCAGCTTTGATGGCACATCATGGGACTTCCTGGCCTTCACAATTGTGGGACAAATCTCATAATACATCCTTTTATATCTATATATCTTATTGGTTCTCTTTGTGGGGGGAGAAACTCCCTAATTGCTGGGTTAAACCCAGGGATGCCTGACTGGCTCTCTGTAAAATAGTCAATTGTTGTAATTCACTATGTTGATAGTTAAATACTAAAACTACATAATAATAACAGTTGGCATAGAAACTGTATTTGACAATATGTATTGCACTACCCAATTTTAAGACTCACTATAAAGCCACAGTTAACAAGATATTGTACTATGGGCAAAGGGATAAACACATAAATGAAAATAACAAAAAGATTAACCTACACAAAGAGGGCCCCATCAGTATGGTCAATTGATTATTGACAAAGGGGCAAAGGCAATTCATTGAGAACATCTATTGGTGATAAAAAAAATAGCATATTAGGAATAGAAGAAAAACTTATCAAACTGATAAAGGATATCTATGAAATGGATTAGCTAACATCACAGTCATCATATTTCCTGGGGAAAACCAAATGCCCTCCCCTCACACTGGTAAAAAGGCAAAGTGGCCACCCTCACCAGTCACATCAGCATTCTATGTCAGTCCTAACCAACGAGATAGTGCAGAAGAAGAAAGGCATCCATTCTGGGAAAGACAGAGATAAAACTATTTCTATCACAGATGATATGATTGTCCATATAAAATATCCCAAAGATTCTGGGTAAAAAAACTCCTCCAAATATTAAAACTAATGAGCAGGATTAGCTAAATTGTAGGATGCAATGTACACAAACAAAATTCAAATGTATTTCTATTAATAGAAATATATACATAACTAGAAAGCAAACTTTTGAAATCAATATCATTTAAAATGGTTTTCCCAAAATGAAATACTTCAAAAAAAATATAAGAGTGTATAAGTGGCAAAGAATTTTAAAAGGATAAATGAACACCTAAATTAGGAGATATAATGTGTTTATGGGTTAGAAGACCCACAGAGTAATAGCTGAGTGATATCTGTACTCACCGAAGGAAGAAAAGCTGGGGCATGATGGCTCGAGCCTGAGAAAGGGCTTCCAAATCTAGGGCGAGTTGGGACTTGTTCATTACTGTGGTTCCATGCAGTAATGGTGAGCACTCTGGACACTTTAAGTCCAACAATCAGCGTTTAATTCTAGGTGGAAACTTTTGTCTAGTTGGGGTAAAGCCCATTTTCTCTCACTCCTTAAGTGAGACTTGGTTTCCCCTCCGAGTTCTACTTGAAGGGACAGGCAGGATTCAGAACAGGGAAAGAGGCTGCTTAAGACAGTGGCTGCTCCCTGAGTCCTCCATGGTACCCTGCTGCTTGTCCATTCAGTCCTGTCCCCCAGTGATGTCCCCTGGCTCCTCATTAATTCAGGTGCCCAAGGCCACAACCACTGGAAAACTGGATACATCAAATCTGGTTGTCCAAGCTTGGGACATCCTGTCCCCAGTGACTCTGAGGGCTCCATGCTTGCTGGCACTGGAGGTCTCCACCCCGTGGCCAATGGGCCCCATGACCCTGCAAGACCCCCTCTGTCCTCAGGTGACCCTAAGCCGCTGACCACCAAATCCTTCGCCAGGACACCTGCTTCTATTTAGACTTATTGTCCTATTTCCGTACAAGTAGAAAATACTTGAAATAGGAAAAGGTGTTCCTAGGCTCAGAGGTGGGATGATCAGACTCAGTTTCCAGTCCTGGGTTCAAGCGGTTGGGAGCAGTTCAGTCAGTTACTTAGATTCTTAACTGTCACCCACTTTTGACCTGAAGAACCGCGCGCTGCCCAGTGTCTATTGAGGCCAGTAGGGGGCGCAGGTGCCAGGGTCTTGCGCCTCAGTGTAGGGCATCCCAGCGGAGTTCGTCCTGGGAGAAGGCGAGAGGAGCCTGAGCAGCTCAGGGGCGCCCCCAGCATCGCAGGGTTGCTCCTCGCTTCTGCCAGGCTCTGCTCTGTGGAGGCGCCTTGGAGACCATGAAAAGTTATGGCGATTTCCTCCTCTTCACGGAGAAAGTTAGGAGAGGACTTGAAAGGAGCTTCCTGTCTAGTTAAAATGTTCCCCACCTGGCGCTAGACAGGCTTTTCTTTGATTTTTTTTTTTAATTTCCCTGGAAAATGGTTGCTTTTTGGAGGGACGCACTTGGGAGCATCTGAAAAGAAAGAGTTGGGAGCCTTGGATGGTCGTGTAGGGAGGGGATAGCATCAGAAAGGAGAAAGAAGAGGGTCTACCAGCAAGGAGCCAAAATGGTAGTTTTCAGTTGCTGGGTTTGGTTTTTCTTTTTTTTGGGGGGGGGTGGGTGTAGGGGGGTGAGTATCAGGGATTGAATTCAGGGGTACTCGACCACCAAGCCATGTCTTCAGCCCCATTTTGTATTTTATTTAGAGACAGGGTCTCTCTCAGTTGCTGAGGCTGGCTTTGAACTCCTGATCCTTCTGCCTCAGCCTCCCCAGTTGCTGGGATTGTAGGCAGGAGCCACCACTCCTGGCAGTTGCTGGGTTTGAAACACCAGATTTGCCCAATATATATGTTTGTCTTGTTTATGGAACATCAAAAAACTTAAACTGAGCCATAAATGGAAAATGTACCCCCTCACACAGCTGTGAAGGTAGGAAGCCTGGAGTGTCCTATTCTGCCAACCCAGAGGGTATCTCCTCTCCATATTGCATCTATTAGTATCCTGTGAGGACAGTGCCCTTTGGTTTCATTGTCCATCTGCCTCCACTATCCACTACCAGCTGCAGTTCCAGGGCTGGAGATTGATCCACAGTTGTCCACCCAGTTGTCTTGCTTGGCTAGGCTAAGTGGACACCCTTCCTGGAATCACATATGAAGTGTACTCCTTTGGGGGTAGTGGGCCAACCTCAGGACTACTGATTGATCATGACTTTTATAAGAACAGGCAGTAATTAGCAGGCTCTTAAGCTTTTTACAAGAGTGGGACGATGCTGGCAAAGTCACAAGGAATCACATCCTCAACAATTTCATTCAAACTGACCAAGGCATGACTTCCCCTGAATTGAAGCAGGAGTTTTCCCAAGGATCCAGCTTGTTCCTTGTAAGCTTGATCCTGCCTTAGAAGCAGGTAGCCTTGGCTGAGTGGTGGAAACAATAGAAAATTTCAAAAGAAAAAGAGAACAGTTTTAAGGGAGCTTTTCTCTTGATATTCTCTAATATTTTAGAACAGAACATTTGATGATTAAAAAAAAAAAGCCATGTCCTCAGCCCCATTTTGCATTTTATTTAGAGACAGGGTCTCACTCAGTTGCTGAGGCTGGCTTTGAACTCCTGATCCTTCTGCCTCAGCCTCCCCAGTTGCTGGGATTACAGGCATATCCCCAAAATCAAGGATTCCATCGACTTCCATATTCCCAACTTGTAAATGTGTCCCCAGTCTGACCTCTATCTCTTTTTTCTCCTATCAGAGTGGAAGCTGGTATTCTTTCTTAGGAATAATTCTCATTTGTTCAACATTTAAATCCCTTCCCATCTCCTCAAGGACTTTATTTTTTCTCTCCTGTAGTGTTCCCCTTTGCCTCATTACCAGCTTTTTTCATCAGTATTTTGTATGCTGGAATCTCTTTTGCCTTAAAAATAAAATTAAATCCATGCCTCAAACGTAAGTTGCACCCAGGTCCTGCCCTTCATAGTGAAGCTTGTTGAAAAGGCTAGTTACTCTCCCTGTCTCCACATGCTCTCCTGGTTCCTCCTCTGCCTACTGCAGTCTAATCCCTGTTGCCCCGACTCCACTGATGCTGGTCTGGTCAAGATTACCAATGGTTTTCTAATTGTGGAGCCCAGTGACTACATCCTCATTCCTTATACATGACCAGAGTGGCATTTTTCAATCAAACTTTCCCACTTCTCAAAACACTCTTCCCTGGGTTTCTGTGATGCCAAGACTCTTTGTTTCTCCCTTTTTTTCTTCTTTAAGGGAATACTTTCCCTTAAATGTAGTTGTTCCTTGAGACTCCATCTATTTTACCTCTTCTCTGCTCACACTATCAAATTCTCCCTACGTGGTCTCATGCGTTTTCATGATAATTTCCTTCTGGAATCTGGGCTCCATATTTATATACCCAGCTACTCTCTCCACTCATGCCTCAGGATGACTCTCATATTTCTGGCTTGGGAAACGAGGTGAATGGGAAGATAACATAAAAAAGAAGCAAGTTTAGGTGTAGTTAAGTTTGATTTGGGACATGCTGAGTTTGAGGTTCCTGTGTTCAGGAGCCATGTAGGCAGAGCAAGACTGAAAGCAGATTTGGACATCTTTGAGGTGGTTTGTATTATGGAAAGATCTGGGGGTATTCTTGGTCTGTCTGCCTGTGGATTCATCTCAGACCATTTCATTTATTTTGTTTTGTTTGGCAGGACAAAGGATTGAACCCAGGGTCACCATACCACTGAGATATATCCCGAGTCCTTTGTATTTTTTGTTTTGAAAAAGGATCTCATTAAATTGTCAGAGCTTGCCCTTGGACTGTATTTCTCCTGCCTCAGTCTTTCTGGTAACTGGCTTATAGGTGTACACCACTACTCCCAACTCAGACCCTTTTATTATTGGGTTTTCCCCTAGCCTGAACTCCCTTTTCTTCTGAAACCCCCCTCCTTATTTAACTAATTCATACTCCTATATTCAGACCTCAATTTAAACATCAGTTTTTAGAAAGCCCTTCTCTGAGGCCCAGACTACTTGAGAACCTGAGGTTCCCATTACCTGTACTCACAGCCCTCCCTCTGTCCTAATAGTCATAACATTTGATTATTACTACCTGGTCAATATCTCTTTCACCCCCACTGAGAGACCAGGAGCTGCATCTGTCTCCTTCATTGTTCAGCTCTGCATTTCTCTTATCTAGGAGGGCTGGCACTTGTTTGCTGAATAAAGGAAAGAATGAACCAAAGAGTCTGCAGCTGGGCAGGACTAAAGACTTAATTAAACAGAGCTGTTTTTTCCTTCCATTTAAGTTACTGATAAAATTATTAAACAACCTGGTGTGGCGGCACATGACTGTAAACCCAGCTATGGGTGTGCTGGGGTGGAAAGATCACAAATTCTGGGCCACCTGGGTGGCTTGGTGTGACCTTTTCTCAAAATGGAAAGTAGGGTTGTCTGGAGATGTGGGGATGGAGCTCCGTGGTAGAATGCTTGCCTGGCATGCATGAGGCCCTGGATTTGATACCACCAAAATAAACTTTTTAAAAAGTAAAAAGGGCTGAGGATATAACTCAGTGAGAAAGGGCACCTACTTTTTTTTTTTTAATTATTGATCAGATTCAGACCTAGAACACAGACCAAAGGGAATATCAGAATATGTCTCTAGGTTCACCCTAATATCGTCCTTTGGTGTGCATAAAAGAGTTGCCACAGTCTGGCTGGGCACAAAATCACAAGCCACTCAAGCAGGAACAAACTTTATTTCCAAAACTCCTTTGAACTCCACGCATGTGGCCTTCTCCAGGGAACAAAAGACACCAACAGGAAAATCCCTCCTCCTGAAATCCCTCCTACCAACTTCCCCAAGCAATGGGAACTCTCCAGGAGTCCTGCAAGAGCTCCAAAATAACAGGCCTAGGAGGACAGCAGGGGTCCAATGTCCAATTGAATGCACATCTTAACATAATCATTATCTCAATGGCTTGCTGGCATCACCTTTCAACCAAAAATGCCATGCATCATTCCTACTTGGCTATGGCTCTTAGCAAAGAGGTTTAAAATAAAGGTTAAGGTTGGGGACATAGCTCCATGGTAGAGTGCTTACCTAACATCACAAAAACCTGGGTTTTAATCCAGCTCAGCAAAAAATTAAAAATAACATGTACAAATTACTAGTCTACCTCCCTACGACCACCCCACCCCTAGGGTTCTGATTTAACAGATTAAGTATAGGGCCCTGACCTTTTTTTCTAACAAGTGCTCCCAATAACTCTGATGCTATGGTTCACAGATCATGCTTTGAGAAATGTCAGTACCTGTAATCTGGCTTCTCAACCCTCAAGTCATGAAACTAAGCTCACCTTGGTTACCAGCAACCTCTGTGCAGCCAAATTTAGATTTCCAGTTTTCTTTCCTTGTTTTACTTAACATTTTCCACTTGAACACAGGGTGAGGAAAGTGAGGCGGGATCTCAGGTGCAGAGTCAGATCCTGTTTTTATGTAAAATGTTGATATTTGATTCATCATGAATTTTATATTAATTTGATTATTTTAAATATTGCACTGAAATATGATTTTATTGCTGAGGTGTTTTTTTTTTTTTATTTTGGTGCCCTTTACAGAGATGATTTACCACTGAGCTATATCCGAACCCCTTTTTTGGGGGGGTCTTGCTGTGTTGCAAGGACAAGCCTCAGGTTTACAGTTCTCCTGTCTCAACTGCCCAAGTCACTGGGATCATAGGTGTCTGCCATTGCACACAACTTTGGTGCCCCTTTAAATTCGAGATCCAAGGCAAGTGCTGTGCCTCCTTCACCTCATCTAGTCCAGCCTGATGGCCTCTGCCCCTTCTCAGCTCTCTTCTTCTTGTCCTTCTTCTATTGCTATTTCTCTTGTCTCAGCTGCAGAATTTCCTCCCACCCTAAATGTTAGTGTTTCCAAGGATTCTGTGTCCAGCCCACTTCCTTTCTTACTCAGTCATTGCACTTGTGCTAGGCATCCTCATTCTTCCCCATACCTCAGGTGCTAGTAATAGTGCCTTACATTTAGTGGACATTCAGCTAATGCTTATGCAATGACTGGATGAACCAGGCCTTAAAGGTACAGCTGTAGATTCACTTTCTATAGCCAGAATTCTGTATTATTTCCTAACTTTGGGAGGTGGGGGGAGTACTGAGGACTGACATTTATTATAGGTAAGAAAAAATGAACTTGGAAAGATTGAATAATTTACTAGTAAATAGGAATGGATCTGTCTGACCCAAAGCCCCTAGGCCATCTATTGTACTCCAGGATCTCCCACTAGGTAGGCAGTGCAAACCCACAACTCCACCTGCAACACCATACAGGGAGACCACCCACATCAGCAGCCTCGCCCACTCCCTATGTCTACAGGTAGAAAGGCCTGGCAGGAAGAACCTGGGCTAGCCTGCTCAGGTTCAAATCCCAGATCCACCAGTTACCTTTGGTAACTTCATGTTATACTCATGGAGTAAATGGAAATACTGACAGTGAGCACCAGAGAGCTGCAGTGAGGATTATATGAGATAATTCAAGCAAAGCAGTTAGCACACTGCCTAGTACTTGTTATCTACTGCTGATACTATGGCAACCTTCTAGTACTAAATAATGAAAATAATAGACCCAAAATATGTATAGCAAGTGACTATGAAAAGAAGACCAGTCTAGTACAGAGAGAAAAGATGGTGACAAAAGTTGGTTGGCCTAGCTGGTCACTGAAGAAAAGGAGAATGCACTGAGTCAGGAACAGGGCAGAGGATGGGGGAACAGGGAAGGGATAAGGTAGGGGTAAAGAGACTTCCATGTGGCTGATAACCTGGCCCCCAGCTATGGTGGCAACATGCAGGGGAGCCTAGCTCTAGAGCAAATGATGCTTTTGCAGTAAAGAGCCTTTCCTAATGAACCAATCTGTATTTACTTCTATTGGCATCCTTGGAACCAGGGTGCAGCAGAGACAATTTGACTCATTCCCCCACCCTTCCCCCAACAAAGCATTATTACATCCAACCCATTACATTAGCTCTTATCAGTCTTGGAAGCTCTCAGTCATCCTCCATGAGCTGTAATAATTTCAGCTAATATCTTAAAGTGTTCAAAGAGCCTGTGATATGTTATGAGCCTAGTAATTGTTGACTGGTTCCCTTTCTATTGTGGCTTGATTTTATACCTTGTATCCAAGCTGACACGTGCTCTGGGTGCTATATTATGATGAGACTTTTTGCAAAGGCTGATTTTTAAAAATAAACATTAAATATTGAGGCTGTTTTAAATCAAAGTTTAATTTTTCTACCATCTCTTGTTATTCTTATTAGGAAGCCATGCAGTTCTTCATAAGGATAGTAACCTCTAGTGTAAAACTTTGAGCAAGTACACAATTGAGAATTAATTAGGAAGTTAAAATCTAG
The DNA here is from genome assembly GCF_052094955.1 of Ictidomys tridecemlineatus. NCBI lineage: Eukaryota > Metazoa > Chordata > Mammalia > Rodentia > Sciuridae > Ictidomys > Ictidomys tridecemlineatus. Next base: position 118,197,133 of record NC_135487.1, read on the forward strand.
GATTGGGCCCAAAATAATGAACTATACTGAGACGCAAGAGTACAATGATCATGGCTTAGAGAGACTTGAGAAATTGACCCTCAGCTTTTTCCATGCACCTTTGATTGATGCAAGCATCCTTGCTCCCTAGGGAACCTGTCAGAGCCAAGTGGCTAAACTATCATGGAGGAACTTCCTGGATAACAAGGAATGACCCAGCACCTATCCTCTGTGTGCTGCCCCTTCCCCGTTAGCTCCTCTCAGATTAAAGGGTGCACTCCAGCTGCTTTGTTATCCTGGACCTGAAGGGTTACCCAGAATCAGGCACAGGATCTATTTCTCTAGGGAAAACTACCTTGAAAAGCATTCTTTGACTTGTGGTTCAGCTATATCACTTTACCTATGTTTAGAAAAGCTTTTCAGGTCAATTGGCATCTTCTTATCAGCTGTGGGCAGGTAAGATCCACTCTAGAGAAATTCCAGTCTCTCGTGGTATCCTGGGCATTCATACCACATGGGATTCTAGGTATCTGTAGGTGCCCCCTAACCTTCAAGGTGGGCCCAGATGTAGTGTCCCCCGGAAGTCTGCTCCAATTACTCCTCCATCCCATGTTCCTCATTGGCCTTTTACTAGTTAGTATCCTTTTGATTGAAAATTACAGAAAAGTAATTCCTGCTACACTCAGAAAGAAGAGATTTATTGGATTGCTTAACTGAATTACCCAGAGGTGGAAATACATATTTCAGACCTGACTAGACCCAGGGGTTCAAACACTATCATCAGTATTTGGTCCCACCCTCCCTCTTTCCCCTTAAAGTCTCCATCTGTCCTCTATATTCAGAAGGCTCTGTGTGCTGAGGTTCCCAGGAGCTCCAGACATGCACCTTATAGCTCAGCTATGCTGAAAAGAAACCAATCTTTTACATGGGTCCCAAGAACATTCTGACTTTTGAGCCTCATTGGATCAGCTTAGGTCACATGCCTGGCCCCAGACCAATTTCTATAGCCAGAAGGATGACATACCTGTCACCTGTTTACCCCACTAAAATCACATGACCAAGAATGGAGGAAGCATGAGTCCCCAAGGGACAATCAAGGTGCTATTACCAGCAGAAGGGGAAACAGAGGCTGGAAAGCCCCAAATAAAGAGATGTCCACTTCCTGCTAGAAGGAAGAATATCCAAAGTATCATGTCACTTTACCTATGGACGTTTCCAGGATAGGAGGCAAAATATGTGAGGAAAGGAACTTAGACTCCCTTAGGAGGTTAGTGTCAAGGAATTTGTCAAATGTTTTGTTTCAACTCTTCTACTCCCTGGACAGTAATTGGATAGAATTTCTTGAGGTCAGAGGTGTCCTAAAATTCTTAGAAATACTTGGACCAGAGAAAATCAAGGAAGAGGGCAAGAAGGAATCCACCAGCTTCTTCAGCTTATTTCAAACTCAGGAAGTTTGGAAAGCTATGGTGGCTACTGTGTGTGATGAGGTGTCCAGGGCTCCCTAGGAGCCTGGGTTAAATGCTGGCAGTACCTGCCACTCTATTTTGTGATTTCCAGGCTCTGTTTCCCCTTCTGCCGGTAATAGCACCTTGATTGTCCCTTGGGATTCATGCTTCCTCTACTCTTGGGTCATGTGAATTTAGTGGGGTAAACAGGTGACAGGTTCATCATAGGACTGATGCACAAGCAAGCATTTCATACATGGCTCAATTAGCTTCTGTCCATATCACCACCAGAAGACCAGACAAGATTTTTTTTCTAGCTGGGCACAGTGGTGCACATCTGCAATCCCAGCAGCTCAGGAGTCTAAGACAGGAGGATCACAAGTTCAAAGTCAACCTCAGCAACTAAGCAAAACCCTGTCTCTAAATAAAAATACAAAAAAGGAAAACAGAAAGAAAATGTATGTAACCACCAAAAACTATTTGTGTTTTTAGAGTTCTGGTTTTGAGAAACATAATAGGCAAGTGATCACTGATGATGTTGACAAATATTATTAATGGTAGCATTTTTAGTATGAAATTAGTTTTTATGTTTAGCTCAAAATAAATGCATCACACATTGCCAGAATTAAAACTAAAGATGAACACTTAGAGAAAAGGGTGGAAACACATTGTTTCCATCTCTTGGGAAACCAATAAGGCAAGTGCTGTAATTTGGCTTGTTTTTTTTTTTTTGTTTTTTTTTTTTTTTTGAAACAGGACTAGTCTAAGCAAACAAAACAAACCAAAAACCTCTCCCCCACTTTCCCTCTACTGTCAGATGTATCTGTCAGGACTGTGCCTGGCTAGATAGAACCCTCAAACCCTCCAATGCAAAATTAAACATAAAAAGGATTTGAAAATTTGAGAAAAACCTTTTGACCTGTTTATGTAAAAACCCTTTCCAAGGAGATTTAGTAAAGGTAACATCCATTGGCAGCTTAGTTGAGGTTTCTGCTGGGTGTGTTGGTGCATGAGCACACAGTTAATTCAAATGAGAGTCACCAGGGTGCAACTCATATTTCTGTTAACCACAGAGAGGTCTTAAAGTTGAATTTCAGTTTCAGCAGATACTTCAGATTTACCTGAGCAATATCAAAGACAATGTATTCATTATATAGTAGGCAGGTATAGATAACACCTTATGAGATCCCAGTCCTTTATACTCTCCCGAGTAATACTAGCCGAAGGATCAGGGATAGTTTTGCCCAAATCTTTTGACACTCTGCTTGCCCTTGGGTAATTGGTTGATATGTGAAGCATGCTTCAGTTCATCCATGTTCCCCAGGACAACTTCTCCCAACAGGATTTAGCCTATCTTGTCTCCCTGAGATGTGTGGAAGTAGTAGATACTCTTTGAGACCATATCAGCAAAAAATATGTCTTTGCCAAACATGTAGCCTGTCACAGGTGCTTCAGGCAGGGCTATGCCTAGAAGGGGACCAGGATCCCAGCAAAGTTGGTGGTCCTGCACCTGTGCACGCAACCTTGGATTGTGAAGCTACTTAAAGGGTTTGTAGTGTTGGCTCTCCCCTTTGCACTCTACCTTAGAGATATCCAAACTTCCAGGTCATAGGCATTGTGCCTGTGTGTTCCTAACATACTTCCTGATGATCTCTGCTTCTTCAGAGTCTTTGTCAACTACCTTAATGTCACTTTTGAGCTTCTTGTAGTTGACATCAATGGGGTCCTTGCTACTGTCATCAGATCCACCCCTAAGCCAACTGCAGGCCATCCCAATGTACAGGAAGTTGTCAGGCATTTGTACTTTGGCCTGCACACTGTCTGCATTGTTCAGGAGCAGGACTTTCTCATCCCATAGTCAAGGGGCATCAGGGTTTAGAAGCAATTTGGTGGGGGTTGGGGAGGTGTATCTGGGATTGAATTCAGGGGCATTTGACCACTAAGCCACATCTTCAGCCCTATTTTGTATTTTATTTAGAGACAGGGTCTCACTGAGTTGCATAGCACCTTGCCCTTGCTGAGGCTGGCTGGAACTCCCCATCCTCCTGCTTCAGCCTCTTGCACTGCTGGGATTACAGACATGTACCACCACACCCAGCCTGCACATATAAGCCAAAGAGTTTTAAATTTTCTTTTAAGTAGAGTCCTGTTTGGTGACAAGTTAACACTCCCACTAAATGAAATGAATAGATTTTAAATGGATATTAAAGAAAAGGCTATCCTGTCTTCAAGAAAGTATATAAACTTCTCCAAAAAACATACAATTTAAGACATGTCAAGTACAACCCACTGACAGTAAAATCTGATACTCTGTACACCTGCAGAGTTACACATCTGAATGACAATAAGCCTCCAAAATTAAAAGGCTGATGCTTGCTGAGTATCCAAGAAGCCTTCCAACAACACAAAACAATTCCCACTAATACTGAACAACAGTGCTTGTGAGCTGGGGCAGGATGTGGAGCAAGGTGCTGCGGGCCTGATGCCAAGATTCGCATGCCCATGATCTCATCAGGCATTTGCTGGAGAGACATCACTGATCATCTGAAGTGCAAGAGAGTATGAAACAGAACTGAGCCCAGGAGCGGAAAGCACATACTTTTTTGCATGAATCCCTCTGCTTGGTCATAGCTCTGAGTATCTAGTCCCCCAAGTTCACACTATCAGATTCACTGATTTTTTTTTCATGTTTTACATGAACAATAGCAATCTTTCAATAAAAATTAGTAACATTTCCATAGGAAAGGTCTCTAATTGAATACAAACTGTACAGATGATAAAACTGTCATAGATTGCATCATACACAAGTCTTTCTACATACCCACATTTTGGCAAAGAAGATCAAGGACATAGATAGAAAACCCAAGAAGGCAAGTTTTATTTGTGCCTAATTCATGCAAAATAGGGGTACCATCTTGTGGGTTTTGCAAAAGACCAGGAAAGTGATGCCTATGACACCCATCCCAACTCAGTCTTTAAGAGGTTAGGGAGAGGCCTGTGTAATCATGTAATGTTCCTTATTTTTCTAAAAAGTGAAAAAGATAATCCATGAAACATAAAAATATCTGATTTTGTGTTCTTTGTTTTTCTAAGATAAGTATATATCCTTGAGTACCTTCAGGGAAGTCTCATCATGTTTGACATGACATATAAAAACACTGTTTTTCTCCCGTATAAAAGAAGTGAATTTTGTAATCTTGACACTACACTGAGATAAAATAGTTTGGACATGACTTACATGTCCATTTAATATCTATTTAATAAAATTGCAAACTGTTCAGTAGAAAGTTTTCTGACTATATGATTGGCACTTCAATTTTGTCTTTTTTGTATAAATACTCAGTTTACCCTGATTTGGTTAATTTCTCTTCCACTGCTAAGCTGCTAGCCAAAAATTCTTGTCACTTGAAAAAAAGAACTCTCTTAATACTTCATTTACCTTTCATTCTTTTATTATTTATTTAGAACTTACTATATCCCTGGCTACATATATGTAAATATGTATAAGGTATGTTTTCTCTTGCAAGAGATAAACCAGCAGTGGAGGTGGTGTGTGCAAAAGTTGAGAGAAAGAGAGAGAGAGAGAGAGAGAGAGAGAGAGAGAGAGAGAGAGACAGAGACAGAGACAGAGAGAGAGAGAGAACAGATGCAAACCCCAGCTGTCATCCCCATGACAGCTCTGATTCTCCTTTCTGTGACAAGCGGCGGTCCTTAGGCCTCAGAGGAAACATTATAAGTGAGAAATAGAAAAAGAAATTACTTTGCCCTGAGCGGCCAGTGGAACCAAAGCAGAAGAGTGGAGCGCCCTTTTCATCTGCCTGAGGTGCAGGACCTGGGAACCTGCAGAGCTCTAGAGCCTTGGTCAGTAAGGACGTCTGGGCATGTGTCTTCCAAGGCACAGAGTTTACCCCCTTCTCCTCGCTGACTCTCACTGGCCTTCACCGCCCAGAGCTTGAGAGAGCTGAGCGCAGACAGTGAACTGCGCCCAACCAGCGCAAAGCGAGGCTGGACTCCCCGCTGCCCCACCTGCGCTCCGTCCCTAAGGCGGGGGAAGGCGTAGGCGGGGCGCCAGCTGCGCTCTTGGACTAGGGCGGAGCGCACAGCGCGGTAGCCTCAGGGATTCCGCTTTCCCCACTTTCGCTTCTGGACCCGCAGGGGGCGGGACTCCTTGTTAGACTCCCTTGCCACCTCCTCCCCTTCGCGCTGTAGGTCCCCCTTCCCTCCCACCTCTTCCCTGGTGAAACTCAAGTTGTTACATTGAATGACAGAAATGAGGTAACTCAAATTTGTTTCTTCCTGTTTATAATAATATAATGTCTGTGCTTATATTTAATCTATTGTGACTTTTAAATTTTACTTTATTGTGGTAAGAACACTTAACGTAAGATGTATCCCCTAGCAAACATTTAGGTATAGAAGACAGTGTGGTTAAGAAGAACAAATTTGTCCAGCAGATGTCAAGAATTTATTCAGCTTGCATTATTGACACCCTATGCCCAGTGAGGAATAGCTCATGTAATCTGTAGTTTTATTGCAGAAATAGGGAATATCACAGGGTCTGTGGATATGAACTCTGCCTGAAGTGAGTGCAGAGGATATCAAAACTTCATGACCACACTCCTGACTGTGTAATGAAGGTGGCTCAATTAACACCCATATTCCATACAGTTTTTTTTTCCTCCTCAATTTAAGGATCACTAGTGACAACATGATAATATGAAAATTGCAAGTATACTATTAAAATTCAACAATAGCCAAAGCAATTGTTTAGAGCTTTGACAAAGAATTTTTTTAAAGAGAGAAAGAGAGAGAGAGAGAGTTTTTTAATATTTAGTTTTTAGTTTTAGGTGGACACAACATATTTATTTTATTTTTATATGGTGCTGAGGATCGAACCCAGTGCCCTGTGTATGCCAGGTGAGTGCGCTACCACTTGAGCCACATCCCCAGCCCCAACAAAGAATTTTTGAGAGGCAATATGATTTTCACTGAACTAGGTTAGAATTACCTGCATGCTGATAGAGTATTTCCATTATTCAACCATTTGTAGGCCACTTAATTATGAGATAATAATAACAAATCTGAGGTAAATATACTTTATGTCCTAGAAATTTTTTGTAGTTACTTGTATTAGTCATGGTTTGCTTTACTGCACGTTCTTTTATGTATTATTTCCCAGTTTTTTAATACATGACAGGGATAAAAAAAGTGGGCCCACAGTTCAAATCTGACCTGTTATGAGTGTTTTTGTAAATAAACTTTTGTTAGAATAACCATGATCATTCATGTACATATTGCCTGCTTTTAAGCTTCAAAGTAAGAATGTAGTAATTAATACAGATTAAGTGGACTGAAAAAACTAAAATTTAAGCTACTTTTTCCCTCAAAAACAAGTTTACAAATACTGTATCTGTTACATGTACAAAATTTTGGATATGTTAAAATTTACTTCATATTGAATTAATTTATTGTACTGTGTTAAAGAGAAACAGGAAAGCAGATAAAATTAATCTAGCTTGGCTAGGATGTACGTGCTGTCTGAGAAAAGCATTGCTAAGGCAGCAGTTGTTTTAACATGACTGAGAGGTCAACAAAGGAAATAGGTTTATATTTATTAATATTGGAACCAAAATAGCATTTGTAGAAGAAAAATGATTGATGCTTTAGCATCCATACAAGGTAGAGTTACAGGAAATAATTTTTCCCCAGATGATTTATAACTTTGTTATGCAGAGACAGATGTCTTTGTAGTAAAAGTATTTCATATCTGGAAATGAGTGTTACAAATGCTATTTTTCCCCTTCAGCACAAGCTGCATGAACTGCTTCACAAGTTTGGTGGTACAAATACCGTTGAATATTGTACTTGCCCAATTAATGGCATGAGTTCTCTCCTTTTTGCCAAGAAGTCTAATATCAACTGTTTTGGACCTCACAAATTCCAGAATTCTATTAGTTTGGAGGTTTTTCCATTCTAAAGAATACACAAATGTAAGTTGATGAGCTCAAAGTATGCTGCACACAAGTTTCCATATTCAAATGCTTCTGGGCCCTATTGCTGGAAGTAGCTCTGAAATTTAGAGTCTCTGTGGGCTCTGGATGTTGACTCCTGAACTCTGTTCCTTTTATTCCCAGCAGGCTCCTTGTCCTTTTTCTACAATCATTTCTGCACAGAAAGGGACTAGTGGTCAGAGAAGCTTCAGTCAGAACACTGAAGGTCAAGTATCTCTGTCCCCATTCACAGAAGCGTGATTTTTCGTCACACTGTTGCATAATTGGGAGGACCACTCAGTTGACTTCCTAAAATAATACAATTTCTAAGGTAAAACTGGGCCCAGCTAGAGAAAGATGTGGGCGACAACTTTTTGTTTCTAATATAATACGTATTAACAACTTTACAAGTCATACATTTAAGTGTGGAATTAGTAAGAATTATAAGTAGTGTATGCTTTTAACTGTTAAATATCTTCCAAAGTGTTTTAAAGTTATTTTCAGTAATTTGAAGGGAAATACTGACATTGAGCTAAATTACCAAAATAAAGGAAACCATGTAAAGCTGAATAAGATGTCTTTAATAATTTAGTCACAAATACCTTGTGTAGTCATGATTTTAAATTGCTTCTTCTGTCTGTTATGCTTGATATTCTATTTAATCTCTCACCCTTACGCTATATAAACTGTAGTATTTTCATATCATAAATGAGCATAAAGACTATTTTGTCTCCATCTTATCATCATAATATTAGATGTCACTCACTACTATTGGCTATTCGTCCTTTTCTCTTCCCCTTGACTTCTGTGTTTTGTTGAAATGATATTCTTTTGGACATTCCTTTTTTAAAGTTTCTCAACATCCAGAATTGCTATGTATTTGGGAGCTTTGTTTGATCTATAGAACACAGAGATGTATTCTGAAAGTCCAGTAGGTAGAGAAAAGTTCCTGTATTAAGTGTCCCTGGCTTTTGTTGTTGCCTCATGTTCCAAGAGCTCTGATATCCAGTTTAGAATCCAGTTCGTGAAATAGAAAGACTCTAAAAGGGAAACTTTGTCCTAACATCAATATTCATATTTTCAAATTTAAGTTTGAAATTCCATATATGAAATTTTAAATTTAGTATCTGGAGTTTATGGCACGCAATTGGCAAACATTTTTTGTGCACTTACTGTGACAAAGTGCTTGGAATTCAAACATACAAGATATAAGACCCTCAGGTGGTGTGTGGTATAGTTGCATAAAGTGGCAAGCAGAAAAAGAATTTGTGCACGTTCTGTATCTGTTGGATGGGAATTAACAGAGTGCCATAGAATCACCTAGATAGAGCAACTGAGCAAATTGTAAGCACCAGTTATCAGAACATCTCACTGATAGACTCACTTTAGAAAGCTAGGTAGGAATCAGTCAGGCAATGACATGGTATGAGGCAGGAATTATAAGTCATTGGAAATGCCATATTAAGGAGTAAGGGACTGAAGGTGCACAGAAATACCCAAGCTTGACCATCTAGAGAACCCAAAGTGGTTTGCAACACTAGAATTAGCATTTTTGTTTTAAAGTGCAAAGAAGCAGGTCCAATTAGTGAAAAGGATCCAAGTCATGAAACACCAATCCCCCCAAATAGAATTTTTCTAAAAACAAAGAGTGATATTAAATGATTTTAATGACAATAATGCAATCGGGTATACTCTCTGTGAAAATTGCATTGATAGAGTTATTAGAGTCCTTTATTGTATGTGTGTATATGTAGTTAAGTGAATTGAGGAGGAAATGAATAATAAGTATACTATTATAATAATTGTTGAAGATCTGAGCTCTGGAAAGACAAATATAAATATAAAGGAAGAATACTATTTCAGAATTGTGATTAGAAGAATTTATTAATTTATGAGGGTTCTAAGCCTTTCATCTCTTCCTCACCGTGAAAAAGGTTTTGAATTTGCCTTTACACAGTCCTCTGTGATGACTGGGGTAGTTTTATAGCTCCCACCTGGGTAGAAGCTGATTCAAAGCCAGTGAAGTCTCTAAGATGTCAAAAGAAAGGAGGAAGACTGCTCATGGTCAATGGGAGATGAACTGAAAAAGAATGGACAGAAGATAAAAGTTGTTGCCTAGAGTAATTTCTGGAGCCAAGCATTTTGTTATTTTAGTGCTTCCTTTTGGCACTGAAGGCTGGGGGATGTTAAATGAGAATAGAAAGTCAATAAGAATGGCAAATCTGTTAATATATTTCGTGGGAAAGTCTGTTAATATATTTAATCTGTTAATGTATTTAAAGGAAGGTAGAAAGCAGAAGGGAATGCAGAAAGTGAATCAATTATATTAAATGAAGGAAAAGAGCAATTTCAGTATCTTCTAAGAAATTCCTATTATCAGAGTTAGTCTTCAATTTTTTTTTTTTACAATGAGCTGTCATTGATGTCATAAAATCAGTCTCTGAACTGAGAAATAAGTAGTCTTGCAGCACTTGTAGATTTATTTACATTTTTTTGGTCTTTATTAGAACATTTGAACATTTTATCCAACATTATGCTCTTAACCCCCATCCTCACTATTTGTGAAAGTTTGAAATACAGTAAGCAAATAGCAATTTGTGTCTTCCCACTTTTAAAGAAAAAAAAAAAACCTTTTTTACAAACAAAACACTTGTAGAAGTCACTCAACAATTAGGCAATAGTATTTAACTTAGAGATATACACAATCAACTCCTTTTTAGTCTAACGTTGACACTTGACAAACACTACATTATTGGATAATATCAAGTCTGTCTTTTCATATTCAATATCATTTTCTAGGGTTGAATTGCATAACAACCATTATTCATTATTCTATTAATTACTCCCTTTGACTAAAACAACCTCATTGTAGTTACTAATGGATTTCTTCAGTGCTTATTAACACACTACCTTAAATACAACTCTCATGTCTGTTAGCACAATGCACTTTGACCTTCCTAGTACCTGATGTGCTCATCAATAGTACCTTTAGCTAAGAAAGTAAGAGGTGCTTGAACTGCTGTCTGTTTTATCATCAAAGTTTCCACAGAGCTCAATAATTTTTGTTCTTGTCCTTATCTCAATGAAACTTTCCTTTCCCAAAATGTTTTTTTATGAAAAATATACCAAGTATTGAAGAATCAAAATGATGGGCTATATTGAAAATCAGTAGTAAGATATGAGAATTATTTTTAATCTTAAATTATATTGACAAATATGATTACATTTTAACCAATTAATCAATCCTATTTTGCAGGTGTTCAACTATTGAACCTCAATACTGTGTTACAATGTACTTCATTGTGATTTGGGAGCTCTGAAGGAAGGCAAAGACAGCCACAAGACATGTTCAGGGTCTAACTTTGTACTCCTGTGAATTGAGAGATTGCAAAACACATGCTCACTTATCAAAAGGAAAAAACAAAACAAAACTACTTTTCTCGATCTGAGATTTGATGTGATTTTTTTTTTTTTAAAAAAAGAGAGAGGAGAGAATTTTTTAAATATTTATTTATTTATTTATTTTTTAGTTTTTCGGCGAACACAACATCTTGCTTGTATGTGGTGCTGAGGATCGAACCCGGGCCGCACACATGCCAGGCGAGCACGCTACCACTTGAGCCACATCCCCAGCCCTTGATGTGATTTTAACGTAGTTTCTTTTGTACCAAATTCAGGACTACATGAGACAAGTATAACTTTATCATCATGTATGTAATACTTAAAACTACTTCTTATAAAACTGAAATATGAAAACAGATTTTCAAAATGTTGCAAACGGCTGCTTTTCAGTGTCTTTTCCAGTGGCAGTGTTTATTCTAGAATCTTTTTTCGGATCTTTTACTTCATGACATCTAGCAAACTTTACTGATAATCAGGGGTGAATAACTTACAAATATCTACAATAAGTATGTAATCAAATCTGATGAAAAAACATTTATGCATGCTTATTACATTTCTCTATATATTCTCAAATGAACTATTTTAAGGATTGGTATTTAAAACTTTATTCTGAAGATGTTAAACTAGAAAAGTTCTTTTTGTAATGAATACTCCAGTACAAATAGGAATATTCAAAATTAATCTGGTATTAGTAGTGGCATTTAAAATCCAGTCTTTATATTTGATTTTGTTTTGTCCTTGTCTTCAGTCTGGTGCTAATTTGTATGTTAGTATGAACATTTTCAGGAAATAATTTTGTTCTTCAGAGTCACTTCTAAATACTTGGCATCTAAAATGTTATTAGATGAAAATGGATTGCATTTCATAAAAAGGACATTTTACAAGACTGTATAATCATAATAAAATAATGACTGGACTACTAATGGGAATTAAATGTGATGTTGGGTATTCTGACCTGTGGCCTGGAAGCTAGATCTGCATATAAAAATGTTACTATCCCTGCCTGTGAATTTTGAAACTCAAAATAATTAATTCCATCAAATAATTAATTTTGTTGATAGGACTAAGTTCAGAACATACAACCTCACACACATGTATTACAATTATTCAGAATAACAAGATGATATAAGACAATAATCTTCGATTCTGGCTGTCAAACTTGCTCAGATCATTTCTTTTAGTACTTTTGCGTTTCATGTTACTAACTTTGAATGTAGCATATAAATCATTATCACTACTGCCATTCACGAAGAGTATATTTATTGTCATTGAAGGTTGCTTTTTGTGTGTAAGTATAGGAAAAACTAGTGTTTGTACAAAACACTGCAGTGATATACTCTTCTGAAACTAAGAAAATGCAGCCATGTAATTGTTTTGTATATCATACAGGTCTCTGCATGGAGCTGCAAGTGGAGGAGGATATGAATGAAGTGCTGATGGACTCATTGAAAGAGGTGCTTTGGGCTCATTCCAGCTGTCATGACTTGTCTCACTTTTCTGGCCTCCCAAGCAAGAGTCCAGCCTCCCTCTCTGAGGAACATGTGGTTTACTCTACTCTGGATGGGGCCAGTGAATACACTGCTTCCATGAAAAAGGTGGTGGAATGGGGCTGTAGTTGGTGGCAGAGTGCTTGGCTATGTGTGTGAGACACTGAGTGTGATCCTTAGCACTGCATAAAAAACTAAAGAGATTAGAGCATAAAAACAAAACAAATAAAACTGTCCATCTACAATTATTAAAAAAATTAAAAAGAAAAAGGTGGCTCCTGGGGGATTCCCAGGTAGCCTCCCTATTCTTCAATTTCAACCCTCTATGTGGGTAGAGAGATCTCCCTGCAGGCAGGTCCCATAGTTACTCATTGGTATGAGTCAAACACTAGGACAAGGTCCGAAGTACAGGCATTGGGTGGGTCAGGTAGCTTGCACTCTTCCAACTTTTAGCCCCACCTGTCCCTCCTGGCACTCACTGGCAAATGCAAGTTATGGAACATTGCAGGCAGGGATGAGGAGAGTGAATGTATTCAAAGAATCTCATTTAGTTCTTTAGCATGCAGATGCCTAATCATCTATCCAAAAGACTCTTTTGCAGTGGGTCCTCTTATCTCTCCTCTACTTGTCCTGTTAAAATATCAATTCTCCGCAGTGTTTTTTGAACATTTGTGGCTATCCAAGAAGGACAGCAAAATCGCTTATATGTTTCAAGATGGTACCATGTTTGCTTGGCTCTAAGCTCCAGTCCCAAATTCTCATTGCCTATGTATGGCATTTTCCCTGAAGATAAGGCTTTACCCTGTCACCTGCAAAATCCATTAATAGCCAAGGATACTGTGTCAATGGCACACCAATAAATGTTTCCTTTGTGAGAGTTTGCATATTCCATGTAAATCTATTTTCAGTGACTTTTCTAATCTGAACCAACATGAAACAAAGTGTCTGCTGAGGGAACTTACCCATGTGTTTTAGAAGGCAGCTAGGCACTTTTACCAGAATCTCTTGGGGGGAAAAAGTGCATGCTTGATTTTTTCCAGAGTTCAGAGACAGGATCTGGGTCAATAATTTATCAGAACAGGACTGCCTACTCACCTGGTCTCCAAAACAAGGCCAGTTTTTATGGTAAGTGCAGGGTACCTTCTTTTAAGTTCTCCTTCAGTATTCTTCTCAGGACATCCCAGTGTACCCAGAGAACATTTCTATGCTCGTGTTTGCAATGTGTAAAGCAGGAGTAGTTTAATGTGGCTGGTCCAGTCTGGTTTTATTGGCAGGAAATAAATAACATGGTAAGGATGAAGGACAGGAGCCAATGCCCCCAGGTAATTCTGATCATCCAGGGGTGCTGAGCTAACCAATGTGATATGTTGATTGTATATATTCTTCCCTCCAGATCCAGGGAAAAATTGGTCTTCTGTGTGTTTGTACGTATTGCACAGAGTTTCAAAGTGTGTTTTTAAAGGATATTGCTGGCTTTCTTCAATATTCCTGTATTAAAGGTCAAAACTTATTATTTCTGAACTTACTGAAATAGAGTTCAAGTAAACTATGAATGCTCATGGACTTCTGGCATTAAATGAGTCAGAATTGCACTGAAGGACTCCTCATGTTATCTTCAGAAACACTTCTCTCAAATCCTTATTGCTTCTCAATGCTGCATGCATTCTGATGCATTCCTTTCTACCTGCGTCAGGAAATTCTTTGTTCTAAGTCATGCTCAGGCTTGAGAGCTGTCACCCAGTTACCCCAGCAGTCCCCGGAAGGGAGAGATGCCTAATTCTTCCTCAGTCAGCATCTCAAGGACTTCCTCACATGGAAGACTCTGACAGTCCCCTGGGGAAGGTCCTCTGAGAGCAAATTGCTGATAGGAACAGGCTGGCACAGCACTTTGTCTCCAAGCTCAACCCAGGTGGAAGGACAGAGAGAAATACGACCATGTACACACAAGCTGCTGATTACTACCAATTCCATTCACCCAAACAGCAATGTCATTTTCACATAAGTTTCTTTTCCTTTTGGTACTTGTAGAGTCACTCTGAATGAATCAGTCTTGGGATTTCCTGTACCCAGGTCCCATCCACCTTCTCATGTAGAGTCTAAATGCAGGGTTAAATTCAGACTTCCTTCCACATACTTCATCTTTTGTAGTAGGGCTCTCAAAGCAAGGAATGCAGTTAGATATATATCTGTACTTATGTATGTTTTTATCTATACATATGTACGTGTACATGTGTATACATATACATTTATATGCCTAAATGTATAAATATATACACATGTACAAATGTATTTTTTAATAGTATCAAAAGAAAAGTACCAAGAAAGTACATGAAGTACCAACATTGGGTGTGTAGTAGTCTGCAGGAGGTAAACTGGCAAGTGCAAGAATGTGTGAACAATTGCTCCAAAAGTACCAGAATATTGGTTTGAAGGCTTCAAAGGGATATTGTCATAGAAATCTGTGTCCAAATCCTACTATCCCACAATTCATTGAGTTCTAGTTATAAATTTCCCCTTGTATCCTACCTTAGGGATTTTAATTTGCTGATTGAATTTCAGGCACCAGAATTGGCCCCCTGAAGCTTCAGGAAGATGAAGATGCTTCTTTCTTCCTCAGTAGGCATATCAAGGACCTCCTTATCCAGCATGACCCTGAGGGCCATCCAGAGGAACTGGCTGAAGAGCACAAGTTGGCAGAGCATTTTGTAAGGTGCCCAGAGGCCCTGCTCACAGAAAGATGTTCCAAGGTGCCCAGGTCATGAGAGATTCCATTAGGCAAGTGATATTTGTACCTTCTCTCCTGGTATCTGCATCTTGTGTGTGGTCTTGAATGATGGAGACTGCCTAAGTGGGAGGACAGTAGATTCACCCACTAGGCAGAGGTCATACTATCTCAAATGTTCCTTCCTGAACCAGGCATGTGCCTTTAAGATGGCAGGCAGCAAATACCTAGCATACTTTCAGGAAGGAGAGTGTGACAGGTGCAAGTTTGTGAAATTGAAAAGAGCATGGCCTAAGAAAGAAAACTTTTAAGGAATTTGCAGGCTGATTTAATTGTGGGCCAAGGGAGATTTATCTTTTCTGGTTATGTTTTCTCTTCTCCAAAATATTGCTTAAAATGCACATGGCATGATAGCTGTAGCATCTAAACAGGGAATGTTTATGAGTGTACTTTCTAAAGTCACTCTCAGGGTTTGTTTTAGGGAGTTGAAGTAGTAAAATCTGAGGGTGGGATGTAGGGTACACTTTAATACTTAAGAAGTGACATGGAGAGAATTTTCCCTGGTTAAGTGATAGGAGCAGGCATGGAGGGTCCTGTGTAGTTCCTAGATGTATGGAGTTCCTAGATGTATGACAGGGTTGTCTTTCTTCCCTGAAGAGGAATGCATATGTTTTCTATGAAAGGCGTATTGGGAAGTAAATCACTGTGCCTGGGAAGCAGCCATGTAATGGGAGGTAGGTATAGCTGAAATTTACCAGCATTCACCAGTTGTTTCCAGTTTCTGTTCATGTGGGGAAAAAAGGACATTTTTCCCTCTGCCCAGTTAAACAACTAGCATGCTGCTTGTGAGATCTACTTTATGGGGGCCACTTTGTTTCATGGATAAGAATACCTGGGCAGGCCATTTCTTTAAAGAAATGCATGAGATCTTTCTAAATTCATACTGATATTTTCTCTGAGCCATGATAGGCTACAGTTTTTAATGGATGAGATAGAACTGCCTAATATCTAAAGGGGGTTTAATAAATTCAGTTGTAGGAAATAGTGAAGAGCATCATGATGAAGAAAAGCATCACTTGAATCACTGGCCCCCCAGGGAATCATCATGGGAGGGTAATTATCAGACAAAAAGAGCACATAAACAGGCCAAAATAGCTGCAAAGGTAAAAACCATCTACTGGTGTCACTGGTTTCCCTTGCTAAACCACTCTGAATTGCCTGTTTTGTGTTGAGCATTTTTATCATCTGTCTGAGAAGTCTTGGGGGCTTTCTCCTTTAAAAGAGTCACTTGTTCCTTTGAAAGAACTAAAATGAGAATGACATGAGTAACTTCTTTCTGAAGTGTTATTCCAAGATCCTGGACAGTTCTGCTATAGCAAAAACAGCAGCTACACACACAGCAACAACATATCAGAATATTGTGTAGGTAGAAGGCACAAGTTCTCTGGGACCTTCCACATGCAGGAAGCTATATTCACTTGATAGGAGAGTGTAAAATTCAACTTTGGTTATGCATAAGGTTGACTCACTCCTGTGGTTTTCACTCTGAACACTTTTCTGTATCCAAAGCTGCTGTCCTGCTCTTCTCTGTAACTGCCACACTGACGCAGAGCCAACTCAGTGTCCAAATACTATAAAAATTATCCTTTAAACACATGGCGCTGTCCCTGAAATCACACTTTGTAGGCTGTTTTGCCTTCTCTTCCCAGCTCCCTCAGCTCCACTGCCTCTTTCTCCTGGGAGGCATGGTCTTCCTAAATCACTGGCACATGGATGCTTTTCTAACACCTATCTTTTAGAATAAGAGTAAGTCAACTGTAAGCCTTTCCTTCAGTCAACCTTTAACTTTCATACAAATTAAAAATTTAATAAAAAAATTTAAAACTGGCAAGAGCCCCAATTACAAACCCTAGAGTGCAATGTGGATTATAGGTGGGAAACAAAGTGTTCTTAGGGTAGTTTTCTCTTCTTCACATGCAGAGTTATGTGCAAGACTCTGTATGTGGCACTTGTGGATTCATTGAAGGGGACACTAACTAGAAGGCTTTAGATGACACTGTAAAGGGACTTCATCGTAAAGACAGTGGTAGGCAACCACTTTTATGCACTCATTCAGTGTATCCTGCCAGGTGCTTCAGTGCTTGGTCTTCACTGGAAACTGTGAACACAGAGATGGGTAGAACATTATCTTAGCTTTTACAGAACTGTCAGTCTGGTGAACAGCAAGTGAAAGAATTGATAGTGGGCTAATTGATGAGTGTAGCCAGTGCTGTATCAAAAAATGTTGGTAGTCAGGTTGATCCCCCCTACTTGTTGTTTCCAACAGGTCCCAGCATAATGATGGATGACTTCTCAGACCAACACCTGCTCTCCAGTTTGGCTCATAGAAATCCATATTCTCAAGATCTGAAGATGATTTTGATGACATCAACAGATACTGAGTATGTTCTGGCCAGCTGGAGAAAGAGGCAGGATAAGTAAGACACATAAGTTCTTCCTTGCGAAGATTATCGTGATGTTTTCTCTAGACCTCGGCATTTTCTATCCACTTCAGAACAAACTAATATTGTCATTCCTCAAAGTTCAACTCTTGTTTTTACTCAAACTTCATTTCAAATGCAGGTAAATAATTGAAGTAATTTTCAGGTTTGCAGTCCAAAGGGAGGAAGGTGGGGCTAAAAGCCAGGCTTTCTGACATTCAAGTGGATGAGAGTTCATGACTCTTGTGTTCATAGAAGCAGAATAAACTAACTCCCCTGCTTTGCTCCTCAGTTTACCCTGTGACGTGTGTAAAATGTAAAATCTCCATGTATCTAGAGAACTTACATTATAAGTGGGTTAAAGCAAATGAATGCATTTGCTGAGGTCCTACAGATAAAGCATTGGGCTCATTTCCCTGCAGCATGCTAGGAAGGGTATCCAATCCTTACTGAAAAGAGCTTAACGTATCTGCTTCAGATTCAGCCATGGTTCTCAGTAGGTGAGAACATTGATTGCAGACACCAGTAGCCTGACCTAGTGAAGGGAAGATTGCCATGAAGAGCAGAGTCAGCACTGGACATTATCTGCTTTGGACTTAGTAAGAGGGATCTGGAAATTTTCTTTCCAATGAGTGTCCCACAGTTGAGGGTTCACAAAGACTTAGCATGGCTCCCCTCCATGTTTCTATTCTCCTTTCCACGTTCCTATTGCCTGAGCCAATTGGAACTTTTGTAATAAGTGAGGAATTCCTTCAGAGTCCTATACACCAACAGATGTCCCAGTGAGAGAAAAGAGGCCACAATAAAAATGGAGTATAACAAAATAATATTAAGAGAGTGCAGAACACAATTTCAAACACTCATGGTTTACTCTTCGTTCTGTATTTTTAGTGGATTTTGAAATAATGGCTGCATATTCAGAGAAGAACATTATGACTATGTTACATTGACAGTTTTGCATTGTTCCCTTGAGGAAAAGCCTTATGATCCACCTTATTATTAAGGAAATAATGAGGTGACCACTGGGTAGTCCTGTAGATAATTTTAACTTGTTGGGAAACCATTTTACTTCGAGAATTCTCAAGATATACCTGTAGGAGTAATGTGAAATATGGTGTTTGGAGAAGGGAACAAAGAAAAGTTGGTAACATTGGCATGAGGGTACACAAGTACTGAGACTGCCCAATGAGTGGTGGTCTACATCTGTAGTGACCTTCTGAGGAAACCAGTGGGTCAGCCATCATGAGGCCATTGGAAGGCAGAGGCTCCCACATTCCATGACATCTCCCACCTTCTGATTCTGTTAGACTGTTACCTAGCGCACTCAGCCCTACCTCCTCATTTCTGTCTTGAGTCCGTGCTATAGACTCAGGTGTGTGAATCCTTGTTTGAAAGGTGAAGGAGTTTGAAGTGTTGTGGACTGCTGAGTACTTAGTTCTCAACAGTAAGTGAATCGTGACAGCTGCTGTCTTCCCTTAATCCCAATGAATTCTACTTGGGTTATTTTATTTTTTAAAAAATATTTGGGTCAGAAGCACTCAAACACTGAGCCACATATGCAGCCCTTTTTTGTATTTTATTAAGAGAAAGGGTCTCACTGAGTGGCTTAGCACCTTGTCATTGCTCAAGCTGACTTCTAACTCTAGGTCCTTCTGTCTCACCTTCTGAGCCTCTGAGATTATAGGCGTTTGCCACTGCATCCAGCTCTTGGATTCACTTGTTTTTAACCCATAACATGTTTGGGTTTCCTCTTTGCAGGTCCTGGCTGTACATTTACTGTACAAACATGGCAGTATTCTTCAGCCCTTCCCCTGATGGAGGGGCTGAAATGAACCTTGACGGAGAGCCTCAGATGAAATTGAAAGAAATCATACGGGGACTACAAGCCGAATTACAAGAACACAAACTGAATTTCCGTGATCTGGAAGAAAAATTCATCTTATGTCAATCTACCGTGTATACCCTGGCCAACGAGTTCCAGAAATATCGTAAGTTGCAGATAGGTTTATGGTCACTAAAGTGAGGTATGATTGTCTGTTTCCCCTCTGAGAAAAAGATCTTCTCCAAAACTTTTTCTCCTCTTTCTTTCATCAAAAGGATAATCCATCATTTCTAGAAGTAAAGATATTGTTATTTTGCCTTCAGTTTACTAACAATGGAATAATGAAACACAAAGACTATAGCAACTTCTAGTTTACGGGGAAGTGTAGGGTGGGCATAGGTTAATTCCCAGTTACTGATGTCTACTGGAGACATAAAAATGCCTTTTCATCCTCAAGAATAGCTCAAATCTTTTATATCAGGATCCAGTCTGTACCATATCAGTTCCACAGACATATAACGGCCGTGTTGGTAAAGGTCTGGGACTAATGATTCTCCATTGAGTTCAGGCTTCCCCTGTGTTTGTAGTGAGTGACATAGAAACTACTCATTGACTGACTGGACATTTCTGAATTTGATTTCAGGGAGTGGTGCAGAGGAGGAGAGTGGAAAAGAACAGGAATTACTGGCTCCCAGGTAACAATGAGTGTTAAGAGCCTGGAAGAGGATGGGTTAAATATGAGAAGGGTCCCCAGATGAGCAAACCAAGAGGTACAAAGTGTCCACACTATTCACATGCACAGACAAACACAAGCTGCTGGTATGACTGCATTCCTCAACCATGGAAGAAGTCCATCTTTTAAGGAGGTTTTTTTCTTTTCTCTGTGGTTCTTGTCTGTATCCAACTAGAAATAATCAAACTAACTAAATGTTTTTTTTTTTTTTAACCTCACAGAATCTACATCTCCTGTCTTGTATGGGTCCATTGAGTATGAGATATAAATCGATTTCTTTCTGGTTGATAGGACATTTTGGCAGGGATATCATAGCCTTGGGTTTGGGGAATACACATACACACACACACACACACACACACACACACACACACATACATATACAAATGTGCCCACAAACACACACATAAAGTTCATTTTCTGTGTATGCTGTGGCTCATGGTTGTATCACACAGGGAGAGTGGAGTCTCTGTCCTCAGCTCTTTTCTAGTCAGTAGATTGAGCCCCTCTTCCTATCTCCTGTCATAAAGACATGTGCACCCTGCCCACATCCTAGGAGGATCATTTTCTTTCTCTTTGAAAGGAGTACCCTCTTGCCCTTCTGTGACCACTCCCTTAGGCCTCTATTTAGACCAACTGGGACTCATATTTAATCCTCTCGTTTAATTGTACTCTTTATCCCTCCAGTCTGAGACAAGCCCCACAGGAGGAGAAAGAAATCCTGCAGGACGTATTGAATGAGGGCTGTAACACTTGCCCCAGTCACTCTGAATCATCAAATATCCACCAGCCCACCTGCTTCAGTGCTGATCTCTTGGGTGAGCATGAAGTTTCCCTTTGTCTAGCTGCAGCTCATGACCACCCCATTAAAACACAAATGCACTTCTATTAATTATACTTCTGAGGGTCCAGTGACAAATTCAGGATGGTAAACCTAGAACTAACGAGATCAGGGAAGTTGTAGAGACTGTAACCTACTCATAGGTACCATTTATGTGTGTGCATATCAGGGCTCTGCATGACCTTATTCTTACAACCTAGGACAACTTATCTCTCCTAAGTGTTCTTGCTCATGTTTAATTCTTTGATTACAAGCACAAGCCTCTAATCCCAGCTGCTCAGGAGATTGAGGCAGGAGGATCTTGAGTTTAAAGCCAACTCAGAGGGCATGGGATGTGGCTCAAGTGGTAGGACAGTCACCTAGCATGCATGAGGCACTGAGTTCAACTCTCGGCACCATAAAAAAATAAAAAATAAAGGTATTGTGTGTCTACCTAAAACTAAAAAAAAAAATTTAAAGTTTAAAAAGCCAGCCTCAGGAAAAAGCAAGGCAGTAAACAACTCAGACCCATCACTAAATAAAATACAAAATAGGCCTGGGGATGTAGTGCAGTGGTCATGTGCCCCTAAGTTCAATTGCCAGTACCAAAAACATAAAAGAGAGAGAACATTGAAATGGTTAATTTTGCTTCCATTAAAATGCTAGAATCAGGTGGTAGTAATATTTATACTAGAACTGTTCTGAAAGAGGAATTTCCTTCTAGTACACTGCCAAAGTTAACTTTGCGATCTTAAAAAAAAAAAAAATCCCTAGTATTGAGAAAAATGAGGCTCAGGGCTTTTAATCCTCTTCATAGAGAATGAAACTGGTTCTATTTGAGAATTGTGAGGGGGCCCAGAGCCACTAAGTGTTGGAATGAGCTTTGTGGAAGGAAGGAAGCTGCAGTTAGTGAAATCCAGAAGAACCTGGATGAGTATCCAGGGATCAGGAGACCAAAATGCATTTTGACTTTGTCCAATTACATGAAGAGCATTCCATAATGATCCCCCCAGTCAGAGACGATGTGCATGATGGATCAGCATAGCATTTCAGACCATTTCTTTAAACTCAACATGTGAGTTCTCCCAGGTTAAGTCCCTTAGTTGCTCCCTGAATTATATATACATAAATTATGTCTTCTTCTGAGGGAGGTGTCTGTATTGGAATGAGTGAAGGGGAGTTATTTAGTGACTTCTGCATTTCTGAATATGTTTACAGAACACCATGACAATGAGGACAATGATAAAGAAGAGTCACTTTATTTCAGGTAACAATGAATGACCAGGGGCTAGAAAAAAAATGGATAAATAAAAGGGGTGCAGGAATCCTAAAAGTACAGAGCATGAGGTCAAATGTAGTCAAAGTTTCTTAAAGGCACAGTAGGAGTGCTGATTGCAGTGAAGTTGTTGATTCAACCCAAGATGATGGAACCCATTAGCAAAATTCTTTGTCTTCTTTATAGTATTGTAAGAGTAAGTCTTCTCAAGAATAACTGAGCAGCCTTGGGCACTTCTAGATCTTAAATAAATCATATGTTCCCTTTGTAAATGTCAAATTCAGGATGAGACTCAAAAATCATTTCTGTACTGTTAGCCTGAGCTCATCAACAGGTATTCCATAGCAAGAAAAATAGATAGAATAAAAATGATATCATGTCATAATATGGATGTGCAGAATAAAAATGATATCATGTCATAATATGGATGTGCAAAGAAGGCAAAATGTCTCTGAGACTCTTGAATTCAGGAGACTATTGATCAGACACTTGTGTCTAAAATTCACCATGCTTTATGCACAAGGTTGGCCCCTGCTATGCTTCTCATTGTGTGATCCTTCTGTGACTGTGTCTTATAGGTGAGTTAAGCCTCCTTCCTCATTAGCTTGTTATCTTGTTATCACTACACTGAGCACTGGTGGCCCTTGGTCTCTCTCATACCGTGGCACCTAAACTATGTCCTTGAGATGAAAGTGGTTTTCTGGATCATTTTTGAAGGGAGGCACCTGTTTTGGACTCCACACTTCAGCTTTGAATCGGGACCAGCTGGGAGACTGTAACTTCTAAATCACCATGATTTCATCTTTTGTTCTTCCCTGCCTCAGCTGTCTCAGCAGTATCAACAGTGAATTTCAGGAAGAGGAAGAGAATGACCTCCAGCTGGATGAAAAATATTTTCAGTACTCTGGTCATCCTAATTCATGTGACACACAAGAACTTGTCATAAGCTCTGTGTTCCCATCACATGAGCCTAAATTCAGCTCTACTGTGGATGGAACCAGTG
The DNA here is from genome assembly GCF_052094955.1 of Ictidomys tridecemlineatus. NCBI lineage: Eukaryota > Metazoa > Chordata > Mammalia > Rodentia > Sciuridae > Ictidomys > Ictidomys tridecemlineatus. The sequence goes on from NC_135487.1 coordinate 118,220,292, forward strand.
AGTACTCTTATCCTAATTCAGATGAATGCAACTTGTCTCCCTGGTAAATCACAAATTCTCTGCACTCAACTCCACTATCTAGGCTGAGACATATGCCTGAAGAGCCAGGAGACCATTTTGTTTCTCAGCAGGTTTAGAGGTCAGGTGGATCTGAAGCTTTGTTATTTTTCTTGCCAGGTCAGTTTTTTTTTAATCCTGGTATTCAATGTGCCAGCCACAGTTGCAGGTAGACTGGAGTTAGGAGGAGGGGATTAGAAGCATCTCACAGACATCACTACAACTTGTTCCAGGAGGGATTGGTCAGACCTCAGTCTTTAAAGGGGTTAAATCATTCCTTCTGCAGTGTCCTTGGAAATTGCATTTATTTTCTAATGATTTCCTCTCTTCTTTTCATGAGATAGAATATTCAAAAATCATTGTGGAGGTCTTTTATGGTTCTTGAGTGTTAATGCACTTTCTCAACTTCCTCTGAGAAGGCTATCCTTCAATTAATCATTCCTGTTTCTGTTCCACCATACATTGCTGTAGTTTTCAACCCAACGGAGCACAGATGACTCTTTCCTCCATAGATTACATGTTGAATCATGTGTTCCATCTGAGAGTTATGTTCTCATGTAAATTGTCAATGGCCAGTGTACATGATGGGGAACTGACCCAGTTATTCAGACAGCAGAGAGCATTTCTCTCCACAATTCCCAGGAATGTCACTCTTGTTGAACAAGAGCCATGAGTGGTGGAAGCTTTATAGAGTATGTAGAGAAAAAAAATATATTCTTCTTGCCTCTCACTCAAGGTAGAGTTAAACTTTTCCTCAGATAAACTTTTGAAATTCTTGGGAGTCTTTACTCATTAAATCAGTTTTTAGGAAGAGCAGAAGTCTGATGTCTCACTGTATCAGAACGTTTTATAGTAAAATTAACTGACTAAATTTATTTTCCAACTCTTGCTTTAGTCAGTGCCTTTTCAGGTGTGACCATCTTTTTCTTTTTCCCATTTCCACTGAGGTGCAGTGATGCAAAAGTTTAATCTCAGTGTCACAACATTTCAGAAACAGAAATAAAATACATGTGTGAACTGTAACCACTGCCAAGGGATCTCTGTATACAGACTACTCCATTAAATCCTCAAGAGACACTATTCACAGTTGGTGGTGTCTCTACAATAGTGCTGAGGACACTGAGATTCAGCATGGTCACTGCCCCCAAATCTCCACTAGTGTGTGGTGGGAACACAGGGCCCATGTCTGCCTGGCTCCTCAGCCAACATATTTTTACTGCTGTGCAGCCTGATCTTTCAAAGAGGAGGCTGGGTTGGGTGTTCACCCATTTCTAATTCTGTATGTTACAAATGTTTTTGAGACAATTTCAAAGAGAAACAGACATTGCTTCTCTGGAACAAAGAATTCATAAGGCCTCTCACATGGGTTTTTGAGCTATTAATGAGTATACTTTGTCCCTGGGAAGAGCCAGTGCCTCATCCATTCCCTCCAAATAGAGATGGACACATTCACCTTTATACATGAATCTGAAATGAAGAAAAAGAGCATTCTAATTGTACTAATATTCATCCTGTGTGGGTTCACTGACCCTAATGTGTATATTGTGAACAGGACACAGCTGTAACTACAGTAGTGGTGCTGACCTCTCTGCTCGGACCTATCCTCTGTGTACACAGAAAGCCCTGCAGAAACAACATGAATATAACTAAGCTACAACTTGATATTTTGTTGAGGACTTTTCCATCTTGCCCACTAATGGCATGCAACAATACTTTTAGAGTTTGATAAATGGCTCCAATAGTTGCAGAGGATCTTCTACTGTGAGCCTTGAAAAATGTCAGCAAGGTTCCTTCCTGATAGAAGCAGGCAACCGAAAACAGGAGAAAATTCTAACCCAATTTAAAATATTTATTGCAGATGACCTAGAGGGTAGTAGTAGCTCTGTAGTCATTCACGGAAGTGGTAGAGAGAGTGAGTCTACATTGAATTACAGCCACTTTGAGACCAAACTACCCCAAAGCCCTTCAGTCTGAGTTCAAGGTAGTTTAAATGTAATATCCTTGAGGGAAGGTGAGACTTTCCCAAGGGACTTCACAGATTTGGCCACTTTTCATAATAGATACTATATGTAGGAGGGGCTGGAGGTTTAGACACAGTGGAAATAAATATTGTACCCAATGATTGAGGGATCCAGCCTCAAGGAACTGAAAGAAGTAGATTGAAGGGGAGGAAATTTGATTTGATATAATGATACTAAATAGGTTTTCATGAAAAGGAATGGGCCAGGATTTCAGGGGTTGGACATATAAAAGGAGTTCTCCTTCCCACCAAAATTATGTAACGACAGAGTGGCTGGTAGAAAGCATGCTGTACAAGACCTTTGTGAAGAAACTGTCCACGTTGCCAAGAGTCCATGAAGAGATTCTTGTGTCAGTGGCCATTTTCAATCCTTCAGGGTCTAATCTCCTTTTTTTCTCTGTTTCACCATTGCTTTCACAAACAGGTATATTGGTTTAAGATACTTTCTCCTTCAGGTCAAGAGGATCTCTCATGCATGTTACTGAGTGTCTTCAATGACAGATGATTAATAATGGATGAACTGAGACTTGGGGACACACAGTACGTGACAGGCAGGGAGCAGCACCTGTAGACAAAGACCTGAATGCTGGAAGACAGAGAAGCAGAGTGAGAGTCAGGGAGGAGACAGCCTGACAAGGAAGGATGGTGTATTGGAATGTTGGGATGTGATGTTGGATAACCTTGTGGGGCCAGGAATGAGGACTTCAAATGCAGGATAGGGAGTTGGAATTATTCAGGGGGATGTAGGAATGCAGTTTTCCCAAGCAGAGTGGGAACATGGTAAGAGCAGGACATTGAGTTAGAGGTTAGTGAGGCTGGGCTCAGTGGTCCCAGCAGGAGGTTCTCTCATGGCCAGGAGCATGAGGCCAGCATGGGTAACACTGTGCAGCTGTATCTTAACAAACGTTAACCTGATGAGACAGTTGATCTTTGGGGAACTTCACGAGAAGAGAAGGTAGTGAGGAGGAGAGTGGAAGAATCTAGACACCAGTGATGAGAGTATGATGAGGTGTGCTCTCAGGGTGATGGAGCCAAACAGTCAGATTGAAGAAATTTTGAGAAAACTGAAGCAGATCGTGGTGAGAATGAGGGATTTTCAAGGAGAGTGTGTGGAGAACACAGTAGTGGGCAGCAGGCCCTATTGTACCCAGTTCTTCCTGAGTCTGACCTGGATAGACATGAGGCTGCTGGAAACCTCCAGTCAGCTCAATTTCTGAGGACATTATTCATTTCCCTAGGGACATACAACTCAAGTATATCAGGAGGAATGTCCAATTTGCCTCTGTAGTATGTGGAAAATATAAGGATTATGGACCCGATATCTCTTCACAGTTTCATACAGTTGATTTACAATAAGGAGCCAGCTCCTCTGCTGCATTGCTTATAGCTGCTAACAGCCTCCAGGTGGCAACAGACTGTATATGTGTATGGATTGTAGGTGGTACATAGGCCACAAGGAGTCATAGGCTTCCAAAATGCAGAGAGGGTCCCATAACTAGGAATGTTATACAACCACTGGACACCCCTCTCCATGGTATCCTACATTCTTTCCATGATCTTTCCTCCCTCGGGGGAGAGATCAATAAACCTTTTAATTTCAATCAGGTCACTGAGTCTCAATAGAATGTCCTCTCTACAAACAGTGATGGAGTTTAATAATACTGGGAAAATAGCCTTAAACTCATTTTTTTCTTCAAAGCCATCTTAAGTGGATGATTTTTCTTCAGGGACACTCTTTTCTGGACACCTGCCTTTGTTGTTGTTGTTCTTGTTTAGTAACATATGACAGTAGAATGTATTTTGCAAATTACACATTAGTAGAGTATAACTTATCCTGTGGATGATCCCGCTCTTTTTGTTTATGATGTGAATTTACCCTGGTTATGTATTCAAATACAAGGCTAGTTAAGGCTAGTTAAGTCCAGTTAATTCTATTGTCTTTCCTGTTTCTCCCTCTCCTCCCATCCTTTTATTTTCCTTTGTCCAATACAGTAGATTTCTATTATTCCCTTCCTCAACCTCCCTTTTTTCCGGTTATCATCTAGAAGTCAGAACACATAGCCTTTGGTGTTTGGGATTGGCTTATTTCACTTAGCATGATATTTCCAGTTCCATCCATTTTCTGCAAATGCCATTGTTTTATTTTTCTTTATGGCTGAGTAATATACCATTCTCTATATACATTACATTTTCTTTATCCATTCATCTGTTGATGATGTCAAATGGTGGTTTCATTCCAAGTTTTCTAAGGAATCTTCATACTGCTTTCCATAGTGGCTGCTCTAATTTTCAGTCCTACTCAAATTTTTGAGAGTACCTTTCTCACCCCATTCTCCACCAACATTTATTGTTACTTGAATTCTTTATAATTGCCATTCTAATTCAAGTGAGATGGAATCTCTGCATAGTTTTAATTTGCATTTCTCTAATTGCTAGAGATAATAGTTGTTCATGTATCTTTTGGCCATTAGTATTTTTTCGGCTGTGAGGTGCATGTTCAGTGCTTTGCCCATTTATTTATTGGGTTATTTAATGTTTTTTTTTTCTTTTGGGTTTTTTGTTTTTTGAGTTCTTAATACATCCTGAGGATTGAATGCTCTTGTCTAATGTGCATGTGGTAAAAATCTTTTCCCATTCTGTAGGCGCTCTCATCACGTTATTAATTGTTTCCTTTACTCTGAAGACGCTTTGCAGTTTGCCATCCCATTTATTGATTCTGGCCTTCTTAGCATCCAGGCACAGAAACCAAAGCTGACATATCCATCACACTCATGATCTCTGTCACTGTACCTGAGACACAAGCTGGTTTCCCCAACAGACAGGGACATAAGAAATGGGCATTCTGGGTGGGGGTACTAAAGAAAGAAAGAACTGGGATAGTTACCCTGTTCTCCTTTTAGGTGTCACTAAGAAGGCCTGCCTCCAATGGCCTTTGAGTGGGCATGTGAGCCCCAGTGTGTCAGAGATGCAAGCCTCAGATGCACACCTGGATGTAAATACCCAAATGAGTAGTTGTCAGGGGACAATGTTGGATCACCAGTTAATCTGTGGTGATGGTGGAGCCAGGCTGAGTCTTTCCTCTGCTATCGATAGCTGTGTAGCCAACACTGACCCTGGAAAACAGTGGATGCTCTTCCCAGATAGGAAAGGCAAGGGAATTTGTAAGCTCTGATCCACATGTTGGTTGTCAGAATATTGTGGGTGGCAGAGATGGTGGGTCTCTACATGTTCTCTCGGTCAGACTTAAAGCTGCGATTCTCTGACATAGTGATGTGAGCTGGAGCCTGGGGCCTAGGGTTAAATACACTCTCAGGTCCTGGGCTGGCCTTTACCAAGGGCATATCTTAGGTGCTTTCATCTCTTTCATGGTTTATTAAAATAATTTCCATAGTACCAGTTCAATAAAAATAAAAATTTTTTAATGAAAGATTTGACTCTGTAATCTCAAATCATCAGATAACTTCTGGTTATTTGATAAATATAATTTCACAAAAGATATTTTCATTGGATATAGAGCAATTTTTCAGTAATAGTATAAATCCTGGGCCCACAATTCTGTGTCCTGACATATCCAGCTCACTTTTCACCTTTCCTCATCTCTTTAAATTAATGTGACACCTTCACCCAGAAAGTGCACAAATTGTCTCCTTGCTGATTCCACACTGAGTCCATCCTCTCCATTCGTCTGTCTTCATAGCCATGTTGCCAGTGTCCTCACAAGGACTCAATTCTTCTCAGATGTGAAGACTGAGTTTTAGTCCCTCCTTGTCCCCTTAATCTGGGTTGTGTTCATCTTGATTCTCTGTCTCCCTCAATATCAGCTTCTGGAGCCTCTGGTTCTCATGTCAGGTGCCACACTCATCTGACAGATGTGGGCACCCTTGCACTCATTACAAACATCTGAGGGCCATGCAAGAGAAGAAACACCTGTGCCTCATGTAGAGCACTCCCTGGCATGGGCTCTGTGTGTGTCACTGGTGTGTAGTTCTTGAAGCAGGTGTGAAAACTTGCGGAGGTTCACCATCTTTTCTTCCTGCTGGACTCTACTGGGTGCTCCCACAATCCCAGTCAAGACTAAGCCTACAGGCTCAGTTGAGTGATTGTGTTCTGGTGTCTCACAGGGAATTTTTGAGCATCTGCTTTTCAAACATCTCTTTTTTTCCCTCAGGTTTCTAAATTATTTCTGACTTCTTGTGGCCAGAATATTGATATTATACAATCCCACATGTGAATGTTCATAATTTTCTGTTCATCAGATATATCCATTATATGTTAGGCATATACAGTAGTTCTATTAGTAATAATGCCTGTATATAAAATAAGTTAGTCAGAGTAAGATTTAAAATATTCCAGGGATGATTCTTCCCCAGTTCTCTACTTTCATATAGTTTTCCTTCTACTATGATTTTGCTTAACTTTGATGATCACTTCCTGACTAAAAGCTCTGCCTAGATCTCTAGTGGTATTATTGCCTTTTATATTGGGGAGCTATAGGTGTCTATAACTTCCATATTTCTTGAATATTTTCAAGAATTGTAAGCACACTTGCCTCCTGTCAAGTTTATCATACTGGATATGCCAGAATCATCAACAAAATGAAAGTATCAGTCTCAATGTCTTTATATTTATGTGGTAGTGAGGATAGAACCCAGGGCCTCATGCATTTGAGGCAAGTGCTCTAACTCCAAGCTACAACCCCAGCCCTGAAAGTATCAGTCTCTATAAGCTACACATAAATCCTTAGACTTTTTTGTGCAAGGCTGCTTTCTTGATTAGGTGACCCTTTGGGGTCAATAGTTGTGTCACAGGATAATAGTTCCTGTTTTATTTTCAGAACTGAATTTGGATACTTGCATTGAACTGCAGAACCTTCCCAAGCTTGAGGGTGATGCCCTTGGAGGCTTGGCTGTCAAAACACCTGGATGTGAGCTGCATGTCCTCACTGATACCATGAGTGTCCTGAAACAGAAGATCATGGAAAGAAAACAACTCTTCTGCAAGTGGAGAATGGCATGCAGATTCCCAGGACTTCAAGCATCGGGTAGAGTGGTGACAGTTTCTGTGGCTCTGGGATGCACTTACCTCTTTTAGCTCTCTCTATGAGGAGGTAGCTCCTTCTGCTGTGATTTCTCTTCACCATTGGTTCTTTCCAACAGCAGATGGAGACTGTCTGGCCTTATGTCTCTATTTTATGGTCTCCCACCCTGAGAGGCTGTTCCATCTCTACCTCCTGTTTGCATTCAGAAATCTGCTCTGTTCCTACATCTGCTGTCCTGATATTCCCTGCAACTGACACAGGAAAGCCCAGCTTAATGGGGGGTCCTAATCCCATGAAGAGCATCTTTCAGACACATGCCACCTTCCCTGGAATCACACACTGTCTAGGCTTTTGATCTACCCTGCTTCCTTGACTCTGCTGCCTCTTTATTCTGGGAACATGGCCTTCATAAGTCACTGGCACATGGCTCCTTCTTGGACCCTCCTTGGCAAACAGGACTAAGTCAACACACAAAGAAAAATTGTGAAAACTGATGGGAAATATTATGACAACTTAACATTATTTGGGCTATACGTGGCAGAAGTCATTTTGTCTTCACCCCTTAGACCACTCCATTTGCCATGACTCTTTTTTCTGCTCATTCCTGATCGAAATTGTAATAACTTTCAAGATTTCCTGCAGATTCTTTTTCCTGTCTAGCCAAGGTGACTGAAGAACCCACTTGGGCTCTGTGTTGAAATGGGTGAAATAGCACTATGTAATGACTCCTGGATGTTTTTGAATTGTTTGTAGAAAACCATGAAAATGATGATGAAAAAGACCAAAATTCACTGAATTCCAGGTAACAACAAATAATCTGGAGATTGTAAGAAAGGGCAAAATAAGGGGTTAAGGATAACCTGAAAGATTAGACCATGAGGTTAAAAGTAGACACATTTGATGACCAAATGTAAAAAAGACTACTGTTGGCAGGGGTGATGTTGACTAAGCCCAGTGTGATGGAGCCCTTTAGCAAGGTTATCTTTTATCTTCCTGGTGCTGGTACAGTGGGCGTGACTCAGAAGAACTGCACAGTCATTCTTGGGCATTTCTTCCTTTTAACAAAATCACTTGTTTATTTTAAGTTGAATAATTAGAATTAGAGGCATACTATCTTTGTATACTATGGCCTGATAATCCCGGACAGGTATGTCATAGCAAGAAAAACAGAAATACGCTCCCTTTCTACCCCTTCCCCCCCCAAAAGTATTATGTCAAAAAAATGGATAGAAAAAGTTCTAAAAGGCACACATTTTTGGGGCACTCTCTCATGTACCAGACTGTATTTGCTGGACATCTATATGCAAGTGTCAGTATCAGTCATGCCCTAGGTTCAACTACAGCTTTGCTTCTCATTGTATGATCCTTCTGTAGTTGTACTTTATAGATGAAGTTGAGCCTCCTTTCTCATCAGCTTGTTATCTGCCCAGTACACTGGACACTGGTGGCTCTCCCTCTCTCTCTCATACTATGGCATCTAAACTATGTCCATGAGTTGAAAATGGTTTTCTAGATTATTTTTGAAGGGAGGCACCTGTTAGGGGACTCCACTCTTCAACTTTGAATCATAACCAACTGGGAGGCTGTAGCTTCTAAACCACCTTGATTTTTTCGGTTATTCTTCCTTGTCTCAGCATTCCCAATGGTGAACTGCAGGAGGAGAAAGAGGATGACCTCCTGCTGGGGAAAACTTATTTTCTATCCTCGGATCATCCTAATTCATCTAACACACAAGAACTTGTCAGAAGCTCTGTCTTCCCATCAGCTGAGCCTACAGTCAGTTCTGCTATGGATGAAGCCAGTGAGTACTCCTATCATAATTCAAATGAATCTAACTTTTCTCCCTAGGAAAGCAAAAATTCTCTGCACTCAACTCTACTGTGTAGGCTGAGATATATGCATGCAGAGGCAGGAGACCCATCTTGTTTCAGAGTAGGTACAGAGGTCAGGTGGATCTGACTGATTCTGTCTTTAAAGTATGTCTGCTGTGCTTGGCATGGGGGCTCAGGCCTATAATCCCAGTGGCTTAGGAGGCTGAGACAGGAGAATGATGAATTCAAAGCCAGCCTCAGCAACAGCGGGGTGCTGAGAAACTCAGTGAAACCCAATTTGTAAATTAAACACAAAATAGGACTGGGGTGTAGCTCAGTGATCAAGTCCCCTGAGTTAAATCCCTGTTGTCCCCCCCCCAAAGAAAAATATGATGTCCACCATTTCTATTCATGATCTTTTCTGCCTGTGGATCAAGATCAATGAATTCCTTTTATTGTCCCATGCCCTGGTGTCTCTGTAGAATGTTCTCTCCAGAAATAGTGACTAAGATTAATTTTATTTGGATACAAAACAGGAAGTCATAGTTACTTCAAAGCCCTCTTTGTCAATTGGATTAGTTTATTTTAGGAACTTCTGTATGGGCACCACCCACCCAAGAATACCTAGGCACATGTACAAAAGATGACATGTCCATTGGACACATGATTTCTGTCACTGTGCCTGGGTGGCTAGGTTGGGTCAATTGGCAGGGACATAAGAAATGGGTTTTTAGGAGTCGTTAGCAAAGGGAGAATTGGGATTGTTACTGAACCCTCTTCTCCTTTCAATTTCCTCTGAGAAGGCCCAAGGGCCTTTGAGTGGACATGTGAGCCCATACATATCATAGATGCAAGTTTCCCATGCACAGGTGGAGTCAAGAGCCCAAAGGAGCAGTTGTCCATCAGATAAATATAGAGATCCCTCTTGTGTGTATTACACATTTTTTATACGTGCTTTTTCATATATAATGGGTATACGTGCAGTGTATTATTATTATGCATATTTTTAAATTCCTTAGGATGAGTTTTCCTTTCTTTAATAATGTGTTTCTCCTTTGATTTTGCTTGATTTTTATTATCTCTTCCTTCCCCAAAGCACAACCTACCTCCACTCTGATTTTCTAGTGTTTGGAAATATATCTGGGTGCTATTGCATTTTACAAATCCTGTCTTATTTGCACATACTTACAGAGCATGTCCTCGATGATGCCACAGGTGTCAGCAAAGAGAAGATGATTACAAGAAAAATTCTGATGAGCAAGAGGAAACTAGCATGCAGATTCCCTGGCCTTCAGGCTTCAGGTATGTTGGCTCTGGAATGCACTTGACTCCTTTTAACTCTGTAAGATTGTAGCTCCTCCTTCTGCAGTGATTTCTCTTCATCTGTGCTTGTCTCCAACAGGAGATGGAGCCTCTGTTTGGTCTTATCTGTACTTCCCATGGCCTTGTAGCCCTGACCTGCCCTTCCATCTACATTTCCTATTTACATTCTGAAATCTGCTCTGTTCTCATGCCTGCTGTCCTAATATTCTTGATAACTGCTGCAGGGAAGCCCAGTCCCAACCCTATGAAGAGCATCTTTCAGACACATGCTCCCTTCTCTTAAATTGTATACTTTCTACACTTTTTTGCCTTCTGTACCTGAATTGCTTGACTTCATTACCTCTTTGTGCTGTGAATGAGTCTTTACTAAGTTAGTAGCTCATGGATCTCTCTCTGGGGGTTTTCATAGGGAACAAGTCTAACTCAAACCTGGGTTGTTATCTTTTTTTAATATTTGTTTTTTAGTTGTAGTTGGACATAATGCCTCTATTTCACCTATTTATTTTTATGTTGTGCTGAGGATCAAACCCAGGGTCTTGTACATGCGAGGCAATTTCTCTACCATTGAACCACAAACCCAGCCCCCTGGATTGTTAACTTAGACATGCAAATTAAAGTGTCATTTTTATTATGTTTTTTATGACTTCTTTTTAGTTTTTCATGAGAGTAGAGCCCATTTTGAGATCATATAGAAGCATGGAATATATCTTAATCTAATTAGGACCCCAGGCTTTTGATGTACATAAAGGTGACATTCTCTGCATTGTGTTCCTATATGTACATAGCAAATGTACATATAGGAACACAATGTCAGGTTCATTCCTTTTCTTACCATTCATTTCCTTTCCTTACCGTACTCTTTTTCCTTCATTTCTCTTTGTCTAATACCTGGAATTTGTATTCTTCCACTCTTCCCTCCTTAGTGTAGATTAGCTTCCAAATGTCAAAGAAAACATTTGATACATTTGATATTTGTATTTGGGGAGACTGACTTAATTCACTTAGCATGGTAGTCTCCAGATTCATCCATATAATGGCAACTATTATAAAGTTATTCATCTTTATGGCTGAGTAATACATGTATGTGTGTGTGTGTGTGTGTGTGTGTGTTGACTCCATAGCTTAGCTATTGTGAATTGTGCTGCTAAAAACATTGATGTGATTATATCACTATAGTGTGCTGAGGATAGCCTCTTCAACAAATGGGGCTGGAAAAACTGGAAATCCATATGTAGCCAAATGAAATTTAGCCCCTCTCTCTTAAAACTGAACTGAAAGCATATCAAAGACCTGAGAAGTAGACCAGAAACCCTGCATCTACCAGAAGAACATGTAGGCCTAACACCCTAACATTGAGGCTCAGGAACTGAATTCCTTAAGTACACTCCTAAAGTTCAAGAAATAAAATGAAACATCCACAAATGGGATGGCATCAATCTGAAAAGTGTTAAAATTGATGAGCAATCATCCTGGATAAAAAGCTGTATTGCAAGACCAGAAGATGGTGAGATAGTGGAAAGCTGCATTACCTTGTATCATGAGCACAGCAGCAGGAATATAGACACCTACTGAGGTTGATGAAAAAGGAATTTCACAAAATATAATAGTGTACATTCAGTTGGACTAGGGAATCAGAAATTTGAGTACAACAACAAAATATAAGAATATATAGATGCCAACTCACCTGCCACATGGGTACTGAAAGCAGCAAAGAGACCCCACAAAGGGAGGGGAGAACACAGAGAAACACAGATTGAGTACAGAAAAACCTGAAATCAGAGAAGCTGCCTGAACTTGTTTGATTTAGAGGTTGCAGTATTTAAAATCTTAGCAATTAGAGAAATGTAAATCAAAACTACACTGAGAATTCACTAACCCCACTCAGAATGGTAAATATTAAAAATAAAAGCAACAGTAAATGATGGCAAGGATGTGGGGAAAGAGATTCACTTAATACATTGCTGGTGGAATTGGAAATTGGTGCAACCATTCTGGAAAGCAGTGTGGAGCTTTTTTACAAAACTTGGAATGGAACCGCTATTTGACCCCATTATCCCACTCACTTTGTACCCAAACAACTTAAAATCAGCATACCGCAGTGACATAGACACTTCAATATTTAATATCAGCTCAATTCACAATAGTTAAGCTATAGAACCAACTTAGGTGCCCTACATCAGATGAGTAGATAAAGAATTTGGTATACATACAAATGGAATACTACTCAGCCATAACGAAGAATGAAATTATATCATTCACCAGTAAATGGATGGAAGTGGAGACTATCATGCTTTGTGAAATAAGACAGTCCCAAACCCAAAGGCAGAATGTGGATGCTAACTTACAACTAGTGAGTGAAAGATTAGAGGTTCATTGGACTAGACAAAGGGGAATTAAGAGAAGGGGGGAACATGTAATAGGAAAGACAGGAGAATGAATAAGACACATCTTTCCTATCTTCATGTATGAATATACAAACAATGAAGTTCTTCGTCATGTACAACCACAATAATGGGGGATCCTATTTTCAACAAGTTATACTTATTCTATGTATGTATAATATGCCAAAATATGCTATTATGTAAAAATAATAATATTTTTAAAAAGAATTTTCAATAAAAATACTGTATTCCTAGATTTGGTATTGTAGCTCAGTGGCGGAGAACTTGCCTAGCATGTGTGAGGCACTGATTGGATCCTCAGCACTAGGTAAAAATAAATAAAGTAAAAGTATTAAACAAAAATAGCTCTGCCAGAAGAAAAATACTGTATTCCTAAATATATATTGTAATTCCCACCACTTCAAGTTGGGATGTTAATATATTAGCCTACATAGTTGTCTCCTACTATCTAATTCTTGAAGTAGTTTTCTATTTCAGTTTGTTTTTTATTATTGGTACAAAACTCCAGACAATAAGTAATGCTGCAGAGCTCTAGTAACAAAACAGCATGATATTGTCACAAAAATAGACCCAAAGACCAATAGGACAGAATAGAAGACAGAGACAAATCCAATCCTTAGAGCCCTCTGATACTTAACAAAGGTGCAAAAATATACATTGGAGGAAAGAGGATTTTTAATAAATGGTTCTGGGACAACTAGATAACTATCTAGAAAAATAACACTAAAACCCTATTTCTCACCCTGCACAAAACTCAAATGATAATGGATCAAACACTTTGGAATTAGACCAGAAACCTTGCAACTGTTAGAAAAGAATGTAGGGCCAACATTCTACATATAATTGCTGGCACAAGCTTCCTCAAAAGTACATGAACTGAAACTATGAATAAATAAGTGGGACACCATCAAATTACAAAACTTCTTCCCAGCAAAAGAAAGAAAGAAGAGTGTGAAGAGAGAGCCTACAGAATGGTAAAAGTATCTTGGCCAGCTACTCATCTGATAAGGGATTAATACTCTTAAATATATAAATAACTCAAAGCACTTCATACAAAAATATCCCAAATAACCCAATCAATAAATGGGCAATAGAAAAAATGAAATTGAAACTTCTTAAGAAAAAAATTACAAATAGCCAAATGAGAAAAGGTTCAATATCACTAGCAATTAGGGAAAGCAAATGAAAGAAATATTAAAATTTTATCTGACTCCAGAATTGCAATGTTCAAGAATATACATAAAAATGCAGGCAAGGTTGTGGGGAAAATATACACTTGTATATTGTTAATGGGACTGCAGACTAGTACAAGTCCAGAAACCACTGTAGAGATTCATCAAAAAACTAGAGATGTAAGCACCCTGTGAGGATCTGCCCACTCCTTGGTATTTTGCCAAAACTTCTAAAATCAGCATACTTCAGTGACAGCCACCTCAATGTTTATAGAAGCACATTTCACTAAATGGTGGAATCACCTTAATAGATAAATAAATTTTATGATTCTGACACATATATATGATATGTATGTAAACACACATGCACGCGCGCGCGCACACACACACACACACACACACACACACACACACACACACACTAGGGTTCTTCAAAGGCATAAAAGAAAATGAAATAATGGCATTTACAGGTAAATGGATAGCAATGAGAATATCATGCTATGTGAAATAAGCCAAACACAAAAACTCAAAACTTGAATGTTTACTCTCATGCAGAAACTAGAGTAGAACAAAGGAAATGGGGAGGGCAGGATAGGATATCATACAGATAAAGGAAAGAGCAGTAATGGAGAAGATTGAGAGGCAGAGTGCAGAGATGGGTAAGGGGAGGCAATGCAGATGATTGTTTTTTGTTGTTGTTATAGATGAACACAATATATTTATATATATTTTTAACCTGGTGCTTAGGATTGATCAAAGGGACTCAGGCATTTGAGGCAAGTGTTCTCGACTAAGCCACAACCCCAGCCCCAGAATGAATTCTTAAAAAGTTGTTAGGTGGACATATAAATATACCACAAGGACTCCACCTTTATGCATAGGTAGAAAGAAGCAATCAAATATAAATTAATAGATGAGCAAAAAAGAAGTCTAATAGAGTAGATGAAAGAGATTTGGGAAATGTTAGGGGGAATGGGAGAAAAAAGAGAGAGGGAAGGGGGCAATCATGAACTGAAGTCAAATTGCATGTGTGTATTTTTTTGACCGAATGAACCCACTACTATATATAACTACACAGTTCTAATTTTAAAAAAGAAATATAGGTAAGAAAATCATTATGAAACCTAAAAAGGCAAAAACAAATTTCTATGGAAGTTTGGCTATAGGTGGGAGACACATACTGGCCTGGAGCCTGTGTTTCCCAATGTCATTTATTGTAGGACAGGTTTTACTACATTTTTATATTTTACATGATCCAACTGACAAAGGGGAAACTGAGACATTAATAGACAAGCTGGGTTTACAGGGCTTAGAGACCTAATCAGGTGCTTGGCTTTTTAGTTGGTCTTCCTTCCACCTCACTAGGCTCCGTCTCAGCATCACAGACCTTCCACACTCTCTAGAAGGGCTTCCTTTTCTTCACCTAGGGGGACCTCAGTTTGTGGCACAATGCTCGTGTCCCTAAGGAAATCAGGGCTGTGGAAAAGTGCTGGGTGGAAGGCACACTTATTTCACGTGGTTGACATTCAGTCCTGCCCCAGTCTCTTGCCTGCCTGTTCAGATAAGCATGTTCACCAGATTTCTCTGGCTCTCTTCCATATCCAGCCTGTATCTTGCCTCCCTAGTTTTAATTTGAGTGTTAACAGAGGCCCCACTCCCCAGCCTCTTGACACAACATTCCACTCTGTGTCTTCTGTTTTGTCTTTTGGGGGGCACCAATTAATTCACCCTCTCCAATAACCTGCATGGCCATATCCTCAATCACTTCTGCTCAGATTCCTCTAAGTCTGAGCCTTGACATTCTCATGCCAGATATTCTTGGGTCATATTAATCCTTATTTTCTCTGGTTGCACTGAATACTCATTTTTCAGTTAATGTCCTCAAATGTCAGATGAAAGTGGACTATTTCATGGACTTTTTATTGTGGCCTGTAAGTAAGATATATCTGTAAACTGCTAAGCACAGTACCCAGCTGGCAGGAAGTGCTCAGCATACATTAGGTTGCTGCCTTGCCCTTTTGGAGCTGCCATGGTGGGTGTGGTGTTGAGTTTCCTCTTCACTTCCTCCTGACAGGGCTTCCCTGTCACTGTGTTCCCATGTACCAGCTGAGATGCAGCAGCATGGCTCAGTCCCTGCTCTTCCTCTTGTTCTCAGCTTCCAGAGGCCTGAACTGGAACCTGGCTATGACTCACTCTCCTCTTACCAGGAACTCCTTTTGTTGATAGTTTACATTTTGATCTACTTTTATAATACAGAGAATTTGAACCCAAGTTCTTCTGTGTATGCTAGACCTGCCACACTATATAGAGTGGTTTCTTTTTCTTCATTCTACCACTGAACTCTGCACCCCAGCCCTTGATAAATATTTTAACATATACATATTTCATATATATGCATATGTATGTGTATTTTATATATGTATGTGATTTTGTGCATATTTAAGTTTCAATACAAGGCATTGTACTAGAAAGCACATAGAAAATTATACTCAAAGTTGGTTTATGAAATTGTACCTAACAAGTTTTTACTGGAAGTTACATTCATGTGGAATATCCATCCATCAAACATTTTTTTTCTAAATAATAGAAACATATCAATCTGTTGACTTTTGCTTTTCTATGTGACATATATCGGCTAATGATATGAGAGGGAAGTCCTGGCACCTTAGATCTTGTGTGGTGAAGGCCAGACTGTGCATGATTTGGGGTGCAGGCTGTTTGTGATGTCCTTGACACTGGTTGTTTTTACTCCCTAGATTCAGGTATTTCCTCTGTATTTGGGGTGTTGGCATAGATTTTCTAACTCTGGTCCTCCACAGCTCTTCTTTCTCTTCTCCTGGCTCAGATACTGTCATTGTCACCAGGACAAATGGTATAAATATGACAACTAAAGGGCTTGGACACAATGAAGGAAAATTATTAATGCAAATATCTCCTGGTCCTCTGTAAGTGTGTCATGTGAATTTAGAAAATTTTCTGTGTGCGACATCCTTTTTCCTCACAGAGAAAGCATCTTCCATGTTCCTTGAGACTTCTGTGGCTGCCTTTCTTCTCATTCTTCTTCTTGCCACAGTTGTCCTATTGCTGTCTTTTGGTCATTGCCCTGTACACATTCTTATTCAGTTGTCTGTGCCTTTTCTATACAGAAAGCTTTCATGTTTATAATATTGTCCTGAATAGCCCACTTGTCAATGAAAACAAAATTTTTCTTCTGGAAAGTTTATCATTATGTAATGTTGTAAGAAAGATTATAAAAATAAAGAAACCAAAATGTGTCTATAGGCTTGAGCCACCCTGCATTTCTGAAGGCTGCCTTTCTTGACCCTGAGCTCTTTCACTGTCTCTGCACTGTGAGAACTGAGGATATTTTCATGAATAACAGCAGATCTTTATTATTGTGGCTTTCTTTTTCAGAGCTGGATTCAAATGATCCTTCAGGAATGAAGAACTCTCTGAAGCTAGAGGGTGATTCTATGGATGGCTCCTTCGCCAACAAGCATGGCCGCCACATCATAGGCCACATTGATGACTATACTGCTCTCAGAGATCAGATTGCGGAGGGGAAACAGCTGGTTGAACAGATCCAGTCTCTCCTGACACCCACATGCAACTTCCTGGGCCTTGATGCTCAGGGCTCAGAGGTAGTCACACCTGCAGCTCCTGCCTTCACTCTTTCTTTGTGCCCTTTGTCCTTAATTCTAGTTTCTTCTCCCCTATTTATTTTTGTGGCCTGCATCTCCCAATGACAGAGGAAGCATCTTCCAATTATTCTAGCCAAGCCCTTGCTTCCCTATCTCCTTATTCATTCTATGTTCTACTCTGTGGTATAGGAAACCAACTAGATATTCTGCCTCAGAGCCACAGAGATGTCTGTGCAGTGTTGCCACCATCCTCAGTAAAGTATTTGTTAAGAGTTGATGCCCATATGATGTTGAAATCAGCACAGTCTCATGGCTCATTATCTGTTACACTCATGCTGACCCATGTGGATTAAAATCTGTCAGGAGGACAGGTACTAAGGGATTCACATCCATAAAGGCCTTGTGTGTGGAAAGAGTAAGAATCTGGCAGTGGGAGGGAGGCAATCTGCAAATGCTTCTCAGAGTGCATCTGTGTTCAGAGACAACAAGGGCCAATGGCTGTGCTGTCTGAGCTACCAGAGACCCATGGATGTATAGACAGAGCCTTGCATCCAGGTAACCCCCACTTCAGGGCAAGATACATACCCCTATTCATAAACCAACTAATGGGCCACAAGCCCAATGTGAGAAGTCACCTCTTGTACCTCAAGTTCACTGGTGCAGAGGGGTCTTTTATTGTATGCAAGGAAGTTAAAAGGTCTGTAGAGGACATGACATGGGAATGAGCTGTGACAGCCTTATATAGGGTGTCCAGGTGAGGAGTCATTCCAGGTAAAAGGAGCCACACTTCAGTCCTGGGACCTCAAAGGGATGAGCTAGGGTTTTGCAGGTTCAAGCAGCCCATGCTTTGTGCCTCATCAACAAAGAAAGCTTGAGTCTTGTGCAGGGCTGCAATGTCGTGAGCCCTGTGATGTCTCAACTTCAGTGATGTCCATGGCTCCCTCCCACCTTTCCACAGGCACCAGGCAGCAAATGTTTCCATGAGCTAAGAAGCAGTGCTCATGCCCTGCAGCGCACCCTAGATGAGTCAGCCTCGCTCCTGACCATGTTCTGGAGAGCAGCTTTACCAAGTATCCATGGCCCTGGGCTGCCTGGCAAAGTGGTAAGAGGCCAGTGTTGTCTTCTGGTATAAGCCCTGCTCTTCTGCCCCATGAGATTCTGTATTCTCAGTTCCAGGGCTTTCTGAGGGTCAGGAGCTACACAGGTTGTTAGAATGTGCTGGATCTTAATGTAGCATCCTGGAGGGAGACCCCTGGTGGATGTTTTCATTGAAGCTCTGATTACCTTACTTTGTCCTCACACCCCAAACCCCAAGATAATAATTCAAAGAGAAGAAAAGGAAATGGAGAAGCACAGACATAGATGCCATGGTAATCTATAAATATCTGCTTCCAATAAATCTGAAGTTTGAACTAAAATTCAGGGGCCTTAAAGCTTCTCCATTCCTCAGGGCTTCTTGGTCAAAAGATCAAAGGAAGTCACTGTGATCCTGCAGCTTCTTTCAGTCATGCTCCTAGAATCCCAACACACCTTTTATCTCTGTTTCAGTCTGGGGAAAAGGTAGAGCCCCTAAAGAATTGTCCTGCCTTGGTTGGACTAGAATCTGGATCCGCTCACTAGTTTTTAGTTCCATATTAATGTAACTGGTATGTTTGGGGAAAAAACTATGCTAATTACAAGGAAGCACTTTACCATCTTCAGATTCGTACAGACATTTTGAAATGTGAACACTGTCATCAGGTAGCCCTGTGTCCCAGACATAGTATCTCTGAAATTCCAAGTCCAGCATGGATGGGAGAAGGGTGAGACAAAATTACTTCAAGGACTGATTTGGAGGTCTTGTTCACAGTTGGGAGTTGCTGTGGGTCTGGAGTCAGGGTCTCCTTGATCCTTGATTGGGGGCTTTCAGGTTCTCAACATTCCTACCTGTGGTCTTTTTCTCAACTGTTCTGAACTGAGGGATTGAGAAGCTATAATGAAGGGAACTCAGTCTGCTGAGAAGATTGGAGTTCTGCTTCTGATTGGTAGGAACCACAAAGAACTGGATACATTCGGTCTCCAAATTGTTGTCTGAGAGCTTGTCCTTCTTCCCCAGGATGAATCAATGGAAAGGGAGCTCCTGGATCTGCGAGCCCAAGTATCGAAACAGGAGAAGCTCCTTGAGAGCACAGCTGAGCGTCTGAAGACTGCTAACCAGCAGAAGGAGAACATGGAGCAGTTCATTGTCAGCCAGCGTAGGTGCCCCTGAGCTGTGGAGCAGCAGAGGAAAGGGC
The DNA here is from genome assembly GCF_052094955.1 of Ictidomys tridecemlineatus. Taxonomy (NCBI): domain Eukaryota; kingdom Metazoa; phylum Chordata; class Mammalia; order Rodentia; family Sciuridae; genus Ictidomys; species Ictidomys tridecemlineatus. The sequence goes on from NC_135487.1 coordinate 118,240,029, forward strand.
TGGTCTTGCAGATGTCCCACTTGTGCTGCAGATAAACAGTGACCACAGAGGCACTGGGAATGTTGGGAAGGGAGAGTCTGATGCACTGGGCCCAACCCTCCTGTGACATGAGCAGTTGTGGTTGCAGAAGGAGGGGGAGAAAAAGGGGTCAGCAAGAGGCCATGATTGAGGGGTGAGAAGAAAATGCTCTAGAAAATGCATGCCCAGCAAGTAGGGCCCAGCTGGAAATTCCTTCTCTCTGGGGCTCTTTTCTTCTTTCAGTGACCAGGACACATGATATTTTGAAGAAGGCAAGGACTAACTTGGAGCGAAAGCAACGATTCCATCTTACACAGTCACAGAGCCTGCTTCAAATACATCACCATCTGACATCAGCTCTGTAAGTGACCCTGACCTCCTTTACCTTCTAGGAGATATCAGGTTCACCACACAGGTCTTAGCTCCTGGATAGCCTCCTCTTAAGATTCCATCCCTTCACCCTCCTGCCCCCTCTGCTTTCTACCCTGTTATTATTCTCCTCTCCTCACCATCTCTCCCCTTTAGCCCAATTTTCTCTCCTTGATGTCAGTCAAGCAAGGAGCCAGAGAAATGCAGTTCAGTTGGTCCCTGAGGGAAGAAACTTTCAAAGTCTCTCTGTGAATTAGTTGTCTACCAAGAGATCTTGAGGCCATAAGTGCATTCTGGACTTTCCTGAACTACTTTATGAAAAACCAAATAAGGCATAACCTTATAAATTGACTTTAGTGCACAAAATTAGGTTAAGAACAGCATTTTATTTTAACATCTCATTTTCTTTAAAAAACATGAAGGAAGATCCATTTGGTCTCCTGGATATAAAAGAAAAAACTGATAATGAAAAAAAGATGTATGAAAGATGATATGTCATGAGCTTTGTAATGTTTTGAACAACCAATAAAAAAAAGAAAAGAAAAGAAAAAAATACACTTTAAGGGAAAAGTTTTAAAATATATATATATATAGCAGATATTCTCTACTTTCACTTAAATGCTGTGCTAATAATTCCCTAGAAATCCTATTAAGAGAAAATTCATGTGTAACTGATTGTTTTAAATATGAGAAATTAAACCTTTAAACTTATATGGTAAACATCAGAGCAGTTGAGCATTCTAGGAATGTTCCTAAGTTGTACCCTGAGAGCCTTGACACCCATAGTGTGATCAAGCATGGGATGTATATTAACTAGCTCTTGTTTTCTAATTCCCTTTGGTTCTCCGAGAATTGCTTTCTTTCCTGAGCCTCTTAACACAACACTTAGAGGATTGGCTCTGTACAGCCTCTTCCTATCCCTGCCAAGTTAACCCACAGCCTCCAGTTCCTGCTGGCTCCCTCCAGTGTGCAGGCCACCCTCTTTTGTTCCAAATTTCTGGTCTCTAACTCCAGGCTAAATGTTAACTGGTTGTATGCCATTGGCTGGCCCCTTTGCCTCTGTGAGCTACTACCCTTCATCTGTTAAAGGTGGACCATCTCTGAGGTCCCTGCCAATTTGACTTCTCCTTATGAAAAATGAGACACACAATTAACAGGGGAACTTGCCCCAATATGTCCTCTTCAGTACAGGCTGTTTCTACATGTGCGTGTTTCATGCTTCATCCTTCTTTTCCTGGAATATGACAAGGCCTTTATTTTTCTTCAGACCACATAACATGTAGTATGAACTGGGTAATAAAAGGACAGTAGTAGGATCTGACCATATGACATGCAGTAGGGCTATGGCTGGGGCACCAGGGATTTGGGTGCACAGGGAAGCTTATCCTCTAAGCTGGAACCTGGAATCTCCTCCAGATCCAGTGCATCCCCTTGACTCATTCTTTTTACTACCTCCCACCATGTTTATGCCTTCCTGCATGCTTTGCCCTAATTCCAGTGTCTGGGCATCATAAGTGGGGTCTAACAGTTCCATCTGAACAGAATTCTTTTGTTTACTTGCAGGTGAAATCGTTAAGGGTCCTTCTGTGTGCTCCAGCATTGAGACCCTTGCCTTCCAGGAGCCACAAAAGAAGCAAAGCCACCACAGGTCCCTGCATTGACAGGTCACATGATTAGTGTACGCTCATCTTATGAAATGTGGCCTGTGTCACAGAGAGTGGGAGTGGACCTAGAAGAAAAATGCTCCAAAGACCAAACCACACATCAGAGAAAAAAAAAAAAAAGTTCTATGGTTGTGGTCAATGTGCCCAGGATCCAGCAGCACAAACAACTAAGAAATAGTCCTTTCCCTTCCTTTCTCTTCCACCCCATCCAGAGACAACAAAGTCAAGATCTTCAGCTGACCTGCACACATCTTCAGGACACCATTCTGCACCTGGCCACTTGCTCATCTGCCTGCTATGGTGCTGCACTCTTTGTGATCCCACGTTAGTATATGCTACATTCATTGGCCCTGAACTCCATGTACATATCTACTCTAAGCAAATTCTTAATTATTATTAGAAATAAATTATTATTAGTGCTTCTCAAGTTGCATGATCAGAGTCAACACTGATTTTATCCTGTGTCTTTTTCTAATGTAAGCAGGTGGAATTATGAACTGCTTCATCAGCCTCCTATTGCTTTGATTTGTTGAATCTTTGTTATCTGTCATCTCAAAAGCATTTCCAATTTTCCTTGTAATGTTTTTCTTTACCCCATATGTATTTTTTATATAAAGTCTTTGCTTTATTTGAAACTTCTGTTGATCTTTCACTTATTTTTTATTGTTGACTCATAATTGAATTCTATGTTCAAATCATCTATTCTCAATAAATCCTTGAGGAAATTTTGAGTCTTGCTTTATGACTGCATTTGTTATCTTGCCTTCACTGCTTCGAAATATCTGAGATAAACTTTTTTTCCCTTGTACTTTTTCTATTTTCTATTATTGTATATTAAACTTATGTGTTTCCAACTGTATATATGGCAGTGGATTTCCTTTAGTTATTGTCAACATTTCGCCATATAATGTTCTTTTTTACTAGGTCTATGTTCATTTTTCAAATATATTTTATATGTATTTTCACATGCATATTTTTAAATATTCATGTTATATATATATATATATATATATATATATATATATAAATACCCTAACTTTAACCTTTACCCTACACAATATTTATTATTAATCCTAAATTTACCCCATTCCTAATCGAACATTAATATAAAAGCATATATAGCAATATGAATATTCTTGCATACATATTCAAATATCCAATTGATAATTGTATACATAAGTATTTATATATGTTCACATATAATTTATCTGTACATTTGGAAATTAATAAATGTGTATTTATACATATCATACCTTATCCTATCCCAAAACACATATATTTCTATGTATTTTAATGCACATTTTTACATGTACATTCTTATAATTACTCGTTTTTCAATATACTTATTCATTGCCTAATGTTTATGTGTAATTTGACTTGCCTTCATATATCATTGGTATATTTGCATATATACATTTTTATATACATATATATACATATATCTGCTTTCAAAAATTAAAAATGTGTCTTCCTAAATCTCATATTGAACCCTTCAGAATTTCAAAACATCAAAATTGCACATGTACATTCTTAAAATATTCATATTTTTCAATATACTTATTCATTCCCTAACCCTAACTATATACAAAATTTAGTACTAATCATAGTTTTACCCCTATAACTACCCTACCTTCAGATAAAAGCATATGTACTTATATGAATACTCATATGTATTTATATTTACATACACATTTATCACTTATATTTGCAGAAGTGTTATTATATATACATATATAAAATTTATCTTTGCATTTGCATATTAAAAATTTGTATTTATATTTCATATTAACCCTTCCCTATTTCAAAACATATTTATGTTAATTTTTATGCAAATGTTACCATGCACATTCTTAGGTGTATTCATTTTTCCAACTAGTATATTTATTCCCTAAAGATAAACATAAATGTAAACCAAAATTTGAAAGTGATAATAACCCTATATTTACTTGTATACTTAAACCTACCTTTAAATAAAAGCATATATAATAATTTTAATATTCATTTGTAAATAACTATGTATACAGGTATCAATGTTATATTAGAATATGTATAAGTATGTACTCATATATATAATAAATCTGTGCAGTCCTATTTTTAAAAATCTGTATTCATATGTGTTATGTTAAAACTTTTCTTAGTTCAGGGCTGGGGCTGGGGCTGGGGCTCAGTGGTAGTGCAATTTACTGGCATGTGTGAGTAACTGGGTTTTTATACTCATCACTGCATATAAATAAATAAAATAAAACTCAACAACTAAATTTTTTGAAATAATAAATAAAAAATAAAGTCTTCCCTAGTTCAAAACATATGTATTTATTTATATTTTCATACTTATATTCATGAGTTATTCTAATGACTATTCTTGGTTTTTCATATGCATTTTTTTTTACTAACCCTAACCATCACCCTACACAAAATTTAACACTAAACCTAAATATAATCTTATACCTAAATCTACATTAATATAGACGCATACATAAAATTGTGAATATACATGTGTAATGAGACACATATATTTAATTATCAAAAATATATTTGCATATATATTATATATGTATATTTATTTGTGTATTCACAAATTTAAAGATGTGTATGTATATGTCTCACATTAAACTCTTTTCTATTTCAAAAAAATATATTTTTATATATTTTCACATGTACATTCTTAGAAATATTCATGTTTTTTGATATACATATTCATTCCATAGCTATATTGCTAACTCTTGCCATAATTTAATACTAATCCTATGCATACCCCTTTAAGTAAATCTAATTTTACATAAAAGCTTATGTACTTACATAAATGTTTTTTGTGTATTTTGATACATATATTCAATTATCAATGGCATATTTGCATATTTTTGTATGAATATATATTTTTTATTTCTGCATTTGCAAAATAAGAAATGTATATTCATACAACTCACATTAAACCTTTCACTGTTTTAAAGCATATGTGTTTATATATATTTTCATAGATATTTTCACAAGTATATGTTCATTAATATTCATGTTTTCTGAAAAATTTATTCATTCCCAAACATCAACCCTAACCCAAGCCATAATTTAATACTAACTCTCACAACACCCTTATACCTAAACCCATTTACATAAGTATATGTGCAGTAATATGAATGTGTATGTGTATTTCAACTTAGATATTCAATTACAAATGGTATATTTACATATATAATTGTATATGCATATATAAAATTTATCTCTACAATTACAATTTTAAAATGTGTATTTATAAGACTCACTTCCCTATTTCAAACATATACCAAGGGCATAGTGACACAAACCTGTAATCCCAGTGGCTCTGGAGTCTCAGGATGATCTGGAGTTCAAAACCAGCCTCAGCAAAACAAAGCAATAAGCAACACAGTAAGACTCTCTAAATAAAAACTGACATAGTGCTAGGGATGTGGCTTGGTGGACAAGGGTGCCCCTGAGTTCAATCCCTGGAAACACCTCCCAAAAAAACAAACCCATATATAGGGATATATATTGCCATACAAATATACTCATGTACATTCTTATGAATATTCATGATTTTCAATATATATATGTTAATTCCTAACCCTACACTAAAAACAATAGTAATCCTAAATGTAATATTATACCTAAAAATATTAATATAGCATCATATATAATAATAAGAATATTTTTGTTAATTAGACACGTCCATTTCATAAGTATTACTACATATTAATATACATTTATCTGAGTTTATAATTTTAAAAAAATGTGTATTTATGTCTCCTATTAAACCCTTCTCCATTTGAAAAATGTACACTTACATATATTTTCATGTGTAATTATATTTTTCTTTTTGATTTACATATTCATTCTCTAACTTTAACCCAAGCTATAATTTAATATTAACTCTCAAAATATCTCTATACTTAATTTTACATGAATGTGTATGTAGTAATATGTTTATGTATATTTTGACTTATATATTCAATTTTCAATGGTATATTTGCATATATATCAATATGTTTTACATAATTTATCACTGCATTTGCAAATTAAAGATGTGTATTATGATTCAAATTAAACCCTTGCCTTTTTCACAACATATATATTTTCATACACATTTTCACGTGTACATTCTTATGAATATTCATGCTTTTGAGATATATATATATATATATATATATATATATATATATATATTCATTCCCTAGCCCTATGTCTAACCCTACACTATTCCTAAATTTAGTTCTATACATAAAACCACATTAATATAAAGCATATGTAATAATATGAATATTCATGTGTAATTAGACATAAATTTAATATTAATGGAGAAAGAGTGTGGCATAGGGAGGCAACTTACACGATGATCAGAAAGCAGAGAAAGAGAGAAACTCTTTTCTCCAGATTCAAAATGTATACCTCATAGACATGCCTCCAATGAACAACTTCCTCCAGCCACACCCCACCTGCCTTGAGTTTACCACTCAACTAATTCACTGATTAGATCAAGACAAGCATTCAGTCATTTCTCCTCTGAACCTTCTTGCACTGTCTCACATATGAGACAGTGTGAGACAGTGATTTTCTTTGCCTTCAACTTCATTGATTGGCATGAGACAGACAACCTTTTGCAAGGCCTCACTGACAAAATGTAGTTCAACTTCATCTATTTGTGCTTATCTTCCTATGTTAGCTCTCAAAATATTTTGTGAGTGCTACTCAAGAAAATATGAAATGGTGATCAGTTCTGCTAACACTGAGTATTTGTTTCACTAATATCAAATTTCTACCCTGCTGCTCTGTTTCCATGCTTTTCTGCATATATGATAAACTTGAGTCATAGGGTAATATTTTTGAAGCCATTTTACAATGCCAATCAAACCTGGCATTTTTTATATTAATGGTATGCAGGTCAGTCAAGAGGATACCACTATAAGCTATAATTCACATGTACACAATCTGGGATAATTCTGTGACTATCAAATGGTTGGTGGTAATGAGATGCATCCCAATTTCAGACAAGCTAAAATGTGAAGAAAAGAATACTCTCCCAGACACCCATAGAATCGCTTCTGATGATTCCTTCTATCTTTCTGAAAGTGACAAGAAATGCAGTGTGGTGAGCATGGACAGCACCCTGGACAATGTCCTGGAGGAGGCCACCTTCCTGTGCACTGGCTGTGCCAAGGATTGAGGGCTCCTCCTTCAAGCACTGGTGCAGTGGGGTCCTCGAAATGAGAAGGTGCAGGGGACCAACTGCAGTGCTTGATGGGCCTTTTTGTTGTGTGCTTTGTGGACACTGTGATAACCTTAGCAGAGTGCCCCCATAAGCATCAACTGGCAAGGCAACGAGGAGAACATGGCCCTAATCACAGCTGTGCCTGCAGGACACCCCACCATCACCAACTACCTGTTGAACTATTTCTCTGGCCTTGATCTTGAAAGAAGGGACATGTTCAGCTTCACTGCCATGATGAAGTCACCATGTAGGGCTAAATGGAGTGTGCCAGAGTCCTGATGCAGGGGCAGATATACATGGAAGGGACACCCGCCATGAAATATCCCCTCAGAAGCGAGCCGCTTACATAGGCCGCGCGGAGGCCGCGCCCAACCCTCTCCCGAAGAGTTTGGGGAAAAGTACAGGCTAGAGCTGCTGCTGGCCTCTGAGGAAGTTCTGAAGCCTACAACCTCCAAAAATGCTTGCAGAGACTCACTGAGTTTGTGCGGTCCATGCTGACCTAGCACTCCAACTGGGGTCTGGAGGATGGGAGCATCCTAGACCATATGATCAGGATGAGCATAAGCTTTTACAGTCCAATTCTGACTTATCATCTGCCAAACTGTGAGCCCTGAGGACCTTTCCTGTGGGCGAAAAAGGCAGCAGGCAGTAAGAAAATCCAAGCAGCTAGCAGGGAACCAGGACACCCTTGCCCAAGAGAGGGCTGAGGAGGAGGGCACTGAACAACAATAGCAGACTTCTGAGGCCCAGAGGACCTCCAGAGAGGAGGTTCCAAGAGTCAGCACCCCATCTCTTTACCTGCCAGGGGCCCAGGGGTCAGCCTCTGCCAGGTGGAAGGCCAGCCTCCTGCCCCACAAACTCCTGCATCAGAGAAGTGAGTGGCCAGGTGTGGTGGTCCTCAGCATCCACATGAGCAAGGTGCAAGCACCCACCTTCCAGAGGGACCAGAAGGGCAACACCAAGATAGCACCCACCTGCAGATCCCCAAGTGGCAGGACAAGAGTCCAAGAAAGAAAAGAGGAAGGCAGAAGGGGCAGAGAGGAAGCACCAGGCAGAAGCACAGAAGGAAAGGCGGGCACCACACTGGAGGAAAAGGACATGAGGGGGTCTGTTGAGCAGAGGACCTGTGTCAGGCTAGCAGCTGTGGACTTGATGCAGAGCCCAAGGTAGGAGGTGGGTGGGGTCATGCAAGAAGTTGAGACATGCAGGGGAGGGGAGATACACAGGGAGGGGGCCCCAGGATGGATGCACAGAAGGATGCACAGGGCTCCTACAGTGTGCTCTGCCAGTGCTGCACAGTCTCTCCTAACAGACTTCTTCCCAGAATCTAGGAGGTGATGAACTGTTTCTAACTGGGAACAACACAAACTGATTTGTCTAACACCCATTCTCCTAGCAATCAATACACCTAAAGGACAATTTACCTAAATGTCACCATTTATAGAACATCAATTAAGAAATTAAAAAAAAAACAATTTATGAAAAGGTAGTATTTTTGCATTGTTTTGTATTTTATTCATTATTCACCATTCTGCACCATTTTACAGGTGATGTGGCTCTTTGTATTTAAAGAAGTTTAAGTACATGTGCCCGAATACCCTTGGATTAAAATATTTGTGGTGGCTGTATGAATACACACAGAACTCATGGGTTCTCCATCTTTTTACCATTGGTTTTGGCTTTTACCTTTTCCATCTAATTGTGGGTGCAAATTTGAACTATATTTTCCTATTAATTTGATTAATTGATGCTGTATATTTCTTTTTATTTGATGGAATCTTTGACTTTTACAGCAAAATGATCAAGTGAACTCTTGGCCATACAGTAATAAAAAAAATCATTGTCAAAATTTATGAAATAATGCATAAATAAACTTGCATTTATTGCTAGATTCATTTTAAACAGAGACTTTGGATTGGATACACCACTTAGTAAATCTTTAACTAGTTATAAGAAAAAAATTGAGTTTTAATAAGAGGGGTAAGTTTAAAAAGTGATTAGTAGAAATAGAAAATTAAGTCATATGCCCTTAGATAAGTCAAATCTGTATATCCTTAAAAGGTAAAAACTATGCAAAAAGGATGAGAAAACCAGAGTGATGAAGTTGCTGAAGTGGGCAGGAGGTGATTTTTAGAAACAGGTGGTTAGAGTTGAGTATTAAGTTAGATGTTTTAGCAAATTTCAAAGAGTATTCAGCACTTTCAGGACAGCCGTCTCTTCCAGGCTCAAGTGGAGTTTACTTTTATTTTTCCTTTGGTAATTGTCCCTGATGTTCATCCTCATGCCAGCTTTATAAAATTTCCAGGATGTGAGGTCTTTGGCAGAACACAGGTGTGATTTGCCTGGGTGCTGAGCTCTCAGTGGAGCTTTCTCTCTATGCTTTTATGTCCAAAGCACTGAGAAGTTTTTAGTGGATTTTAAAGTATCTGTCACATATGCACTTTACTTAAATGTTAATTTAAATACTGGTGACATGAACTGAAACTATTGTACACAGTTTGAAAGCTCTTTACAATAACCCTGGATTCATGTTGACATGTACTTCTCTGTCTCATGATGCAGGCAGGGGCTGGCACTCAGTTCTCCTTGCTGCTTCCTATTGGCACTTCTGGGTGTGGAGCTTATCAAAGATTTCACACTATTCCTTCCCAACTTAACAGATCATAAGGCTGCACCCAGGCTGTTGGAGAGACTGCTGAGATAAATATACCATGTAGCAAAGTCAGATTTTAACACACTTCTCCTAAATCCCAGAAAGGCACCAGGATGAATGCCTCAGAATCCTGGACCCACCTTTAGAACTACCGATGTTTGCTGGATTTGGAACACCCCTATGGCTTAGAAGTTGAGGTTGGTCACATCACCTTGGAGAACAGGGCTGCAAATGACCTCATTTATCTTTGGAGTTGTACTGTGTCCCTGGCATTGTGGCATCTTCATACCATGTCTATGGAATCCATAGCTTTACCAGTCTTACCACAAGCCCCTCCCTCATCAGCTGAGGGCCCAGCCAGGCAGGGTCAAATGGCCTCTGTTTTGTACTTCTCAATACTGGATGCCCTGCGGACCACCTGGAAGCTTTGCAACATTTCCCACCCTTACTCCTAATGCAGAGACTGTTGCTGTGTTGCTCTGGGGGAACTGAACATCAGTGTTTGAGTTCCCAGGAGACTACACTGCAGCCTGTGTTGACAACTGCAGATTCTATTCTCACTGATTTAGAGACTGTTCTTCCTGGACACCCATCCTGAGTTCCTACAAGAAGCTCCAACTTTGAAGAATGCCTAATTGTCATTGGAACAGCCAGTGTTAGGCAGATTCTTCTCTGGCTAATTTGGCATCTGGCTGCCAGAAGATTGTCTAATAATCCTGCCCTTTAAGCACCATGGTATATGGGCACTGGGAATGGCATGGAGCCCCACCCTGACAAGCTGTGGCACTTTGTTGCTACCTGGCCAGAAATGCACATTCCTGGTCCCATCCAGCCCTCTACTCCACCACAAGCCATTGTCAGAGTCTCCAGTGATGGGAGGACTGTCAATGGTATGGCAGGTGATTTCTTCAGTTTCTGAGTTATTGTGAGGTGTGTGACCTGGGACTTCTTTTTCATGTTTGTTCTAATTTTGTTCAGATGCACAGAATATGCCTGACCAGCCTGAGGCATAGCCAATAATACTGCTGGTGTCCACAGAATAGCTCAGAAGATACATGCGTTTAGAAAATCCACTAAATCAGCAAACTGATGTCAGCACAACAGTTTTTTTGGCAGACTTGAAGTTGAGCCTGCCATTTTTCCGGTTAGGTGGAAGCAGTCATTATCTGATGAGTATCGTGAAGTGAGGAGAATGATACATGCTTGGGAGAGCTCTGACAGTTCTTAGCTGTGATGTAGATTAGGGGCAGAAGAATGTGACTGTGAATCCCAAAAGAGCCAAGTGCAGGAAGAGTTGGTGCAGAGCCTGGTGCAAACTCTCTCTCCAGTTCTTCTCTCCAGAATCAAGTCACTTCCAGGCTACCTGGGAAGTCCTTCTCTTTGATATCCACAGGTGGGGTCCAAGTGGCTTCTGGATCAGGTGCCCAGCACATCTCAGTCTGGCTGTGTGGTAGCATATTTGGTAGTAAAGTTGTTACACTTCAAGGACAATGTCTCTTCCCTTTTCTTCTCACTAAGGAGGAGGAGATTCCCCTTATTCTTTAGTCTCTTTGGAAAGGGCTGCAGTACAGCAGGTGAACACTCTGCCTAGGCTTGGGGGGTGGGGGGCAAGGCAAGATGTCAAGAAGCAAAGTTTGGATGTTTTTCAGCAGTTGATCTTTGGACTCATACCTCTCTCAAGTTAGGGATCTGTGGGAGCACAAGGGCAGATATTCTCAAGTGGAATCCTCCTGCCCATGCTTGACAGACTGGTAGTGTCCCTATGATAAAGGTGAGAGAGGCAAGTGGGGAGTCAACTGGGCTTGTGATCAGCCCCTAGGTCACCCTGAGGAGTGTTGGGGCTCAGGTGGGCCAGTCAGTTCTTAGGCGACATTGTTAAGTTGACCTCTTTCTTGGTATGGGATTCACAGAGATGTGATTTTATGATCCCTGAGATGGAGAAAAATAGCCCCTGGTCTCCCTGACAGTCCAGCTGACATTATTTGCTGTGTTTTAATTTCTTTGAACAGCTGCATCTAGTCCCAGGCTGTCTGCCCTCCATTCATCATCTTTCCAGGGGACAGGTGCTGATGAGTGGTGACCTACCACAGTTTCCCTCCAGCTTCCAAGTTCCTTCCCTAAAATCCTCCTCACTTTCTCTTTTCTTCCCCTGTTCCTTTTCTTTCGTGGTCCATTTTCTTCACCCAATTTGGTTAAACTCCTTGCTCATTTTTGGCACCAGCTGTCCTGAGGTCTAAAAAAAGCAGAAAAATAGGGTTCCTAAGAAGCATTATGGTGGCCCTGATACCCTATTAGGTCAAGACCTCTGAGTCTCCAAGTGTGAGTGAGCATCATGCACCTCATGCTCCTGTGCTGGGATTCTGCATCTCAGCACCTCACCCTACCCTGTTTTTAGAAAGGGTGGCCTGGTCTACAACTCTCCTGACATGTGACAGCACAGATGGCACAGGCTTGGGGTTTCTGCTTCCATGCAGAAAGTTTATTAACTCTAAAAGCAAATTTCAAGTAGATAAATATCTTCTCAGGGATTTATATATAAAAACAATTAGAGAAAAGTTGAAGTACATTTTAATACTTTTCAGAGCATGAGTAAATTATGATCAAATTGGACAGAAGAAATAGTTCTAAAACATGGTTAATACTGCTGATTTTAAAGCGAGATTTCTGAATCTTGCTTCTGTGTGAGCAGAGGTTGCTCTTTGACAACACAGATGGGCCCTTTATTGCTTTTACCTCCATAGCTGGTTACTTCAGTTCTAATGCTGGAGGCTACACCGTGACACTGATGTAGTTTTTCTACTTGCTATGTGCTTAAAGTGTCCCACAGTCAGCTCAACATCAATCCAACAAGAAGACCAGGGAGAGCATGGAGCGGCTCCTGCCTCTGCTTCCTATAGAGAAATGCACATGAAATATCACTGACATCATGGAAATCATGGTGTAGCTTCTCAGGTTACTCAAGCAGACTCCTGGCAGCACTAAGATACCTCAGAATGTGAAGAATTGCAATGCCATTACCACCTCCACTTTGGGCACTCCTGAGACACCAGGCTCATTCCGTGGTTCAGGAGAGCTTGTGACAAAATAGGATTTGTGATGCCTGTGCCTATTCCTTCCCAGCTGTCAGCAGATAACAGGTCTCTGGGGTAGAGGCTGCTGTGGATGAGACAGAGGCCCAGGAGGGTGCCAGATCTCAGGCAAGAAATGATGAAAAACCTGCTGTTCCAGACATTTGGGAAGTATCAAGACTTCCAAGTTCCATGTAGAAATGCCTCATAGAGGCTGGGGAATGAGCCCAAAGCAAGGAGAAGGTAGCCCCTGCATGCTCCCCCTTATAGATGAAAGACCTTTTTGTATAATTTGCCCTCACCTAAGTTTGCTTGAGTTACACCCTGATGCAAGTCTCCTGGGCCTTTCCCCAAGTGCACCTGCAGGGTCATACTGGCTCCTGTGTTAACACTACAGTTATTTCCCACATGGCTCAGAGTGATTGGGCACTGCTGTAAAATCCAGCCCAGGTTGTTACATGATGAAGTGCTTTTCATTTAGAGTATTGCAGAGGGTCTCACACTGTCAGAACCGCCCTCCGACAAAGGTTTGAGGAATGCATGAGACCAGCTGGTGCTTCCCTTATCTCAGCAAGAGGGTGAGTGTCGCAACCCATCCCACCACCCAGCCTGGCCAAGAGTCGGGAGTTAAGTCAACCATAGAGGTGCAGCAATCTCAACTTTATTGTGTCAGGGACAAGGTTAAATAGTGATAAAAAGAGAGAGTAAGAAGAGACAGTAGCAAGAAACAATAAGGAGCAGTTACGTCACTATCACTAAGGGCCTAGGCAGATTTCAGGTTAAACCATTAGGCGGGACTAAGGTCAAAAGCCCGCACACAGGCTAAAAGCTGGCAAACCCCAATCCAGCCAGGTCATGTATACGGAAATGCTCTGGAAGAACCCATGAGGCCACCTCAGCCAACATCCAATAATGGCCACGGTCCCAAGGGAGGTAAAAGATTCCAACATCACACATCCTGCACTGGTTGGCTTAGGGTCCTGGTCCTCCAAAGAGGGTAGTTATTTGGATTCTGAACCTGTGCCTAGTTCTTGGTTTCCTGCCAACTAGGTACACATGAGTCTTGCTTTGAGTCAGACAACCCCCTGGAGGGCCTCAGTGTTCTAAGGAAATAAAGGGCGGAACATTGGCCATGCAATATTCTTATAAAACAGAAAACATCAATCATGATAGATCCTTATATTACAACTAAGTCATGGTCATTGAGACACCAGGAAACTTTGCAGTGGGATGCCATTAGCCACAAAGAACTTACAACAAACACAGTTATTTCTAAAATGAGAATTGCCTAATTTGCCACTTCTTCATGCATTTAGAACTTGTTTTATGCATCTGTATAATAACTCTTGAGTCAGCTAGTCATTTCTATGCCCATAAGTTCACTTGTCTTCATTAAGATTTTAAACAAGTGGCTTAAAAATTGCTTCTTTTTTAATTTAAAGAAATGGGAGAGGACAAAAAGACCAAAATCACTCTCTGCACTGATTTGACTTGATTTTCAAGGGACGTTGAACACCAGTGCTACACCACTAAATTCCCTCACTCTGACATGGTTTGCAATAAGACTGTGCAAAGTACAGCCCTTTTGTGCTTCAATGAGCACAGTGTGTCACTGGGTGATTGTGTGCAGAAGCAACCAGGTTCATACACATGCATGAACACTATGTGCACATAGATGACCTCAAGGGAGACCAAACTGCCTGCCTGACCATGGCTTCCTAAGGGAGTGTCTCTTGTGACCCACTTAGTCAGAAGAATCACAAGCCTAAGAATTCTCTGGGAGTCCAGGTGACACATGTGGTACATGAAAGAAAAGTGACAACAACACTAGGAGCAACTAAAAGATCTTTATTGCAGCAGTGCAACAAAGAGAAAAGAAAGAAAGAAAGAGAGAGAGAGAGAGAGAGAGAGAGAGAGAGATGAAGAGGGAGAGAGCAAGAGAGAGAGAGCACACGCAAGAAAGATAAAGAGAGCAAGAGAGAGAGAGAGAGAGCAAGAGAGGGGGGCCTGGCAGGAGGGAGTTTTTATAGCCCAAATCTAATGGGGCCTCTGGGTCTGCAAGCTGCCTTGTTGGCCCAAGGGGGCATTAAGTGTTCAGCCTTGAGTGGGGTTGAATGTTCAGACTTGATGCAAACAGGTGATAAAGAACCAGATAGAGGGAGGTTTGAGTGCATGGACTATCTTGTAGCCAACATCTGTTCAGCTTGCCCTGCAGACAACACAGTTCAGCCTGTTCTGCACCCAACATTTCTCCCTTTTGGTTTTTCTAAGTGACATGGGAAACTGTGTAAAGTCCTCTGGCTACTTCTTGCTTAATGTGGGAGGCATTTGACCTATAAGGGGAAGTGGAGGAATGTTTGGGGGACAGGTCTGAGAACACCAGGGCAGCCAGAAATAACACTCAGTGGCTACAGACAACTACTGTGGTAGGGGTAAAGTCCATAAAAGTTCCTTGAAGCCACAAGTCCTTGATGGCATCAAACCAGTCCTGTATGGAGGAGATTCTGGTATCAGCCACTGTTCCTGTAGCAGGGACTCTAGGAAGTATTGGAGGTGGCTTGGTTGAATCCAGTAATGTTAAGGGTGACAGAACGATTGCAGCCAGTGGAAGGGCAATTGCCTTGACCCATAAATTGAGAGTGGATGGTGTCATCCTGGTGTCATGTCACTTGGATGTAGAAGTGGTATCTGGTTTGAGATAAAAACTTGAGAGAGAAAAGTGATTAGTAAAAGAAGAAGAGGGTTCGTGAGAAATTTTGAGTTTGGTGGGCGTGGTGGAAGTCCAGGACTGGACATTTGAAACAAGTACCTTTTTAAGGTGGGAGACATGGTACCGGGGAGTGGCCCAAAAGCTTGGCCACCATTGGGGTAGTAAGTATGACTGTATGGGGTCCCATCCATTGAGCTTCCAATGATTGAGAATGCAGTTCCTGAAGTAAGACTGAGTCACCCAGTTGAAGAGGGTCCAATTCAGTTGGTGGTTGTGCGGGGATTGAGGCAATGAATGGAACAGGAAGGCACCAGTCTGCATGTTCCCTTAGGAGTTTGCATAGAAGTGTGAGATTAGGCAGGTAGGACACAAGGGGAGGAGGAGTGATTGAAAAGCTTTGGTTGATTAAGAAACGGCACCCAGAGAGTAGCTCAAAGGGGCTAAGGCCTGAGGGAGCTCTTGGGGCTACCTGAATTCAGGTGAGAGCCAATGGCAGGAGATTGGGCCAGAAGAGCCTGACTTCAATAGCATGTTTAGTGAGATGATCCTTGAGAATGCCATTAGGCCTCTCAACCTTACCCAAGGATTGGGGTTGATAGGGGTTGTGGAGCCTCCAAGTGATGTTGAGACCTTTGTAGATTAGTTGAACAACCTGAGAAGTGAAGGCCGGACTGTTGTCTGACTGGATGGAGGCGGGAAGTCTGAACCTGGGAATGACCTGCTGGATGAGGATGGAGGTGAGAGTGTCAGCAATTTCCCTGGATGTAGGGAAAGCTTCTATCCAACCTGAAAAAGTATCAACCAATGTAAGTAGGTAGCAAAGCTTTTTGTGCCTAGGCACATGAGTGAAGTTGATCTACCAGTCTTTGCCTGGCTGGTGGCTCCTCATCTGAGGTGTGGGGAGTTTAGGTTTGATGCTTCCTTGTGTGGATACTGTAGAACAGACAGAATAAGCAGAGTGGACCTGCTGGAGAGTAGTTCTCATTCCTAGGAAGTTAAAGAGGGGTTGCAAAAACTGGATTAGGAGAAACCTAGAGAGGACTAATAGGAGTCCTGTGAGGGGGAGGAGCCAAGGCCATACTTGACTGAACATTCCCCATGGAGCCTGTTGGCTTATTTGCTGTCTCCTCTTTTCTAGCTGTTCTTGTCTTTTATTACTCCCAGGAAAGACTGTGTTTTGGCTTAACTGGTTTTGGTAGGTGTTTAAGATCAAGTTGGTCAAAATTGACTTTGTTTCTATCTATTGTTAAGAGTCAGCTGAGTTCCCATAGGGGTCGCTCGTGGGGGAACTTGAGAGCAGCTTCTTAGTTCTGCTAATGCCATTTGTGCTAGGATGGGTCCAGGTCTTGCTTGATCATGTGGCTTCCCTTGGAAACATCAGGGATGTCTCCTGTCTCCAATGACCCTCCTATTCACAGCAAGTGCACTGATTGGCTTTTCATTCTCCAGTGGTCTCAATAATCTCCCTGACCAGGAGGTTATGTGGCCCAGAGTTGCAAAGCTCTTTAGAGAAGTTCCCTGTTCCCTGGATTCAAACTGACTCAGAGGGCCAGAACCAAATATTGGTTTTCTTGGCCATTTCAATTTAACTTTAAGTCTTGATTATAACATCCAGCAAAGTCATTTTCACTCTAAATTAAGAGTATTGGGCTTTAGCTAAATTCTGGCCTACTTTGGAATCATTCTGACATGTAGTAAGATGGGAAGCATAGCCTTATCTCAGGTAAGGCTAAGATTTATAAATCTTAGGTAAAGTGTTCTACTATCAAACTGATCTTTGTTTTTAAATATTATTTTATAAAGTTTATATATGTTGTTACTTGATGTCACATTAATTCTAGGTAAAACAGTATATTACATTTAAATTGTACCCAGTGTATAGAATTTTATATTAATCTTATTGATAACAGGTTCAGTTTTAGAAGACTAAATGATATAAATAAATCTCCAATATGTTATTTTTATAAGCCTAAAATAACCATGCAACCTTTTGTAGAACACTAGCTTGATAAAATTTTTTAAAGCTTCCATCTTAATGACATATACCTGGAAAATATGAACGCATTTAATATACAAAGAAGAGTAATAGTACCACAATTATTATTGATGTTTTTATATTAATCAAGTTTAGCTTTTCAAGAAATAACATATTACAATATTGCAAAATAACAGTTGTTGTTTAACCATAGTTGTATACACAGACCTTCTTTAGCACTTACTTAAACCTATGTAGCCAGCATACACAGACTTTCTTCATCACTTGCTTCAGTCCTCTTATTTACTTAATAGACTCTCTTATCCAAAAACACATTTTTCTTCTATTAAATCCATACTTAGAACCTTCTAATTTCTCTCTCCTGTTAACTACTTCTTTATTCACACTTTGAAAAAATCCTTGTAAATTTCTGAATTTAGGCAAATTATTCCATTTTAATAAGAGATATTTTGTTGTTTGCAGCACACATTTAATCACATCTGTTGACCATTTCATGAAAACATGAACAATGTTTAAGTATATAGAATTATACTGTAGTAGGGACAGACAAGGCAAGGCACCTAAGATAGCACTGAAGATAGGGAAATAGTTTTATTTGGTTGCAGCCAGATTCAGAAGGCACAGCTTCTGTTGTAATCAATTAATCCCCTGAACCCCAAGTTTAGATTGTTTCAGAATTTTGTACCCAACATGTAAGGGAAGGGGCTCAGAAGTTCACAGTCTGCAGAAGTTCACAAAAAGCAGTTTTTGTGTATTTGTGTGTGTGTGTGTGTGTGTTCTGGGCAAGTTAACCCTTCCAAGGCACACCTGGGAAGGGGAGAGCTTTTTCTTCCTTTTCTCTCCTCCTCACCCCCACCCACCCCCCCCCGACAGCTGTTATCATGGAGCCCAGTTTGAAACTTCCTTATCTTAGAAATGTAGCCTTCTCTGTGAAACCCCAGCTCAAGGCCAGAGGCCTTGTTTACATATTTTGGGAAAACTAGTAAGGAAGTGTCCAGGGTCTGGAGTGCTGATTTTTTTCCAGACAGTGGCCAAGTAAAACAGGGCAACAGGAAAATAGGAAGTTTATCTACATTAATATTTTTGGAGAGATTCTTTTGCTGAAAGTCCTAAAATCAGCCATGGTGAAGATTTGTGGAGAAGGTCAGTTAAGACTTTTCTGTGGGCCTGGGTAAGGAGGGGAAGATGGGAAGGCAGGGCTGAGAGTAGCTGTGGATCTGAGAATGAGGAAGGAGTGATGTAAAAGAATAGGATTTTCTCTAGCAAGGAAAACTTGAGCAGTAGAACAGGTAGAGCAGAGGGGAGGATGGGAGTGGATATCCCAAAAAGCCTGTAAGGGACAATTCTTAGTAACCTGTTTTCAGTGATGACAAAGCAACTTTAAAGGCCATTTTCACCAGATCTCTGATAGGGTCCAAGGGCTCTCCTCAGCTAGTTTGAGCTTTGGGTTAGCTGGTAAGAGGACCTGGTGGGACCTGGTGTGGTTGCTGACAGAAGAATAGAGGAGTGAGTGGGTGAAGGGATTCCTTCAGTACCTGCTACCTCAGAAAAGAGGCAGTGGTTTGAGGAAGGGTGGTTGTTTAAGTTTTTGATCTAGAGAGTGGAGAGGAGAAGTCAGGTTGTTCAGGTGGGGGAGTCAGTGGAGGGTCTGGGGCAGAAGGTTGAGGGTGAGGACCTATTTGAGCCAGGCGATAGGGTGGAAATTCATCAGTAGGGTCAAAAGTAGTGGATGAGTCCGGAGGAGGAGGAGATTGGGGATCAGTGGTTGCGGGTGTTGGTTTGCAAGCTAGAAAAATTTTCAGAGATCTGCAAGAGATGCAGAGAGCACAAGAAAGAAGAAAGCTTTGATATAGCAGCCTTTTACCCATTTTTTTCGAATGCTCACAGTAATTGTAGAGATCCCTTAGAATGGGGGTATCCAGGGACCCAAAAGTGGAGCCATCTGCTTTGGCTGTCTAAGGGATAAGTGGTCCAGACCTGGATGCTATATTTGATCAATTTTGGGGGTTTGATGTCTGGTGTCAAGGAGAGGGTTTTGAGGTTATCCAAGAGGCATCCTAGGGGAGAGTTGACCAGCAGAGAGGACACATTACCCATGTCACAAACATAGTATAAGGAGGAGGGAAGAGGATGCAAGCATAGTATAGGGGAGAAGGAAGGAGATTCAAATATAGTATGAGGAAGAGGTAAAGAAACGCAAAGATAGTATAAGAGAGAAGGAGGAAACTGATTTATTGGCAAAAGGGGCATCCCCACTAGAGCCAAAAATCAGGAGTGCCTTAGTGGCAGGTTCGAACTGCAGAGATTGGTTGTCACCGAATCCTGACAGTCGAAGCTCTCATCCTAGACAGAGCTGGAGCTGTGGGAGACCTTGGCCAAGGCTTTTCAGGACCCCTCCTGGAGAGGCCGGATACTCCCAGGGCCGGAAAGAGGGGAAAGAGAGACACAGGGGAAGAGAGAGGAAGGGAAGGGTAAGGTTCTCTCTGGCGGATGAGTCTTGAAGGTGTGAGGACTAGGATTTTAGGAGAGCCACCAAGATGGTGAAGGTCTGGGTGAGGTGTGATGTTCAGTTCTCTGTTATGTGTCCCTGGAAGTTCCAGAGTCCTTCGAGGAAGACCTACAAAGCCTATGCTGGTAAACTACCAGCTGGGAAGGGAAGGGAATAATTTTGAACCCAGGAGTCTATTCTGCCCTAGGAAGGAGTCCCTGAGGGCCACCGTGGCCTTAAAGGCTTTGGTTGGGTGCTTTCCTCCCTGCAGGGAGGTGAAGAGGTTTGCCGGACAATCAACAGTCAAATCCTCCTGACACCACTGTTGAGTTTAGGACTCCAGGAAGGGGAAACTCACCAATCGAAGGTCGGTGGTGGATGGAGTTCTGGCAATCGAGAAAATGGGTTCAGGCCATCCAGTGAGTGGCACTTCCGAAGGAAGAGGGACCCAAAAGTGGGTTTTAACCCTCTCCTGGGTTTCGGCAGCAATGAAAGAAAAGCGAACACAACACTCAGAGCAACCAAAAGATCTTTATTGCAGCAGTGCAACAAAGAGAACAGAAAGAAGGAAATAATGAGAGAGAGAAAAAAAGAGAGAAAGAGAGAAAAGAGAAGAGGAGAGATGAAGAGGGAGAGAGCAAGAGCAAGAGAGAGACAGAGAGCGTGCACAAGAAAGACAAAGAGAGCAAGAGAGAGAGCAAGAGAGAGGGGGGCCTGGCAGGAGGGAGTTTTTATAGCCCAAATCTAATGGAGCTCTGAGTCTGAAAGCTGCCTTGTTGGCCCAAGGGGGCATTAAGTGTTCAGCCTTGAGTGGGGTTGAATGTTCAGACTTGACGCAAACAGGTGATGAAGGACTAGACAGAGGGGAGTTTGAGTGCGTGGGCTATCTTGTAGCCAACATCTGTTCAGCCTGCCCTGCAGGCAACACAGTTCAGCCTGCTCTGCACCCAAAAGTATAGGCCTTATTAAAAGATGACCCAGGCAGCTTGAATAGAACTGCATTGGCTGGGTCTGCAATCTCTTCCTTAATCAAGGCACCTTAACACCAGTTTGAAGTTCTGAAAGCTGGTTTAGAGCACACACCTATGGCTATGCTTGGTGGAAACCAAGTGTGTGATACCATACTCACAGAAATGATAGCAGCAAATTCATGAGCCCTTAGTATATTTAGACTCTTAGTTTGAATCAGATGCTTCATTCAAATGAAGGGTTAAAGCTAATCTTTATGAAACTTTCTTAGTTCAGATGATAGATGGCATTTACTGTATGTCCCAGGATCTGTGTTTTTATCAGTGGTGGTCAGCTATGTACTGCTATGCCCTACTTGGTGGTATAAGCCATTATCATCTAGAAAAGGCATCTGAGACACAATTTGGAGAAGCAATCCCCCATAATACATGAGAAAACTTACATATACACAGTGAATAGATTAAAGGAGAATTCAAAATAATACAGTAAGAACAGTCAAGCTGAGAGCCCTTGTTGTCATTGTTTTCAATTTGCCTAAACAAATAAGTACAGTGCTGTCAATACAATATTCTTTGTAAGAAAATTAACTTAAGATTGCCAAAACATAAGATCAAGAGTTAGCGAGAATTCCTGCCACACTCTAGCCCTAAATTGTTGGAAAAAGCATTGAGTGTAAAGGTGAGTACCTCAATTCTTATTTCTGCCATTTGCTAGCTAATATGACATTGACATAACCTTTCTGCATCTGTGACATAAAAACTTTCCATCTCTAAAAGGCAATAAAATATAACAAGACTAGATTAGTTCATGACACGCCTTAGTTCATCCTAAAGGGAAAATATTAAAATTCTTGAGAATCTGGTCTTTTTCTAGACCCCCTCTTTCCTGTGGTCATGAAGATGTACATGCTGGATACGAGGCTGGTGAACATTAACCAACTATGATTTTCTGATACCCAACTCTCGTTTCTGGGAAAGAATATCACAAGTTCCCTTTGAGTTTAAATCGAATCCTACACGTTAACAAGAACCAATGTCTGCTGAGTCTTTACTATGTGTCAATTCAACACAAGGTACCAGCAGGCAATTATAAAAGAAATGCTCAATGTTGACTCATCCTGTGGATCCAAACAATATAGCTGGACTGCTGAGGTGACGCACACTAATCAACCCGGTAGCAGATTAAGGGGGGCTTGCCAAGTCCTGGAGTGAGATACTAAATGCTGTAGGAATTCAGGAAAGAAAGGATACTGGTGGAGGAGTGGGGTCGAATGAGATGGAACGGGGTGGGGTGTAGAGTTGCAGAGAAAGTAGACCCTGAATTAGAGACTTGTATAAGGAAAACTTGAATCAGTCTCAAGAAATCTCTAAGTTTCTCATTATTCATGTTTTAACCAGTTACTAGCTCAGAGCACTACATGTGAACAATTACCTACCTGGAATGCAGGAATGCCAGCAGCTTATCCAGCTGGTGAAATTTCCCACTTAGCCTCAATCAGGTGGTCTCCAACTACAAAAGGCTTTGGCTCTACACCTGGAAAAAGAGAGCCATTCCTAATCATGTACCCTGAGTCAGGGAAAACTTCTTGAATAGAAAAGCCAATCACTAGGCAATGTGTGAGAGAGAGAGAGAGAGAGAGAGAGAGAGAGAGAGAGAGAGAGAGAGAGTCTGCAAGAGTATTGCAAGTTTTTGGGAACCTTGGGTAACTTAGTGAGAATTTGTGAATGAAACAGGTAGGAGATGTATCTCATTGATAGACCACCTTAAGGTTCACTTCCGTACACCAAAACTACTACAACAACACCTGAACAACAGAAATCCAACAAATAACATGAAAGAGAACTTCATGAACAAGAGAATACCTTAATTTTTAAAAAAATAGAAGTGTTGGACACCATGTGAAAAATGGGAGGCCTCATGCACTTCTGTTAAATATATAAAATGGTATAGTAGGTATGGAAATAAATTTGATGATTGCTAAAATTTTAAACATAGAATTACCACATGACCTACCAATTTCATTCCTAGCTATATTTCCAAATTCACTGAAAACAGATATTCAAACACTTGAACATGAATATCAATGGCATCGCCATTTCCACCAGGAAATATATGAAAATTCAAATTTCCTTCCAAAATGATAAAAAATGTGTCTATGTATTTATATGTATCCATGTCTAAGTAAGCACATGTACATATAGATATATTCATATAAACAAATATATATCTCTATATAGCATCTATATATATGTATGAATATTATTACTCTTCCATAAAAATAAAGTACTGAAACAGGCAATCATGTAAACAAAATCTCAAAAATATTAAGAAAAGTAAACAAAATCAGACATGAAATTTTACCTGTGCTATAACTACATTTATATTATATATCCCAAACTGGAAATCATAGAGTTAAAAAGGTCTCTCCTTTTTAAAGAGTTGGCCAGGGGCTTTGAAGGCATGTAAGTGAGTGGTTGATTAACAGATTACATAATTTATTTTTTTTTCCTTTAATTTTTATTGTTGGTTGTTCAAAACATTACATAGTTCTTGACATATCATATTTCACATTTTGATTCAAGTGGGTTATGAACTCCCATTTTTACCCCGTGTATAGATTGCAGCATCACATCCACTGTTTTACATATTGCTATACTAATGTCTGTTGTATTCTCCTGCCTTTTCTATCCTCTACTATCCCCCATCCCCTCCCCTCCCATCTTCTCTGTCTACCCCATCTACTGTAATTCATTTCTCCCACTTGTTTTTTTCCCCCTTTCCCCTCACCTCCTCTTGTATGTAATTATGTATAACCATGAGTGTCTCCTTCCATTTCCATGCAATTTCCCTTTTCTTTCCTTTTCCCTCCCACCTCTCACCCCTGTATAATATTAATCTTCTTCTCATGCTCTTCCCCCCAACTCTGTTCTTAGTTACTCTCCTTATATCAAAGAAAACATTTGGCATTTGTTTTTAGGGATTGGCTAGCTTCACTTAGCATAATATGTTCTACTGCCATCTACTTTCCTGCAAATTCTATGATTTTGTCATTTTTTAATGCAGAGTAGTACTCCATTGTGTATAAATGCCACATTTTTTTATCCATTTGTCTATTGAAGGGCATCTAGGTTGGTTCCACAGTTTTGCTATTGTGAATTGTGCTGCTATGAACATCGATGTAGCAGTGTCCCTGTAGCATGCTCTCTTTAGGTCTTTAGGGAATAGACCGAGAAGGGAAATAGCTGGGTCAAAAGGTGGTTCCATTTCCAGCTTTCCAAGAAATCTCCATACTGCTTTCCAAATTGGCTGCACCAATTTGCAGTCCCACCAGCAATGTACAAGTGTACCCTTTTCCCCTCATCCTCGCCAGCACTTGTTGTTGTTTGACTTCATAATGGCTGCCAATCTTACTGGAGTGAGATGGTATCTTAGGGTGGTTTTGATTTGCATTTCTCTGACTGCTAGAGATGGTGAGCATTTTTTCATGTACTTATTGATGTTGGTCGCGTAGAATGAATTTGGAAGTTCTCCCTCTTTTTCTATTTCCTGGAATAGCTTGAAAAGTATTGGTATTAGTTCCTCTTTAAAGGTTTTTTAAAACTCTGCTATATACCCATCCGGTCCTGGGCTTTTCTTAGGTGGTAGTCTTTTGATGGTTTCTTCTATTTCCTCAATTGGCTTTGGTCTGTTTAGGTTGTCTATATCCTCCTGACTCAATCTGGGCAGATCATATGACTTAAGAAATTTATCAATGCCTTCACTATCTTCTATTTTTTTGGAGTATAAGGATTCAAAATAATTTCTGGTTATCTTCTGTGTTTCTGAAATGTCTGTGGTGATATTGCCTTTTTCATCCCATTTGCTAGTAATTTGAGTTCTCTCTCTTCTTCTCTTCGTTAGCATGGCTAAGGGTCTGTCGATTTTATTTATTTTTTCAAAGAACCAACTTTTAGTTTTGTCAATTTTTTCAATTGTTTCTTTTGTTTTGATTTCATTAATTTCAGCTCTGATTTTAATTATTTCTTGTCTTCTACTTCTTCTGCTCTTGTTTTGCTCTTCTTTTTCTAGGATTTTGAGATGAAGTATGAGATCATTTATTTGTTGGTTTTTTCTTTTTTTAAGGAATGAACTCCAAGCAATGAATTTTTCTCTTAGAACTGCTTTCAATGTGTCCCATAGATTCCGATATGTTGTGTCTGTGTTTTCATTTAGCTCTAAGAATATTTTAATTTCCTCCTTGATGTCTTCTATAACCCATTGATCATTCAGTAACCTATTGTTCATTCTCCAAGTGATGCATGATTTTTCCTTCCTTCTTTTATCGTTGATTTTCAGTTTCATTCCATTATGATTAGATAAGTTGCATGATATTATCTCTACTCCTTTATATTGTCTAAGAGTTGCCCTGTGACATAATATATGATCTATTTTTGAGAAGAATCCATGTGCTGCTGAGAAAAAAGTGTAACTGCTTGAGGTTGGGTGGTATATTCTACAAATGTCAATTAAGTCTAGGTTATTAATTGTGTTATTGAGTTCTATAGTTTCCTTAATCAACTTTTGTTTGGAAGATCTGTCCAGTGGTGAGAGAGGTGTGTTGAAGTCTCCCATGATTATTGTATGGTGGTCTATTAGACTCTTGAACTTGAGAAAAGTTTGTTTGATGAACATAGCTGCACCATTGTTTGGGGCATATATATTTATGATTGTTATGTCTTGTTGGTGTATGGTTCCCTTGAGCAGTATGTAGTGTCCCTCTTTATCCCTTTTGATTAACTTTGGCTTGAAATCTATTTTATTTGATATGAGCATAAACACTCCTGCCTGTTTCCGAAGTCCATATGAGTGATATGATTTTTCCCAACCTTTCATCTTCAGTCTATGTATGTCTTTTCCTATCAAATGCATCTCCTGTAGGCAGCATATTGTTGGATCTTGTTTTGTGATCCATTCTACTAGCCTGTGTCTCTTAATTGGTGAGTTTAAGCCATTAACATTTAGGGTTATTATTGAGATTGATGTTACTAAACATGATTTGTTTTCCTCTTTGATTATTTTCCCCCCTTTACTGTACTACCTCCCACTATTGGTTTTCATTGTTATTTTCCATTTCCTTTTCCTGTAATGTTTTGCCAAGGATGTTTTGGAGAGATGGTTTTCTAGCTGCAAATTCTTTTAAGTTTTGTTTATCGTGGAAGGTTTTAATTTCATCTTCCATCCTGAAGCTTAATTTTGCTGGATACACAATTCTTGGTTGGAACCCATTTTCTTTCAGTGTTTGAAATATGTTATTCCAGGATCTTCTAGCTTTCAGAGTCTGTTTTGAAAGATCAGCTGTTATCCTGATTGGTTTACCCCTAAATGTAACTGCTTCCTTTCTCTTGTAGCTTTTAAAATTCTCTCCTTAATCTGTATGTTTAGCAACTTCATTATAATGTGTCTAGGTGTGGATCTCTTATGATTTTGCACATTCAGCATCCTGTAGGCTTCTAGGATTTGGGATTCTGTCTCGTTCTTCAAGTCTGGGAAGTTTTCTCGTATTATTTCATTGAATAGATTGCTCATTCCTTTGGGTTGTGCCTCTATACCTTCCTGTATCCCAATGACTCTTAAGTTTGGTCTCTTTAGGTTAGCCCATATTACTTGGATGTTCTGCTCATGGTTTCTTAACAGTCTTGCTGAGCTGTCTATGTTCTTTTCAAGTTGAAATACTTTGTCTTCATTGTCTGATGTTCTATCTTCTAAGTGTTCTACTCTGCTGGTAGTATTCTCAATTGAGTTTTTAAGTTGGTTTATTGCTTCCTGCATTTCTAGGATTTCTGTTTGTTTGTTTTTTATAACCTCTATCTCCCTGTATAGTTGATCTTTTGCTTCTTGGATTTGTTTATGTAATTCATTGTCAAAGTGATTTTTCATTGTCTGATTTTGCTGTCTAATGTCTTCCTTGAGACTCCAGATCATCTGAAGTATGTATATCCTGAATTCTTTATCTGACATTCCATCTGCTGCAGATATTACCTCTTCTAATATTGAGTTGACCTAAATGGCTTGTGGTCCTTTCTTTTCTTGTCTTTTCATACTGTTCGCGTTTCTTTCTGCTTGGTGAAACTGTTGGTTTATTGAATTTTCCCCCTATATATTTATATTGCTCTTGTATAGTTGCAAAGTCTCCCTCCCAGGTGTGGGCGGCGGCTCTGCCCCTCCTCCAATTGGGGCAATGTTCTGCTGGTTGGTAACAGGTCTGCCTACCTTGCAGGCGTGGGTGGTGGCTCTGACCCTCCGCAGGCCGCTGGGCCTGTTCTGTGGGTGGTCGCATTTCCGCCTACCTTTGCAGATGGGGGAGGGGTGGCTCTGTCCATTCGCAGGCCGCTGGGCCTGTTCTGCCAGTGGGTCGCCTCTCTGCCTACCTTGCAGGCACGGGGGGGCGGCTCTGCCCCTCTGCGGGTTTCTGGACCTGTTCTGCTGGTGGGTGGCAGGTCTGCCTACCTTGCAGGCACACAGTGGTTCTGCCCCTCCCCCAATGGGGGCGGTATGTCTACCACACTGGCGGGCCGCTGGTCCTGTTCTGCCGGTGGGTCACAGGTCCACCTACCTTGCAGGTGCGTGGGGTGGCTCTTCATAATTTATTTTCAGTAATTAAAATGTTTAAAAGAAGGTAATTTTGGTAATTAAACCACAACATTATAAATATCACTATTTAATTTATTTTTTGATGGACACTCTTATGAGAATTCCACCTCAATAACACCAATAAGAAAAAAGTCTTGAAAACACTGAAGTCTATACAATTATAGCTAGAGGTGACAGAAATCAACTATGGAATTGGACATAACTTCCTTATCTTTGTATTTGAACACACAACCAGAGTAACTGCATTATGTAGGACCACAAAAATTGAATCCTAAATACAATGTCATACTCCATGTATGTGTAATATGCTAAGATATATTCTGTCATCATGCATATCTAAAAAGGACAAATAAAATAAAATAAAGAAACTATGAAGTTATAGTCTCCCACATGTACTCTGCATCACCAAACTAAAGCATGAATGGTTGCACTAGAAACCAGAATTCAAGAGCTTTCTCTGTATCAGGCAGTATTGTTGATTCATTGTTTACTTTGTCCTTATCTTTACAGTATCTTGAGCCCTGATTGGAAGACTTCTGGTCTTACAGATGAGTACACTTAGTTTGAGGAATGACTGATTGTTCCAAGGTCACCATCTATGCAGACTAAGGCTCTGACAGTCAATTTGTGTGATTTACAATCTACTGTATCAAATGAGAAAGAGAACAATCCCATTTTTAACAACAAAATCTATGAAACAGATCTTGGCTTCAATTCATTTTTGAAAACAAATTATATAATATTAAATAAAATATAATACTTGTGTATTTATGGGTGTATATATGCTGATTGACTGATTGACAGAGGAAAGATACCATATATTTACTTTTAATATAATAGGAAATTTCCAACAATTTACTATATTTTCCCTGATTCTATAAAGTTTACCAAGTCTTTTTTATGGCTATATCCCATGTTATTCTCTTCAACTTTAAGGTAACACAAATACTAAATTCACTTATTTATTTGACAAGGGTTTCTTTTTGGGAACTGTCCTTTGCTGGGCCTCATGAGGGTAGAAATAATAAACTTTGTTAAAGTTTTTAAACTCAGAATCCATACACTCTTGTATGGAGAAACTCAGGATGAGATGTATATCTGGTTGATGCATGGTTGGCTGTAGCATAATAGCAGGGATTTCATTCCAAGGAACCAGAAAAAAAATATGTATTCACAATATGTAGAGAAATAATCCTAGAATGCCAAACATCTCTTGAATTCTGCAGTGTCTCAAGAGCATTGACTTCCAATGTATGTAAAAATTGATGCAATTTATAGAAAAGTTGGAGGCACTGATGTGTTCTCTGTGTGTGCTGTAGGCCATGCTTATATCAAACAGGGAATGTTGAGAATCCATCATCCTCAGTGTTAGAGTCTGTAAACAAGTCTGAATGGCGCCTGGCAAAATGACAGAGGGAGTGGTTTGTGAAGTAATAGCAGCGAACCATTAAGTGTGGAGATTCCTTGTTGGTTGACTGATGTATTTAGTTTATGTTAATTAGATAAGCTGTGTGGAATGTGTAAATACTGTTCCTGTCTTACAATAAACGGCTTCCAATCCTGCTGTATCAATCTACACAAGTTGTTCATCACCCCCCCCACCCCGGGTTATTTTGCTGCAGCCAGACTGCGGCACCTCAGCACATTTTCAGTCAGCACATCTTCTTTTATGTCCTGCCATGAAAGCAGCAGCACTCTGCCATTATCCTAGGTGAACAAATTTCTTTCTCTTAGAAGGTAGTCCCCCTGACCTACTGTGACCACTCCCTTAGACTTCTTTCAGGACCACCTGGAACTCTTGCATCCAATATTTCTTGGTTTAATCATACACTTCATCACACAAGGCTGAACAAAGGGGGACAGGAGGAAAAGGAAGAAGTAGAAAAAGCCCTGAAGATGAGGGCCATAAGACATCCTCCACTTACTATGAACTGCCTGAAATCCACCAACTACCCTGCTCCAGTGTTGACCTGTTGGGTGAGTATGAAGTCTCTTCTCTGAGTGCAGCTTAGGAGTAGTCCATTAAAAGAGAATTATATTCACATCAGTCATTTTTCTGGGGAGAGGGGGTCAATGAAAATTTAGGATGGTGAACCCAGGAATAAACAGAGTGGGGTGGTTGTGGAAGAAGAGTCTTCTTTCTCATCAGCAATGTTACCTAACCAGTGAACTGAGCACCTGAAGCCCTCTCTCACACTCCACCCTCCTTCTGAAAATCCCAGGAAAGTCAAACTCTATAGTCAGGGGATTTATTTGTTCCCCTGCTTTGAAGGGATAAACACTCTGCTTTCTGGAGCTTTTCCTTGAATGTTTTAACCAAGACCAGGTGAGTCGTTGTACAGTCCAATATTTCAATTAGAGCATTCTGCTCTCCTTATATACCAGGTCTCAGCATGGAGCTGCAAGTAGAGGAGGACATGAATGAAGTGCTGATGAACTCATTGAATGAGGTGCTTTTGCTCATTTCAGTTGCCATGACTTGTCTCACTCATCTGGCCTCCCAAGCAAGAGTTAAGCCTCCCTCTCTGAGGAACATGTGGTGTACTCTACTCTGCATGTGGCTAGCGAGTACACCATGCTTACAAGAAAAAGGTGGTGGAGTGGGGCTGTAGCTTAGTGGCAGAATGCTTGCATTGCATGTGTAAGGCACTGGGTTCAATCCTTTGCACTGCATAAAAAAAAACTAAACAAATAAAGGTATAAGAAATGAACAAATAAAGCTGTCCATCTACAACTGTTAAAAAATTATAAAGAAAATTGCAGCTCCTGAGGAAATCTCAGGTAGCTTCCCTATTCTTAATTTAAGTCATCTACATGGGTAGAGAGATCTCCCTGCAGGAAGGTTCCATAGTTACTCATTGGTTTAAGTCAAACTCTAGGACATGGTCTGAAGAACAGACATTGGGTGGGTAAGGTAGTTTGCACTCTTCCTACTTTTAGCCCCACCTGTCCCAACTGGCATTCACTGGCAATTGCAAGTTATGGAACATTGCAGGCATGGGTGAGGAGAGTGAATGTATCCAAAGAAACTTAGATAGTTCTTCAACATTCAGATTCCTCATTTATACAGAATTCTTTTCCCATGTTTCCTCTTCTAAAGATTCTCAACAGTGCTTTTGAGCATTTGTGGCTATACAAGGATGGCAAAATAGTTTACATTTTTAGATATGGTATGTTTGCTTAGCTCTAAGCTCCAGTTCCAAATTCTCATTGCCCATATATTACATTTTATCTGAAGGGAATGCTTTACCCTGTCACCTGCAAAACCCATGAATGGCCAAGCGTCTTGTGTCCATGGAGCACCAATAATTCTTTCTCATATTCCATCTAAATCTACTTTTATTATCTTTTCTAATCTGAACCAACATCAAGCAAAGTGTCTGCTGAATCAAGTTACCCATGTGTTTTAGAAGGCAGCTAGGCACTTTTAACAGGATCTCTGGGAGAGAAAAAGTGCATGCTCCACTTTTGCCCTGAGTTCAGACAGTGGATCTGGGTGAATAATTTATCAGAACAAGACTGCATACTCACTTGGTCTCCAAAACAAGGCCATATTTTATCATAAGTTCAGGGTACCTACATTTAACTTCTCCTTCAGTGTTTTCCCCACGATGTCCCATTATATCTAGAGAAACATTTATATGCGTGTGTTTGCAGTGTGTAAAGCAGGGGTGGTATAATGTTGCTGGTCCAGTCTGATTTTATTGGCAAAAAACAAACAAGATAGTAAGGATGAAGAACAAGAGTCAAATTCCACCGGGTAATTCTGATCATTGAGGTCTGCTAAGCTAACTAATGTGATATGTTGATTGTATATCATCTTTCCTCCAATTCCAGAGAAAAATTGGTCTGCTGTATTTATGTACCTATTGTCCACAGTTTTAAAGTGTGTTTTGAAAGGATGTCACTTGATTTCTTCAATATTCCTGTATTAAATGCCCAAACTTATTAGTTTATGAACTTATTGAAATAGAGTTCAAGTAAACTATAAATGCTCATTGACGTCTGGCATTAAATGAGTCTGAATTGCACTGAAGGACTCCCCATGATACCTTCAGAAACACCTCTCTTAAATTCTTATCTCTTCTCAATACTGCATGCATTCTGATGCATTCCCTTCTGCCTGCATCAGGAAATTCTTTGTTCTAAGTCATGCTTGAGCTTGAGAGCTGTCACCTAATTACTTCAGCAGTCACAAGAAGAGAAAGATGCCTAATTTTCTCTCAGTCAGCATCTCAAGGACTTCCTTACCAAGAAAGACACTGACAGTCCCCTGGCACAGGTCCTCAGAGAGCAAATTGCTGATGAAAGCAGGCTGGCACAACACTTTTTTTTCTACAAGCTTAACCCAGGTGGAAGAACAGAGAGATACATGACCACACACACACAAGCTGCTGATTTTTACCAATTCGATTCACTCTAACAACAATGCCATTGCCCACATAAGTTTGTATGTCTTTTGTTGTTTTTGTTTTGTTTTGTTTTCTTGTTTTTATTTGTTTGTTTGTTTGTTTGTTTTTTGGTACTTGTAGAGTTACTCTGAATGAACCACTCTCAGGATTTCCTATACATCCAGGTCCCATCCACCTTCTCATATATGGTCTAAAGGAAGAGTTAAATTCAGACCTTCTTCCACATATTTCATCTTTTGTAGTAAGGATCTCACAGTAAAGAATACAGTTAGATATATGTCTGTACTTACATATGTTTTTCCCTATACATATGTATACACATACTTACATATGATTAAATGCATAAATGTATTTTTTCATAGTATCCAAAGAATAGGACCAAGAAAGTATACAAATTACCAACATTGGGTGTTTATTATTCGACAGAAGGTAAACTGGCAAGTGCAAAAATGTTGAACAATTGATCAAAGAGTACCAGGATATTGGTTTGAAAGCTTCAAAGGGATATTGTCACAGAAATCCCTGTCCAAATCCTACTATCTCATCATTCATTGAGTTCTTGTTATAAATTTCCCCTTGTATCTTACCTTAGGTTTTTTTAATTTTCTGACTGAGGTTCAGGCACCAGAATTGGCTCACTGAAGGCAGAAGCTTCAGGAAGGGGAAGATGCTTCTTTCTTCTCAATAGGCATATCAAAAATTCCTCATCCAGCATGACCCTGAGGGCCATTGAGAATAACTGGCTGAGGAGCACAAGCTGGCAGAGCACTTTGTAAGTTGCTCAGAGGCCCTGCTCACAGGAAGCTGCTCCAAGGTGCGCAGCTCATGAGAGATTCCATTAGGCAAGTGATATTTGTATCTGCATTTTGTTTGTAGTCTTGAATGATGGAGACTGTCTCAGTGGGAGGATAGTAGATTCATCCACTAGGTAGAGGTCATACTATCCCAACGTGTTCCTACCTGAACCAGGCATGTGTCCTTTAGATGGCAGGCAGCAACTACCTAACTAACTTTCAGGAAGGAGAGAGTTACTGGTGCAAGTGTGTGAGATTGAAAAGAACGTGGCCTAAGAAAGAAAACTTTATGAAATTTGCAGGCTGATTTAATTGTGGGACAAGGGAGATTTATCCTTTCTAGTTTATGTTTTCAAATATTTTCAAAAATATTGCTTAAAATGCACATTGCATGATAGCATTCAAACAGGGATTGTTTATGAGTGTACTTTCTAAAGTCACTCCTAAGGTTTGTTTTAGGGAGTTGAAGTAGTAAAATCTGAGGGTGGGATATAGGGTACACTGGAATACTTAAAAAGTGGCATGGAGAGAATTTTCCCTTATTAAGTGATAGAAGTAGGCCTGTAGGGTTCTGTGTAGTTCCTAGATGTATGGAGTGTCATGGGACAGGGTTGTCTTTCTTCCCTGAAAAGGAATGAGTACATTTTCTATGAAAGTCATATTGGGAGCCTAGGAAGCAGCCATGTGACAGGAGGTAGGTACAACTGGAGCTTTCCAATGTTCACTGTTATCTCCAGTCTCTGTTCATGTGGGAATAAAACGACATTTATCCCTCTACCCAGTTAAGCAACTAGCATGCTGCTAAGGATATGCTTTGGGCAGGGGACACTTGGTTTCATGGATAAGAATACCTAGGTAGGGTATTTGTTTAAAGAAATGCATGAGACCTTTCTAAGTTCATATTAATAATCTCTCTGTGCCATGATAGGTCACTGTGTTTTTAATGGAGGAGGTAAAACTGCCTAAAATCTAAAGGAACTTATATAAATTTGGTTGTAGGAAATAGTAAAGAGCATGATGATGAAGAAAAAGCATAAGTCAGATCACTTGTCCCCAGGGAAACTTTACAGGAGGGTAATTATCAGACAAAAAGGAGCACACAAACAGGCCAAGATAGCTGCAAGGGTAAAAACCATCTGCTGGTGTCTCTGGTTTACTTTGTTTAACCAAAAATTTTCTGTTGGGTATTTTTTTTTTCATCCAAGGAGTCTGGGAGACTTTTTCCCTTAAATAAGTCACTTGTTCCCTTGAAGGAACTAAAATGAGAATGACATGAATAGCTCTTTTCTTCAGTGTTATCCCAATATCATGGATAGTTCTGCCATAGGAAAAAACAGCAGCTACACAAACAACAACATGTCAAAATGTTGTAGAGAAAGAGGCATAGAAGGCACAAGCTCTCTAGAACTTTCCACATGCAGGAAGCTATATTCACTGGATAGAAGAGTATAAAACTCAACTTTGGTTATGCATAAGGTTGACCCTCTCTTATGTTTTTCACTCTGAAATTTTCTTTTCCCAAAGCTGCTGTCCTGCTCTTCTATGTAACTGCCACATTGAAGCAGAGCCAACTCAGTGTCCAAATATTATGAAAATTGTCTTTTAAACACAAGATACTGTCCCTGAAATCCCACACTTTGTAGGCTGTTTTGCCTTTTCTCCCCAGCATCCTCAGCTCCACTGCCTGTTTTTACTAGGAGGCATGATGTTTATAAATCATTGGCAAATGGATGCTTTTCAAATACCTAGCTTTTAAAACAATAGTAAGTAAACATGTAGGCCTTTTTTTCAGTCAATATTTAACTTTTATACAAATTCAAAAGTTTAAATTGACCAGAGCCCCAATTACAAACCCTAAAGTGCAAGGTGGATTATAGGTAGAAAACAAATTGTTCTTAAGACAGTTGTCTCTTTATCACATCTGCAGAGTTATGTGCAGGACTCTGTATGTGGTACTCATGGACTCATTGAAGGGGACACTAACTAAAAGACATTAGATAATTCGGTAAAGGGACTTCATTCTTCATTCTTTTTTTTTAATATTTATTTTTCATTTCTCGGCGGTCACAACATCTTTGTTGGTATGTGGTGCTGAGGATCGAACCCGGGTCGCACGCATGCCAGACGAGTGCACTACTGCTTGAGCCACATCTCCAGCCCAACATTCTTCATTCTTATAACAGTGGTATGAAACAACTTTTATGCATTCATTGAGTCTACCTTGCCGGGTGCCTAAGTTCTTGGACCTCACTGGAAACTATGAAGACAGAGATGGGTAGAACATTATTTTAGATTTCACAGGACTGTCAATCTGGTGAACAGCAAGCCAAAGAATTGGTAGTGGGATAATTGATGGGAGTAGCTAGTGCTCTATCAACTAATGTTGGTAGTCAGGTTGATCCCCCTACTGGTTGTTTCCAACAGATCCCAGAATCATGATGAATGAATTCTCAGATTACTGTCAACACATGCTCTCCAGGTTGACTCATAGAAATTCATACTCTCAAGGTCTAAAGGGGATTCTGATGACAGCAGTAGCTACTAAGTATTTTCTGGCCAACTAGAGAAAGAGGAAAATTAAGTAACACACATAAGTTCATCCTTGCAAAAATTATTGAGATGTTTTCTCTAGATGTCAGCATTCTCTATCCACTTAAAAACAAACTAATATTGGTCACTCCTCAAAGTGTAACTCTTGTTTTTACTCAAACTTCTTTTCAAATGCAGAGAAAGAATTGAAGTAATTTTCAGGTTTGCAGTCCAAAGGGAGGAAGGTGGAAACAAAAGCCTGGCTTTCTGAAGTTCAAGTGGATGAGAGTCAACGACTCGTGTCCAAAGAAGCAGAATAAAATAAAATTTTCAGTTTTGTTACTCAATTTACCCTATTATATTTATAAAATGTAAAATCAACCTGTATCTAGAGAACTTGCATTATAAATGAGTTAAGCTCAATGAATGCATTTGCTGAGTTCCTACAGGTGCTTGTTCCTACATTGTGCTTGTTTCACTGGGGGCATGCTAGGAAGGGTATCCAAACCTTACTGAAAGGAGCTTAAAATATCTGCTCCAAAGGCAGCCATGGTTCCCAGTAGGTGAGAACATCCATAGCAGACACCAGTAGACCGACCTGCTGAAGGAAGGATTGCCATGAAGAGCAGAGTCAGCACTGGACTTTATCTGCTGGGGACATAGTAAGAGGGATCTGGAAACCTCCTCCAGTGAGTGTCCCACAGTTGAAGGTTCACAAATACTTAGCATGGTTTCCCTCCATGTTTCTATTAACTGATCATATTTAGATAGTAGCAAAATCAAGAGAATCCTCACAGAGAGGAAGTGGATAAGCCTGATATATATGACTTTGTGATTCTCCAACAAGGTCAAGATTGTGCCCAGAAAGTGAAGCCAGAGGAATTCAATGCATTAGGGGGGTTACTGTCCTTTTGGGAGAGAATATTCACTGCACTTAGGACTCTTAATGACTTCAGGAGAAAATACATTTCCATGTAATATAATTGGTGGCCCTACGCCAAATGGCAAAGACTTCCCTTGACCTGAGTAACCTGAGGCCCCTCTTGCACTTAAACAAGCTGGAAAAATAATTGTAACTCTAGGGCCAAGAAAGGAAAGGCATCCCAAGGGCTTTGAAAAGAGCACATTAGCTGGCTCAGATTAGCACTATTTCTTAGAAAAGTACAGCAAAACGTTGGACCCAGTGGATGCTAAATATGTAGTCTATGATCTGCAGCCACTCTCTACCAATTTCATCATGTATTTGTCTGAGCCAATAGGAACTTTTGTAATGGAAGTGAGGAATTCCTTCAGAGTCCTGTACACCAACAGATGTCCCAGTGAGAGAAAAGAGGCCACAATAAAAATGGAGTATGACAAAAAAAAAAAACATTGAGAAAGGGCAGAAAACAATTTCAAACATGGTTTACTTTTTAGTGTTATAGGATTCTAGTTGTTCAGGATTTTTAATGGATTTGGAAATAATGGCTGGATAGTCAGAGAAGAACATTATGACTGTTTTAGATTGTCAGTTTTGCATTTTAAGAAAAAGTCTTATGACCACTTTAATATTACGGA
This sequence comes from Ictidomys tridecemlineatus, assembly GCF_052094955.1. Lineage (NCBI taxonomy): Eukaryota > Metazoa > Chordata > Mammalia > Rodentia > Sciuridae > Ictidomys > Ictidomys tridecemlineatus. The sequence goes on from NC_135487.1 coordinate 118,277,107, forward strand.
AATAATGAAGTGATTACTGGGAATTCCTGCAGATAATTTTACCTTGGTGGGAAACCATTTTTACTTTGAGGATTCTCAACATCCACCCATAGGAGAAAAGTGAAATATGGTAAATTTGGAGAAGGGAACAAAGAGAAGTTGGTAATATTGGCATGAGGGTATACAACTACTGACACTGCCCAATGAGTGGTGGTCTACGTCTGTGGTGACCTTCTGAAAAAAACAGTGGATCAGGCAGCATGAGGCCATTGGATGGCAGGGGCTCTCCACATTCCATGACATCTCCTACTTTCTAATTCTGTTAGACTGTTACCTAGCACACTCATCCCTACCTCCTCACTCCTGTTTTGTGTCTGAGCTATAGATTCACATATCTGAATCTTTGTTTGGAAGGTGAAGGAATTTGAAGTGCTGAGTACTCATTTCTCAACAGTAAGTTAATCATGACAGCAGTTGTCATCCATTAGTCCTGATGAATTCTACTTGGGTTAATTTGTGTGTGTGTGGGGGGGGGGTCAGGGGCACTCAACCACTGAGCCACATTACCAGCCTTTTTTGTATTTTATTAAGAGACAGGGTTTCACTGAGTGGCTTAGCATCTTGCAGTTGCTCAAGCTGACTTTGAACTCCAGATCCTCTTGTCTCAGTCTCCTGAGCCTCTGGCATTACAGGTGTGCACCACTGAAGCCCGCTCTCAGGTTCACTTGTTTTTAACCCATAACATGTTTGGGTTCCTTCTTTGCAGGCCCTAGATGTTGTGTACTGCTACAAACACCATAATGGCAGTATCTTTCGGGGCTGAAATGAACCATGAAGGAGGGCCTGGAATGAATCAAAGAAATCATATGGGAATTACAATATGAATTAGAAGAACACAAACAGAGTTTCTGAGATTTGGAAAAAAAAATTCTTATGTAAATGTACCACCTATACCCTGGCTAAGAAGAACTGTGCTGTCAGTCTTGAACATTTCTTGCTTTTAAAGAAATCACTTATTAACTTTTAAGTTATAAAATCAGGATTTTATAACTGTCTTTCTATACTAATGGTCTGAGAGTATGGACAGGTGTGCAATGGCAAGAAAAGCAGAAAGACACCCCCTATGCCCCCCCCAAAAAGTATTATGTCAAAAATGGATAGATAAATTAACAGAAGGCCCAAGTTCTCTGGCACTCTGTTATATACCAGGCTGTATTTGCTGGCCATCTATATGTAAGTGTCAATATAGTCATGCAGGAGGTTCAACCAGAGCTTTGTTTCTCATTGTGTGCTCCTTCTGAGGCCATATACCTTAGAGATGGAGTCGAGCCTTCTTCCTCATTAGCTTGTTCTCTGGCTAGTACACTGGGCACTGGTGGCTCTCCCACTCTCATACAGTGATAACTATGTCCATAAAATTTAAAAAAAATGGTTTCCTAGATCATATTTGAAGGGAGGGACTTTCTGGGGACTCCAACCTTCAGCTTTGAAGCAGGACCAGCTGGGAGGCTCTAGCTTCTAAACAACCTTGATTTCATCTGTTATTCTTTACTGTCTCAAAAGTCTCAATGGTGAATTGCAGGAAGAGAAAGAAAATGACCTCTTGCTGATCAAAAAGTATTTTGTACCCTCTGGTCAACTTGATTCACCTGACTCACAAGAACTTCTCAGAAGCTCTGTCTTCCCATCAATGAGCCTAAAGTCAGCTCTGCTGTGGATGAAGCCAGTGAGTACTCCTATCATAATTCAGATGAGTCCAACTTGTCTCCTTAGTGAAGCACAAATTCTCTGCCCTCAACTCCACTGTGTAGGCTAAGATATATGCATACAAAGGAAGGAGACCCATTTTGTTTCCGAGTAGGTACAGAGGTCAGGTGGATCTTAAGCTTTGCTATTTTCCTATATCCTGGTCAGTTTTCTTTCATTGTGCCTTTGCTATGCCAGCCATATATTTGCATATTGTTTGCACTTAGGAGGTAGGGGCATCTTATAGTTGCTGAGTCTGGATTTGAATTCATGATTCTCCTGTCTTAGCCTCCTGAGCCAATGGGATTATAGTCCTGAGCACTGTGCCCAGTACAGTGGACATTTTTAAGGGTAGAATCAGTCAGAGTCTGTGTAGTTCTCTACACATAAAAGTAAGCATAAGAGTAAAAGAAAGGAAAAATAAAATATCAGAGTCATTATAAGCTGCATATCAACTCATGGGCTTCCTTGTCCAAAGCTGCTTTCTTCATTTGGCGACCCTCTTAGTGGAAGAGTGTGTCACAGTGAGATCATAGATAATAAAGGATTCTGTTGTCTCTGGTTTTATTTTCAGAGCTGAATTTAGATGCTTCCATTCCAATAAAAAATCATGCCAAGATAGAGGATGATGCTCTTAAAGGATCATCTGACAACACACGTGGTTTTCAAGAGCATGTCCTTAATGTTGCCAGAGGTGTCTGCAAACAGAAGATAATCAGAAGAAAAATTCTGTTGAGAATGTGCATGTAGATTCCCTGACCTTCAAGCTTCAGGTATGTTGGCTCTGGAATGCACTTGACTCCTTTTAACTCTATATTATATTGTAGCTCCAGACAATAAATAATGCCGCCGAGCTGTAATAACAAAAACAGCATGATATTGGCACCAACATAGACCCAAAGACCAATAGGACAGAGTAAAAGACAGAGACAAATCCACATACTTAGAACCATCTGATACTTAACAAAGGTGCAAAAAAATATACATTGGAGGAAAAACATTTTAAATAAATGGTGCTAAGACAACTGGATAGTGATATGTAGAAAAATAACACTAAAACCCTATTTTGCACCCTGCACAAAACTCAAATCAAAATGGATCAAACACTTAAGAATTAGACCAGAAACATTACAACTGCTAGAAGAGAATATAGGGCTAACATTCCATCATAAAATTACTGGCACCAACCTCCTTAACAGGATACTCAAAAGTGCATGAAATACCCTCATTTTTATACAAAATTACACATAAGAGGAAGTGAGGGGAAAGGGAAAAAAACAAGAGAGAGAAATAAATTACAGTAGATGGGGTAGAGAGAGAAGATGGGAGGGGAGGGGAGGGGGGATAGTAGAGGATAGGAAAGGCAGCAGAATACAACAGACACTAGTATGACAGTATGTAAAAACGTGGATGTGTAACCGATGAGATTCTGCAATCTGTATATAGGGTAAAAATGGGAGTTCATAACCCTCTTGAATCAAATGTATGAAATATGATATGTCAAGAGCTTTGTAATGTTTTGAACAACTAATAAAAAAGAAAAAAAGTGCATGAATTGAAATTAAGAATAAATAAGTGGGATGCCATCAAACTAGAAAGCTTCTTTCCAGCAAAGGAAAGAAATAAGTGTGTGAACAGAGAGCCTACAGAATGGGAAAAAATCTTGACCAGCTACTCATCTGATAAGGAATTAATATCCAGAATATACAAATAACTCAAAACACTTCACACAAAAATATTCCAAATAACCCAATCAATAAATGGGCAATATAACTAAATGGAAACTTAACAAAAGAAATACAAATAGTCAAATATATGAGATAATGTTCAACCTCACAAGCAATCAGAAAAACACAAAATGAAAACAAAACTGAAATTTCACCTCACCCGGAAATGGCAATTGTCAAGGATACACAAACAAAAAATGTGGGCAAGGTTGTGGGGGAAAGGTGCACTTGTACATTGTAACTGCAGACTAGTACCATTCCATAAGCAGAATTGAGATTCATCAAAAAACTAGAGATGTAACCATCCTATGAGCATCTTCCCATTCCTAGGTATTTTCCCAAAACTTCTAAAATAAATATACTACAGTGACAGCTTCCTCAATATTTACAGCAGCACATTTTGCAATAGCTAAATTATGAAATCAACCTCAATATTCCCCACAATAGATAAATGAATTTTAAAATTCTGATCATATATATATATATATATATATATACATTATATATATATAAAATGTTTGTGTGTATGTGTGTGTGTGAGACAGAGAGAGGGGGGTGGGGAGAGATGCACTGGAGTTCTACAAAACCATAAAAGAGGATGAAATTATGGTGTTTGCGAATAAATGGATAGAAATGAGAATATCATGCTACATGAACTAAGGCAAACACAAAAACTTGAAGCTTGGATGTTTATTCTCATGCTGAAACTAGAGTAAAACAAAGGAAATGGGGAGGGCAGAAAAGGATATTTTACACATAAAGGAAAGAACAGTAATGAAGAAGATTGTGAGGCAGAGTGCAGGGATGGGTAAGGGGAGGCAGTGAAGAATGATTTTTTTTTAGTTGTAGATGGACACAATATCTTTATTTATTTTTACTGGGTGCTGAGGATAATACCCAGGGACTTGGGCATGAGAGGCAAGTGCTCTTCACTGAGCCACAACCCCAGCCCCAAAAGGAATTCTGAAAAAGTTGTTATATGCACATATAAATATACCACAGGGAACTCCACCTTTATACATAGGTAGAAAGAACCAATCAAATATAAATTATTATATTAGGAAAAGGAAGTCTAGTAGAGTAGATGAAGGATATTTGGGAGAAGGAGGATGGGAGGAAAAAGAGAGAGGGAGAGGGGAAAATCATGAACTGAAATTGCATAGATGTATGAATCCACTGCTACATATGACTGTAAACTTCTAAAGTTAAAAAAATGTAATTATTGTAAAATATAAAAAGGCAAAAACAAAAAATTCTATGGAAGTTTGGCTATAGGTGGGAGACATATATTCGCCTGGAGCCTGTTTTTTCCAATTTCATTTATAGTAGGACAGGTTTTACTATATTTTTATACTTTACACGACCCAACTGGCAAAGTGTGGCACTGAGACTTTAATAGACAAGCTGGGGTTTACACAGCTTAGAGACCTAATAAAGTGCTTCGCTTTTTAGTTGGTCTTCCTTCCACCTCACTAGGCTCTGTCTCATTATTATAGACCTTCCACACTCTCTAGAGTGGCTTCCTTTTCTTCACCTAGGGGGACCTCAGTATGTGGCAAAATGTTCCTGATTCTAAGGAAACGAGGACTGTGAAGAAAGCACTGGGTGGAAGGCACATTTATTTCACATGGTTGACTTTCAGTCCTGCCCCAATCTCTTGCCTGCCTCTTCAGATAAGTATGTTCACCAAATTTCTCTGGCTCTCTTCAATATTCCTAGGTTAATTTGAGTGTTAACAGAGGCCCCACTCCTCAAACTATTGACACATCATTCCACTCTGTGTCTTCTGTTTTGCCTTTTGGGAGCACCAATTGATTCGCCGTCTCTAATCACCTGCATGGCCATATCCTCAATCACTTCTGCTCAGGTTTCTCTAAGTCTGAACCTTGAAATTCTCATGCCAGATATTCTTGGGTCATGTTAGTCCTTATTTTCTCTGGTTGCCCTGAATACTTATTTCTCAGATGATGACCTCAATTGTCAAATAAAAATGGACAATTTCATGGATTTTTAATTGTGGCCTTTAAGTAAGAAACATCTGTGAAGTGCTAAGCACAGTACCCAGCTGGCAGGAACTGCTAAGCATACATCAGGTTGTTGCCTTCCCCTTTTGGAGCTGCCATGGTGGGTGTGGTGTTGAGCCACATCTTCATTTCCTTCTAACACAGTCTTCCCCATCACTGTTTTCCCATGTACCAGCTAAGGTGTAACACCATGGCTCATCCCAGCTCTTCTTGTTCATAGACCCCAGATTCCTGAACTAGAGCCTGGCTCTGACCCGCTCTCCTCTTACCACACTACTTTTTTTGTGATACATAACATTTTGATCAACTTTCATAATACAGGAAGTTTGAGCTCAAGTCCTTCTGTGTGCTAAGTAAGCATTCTACCACTGAACTGCACCCCAGCCTTTGATCAATATTTTAACATATACATATATCACATATATTCATATGTGTATTATATATGTGTGATTCTGTACATATTTAAGTTTCATTGCAAAGCATTGTACTAGACAGCACATAAAAAATTATACTCACAATTGGTTTATAAATTTATACCTAACAAGTTTTAAACTGGAAGTTAAGTTCATTTGGAATACTTGTCCATCAAATTTTTTTTGTTGTTGTTCTAAATAATAGAGACATATCTATCTGACGACTTTTGGTTTTTTATGTGGCATATGCATGCTAATGAGAGGGAAGTCCTGGAACCTTGTGTGGTGAAGGCTAAACTGTGTATGATTTGGGGTGCAGGCTGTTTGTGGTGTCCTACACACTGGTTGTTTTTACTCCCTAGATTCAGTTATTTTCTCTGTAGTTTGGGGTGTTGGCTGGGTTCTCTAACTCTGGTCTTCGACATCTCTTCTTTTTCTTCTCCTGGCTCAGGTACTGTCATTGTCACCAGGACAAACTAAAGGACTTGGACACAATGAAGGAAAATTATTAATGCAAGTAACTGTTGGTCCTCTGTGTGTCATGTGAATTTATAAAATTTTCTGTGCACAACAAAACCTTCAGTCCTGTTCATTGAATCTTCTGTGGCTTCTTCTCATTCTTCTTCTTGCCACAGTTGTCATATTGCTCTGTCTGGGTCATTGCCCTGTACACATTCTTTTACTTGTCTGTGCCTTTTCTATCCAGAAAACTTTTCATGTTTATACTATTTGTCCTGAATAGCTCACTTACCAGTGAAGACAAAGTTTGTCTTCTGGCAAGTTTATCATTATGCAGTGATGTAAGAAAGATTATAAAAATAAAGAAATCAAAATGTCTCTATGGGCTTGACCCACCCTGTAATTTGAAGACTGCCTTTCTTGATTCTTGAAAGAAGGTTTGGTTCATAAGTAATTGCTAGGGAGTTTAAAATTAAAGAGACAAGACTCTCATTACCTTTAATACCAGCTCTGAGATGGCTTCTCCTAGCTCCTGCCTCCAGCCACCTAAAGTGGTGGCGAGGTTTACAGAAGAGGTGAGAGAGAGAGAGAGAGAGAGAGAGAGAGAGAGAGAGAGAGAGAGAGAGAGAGAGAGAGAACATGTCAGGGAGTGGGCTTTTATTGGGGAACAAAAACTTCCAGGGAAAATATCATCCAATGAAGATGAAGGGGGGCAGCATCCCAAGGTCAGGGGTGATGCTTGGGTCTTCAGGGCAGTGGCCAGACATGCCTCTGCAAGGACAAGCCCTCAGACCTGGAAAAGGGTGGGGAAGGCTCTAACACAGTTGTTTCTAAGCGTCTCTCACCCAGCCAGGGAGGTAACTCAAATCACATGCAAGGATGGCCTCCCATAGCTGTGCATCTGGTAGAACTGGATGGGAGCAGCACAGCTGCGGACAAAATTGGACATGTGGGTGTCACTGGCACTGTCATCCAGTGAGAAGAGCTAGAGGGGACCCTGTGGCTCCCCAATGAGGTATGGAAGATCAGAATTACTAGTGTTTCCCACACCAACTGAGACAAGAGCCTGATCCTTGGCCAGGTGACTTGCAGGGTCAGGCTGTTTCAGTATTTTTTCCTCCGAGCCATTAGAGAGCTTAGTCAAAATTCTCAGAAATCCTGTACAAAGGAAGGCCACCATGTTGCATGACATGGGCTCTTCTCTGGAAGGACCTGTGCCCACAGGACAGGACTGTGTGCATCCCTGCTACTCTCCTGAAGGTCATCAATTCTGTGCCCTTAGCATAGATTTGCTGCTTTTGTTCACACTGACAACATGCACACTGGAGAGACACCACACCACAGTGTTGACAGAAGAGCTTCTGGGAGAGACCAGAAGAGCACTGGAGTCAAGACTGTAAACCATATCCAGTGCATTCCAAATCCAGCTGTACCTGCTCAGGCAGAGACTCGTTGACAGCAAAAGAATTCTAGAGAAATTCCCCATGCACTGTAAGTCTGGCTCACTTAGCAGTCGGGCCTCACTGAATCCAGCCTAAGGGAGCAGCTGTGCTGTTTTGAAAGAACCTTCTCCTCTTTCCCTGTGAGCACTATCCAGACATAGAGAGAGAACAGAGAGAGCCCTTGGCCAAGACTGCTACCACATAACTGCAATCAGGCCTGAAGACTCTGGTACAGAGCTGCACTTGAATCCAGGTGCACTGAACCTCTGCTTGAGAGCATTTGTCTGAAAACCAATGATTTTCAGCAAGTCATCATGGGAAGAGCTCAGAAGTTCAGTCCTTTCTGGGTTTAGATCCAAAGCAAAAATCTTCCCCAACAGCTCCATTTCTCACACCACACTCTGACCAGATGTCCCTGAAATGACTTTTCTTGTCAAAAAGTCCACTCATCACACATTGCTCTGTGCAAACAACATCATTGTAACTGAATCCTGCAAATGCTCTCTTTATGCTTTCTTGCATAGATCCCAGAGTTCAAGAGTCAGGTCATGACTTCCTGAGACATCCATGCATTGTCCAGCAGGAAATCAGCAGGGAACACTTTCCCACTATGTCCTGTGAGCATGTGCTATAATCAATAATCATCCACAGTCCAGCTTCAGCTTTAAAATTATTTGAAGTTGTAAGCCCTAGTACTATCAAATGAATCCTAATGTTATATATAACCAAAAAGAACCAATAAAAAATAGAAAAAGAAAAAAATGAAAATTCAATGCTTGGGGCTGGGGATGTGGCTCAAGTGGTAACATGCTTGCCTGGCATGCATGGGGCACTGGGTTCGATCCTCAGCACCACATAAAAATAAAATAAAGATGTTGTGTCCACCAAAAACTAAAAAATATTTAAAATCTCTCTCAAAAAAAAAATTCAATGCTTGTAATTCCAGCATTACTACCAGATAGGGAGCCTTTGAACTCATATTTGTCTCCAAATGCTTCCCATAACTTAACATTTCCATTCACCTGTGGCCAGTAATAGGGAACCTGCCCTGAGCTGCACAGGATTAACTTCCCCATCATGTGCATCAAAGACACATAAGGCAGTAGTAGTTGGTACCCTCATATGTTTACCAGAGCCAGGATGAGTGCTCACATTGTCTTGGGGGAGTGGAAACGGAGAGACAGAGCATCTCCTAAAGGTATTAGTGATAGAATCCAGAAGACCTCCAGCGGGCTGTGAGGGTCACTTAGCAGCTGCTCTGCTGATAGCTTGCACAGGGGAGATCTCCTCTGTGTGCTCTGTCCCACCCACAATGACTTCAGTGTCATCATCCTGTTCAATGGGCAGCGGTTCCTTTGTGGCTTCGGCAAGCTCTTTCTGCAGCCAGGCCTGCTGTCTCCTGGAGTCCCTTTCCTTCTCTGCATTGAGGCAGCTGGCTTCCTGGGCCTTGTTGGCCATCTGCCTAGTGACTGGCTCCTGGTTCTCTGCAGTAGTTTTCCTCAGGTTCTCCTCAAAGACAGTAAAATGGCCTTCATGGCATCATATTTGTCCTTCAAGGTCTGGTTGGATATGTCAACATTCCATGTGCCACTGTGTCCAGGAACTGCAGGATTATCTCCCCAAAGACTCTCTCTGCATCCAGTTACAGCACCTCAGCTCCTCTGCAAGGTGGCATGTCAGCTGGAGATGCCAGCAACACTGAAGCCTGAAGAAGTGGCATGTTGCCACAGCACCTAAGGGACTCCTATCCTAGTGGAGGCCTGCGACCACAGCATAAGGGGACCAAAGGAGACAGGAAGGAGAGCAGCCCCAGAGATCAGCTCCAGACACAGGTGCACCCAATGCCATGTCCATTTTGTAATTTTTTGAGATTTACTTTTCTTTTTTTTTTTCCTTGTTTTTTTAAATTCCAAGTCTTTTTTAAATAAAACAAACATAACAGTGTAGAAACCTAAATAAACATTTCTCCCTCAAAGTTGTTACATCCTTAGTTCCCAACAAAACTCTCTACTATTGGAGACAGTATTTGGAAGAGCCTTAAAAGGCAGTTTATGAGCCACATTAGAAACTATCCTTTCAAATGCTGGGCTTTTTGGAAACAGAAAATCCACAGTCAGAGGATGGCACTGGAAAAAATGAAAGAGGTGCTGCAGCTTTTGCAGAAATTCCTTAAAGACCTCTAGCAAGTTCTGAGTAATAACACAGCCACTGGAGAAACGGATGGGCACCCTGCCTGGACAGCCACTTTCAATAGGGAGAGCATTCATTTGATAGAAAAATTCTGTTGTCTGCTTAAAAAAAGAAAAAAATCAGCCACACTCCTTTATAGTCACACTTGCATTTGATTAGAAAAAGATACAACACACACACATGGTTCTTATATGAATTCTAATTAAGAGACAATATATTCAGAATTATAGCACTCAGATAATTTTCAGAAACTATAACAGCTTCGTTGCCACTTAAGGGGTACATAGGGTGCAGCTGTTTACCTGAATGTATTCTTAAATAAGTGACTACTACCACTCTAATTTTCCTAGTTGTAGCTCTGTTACAGGTTACTGACCGCAAGTTCATGTTCCAGATTTCCTTTGCCAACACAGATTGATTACAAGGGAGCCACCCCCAAAGTCTTAGGGTGAATTGGGAAAGGACCGGTTAAATGAAGAAACAGGCCATTCCTTGGTAAAAGTTTGTAGTTTTCTTTCCCAATACATCTTCTTGTTATTGAGAACTTCCATTTTTATCCTGTGTTCCTCCTCTGCCATCTCACACTCTCGCTCTATCTGCTGGATTTTGGCCACATGCACCTCATTCATTTGTATCAGCTGCAGTTGTAAGATGGACATTTGTTGATGGTGTTCTTCCTCATGCATCTTTTTTAAAGCACCTTCCTGAGAGGTTTTGCTCCTGTAGTTTTTATTGGCTGTTATTCTGACAGCTGAACACTAGGGTTCAGGTTGAGAGGTCCCCTCACATCCCGGAAAATGTATGAACTTTTTCTCATCATCGCACAGTTCTCTATTTGAAACAGCAAATGATTCTGGGGCTGCGGCATCAGGATGGTACTCGGGCTCCTCCTCGGGCGGGCTCTGCAGAAAGTACAGCTGCCCGGGCAGCATGCTGGCCATCTTCTCCTTCCCCAGGACGTGGGTGCTCAGCAGTGGGCTGACGCTTCGCTTCACTTTCTCCTTTCGTGGGCCATAATTTTTTTGGTCCGAGCCTTGATGTTCTCCCAGCACTTCTTGAGCTGTTTGAAATCCCGCAGCGACACGCTGGGCTGAGAGTTGTCTTCGTGGGCAAGCGCTTGCCAGGTCCAGGTCCGCTGCTTGAGGGCGATAGTTCGGGCATCGCTTTTCTTGCACTCCAGCACATATTTGTGCTTTTCTACCAAAGCAAGCAAGATGCTCTTTTCCCACTCTGAGAAGTATTTGGCAGGTTTTATAATTTCGTTGTTTTGCATTTTCCACTCTGTTTCTCTGGGCAGTTAGCTATCTTGAGGGGGCGGAGCGGCGGCCGCGGAGACCCGGGGAGGGGCCGGCGAGGCGCGAGCGCGGCGGCCTCGACTCCTCTCGCGGGCTGAGCGGCCTGGAGGGCCGCGGGCTCCGGAGCGCCTGGCGGCGGCGGCGCGCCCCCTGCCGGCCAGGCCCCGCCGCGCGCGCCGCGGCCACAAAGCCCGAAGCCGCCGCCCCGTCGCGGGCCACCGCCGCCTGCCGGTTGGTGGGCGCCCTTGGGATGACTGAGGTGCTTGCTCAGCAGTAGAATCCTTGACTAGGCTTCACAAGGCCCTGGGTTTGATCACCAGCACTGAAAAAAGTGATACTAGTTATAAGTTTTAATAAAACATTTAAGTGTGTTTGGGCATTTTGTGACCAGGATCCTTCTGACCTCATATTATGGGTTTGGCTGTATCGTATATCCAGGGAATGCTATCAGAAAACTTTGGATAAGGTTAGTCTTATTTCTTTCTTAAATATTTGACATAATCACCAATGAAGTCATAGTTTTAGAGTACATTTGATATGTTTTTATAAATTTGGTTACTATCACATGTATATATACTTATTCAGATTTTTCACTTTTTTCTGGTTTTTTAAAAAAATATGTTGTCATTGAATTAAATGTTTTTTTTTACAATAGAACCTTACAGGAAGATACACAATACTACATTATTGTAGTACATTAGGATCTATTGAGATGGTTTTTGTATTTGGTATTGCTTATTGCGCTTCTCTCTCTTGCTTGGTCTTGCTCTTTAGCTTTTTGAAGAATCATTTTCCATTTTATTGTTTTTCTTTATGGTGTCATCATTTTCTATTTTATTTTGCCTCCTATCTTTATTATTTCCCTTCATCCATTTACTTTGGCTTATTTCTTTTCTTTATTTGTAGCTTCCAAGGTGGGAGCTCAAGACATCCTTGATTTTATGTGTCTTTTTCTAATGTAACCAGGTGGACGTAGAAATGCTCTTTTAAGATCTTCTTCATCTACCTACTATTGCTGTTGCTTAGTTGAATCTCAGTTATCCTTCAGCTCAAAATAATTTCCAATTTCCCTTGTAATTTTTTTAACACACATGTATTTTAAAAAGTAATATGCTACTCGATTCCAAAAGGTTTGGTTATCTTTCAGATACTTACAATGTTGACACATAATTTAATTCTGTTGTCAAATAATATACACTGAAAAAAATTCTTAAGAAAATCTTGAGACTCACTTTATATTGTATGAGTTAACTTGCCAACATTGTGACAAAATACCTAAGATAAACAACTTAAAAGAAGGAAAAATATGTTTAAACAAATGTTTTAAAAGGTTAAATTCATGGATTCTTTGCCCCTTCTCTTTGACCTGTGGTGAAGCTAAACACTTTGGTTGGGGTCATGTGGTGGAGCAAAGGTGTTCACATCATGGTGTGTGGGAAGTGAGAGAGCAGAAGAGGTCCAAGTCCTTATTGCCTCCTTCCAGGACATGCCTCCAATGACTTTACTTCCTCAAAATAGGTCCCAGTTCCCAAAGTTTCCACCACTCCTAATAGTGCCATCGGTGAGGGACCCAACATTCAGCACTTAAGTATGTGTGGAAAATACAAGATTAAAACTATAACCAGGATGTTCCTTACAGTTTACTTTGGTGAATGTTCCATGTAATCCTGAAATGAATGTTTCTTCTCTATCTGCTAGATATAATAATCTAAATACCCTTGTAATATTTAAATCTTCTATAGCCATACACACTTTTTTCTTTTCTTGTACTTGTTCTACCTTTTACAGACAACAAATGTTTATAACTCTATATGTGACGGTAGATTTCCTTTAATTCTTGTCATTTTTCTCTACACGTATTTTGAAACTCTTATATTAGTTGCACACACATTTATGAATTGCATGTTTTCTTAAAATATCAATTATAATTTTAGTCTAGATTATAAATTTAGGACTCTTCTGGTTTAATGTGGTGATGAACAGATGGAGAGGAACTGGTGGGTTCCAGCTTTCCCTTGCTCTCCTCCATTTGCACAGAGCTCTCCTTCGTGACTGCTGCCAGCATAGACCCACAGTGGCATGAAGCCCATACCCAGATATCTGGGTGCAGAACCACAAAGGAATAACTCCCTAGGTGAGTCCAGCACTTCTTTCCTTGAGGTCACACTTGAGTTAATGGACATATCAGCTCTATGCATTACCTTCATTACCTTCTCAGTGGTTCTTCTGACTCTCCAACTCCACTGTTCAGATTCTCTCTCCCACAATTCTTCCTCTAATTTTTGAAAATGTTATTTTCTGAGAAAGTAAAAAATGTAATATTCTAACTGGTATTTATGAAAAAAGAAGGAAAACACACATTAGTATTATCAAGAATGGCATGGAATATCATTAAAGATCCTAAAAATATCAAGAGCATAATATGGAAATTTTATAACATTATGAACTACCCTATCATATAAATTCAAATGTGGATTCATTTCTTGAAAACCCCAAGCTACTAAACTAACTCAAAATGAAACCATATTAATAATAAAAAATAATCTCTATGTCCATATTAGTTAACTGGATAATTTTGTTAACAACTAAAGAAGAAACATTATAAAAGTTACAGAATTTTTTTTTCAGAAAATGGAAAAGGAGGAAATATTTCATGATTTATTTTGTGAAGTCAGCATGCCCTTAATACAATACTAAAGAGATCCCTGCTTTCTAAAAGAAACTTAACCAAAGAACCCCAGAACCTACATATCAATAACCCTCATGAACATACATGCAAGTTTGTAATAAAGTATTAAAAATTAATTCCAGCAATGTACAAAATGAGCAATACAATAAGTGGGTGTGGTTTTTTTTTTCTAATGTGAATTCAACTGCATTAAAGTACACACCAATAACTGGTGAGACATTTTTTTCTGCCTGTATAAAGATTAGTATTTGGCCCAGGACTGGGAAAAAAGATCCATCTTCACTGAAGTGGGTACATATTATTCAATTCATCCACAGTCCCATAAAAAATAAAGATAGAGAGCTGAGCATGATGCCTCACAACTGTACTCCCACTTCTTGAGAAGCTAAGGCAAGAAGATCTCAAGTTCAAGGCCAGCCTGGAAAACTCAGTGAGACCCTGTCACAAAATAAAATAAAATAAAAATGGCTGGAATGTACCTCGGTGGCAGATTGCTTGCCTAGTGTGTAGAAGGCTCTGGGGTCATTCTCCAATACTGCAAAGAATAATAACAGCAATAATAATCAAGATGGAGGAATAACTAATTCACTTTGTCTTCTGGATAGTCATCACTTCAACTCTGCAGTGAAAGCTCCCCTGCTTCTTAAGCCTGTGGACTCAGACTGAATTACATCTGGTGCTCCAGCTTTGATGGCACATCATGGGACTTCCTGGCCTTCACAATTGTGGGACAAATCTCATAATGCATCCTTTTATATCTATATATCTTATTGGTTCTCTTTGTGGGGGGAGAAACTCCCTAATTGCTGGGTTAAACCCAGGGATGCCTGACTGGCTCTCTGTAAAATAATCAATTGTTGTAATTCACTATGTTGATAGTTAAATACTAAGACTACATAATAATATCAGTTTTAATAGAAACTATATTTGACAATATGTATTGCACTACCCAATTTTAAGACTCACTATAACAAGATATTGTACTATGGGCAAAGGGATAAACACATAAATGAAAATAACAAAAAGATTAACCTACACAAAAAGGGCCCCATCAGTATGGTCAATTGATTATTGACAAAAGGGCAAAGGGAGTTCATTGAGAACATCTATTGGTGATAAAAAAAAATAGCATATTAGGAATAGAAGAAAAACTTATCAAACTGATAAAGGATATCTATGAAATGGAATAGCTAACATCACAGTCATCATATTTCCTGGGGAAAACCAAATGCCCTCCCCTCACACTGGTAAAAAGGCAAAGTGGCCACCCTCACCAGTCACATGAGCATTCTATGTCAGTCCTAACCAATGAGATAGTGCAGAAGAAGAAAGGCATCCATTCTTGGAAAGACAGAGATAAAACTATTTCTATCACAGATGATATGATTGTCCATATAAAATATCCCAAAGATTCTGGGTAAAAAAAACTCCTCCAAATATTAAAACTAATGAGCAGGATTAGTTAAATTGTAGGGTGCAATGTACACAAACAAAATTCAAATGTATTTCTATTAATAGAAATATATACATAACTAGAAAGGAAACTTTTGAAATCAATACCATTTAAAATGGTTTTCCCAAAATGAAATACTTCAAAAAAAAAAACATATAAGAGTGTATAAGTGGCAAAGAATTTTAAAAGGATAAACGAACACCTAAATTAGGAGATATAATGTGTTTATGGTTAGAAGACCCACAGAGTAATAGCTGAGTGATATCTGTACTCACCGCAGGAAGAAAAGCTGGGGCATGATGGAGCCTGAGAAAGGGCTTGCAAATCTAGGGCGACTTGGGACTTGTTCATTACTGTGGTTCCATGCAGTAATGGTGAGCACTCTGCACACTTTAGGTCCAACAATCAGAGTTTAATTCTAGGTGGAACCTTTTGTCTAGTTGGGGTAAAGCCCATTTTCTCTCACTCCTTAAGTGAGACTTGGTTTCCCCTCTGAGTTCTACTTGAAGGGACAGGCAGGATTCAGGACAGGGAAAGAGGCTGCTCAAGACAGTGGCTGCTCCCTGAGTCCTCCATGGTACCCTGCTGCTTGTCCATTCAGCCCTGTCTCCCAGTGATGTCCCCTGGCTCCTCATTAATTCAGGTGCCTGAGGCCACAACCACTGGAAAACTGGATACATCAAATCTGGGTGTCTAAGCTTGGGACATCCTATCCCCAGTGATTCTGAGGGCTCCATGCTTGCTGGCACTGGAGGTCTCCACCCCGTGGCCAATGGGCCCCATGACCCTGCAAGACCCCCTCTGTCCTCAGGTGACCCTAAGCCGCTGACCACCAAATCCTTCGCCAGGACACCTGCTTCTATTTGGACCTATTGTCCTATTTCCATTCAAGTAGAAAATACTTGAAATAGGAAAAGGTGTTCCTAGGCTCAGAGGTGGGATGATCAGACTCAGTTTCCAGTCCTGGGTTCAAGCGGTTGGGAGCAGTTCAGTCAGTTACTTAGATTCTTAACTGTCACCCACGTTTGACCTGAAGAACCGCGCGCTTCCGAGTGTCTATTGAGGCCAGTAGGGGGCGCAGGTGCCAGGGTCTTGCGCCTCAGTGTAGGGCATCCCAGCGGAGTTCGTCCTGGGAGAAGGCGAGAGGAGCCTGAGCAGCTCAGGGGCGCCCCCAGCATCGCAGGGCTGCTCCTCGCTTCTGCCAGGCTCTGCTCTGTGGAGGCGCCTTGGAGACCATGAAAAGTTATGGCGATTTCCTCCTCTTCACGGAGAAAGTTAGAAGAGGATTTGAAAGGAGCTTCCTGTCTAGTTAAAATGTTCCCCACCTGGCGCTAGACAGGCTTTTCTTTGATTTTTTTTTTTAAATTTCCGTGGAAAATGGTTGCTTTTTTGAGGGACGCACTTGGGAGCATCTGAAAAGAAAGAGTTGGGAGCCTTGGACGGTCGTGTAGGGAGGGGATAGCAACAGAAAGGAGAAAGAAGAGGGTCTACCAGCAAGGAGCCAAGAGGGTAGTTTTCAGTTGCTGGGTTTGGTTTTTCTTTTTTTTTGGGGGGGTGAGTGGGTGGGTGTAGGGGGTGACTATCAGGGATTGAATTCAGGGGCACGCGACCACCAAGCCATGTCCTCAGCCCCATTTTGTATTTTATTTAGAGACAGGGTCTCTCTCAGTTGCTGAGGCTGGCTTTGAACTCCTGATCCTTCTGCCTCAGCCTCCCCAGTTGCTGGGATTGTAGGCAGGAGCCACCACTCCTGGCAGTTGCTGGGTTTGAAACATCAGATTTGCCCAATATATATGTTTGTCTTGTTTATGGAACATCAAAAAGCTTAAACTGAGCCATAAATGGAAAATGTACCCCCTCACACAGCTGTGAAGGTAGGAAGCCTGCAGTGTCCTATTCTGCCAACCCAGAGGGTCTCTCCTCTCCATATTGCATCTATTAGTATCCTGTGAAGACAGTGCCCTTTGGTTTCATTGTCCAGCTGCCTCCACTATCCACTACCAGCTGCAGTTCCAGGGCTGGAGATTGATCCACAGTTGTCCACCCAGTTGTCTTGCTTGGCTAGGCTAAGTGGACACCCTTCCTGGAATCACATATGAAGTGTACTGCTTTGGGGGTAGTGAGCCCACCTCAGGACTACTGATTGATCATGACTTTTATAAAAGAACAGGCAGTAATTAGCAGGCTCTTAAGCTTTTTACAAGAGTGGGACGATGCTGGCAAAGTCACAAGGAATCACATCCTCAACAATTTCATTCAAACTGACCAAGGCATGACTTCCCCTGAATTGAAGCAGGAGTTTTCCCAAGGATCCAGCTTGTTCCTTGTAAGCTTGATCCTGCCTTAGAAGCAGGTAGCCTTTGCTGAGTGGTGGAAACAATAGAAAATTTCAAAAGAAAAAGAGAACAGTTTTAAGGGAGATTTTCTCTTGATATTCTCTAATATTTTAGAACAGAACATTTGATGATTAAAAAAAAAAAGCCATGTCCTCAGCCCCATTTTGCATTTTATTTAGAGACAGGGACTCACTCAGTTGCTGAGGCTGGCTTTGAACTCCTGATCCTTCTGCCTCAGCCTCCCCAGTTGCTGGGATTACAGGCATATCCCCAAAATCAAGGATTCCATCGACTTCCATATTCCCAACTTGTAAATGTGTCCCCAGTCTGACCTCTATCTCTTTTTTCTCCTATCAGAGTGGAAGCTGGTATTCTTTCTTAGGACTAATTCTCATTTGTTCAACATTTAAATCCCTTCCCATCTCCTCAAGGACTTTATTTTTTCTCTCCTGTAGTGTTCCCCTTTGCCTCATTACCAGCTTTTTTCATCAGTATTTTGTATGCTAGAATCTCTTTTGCCTTAAAAATAAAATTAAATCCATGCCTCAAACATAAGTTGCACCCAGATCCTTCCTTTCATAGTGAAGCTTGTTGAAAAGGCTAGTTACTCTCCCTGTCTCCACATGCTCTCCTGGTTCCTCCTCTGCCTACTGCAGTCTAATCCCTGTTGCCCCGACTCCACTGATGCTGGTCTGGTCAAGATTACCAATGGTTTTCTAATTGTGGAGCCCAGTGACTACATCCTCATTCCTTATACATGACCAGAGTGGCATTTTTCAATCAAACTTTCCCACTTCTCAAAACACTCTTCCCTGGGTTTCTGTGATGCCAAGACTCTTTGTTTCTCCCTTTTTTTCTTCTTTAAGGGAATACTTTCCCTTAAATGTAGTTGTTCCTTGAGACTCCATCTATTTTACCTCTTCTCTGCTCACACTATCAAATTCTCCCTAAGTGGTCTCATGCGTTTTCATGATAATTTCCTTCTGGAATCTGGGCTCCATATTTATATACCCAGCTACTCTCTCCACTCATGCCTCAGGATGACTCTCATATTTCTGGCTTGGGAAACGAGGTGAATGGGAAGATAACATAAAAAAGAAGCAAGTTTAGGTGTAGTTAAGTTTGATTTGGGACATGCTGAGTTTGAGGTTCCTGTGTTCAGGAGCCGTGTAGGCAGAGCAGGACTGAAAGCAGATTCGGACATCTTTGAGGTGGTTTGTATTATGGAAAGATCTGGGGATATTCTTGGTCTGTCTGCCTGTGGATTCATCTCAGACCATTTCATTTATTTTGTTTTGTTTGGCAGGACAGAGGATTGAACCCAGGGTTACCGTATTACTGAGATATAACCCGAGTCCTTTGTATTTTTTGTTTTGAAAAAGGATCTCATTAAATTGCCAGAGCTTGCCCTTGGAATGTAATCCTCCTGCCTCAGTCTTTCTGGTAACTGGCTTATAGGTGTACACCACTACACCCAACTCAGACCCTTTTATTATAGGGTTTTCCCCTAGCCTGAACTCCCTTTTCTTCTGAAACCCCCCTCCTTATTTAACTAATTCATACTCCTATATTCAGACCTCAATTTAAATATCAGTTTTTAGAAAGCCCTTCACTGAGGCCCAGACTACTTGAGAACCTGAGGTTCCCATTACCTGTACTCACAGTCCCTCCCTGTGTCCTGATAGTCATAACATTTGATTGTTACTACCTGGTCAATATCTCTTTCACCCCCACTGAGAGACCAGGAGCTGCATCTGTCTCCTTCATTGTTCAGCTCTGCATTTCTCTTATCTAGGAGGGCTGGCACTTGTTTGCTGAATAAAGGAAAGAATGAACCAAAGAGTCTGCAGCTGGGCAGGACTAAAGACTTAATTAAACAGAGCTGTTTTTTCCTTCCATTTAAGTTACTGATAAAATTATTAAACAGCCTGGTGTGGCGGCACATGACTGTAAACCCAGCTATGGGTGTTCTGGGGTGGAAAGATCACAAATTCTGGGCCACTTGGGTGGCTTGGTGTGACCTTTTCTCAAAACGGAAAGTAGGGGTGTCTGGAGATGTGGGGATGGAGCTCCGTGGTAGAATGCTTGCCTGGCATGCATGAGGCCCTGGATTTGATACCACCAAAATAAACTTTTTAAAAAGTAAAAAGGGCTGAGGATATAACACAGTGAGAAAGGGCACCTACTTTTTTTTTTTTTAAATTATTGATCAGATTCAGACCTAGAACACAGACCAAAGGGAATATCAGAATATGTCTCTAGGTTCACCCTAATGTCGTACTTTGGTGTGCATAAAAGAGTTGCCACAGTCTGGCTGGGCACAAAATCACAAGCCACTCAAGCAAGAACAAACTTTATTTCCAAAACTCCTTTGAACACCACACATGCAGCCTTCTCCTGGGACACACCACACCAACAGGAAAATCCCTCCTCTGGAAATCCCTCCTACCACACTTCCCCAAACAATGGGAACTCTCCAGGAGTCCCGCAAGAGCTCCAAAATAACAGGCCTAGGAGGACAGCAGGGGTCCAATGTCCAATTGAATGCACATCTTAACATAATCATTATCTCAATGGCTTGCTGGCATCACCTTTCAACCAAAAATGCCATGCATCATTCCTACTTGGCTATGGCTCTTAGCAAAGAGGTTTAAAATAAAGGTTAAGGCTGGGGACATAGCTCCCCAGCTAACATCAGGAAACCCTGGGTTTTAATCCAGCTCAGCAAAAAATTAAAAATAACACGTACAAATTACTAGTCTACCTCCCTATGCCCACCCCACCCCTAGGGTTCTGATTTAATAGATTAAGTATAGGGCCCTGACCTTTTTTTCTAACAAGTGCTCCCAATAACTCTGATGCTATGGTTCACAGATCATGCTTTGAGAAATGTCAGTACCTGTAATCTGGCTTCTCAACCCTCAAGTCATGAAACTAAGCTCACCGTGGTTACCAGCAACCTCTGTGCAGCCAAATTTAGATTTCCAGTTTTCTTTCCTTGTCTTACTTAACATTTTCCACTTGAACACAGGGTGAGGTAAGTGAGGCAGGATCTCAGGTGCAGAGTCAGATCCTGTTTTTATGTAAAATGTTGATATTTGATTCATCATGAATTTTATATTAATTTGATTATTTTAAATATTGCACTGAAATATGATTTTATTGCTGAGGTGTGTTTTTTTTTTTTTTTGGTGCCCTTTACAGAGATGATTTACCACTGAGCTATATCCCCACCCCTTTTTGGGGGCGGGGGGGGGGAGGGGTCTTGCTGTGTTGCAAGGACAAGCCTCAGGTTTACAGTTCTCCTGTCTCAAATGCCCAAGTCACTGGGATCATAGGTGTCTGCCATTGCACACAACTTTGGTGCCCCTTTAAATTCGAGATCCAAGGCAAGTGCTGTGCCTCCTTCACCTCATCTAGTCCAGCCTGATGGCCTCTGCCCCTTCTCAGCTCTCTTCTTCTATTGCTATTTCTCTTGCCTCAGCTGCAGAATTTCCTCCCACCCTAAATGTTAGTGTTTCCAAGGATTCTGTGTCCAGCCCACTTCCTTTCTTACTCAGTCATTGCACTTGTGCTAGGCATCGTCATTCTTCCCCATACCTCAGGTGCTAGTAATAGTGCCTTACATTTAGTGGACATTCAGCTAATGCTTATGCAATGACTGGATGAACCAGGCCTTAAAGGTACAGCTGTAGATTCACTTTCTATAGCCAGAATTATGTATTATTTCCTAACTTTGGGAGGTGGGGGGAGTACTGAGGACTGACATTTATTATAGGTAAGAAAAAATGAACTTGGAAAGATTGAGTAATTTACTAGTAAATAGGAATGGATCTGTCTGACCCAAAGCCCATAGGCCATCTATTGTACTCCAGGATCTCCCACTAGGTAGGCAGTGCAAACCCACAACTCCACCTGCAACACCATACAGGGAGACCACCCACATCAGCAGCCTCGCCCACTCCCTATGTCTACAGGTAGAAAGGCCTGGCAGGAAGAACCTGGGCTAGCCTGCTCAGGTTCAAATCCCAGATCCACCAGTTACCTTTGGTAACTTCATGTTATACTCATGGAGTAAATGGAAATACTGACAGTGAGCACCGGAGAGCTGCAGTGAGGATTATATGAGACAATTCAAGCAAAGCAGTTAGCACACTGCCTAGTACTTGTTATCTACTGCTGATACTATGGCAACCTTCTAGAACTAAATAATGAAAATAATAGACCCAAAATATGTAGAGCAAGTGACTATGAAAAGAAGACCAGTCTAGTACAGAGAGAAAAGATGGTGACAAAAGTTGGTTGGCCTAGCTGGTCACTGAAGAAAAGGAGAATGCACTGAGTCAGGAACAGGGCAGAGGATGGGGGAACAGGGAAGGGATAAGGTAGGGATAAAGAGACTTCCATGTGGCTGATAACCTGGCCCCCAGCTATGGTGGCAACATGCAGGGGAGCCTAGCTCTAGAGCAAATGATGTTTTTGCAGTAAAGAGCCTTTCCTAATGAACCAATCTGTATTTACTTCTATTGGCATCCTGGGAACCAGGGTGCAGCAGAGACAATTTGACTCATTCCCCCACCCTTCCCCCAACAAAGCATTATTACATCCAACCCATTACATTAGCTCTTATCAGTCTTGGAAGCTCTCAGTCATCCTCCATGAGCTGTAATAATTTCAGCTAATATCTTAAAGTGTTCAAAGAGCCTGTGATATGTTATGAGCCTAGTAATTGTTGACTGGTTCCCTTTCTATTGTGGCTTGATTTTATACCTTGTATCCAAGCTGACACGTGCTCTGGGTGCTATATTATGATGAGACTTTTTGCAAAGGCTGATTTTTAAAAATAAACATTAAATATTGAGGCTGTTTTAAATCAAAGTTTAATTTTTCTACCATCTCTTGTTATTCTTATTAGGAAGCCATGCAGTTCTTCATAAGGATAGTAACCTCTAGTGTAAAACTTTGAGCAAGTACACAATTGAGAATTAATTAGGAAGTTAAAATCTAGGATTGGGCCCAAAATAATGAACTATACTGAGACGCAAGAGTACAATGATCATGGCTTAGAGAGACTTGAGAAATTCACCCTCAGCTTTTTCCATGCACCTTTGATTGATGCAAGCATCCTTGCTCCCTAGGGAACCTGTCAGAGCCAAGTGGCTAAACTATCATGGAGGAACTTCCTGGATAACAAGGAATGACCCAGCACCTATCCTCTGTGTGTTGCCCCTTCCCCGTTAGCTCCTCTCAGATTAAAGGGTGCACTCCAGCTGCTTTGTTATCCTGGACCTGAAGGGTTACCCAGAATCAGGCACAGGATCTATTTCTCTAGGGAAAACTACCTTGAAAAGCATTCTTTGACTTGTGGTTCAGCTATATCACTTTACCTATGTTTAGAAAAGCTTTTCAGGTCAATTGGCATCTTCTTATCAGCTGTGGGCAGGTAAGATCCACTCTAGAGAAATTCCAGTCTCTCGTGGTATCCTGGGCATTCATACCACATGGGATTCTAGGTATCTGTAGGTGCCCCCTAACCTTCAAGGTGGGCCCAGATGTAGTGTCCCCCGGAAGTCTGCTCCAATTACTCCTCCATCCCATGTTCCTCATTGGCCTTTTACTAGTTAGTATCCTTTTGATTGAAAATTACAGAAAAGTAATTCCTGCTACACTCAGAAAGAAGAGATTTATTGGATTGCTTAACTGAATTACCCAGAGGTGGAAATACATATTTCAGACCTGACTAGACCCAGGGGTTCAAACACTATCATCAGTATTTGGTCCCACCCTCCCTCTTTCCCCTTAAAGTCTCCATCTGTCCTCTATATTCAGAAGGCTCTGTGTGCTGAGGTTCCCAGGAGCTCCAGACATGCACCTTATAGCTCAGCTATGCTGAAAAGAAACCAATCTTTTACATGGGTCCCAAGAACATTCTGACTTTTGAGCCTCATTGGATCAGCTTAGGTCACATGCCTGGCCCCAGACCAATTTCTATAGCCAGAAGGATGACATACCTGTCACCTGTTTACCCCACTAAAATCACATGACCAAGAATGGAGGAAGCATGAGTCCCCAAGGGACAATCAAGGTGCTATTACCAGCAGAAGGAGAAACAGAGGCTGGAAAGCCCCAAATAAAGAGATGTCCACTTCCTGCTAGAAGGAAGAATATCCAAAGTATCATGTCACTTTACCTATGGACGTTTCCAGGATAGGAGGCAAAATATGTGAGGAAAGGAACTTAGACTCCCTTAGGAGGTTAGTGTCAAGGAATTTGTCAAATGTTTTGTTTCAACTCTTCTACTCCCTGGACAGTAATTGGATAGAATTTCTTGAGGTCAGAGGTGTCCTAAAATTCTTAGAAATACTTGGACCAGAGAAAATCAAGGAAGAGGGCAAGAAGGAATCCACCAGCTTCTTCAGCTTATTTCAAACTCAGGAAGTTTGGAAAGCTATGGTGGCTACTGTGTGTGATGAGGTGTCCAGGGCTCCCTAGGAGCCTGGGTTAAATGCTGGCAGTACCTGCCACTCTATTTTGTGATTTCCAGGCTCTGTTTCCCCTTCTGCCGGTAATAGCACCTTGATTGTCCCTTGGGATTCATGCTTCCTCTACTCTTGGGTCATGTGAATTTAGTGGGGTAAACAGGTGACAGGTTCATCATAGGACTGATGCACAAGCAAGCATTTCATACATGGCTCAATTAGCTTCTGTCCATATCACCTCCAGAAGACCAGACAAGATTTTTTTTCTAGCTGGGCACAGTGGTGCACATCTGCAATCCCAGCAGCTCAGGAGTCTAAGACAGGAGGATCACAAGTTCAAAGTCAACCTCAGCAACTAAGCAAAACCCTGTCTCTAAATAAAAATACAAAAAAGGAAAACAGAAAGAAAATGTATGTAACCACCAAAAACTATTTGTGTTTTTAGAGTTCTGGTTTTGAGAAACATAATAGGCAAGTGATCACTGATGATGTTGACAAATATTATTAATGGTAGCATTTTTAGTATGAAATTAGTTTTTATGTTTAGCTCAAAATAAATGCATCACACATTGCCAGAATTAAAACTAAAGATGAACACTTAGAGAAAAGGGTGGAAACACATTGTTTCCATCTCTTGGGAAACCAATAAGGCAAGTGCTGTAATTTGGCTTGTTTTTTTTTTGTTGTTGTTGTTTTTTTTTTTTTTGTTTTGTTTTGAAACAAGACTAGTCTAAGCAAACAAAACAAACCAAAAACCTCTCCCCCACTTTCCCTCTACTGTCAGATGTATCTGTCAGGACTGTGCCTGGCTAGATAGAACCCTCAAACCCTCCAATGCAAAATTAAACATAAAAAGGATTTGAAAATTTGAGAAAAACCTTTTGACCTGTTTATGTAAAAACCCTTTCCAAGGAGATTTAGTAAAGGTAACATCCATTGGCAGCTTAGTTGAGGTTTCTGCTGGGTGTGTTGGTGCATGAGCACACAGTTAATTCAAATGAGAGTCACCAGGGTGCAACTCATATTTCTGTTAACCACAGAGAGGTCTTAAAGTTGAATTTCAGTTTCAGCAGATACTTCAGATTTACCTGAGCAATATCAAAGACAATGTATTCATTATATAGTAGGCAGGTATAGATAACACCTTATGAGATCCCAGTCCTTTATACTCTCCCGAGTAATACTAGCCGAAGGATCAGGGATAGTTTTGCCCAAATCTTTTGACACTCTGCTTGCCCTTGGGTAATTGGTTGATATGTGAAGCATGCTTCAGTTCATCCATGTTCCCCAGGACAACTTCTCCCAACAGGATTTAGCCTATCTTGTCTCCCTGAGATGTGTGGAAGTAGTAGATACTCTTTGAGACCATATCAGCAAAAAATATGTCTTTGCCAAACATGTAGCCTGTCACAGGTGCTTCAGGCAGGGCTATGCCTAGAAGGGGACCAGGATCCCAGCAAAGTTGGTGGTCCTGCACCTGTGCACGCAACCTTCGATTGTGAAGCTACTTAAAGGGTTTGTAGTGTTGGCTCTCCCCTTTGCACTCTACCTTAGAGATATCCAAACTTCCAGGTCATAGGCATTGTGCCTGTGTGTTCCTAACATACTTCCTGATGATCTCTGCTTCTTCAGAGTCTTTGTCAACTACCTTAATGTCACTTTTGAGCTTCTTGTAGTTGACATCAATGGGGTCCTTGCTACTGTCATCAGATCCACCCCTAAGCCAACTGCAGGCCATCCCAATGTCCAGGAAGTTGTCCGGCATTTGTACTTTGGCCTGCACACTGTCTGCATAGTTCAGGAGCAGGACTTTCTCATCCCATAGTCAAGGGGCATCAGGGTTTAGAAGCAATTTGGTGGGGGTTGGGGAGGTGTATCTGGGATTGAATTCAGGGGCATTTGACCACTAAGCCACATCTTCAGCCCTATTTTGTATTTTATTTAGAGACAGGGTCTCACTGAGTTGCATAGCACCTTGCCCTTGCTGAGGCTGGCTGGAACTCCCCATCCTCCTGCTTCAGCCTCTTGCACTGCTGGGATTACAGACATGTACCACCACACCCAGCCTGCACATATAAGCCAAAGAGTTTTAAATTTTCTTTTAAGTAGAGTCCTGTTTGGTGACAAGTTAACACTCCCACTAAATGAAATGAATAGATTTTAAATGGATATTAAAGAAAAGGCTATCCTGTCTTCAAGAAAGTATATAAACTTCTCCAAAAAACATACAATTTAAGACATGTCAAGTACAACCCACTGACAGTAAAATCTGATACTCTGTACACCTGCAGAGTTACACATCTGAATGACAATAAGCCTCCAAAATTAAAAGGCTGATGCTTGCTGAGTATCCAAGAAGCCTTCCAACAACACAAAGCAATTCCCACTAATACTGCACAACAGTGCTTGTGAGCTGGGGCAGGATGTGGAGCAAGGTGCTGCGGGCCTGATGCCAAGATTCGCATGCCCATGATCTCATCAGGCATTTGCTGGAGAGACATCACTGATCATCTGAAGTGCAAGAGAGTATGAAACAGAACTGAGCCCAGGAGCGGAAAGCACATACTTTTTTGCATGAATCCCTCTGCTTGGTCATAGCTCTGAGTATCTAGTCCCCCAAGTTCACACTATCAGATTCACTGATTTTTTTTTCATGTTTTACATGAACAATAGCAATCTTTTAATAAAAATTAGTAACATTTCCATAGGAAAGGTCTCTAATTGAATACAAACTATACAGATGATAAAACTGTCATAGATTGCATCATACACAAGTCTTTCTACATACCCACATTTTGGCAAAGAAGATCAAGGACATAGATAGAAAACCCAAGAAGGCAAGTTTTATTTGTGCCTAATTCATGCAAAATAGGGGTACCATCTTGTGGGCTTTGCAAAAGACCAGGAAAGTGATGCCTATGACACCCATCCCAACTCAGTCTTTAAGAGGTTAGGGAGAGGCCTGTGTAATCATGTAATGTTCCTTATTTTTCTAAAAAGTGAAAAAGATAATCCATGAAACATAAAAATATCTGATTTTGTGTTCTTTGTTTTTCTAAGATAAGTATATATCGTTGAGTACCTTCAGGGAAGTCTCATCATGTTTGACATGACATATAAAAACACTGTTTTTCTCCCGTATAAAAGAAGTGAATTTTGTAATCTTGACACTACACTGAGATAAAATAGTTTGGACATGACTTACATGTCCATTTAATATCTATTTAATAAAATTGCAAACTGTTCAGTAGAAAGTTTTCTGACTATATGATTGGCACTTCAATTTTGTCTTTTTTGTATAAATACTCAGTTTACCCTGATTTGGTTAATTTCTCTTCCACTGCTAAGCTGCTAGCCAAAAATTCTTGTCACTTGAAAAAAAGAACTCTCTTAATACTTCATTTACCTTTCATTCTTTTATTATTTATTTAGAACTTACTATATCCCTGGCTACGTATATGTAAATATGTATAAGGTATGTTTTCTCTTGCAAGAGATAAACCAGCAGTGGTGGTGGTGTGTGCAAAAGTTGAGAGAGAGAGAGAGAGAGAGAGAGAGAGAGAGAGAGAGAGAGAGAGAGAGAAAGGGAGGACAGATGCAAACCCCAGCTCTCTGCCCCATGACAGCTCCTTTCTGTGACAAGCGGCGGTCCTTAGGCCTCAGAGGAAACATTATAAGTGAGAAATAGAAAAAGAAATTACTTTGCCCTGAGCGGCCAGTGGAACCAAAGCAGAAGAGTGGAGCGCCCTTTTCATCTGCCTGAGGTGCAGGACCTGGGAACCTGCAGAGCTCTAGAGCCTTGGTCAGTAAGGACGTCTGGGCATGTGTCTTCCAAGGCACAGAGTTTACCCCCTTCTCCTCGCTGACTCTCACTGGCCTTCACCGCCCAGAGCTTGAGAGAGCTGAGCGCAGACAGTGAACTGAGTCCAACCAGCGCAAAGCGAGGCTGGACTCCCCGTTGCCCCCACCTGCGCTGCGTCCCTAAGGCGGGGGAAGGCGTAGGCGGGGCGCCAGCTGCGCTCTTGGACTAGGGCGGAGCGCACAGCGTGGTAGCCTCAGGGATTCCGCTTTCCCCACTTTCGCTTCTGGACCCGCAGGGGGCGGGACTCCTTGTTAGACTCCCTTGCCACCTCCTCCCCTTCGCGCTGTCGGTCCCCCTTCCCTCCCACCTCTTCCCTGGTGAAACTCAAGTTGTTACATTGAATGACAGAAATGAGGTAACTCAAATTTGTTTCTTCCTGTTTATAATAATATAATGTCTGTGCTTATATTTAATCTATTGTGACTTTTAAATTTTACTTTATTGTGGTAAGAACACTTAACATAAGATGTATCCCCTAGCAAACATTTAGGTATAGAAGACAGTGTGGTTAAGAAGAACAAATTTGTCCAGCAGATGTCAAGAATTTATTCAGCTTGCATTATTGACACCCTATGCCCAGTGAGGAATAGCTCATGTAATCTGTAGTTTTATTGCAGAAATAGGGAATATCACAGGGTCTGTGGATATGAACTCTGCCTGAAGTGAGTGCAGAGGATATCAAAACTTCATGACCACACTCCTGACTGTGTAATGAAGGTGGCTCAATTAACACCCATATTCCATACAGTTTTTTTTTCCTCCTCAATTTAAGGATCACTAGTGACAACATGATAATATGAAAATTGCAAGTATACTATTAAAATTCAACAATAGCCAAAGCAATTGTTTAGAGCTTTGACAAAGAATTTTTTTAAAGAGAGAAAGAGAGAGAGAGAGAGTTTTTTAATATTTAGTTTTTAGTTTTAGGTGGACACAACATATTTATTTTATTTTTATATGGTGCTGAGGATCGAACCCAGTGCCCTGTGCATGCCAGGTGAGTGCGCTACCACTTGAGCCACATCCCCAGCCCCAACAAAGAATTTTTGAGAGGCAATATGATTTTCACTGAACTAGGTTAGAATTACCTGCATGCTGGTAGAGTATTTCCATTATTCAACCATTTGTAGGCCACTTAATTATGAGATAATAATAACAAATCTGAGGTAAATATACTTTATGTCCTAGAAATTTTTTGTAGTTACTTGTATTAGTCATGGTTTG
This sequence comes from Ictidomys tridecemlineatus, assembly GCF_052094955.1. Taxonomy (NCBI): domain Eukaryota; kingdom Metazoa; phylum Chordata; class Mammalia; order Rodentia; family Sciuridae; genus Ictidomys; species Ictidomys tridecemlineatus. Next base: position 118,306,425 of record NC_135487.1, read on the forward strand.
CTTTACTGCACGTTCTTTTATGTATTATTTCCCAGTTTTTTAATACATGACAGGGATAAAAAAAGTGGGCCCACAGTTCAAATCTGACCTGTTATGAGTGTTTTTGTAAATAAACTTTTGTTAGAATAACCATGATCATTCGTGTACATATTGCCTGCTTTTAAGCTTCAAAGTAAGAATGTAGTAATTAATACAGATTAAGTGGACTGAAAAAACTAAAATTTAAGCTACTTTTTCCCTCAAAAACAAGTTTACAAATACTGTATCTGTTACATGTACAAAATTTTGGATATGTTAAAGTTTACTTCATATTGAATTAATTTATTGTACTGTGTTAAAGAGAAACAGGAAAGCAGATAAAATTAATCTAGCTTGGCTAGGATGTACGTGCTGTCTGAGAAAAGCATTGCTAAGGCAGCAGTTGTTTTAACATGACTGAGAGGTCAACAGAGGAAATAGGTTTATATTTATTAATATTGGAACCAAAATAGCATTTGTAGAAGAAAAATGATTGATGCTTTAGCATCCATACAAGGTAGAGTTACAGGAAATAATTTTTCCCCAGATGATTTATAACTTTGTTATGCAGAGACAGATGTCTTTGTAGTAAAAGTATTTCATATCTGGAAATGAATGTTACAAATGCTATTTTTCCCCTTCAGCACAAGCTGCATGAACTGCTTCACAAGTTTGGTGGTACAAATACCGTTGAATATTGTACTTGCCCAATTAATGGCATGAGTTCTCTCCTTTTTGCCAAGAAGTCTAATATCAACTGTTTTGGACCTCACAAATTCCAGAATTCTATTAGTTTGGAGGTTTTTCCATTCTAAAGAATACACAAATGTAAGTTGATGAGCTCAAAGTATGCTGCACACAAGTTTCCATATTCAAATGCTTCTAGGCTCTATTGCTGGAAGTAGCTCTGAAATTTAGAGTCTCTGTGGGCTCTGGATGTTGACTCCTGAACTCTGTTCCTTTTCTTCCCAGCAGGCTCCTTGTCCTTTTTCTACAATCATTTCTGCACAGAAAGGGACTAGTGGTCAGAGAAGCTTCAGTCAGAACACTGAAGGTCAAGTATCTCTGTCCCCATTCACAGAAGCGTGATTTTTCGTCACACTGTTGCATAATTGGGAGGACCACTCAGTTGACGTCCTAAAATAATACAATTTCTAAGGTAAAACTGGGCCCAGCTAGAGAAAGATGTGGGCGACAACTTTTTGTTTCTAATATAATACGTACTAACAACTTTACAAGTCATACATTTAAGTGTGGAATTAGTAAGAATTATAAGTAGAGTATGCTTTTAACTGTTTAATATCTTCCAACGTGTTTTAAAGTTATTTTCAGTAATTTGAAGGGAAATACTGACATTGAGCTAAATTACCAAAATAAAGGAAACCATGTAAAGCTGAATAAGATGTCTTTAATAATTTAGTCACAAATACCTTGTGTAGTCATGATTTTAAATTGCTTCTTCTGTCTGTTATGCTTGATATTCTATTTAATCTCTCATCCTTACGCTATATAAACTGTAGTATTTTCATATCATAAATGAGCATAAAGACTATTTTGTCTCCATTTTATCATCATAATATTAGATGTCACTCACTACTATTGGCTATTCGTCCTTTTCTCTTCCCCTTGACTTCTGTGTTTTGTTGAAATGATATTCTTTTGGACATTCCTTTTTTAAAGTTTCTCAACATCCAGAATTGCTATGTATTTGGGAGCTTTGTTTGATCTATAGAACACAGAGATGTATTCTGGAAGTCCAGTAGGTAGAGAAAAGTTCCTGTATTAAGTGTCCCTGGCTTTTGTTGTTGCCTCATGTTCCAAGAGCTCTGATATCCAGTTTAGAATCCAGTTCGTCAAATAGAAAGACTCTAAAAGGGAAACTTTGTCCTAACATCAATATTCATATTTTCAAATTTAAGTTTGAAATTCCATATATGAAATTTTAAATTTAGTATCTGGAGTTTATGGCACGCAATTGGCAAACATTTTTTGTGCACTTACTGTGACAAAGTGCTTGGAATTCAAACATACAAGATGTAAGACCCTCAGGTGGTGTGTGGTATAGTTGCATAAAGTGGCAAGCAGAAAAAGAATTTGTGCACGTTCTGTATCTGTTGGATGGGAATTAACAGAGTGCCATAGAATCACCTAGATAGAGCAACTGAGCGAATTGTAAGCACCAGTTATCAGAACATCTCACTGATAGACTCACTTTAGAAAGCTAGGTAGGAATCAGTCAGGCAATGACATGGTATGAGGCAGGAATTATAAGTCATTGGAAATGCCATATTACGGAGTAAGGGACTGAAGGTGCACAGAAATACCCAAGCTTGACCATCTAGAGAACCCAAAGTGGTTTGCAACACTAGAATTAGCATTTTTGTTTTAAAGTGCAAAGAAGCAGGTCCAATTAGTGAAAAGGATCCAAGTCATGAAACACCAATCCCCCCAAATAGAATTTTTCTAAAAACAAAGAGTGATATTAAATGATTTTAATGACAATAATGCAATCGGGTATACTCTCTGTGAAAATTGCATTGATAGAGTTATTAGAGTCCTTTATTGTATGTGTGTATATGTAGTTAAGTGAATTGAGGAGGAAATGAATAATAAGTATACTATTATAATAATTGATGAAGATCTGAGCTCTGGAAAGACAAATATAAATATAAAGGAAGAATACTATTTCAGAATTGTGATTAGAAGAATTTATTAATTTATGAGGGTTCTAAGCCTTTCATCTCTTCCTCACCGTGAAAAAGGTTTTGAATTTGCCTTTACACAGTCCTCTGTGATTACTGGGGTAGTTTTATAGCTCCCACCTGGGTAGAAGCTGATTCAAAGCCAGTGAAGTCTCTAAGATGTCAAAAGAAAGGAGGAAGACTGCTCATGGTCAATGGGAGATGAACTGAAAAAGAATGGACAGAAGATAAAGGTTGTTGCCTAGAGTAATTTCTGGAGCCAAGCATTTTGTTATTTTAGTGCTTCCTTTTGGCACTGAAGGCTGGGGGATGTTAAATGAGAATAGAAAGTCAATAAGAATGGCAAATCTGTTAATATATTTCGTGGGAAAGTCTGTTAATATATTTAATCTGTTAATGTATTTAAAGGAAGGTAGAAAGCAGAAGGGAATGCAGAAAGTGAATCAATTATATTAAATGAAGGAAAAGAGCAATTTCAGTATCTTCTAAGAAATTCCTATTATCAGAGTTAGTCTTCAATTTTTTTTTTTTACAATGAGCTGTCATTGATGTCATAAAATCAGTCTCTGAACTGAGAAATAAGTAGTCTTGCAGCACTTGTAGATTTATTTACATTTTTTTGGTCTTTATTAGAACATTTGAATATTTTATCCAACATTATGCTCTTAACCCCCATCCTCACTATTTGTGAAAGTTTGAAATACAGTAAGCAAATAGCAATTTGTGTCTTCCCACTTTTAAAGAAAAAAAAAATAACCTTTTTACAAACAAAACACTTGTAGAAGTCACTCAACAATTAGGCAATAGTATTTAACTTAGAGATATACACAATCAACTCCTTTTTAGTCTAACGTTGACACTTGCCAAACACTACATTATTGTATAATATCAAGTCTGTCTTTTCATATTCAATATCATTTTCTAGGGTTGAATTGCATAACAACCATTATTCATAATTCTATTAATTACTCCCTTTGACTAAAACAACCTCATTGTAGTTACTAATGGATTTCTTCAGTGCTTATTAACACACTACCTTAAATACAACTCTCATGTCTGTTAGCACAATGCACTTTGACCTTCCTAGTACCTGATGTGCTCATCAATAGTACCTTTAGCTAACAAAGTAAGAGGTGCTTGAACTGTTGTCTGTTTTATCATCAAAGTTTCCACAGAGCTCAATAATTTTTGTTCTTGTCCTTATCTCAATGAAACTTTCCTTTCCCAATATGTTTTTTTATGAAAAATATACCAAGTATTGAAGAATCAAAATGATGGGCTATATTGAAAATCAGTAGTAAGATATGAGAATTATTTTTAATCTTAAATTATATTGACAAATATGATTACATTTTAACCAATTAATCAGTCCTATTTTGCAGGTGTTCAACTATTGAACCTCACTACTGTGTTACAATGTACTTCATTGTGATTTGGGAGCTCTGAAGGAAGGCAAAGACAGCCACAAGACATGTTCAGGGTCTAACTTTGTACTCCTGTGAATTGAGAGATTGCAAAACACATGCTCACTTATCAAAAGGAAAAAACAAAACAAAACTACTTTTCTCGATCTGAGATTTGATGTGATTTTTTTTTTTTAAAAAAAAGAGAGAGGAGAGAATTTTTTTAATATTTATTTATTTATTAGTTTTTCGGCGAACACAACATCTTGCTTGTATGTGGTGCTGAGGATCGAACCCGGGCCGCACACATGCCAGGCGAGCACGCTACCACTTGAGCCACATCCCCAGCCCTTGATGTGATTTTAACGTAGTTTCTTTTGTACCAAATTCAGGACTACATGAGACAAGTATAACTTTATCATCATGTATGTAATACTTAAAACTACTTCTTATAAAACTGAAATATGAAAACAGATTTTCAAAATGTTGCAAACGGCTGCTTTTCAGTGTCTTTTCCAGTGGCAGTGTTTATTCTAGAATCTTTTTTCGGATCTTTTACTTCATGACATCTAGCAAACTTTACTGATAATCAGGGGTGAATAACTTACAAATATCTACAATAAGTATGTAATCAAATCTGATGAAAAAACATTTATGCATGCTTATTACATTTCTCTATATATTTTCAAATGAACTATTTTAAGGATTGGTATTTAAAACTTTATTCTGAAGATGTTAAACTAGAAATGTTCTTTTTGTAATGAATACTCCAGTACAAATAGGAATATTCAAAATTAATGTGGTATTAGTAGTGGCATTTAAAATCCAGTCTTTATATTTGATTTTGTTTTGTCCTTGTCTTCAGTCTGGTGCTAATTTGTATGTTAGTATGAACATTTTCAGGAAATAATTTTGTTCTTCAGAGTCACTTCTAAATACTTGGCATCTAAAATGTTATTAGATGAAAATGGATTGCATTTCATAAAAAGGACATTTTACAAGACTGTATAATCATAATAAAATAATGACTGGACTACTAATGGGAATTAAATGTGATGTTGGGTATTCTGACCTGTGGCCTGGAAGCTAGATCTGCATATAAAAATGTTTCTATCCCTGCCTGTGAATTTTGAAACTCAAAATAATTAATTCCATCAAATAATTAATTTTGTTGATAGGACTAAGTTCAGAACATACAACCTCACACACATATATTACAATTATTCAGAATAACAAGATGATATAAGACAATAATCTTCGATTCTGGCTGTCAAACTTGCTCAGATCATTTCTTTTAGTACTTTTGCGTTTCATGTTACTAACTTTGAATGGAGCATATAAATCATTATCACTACTGCCATTCACGTAGAGTATATTTATTGTCATTGAAGGTTGCTTTTTGTGTGTAAGTATAGGAAAAACTAGTGTTTGTACAAAACACTGCAGTGATATACTCTTCTGAAACTAAGAAAATGCAGCCATGTAATTGTTTTGTATATCATACAGGTCTCTGCATGGAACTGCAAGTGGAGGAGGATATGAATGAAGTGCTGATGGACTCATTGAAAGAGGTGCTTTGGGCTCATTCCAGCTGTCATGACTTGTCTCACTTTTCTGGCCTCCCAAGCAAGAGTCCAGCCTCCCTCTCTGAGGAACATGTGGTTTACTCTACTCTGGATGGGGCCAGTGAATACACTGCTTCCATGAAAAAGGTGGTGGAATGGGGCTGTAGCTTGGTGGCAGAGTGCTTGGCTATGTGTGTGAGGCACTGAGTTTGATCCTTAGCACTGCATAAAAAACTAAAGAGATTAGAGCATAAAAACGAAACAAATAAAACTGTCCATCTACAATTATTAAAAAAATTAAAAAGAAAAAGGTGGCTCCTGGGGGGTTCCCAGGTAGCCTCCCTATTCTTCAATTTCAACCCTCTATGTGGGTAGAGAGATCTCCCTGCAGGCAGGTCCCATAGTTACTCATTGGTATGAGTCAAACACTAGGACAAGGTCTGAAGTACAGGCATTGGGTGGGTCAGGTAGCTTGCACTCTTCCAACTTTTAGCCCCACCTGTCCCTCCTGGCACTCACTGGCAAATGCAAGTTATGGAACTTTGCAGGCAGGGATGAGGAGAGTGAATGTATTCAAAGAATCTCATTTAGTTCTTTAGCATGCAGATGCCTAATCATCTATCCAAAAGACTCTTTTGCAGTGGGTCCTCTTATCTCTCCTCTACTTGTCCTGTTAAAATATCAATTCTCCGCAGTGTTTTTTGAACATTTGTGGCTATCCAAGAAGGACAGCAAAATCACTTATATGTTTCAAGATGGTACCATGTTTGCTTGGCTCTAAGCTCCAGTCCCAAATTCTCATTGCCTATGTATGGCATTTTCCCTGAAGATAAGGCTTTACCCTGTCACCTGCAAAATCCATTAATAGCCAAGGATACTGTGTCAATGGCACACCAATAAATGTTTCCTTTGTGAGAGTTTGCATATTCCATCTAAATCTATTTTCAGTGACTTTTCTAATCTGAACCAACATGAAACAAAGTGTCTGCTGAGGGAACTTACCCATGTGTTTTAGAAGGCAGCTAGGCACTTTTACCAGAATCTCTTGGGGGGAAAAAAGTGCATGCTTGATTTTTTCCAGAGTTCAGAGACAGGATCTGGGTCAATAATTTATCAGAACAGGACTGCCTACTCACCTGGTCTCCAAAACAAGGCCAGTTTTTATGGTAAGTGCAGGGTACCTTCTTTTAAGTTCTCCTTCAGTATTCTTCTCAGGACATCCCAGTGTACCCAGAGAACATTTCTATGCTCGTGTTTGCAATGTGTAAAGCAGGAGTAGTTTAATGTGGCTGGCCCAGTCTGGTTTTATTGGCAGGAAATAAATAACATGGTAAGGATGAAGGACAGGAGCCAATGCCCCCAGGTAATTCTGATCATCCAGGGGTGCTGAGCTAACCAATGTGATATGTTGATTGTATAGATTCTTCCCTCCAGATCCAGGGAAAAATTGGTCTTCTGTATGTTTGTACGTATTGCACAGAGTTTCAAAGTGTGTTTTTAAAGGATATTGCTTGCTTTCTTCAATATTCCTGTATTAAAGGTCAAAACTTATTATTTCTGAACTTACTGAAATAGAGTTCAAGTAAACTATGAATGCTCATGGACTTCTGGCATTAAATGAGTCAGAATTGCACTGAAGGACTCCTCATGATGTCTTCAGAAACACCTCTCTCAAATCCTTATTGCTTCTCAATGCTGCATGCATTCTGATGCATTCCTTTCTACCTGCGTCAGGAAATTCTTTGTTCTAAGTCATGCTCAGGCTTGAGAGCTGTCACCCAGTTACCCCAGCAGTCCCCGGAAGGGAGAGATGCCTAATTCTTCCTCAGTCAGCATCTCAAGGACTTCCTCACATGGAAGACTCTGACAGTCCCCTGGGGAAGGTCCTCTGAGAGCAAATTGCTGATAGGAACAGGCTGGCACAGCACTTTGTCTCCAAGCTCAACCCAGGTGGAAGGACAGAGAGAAACACGACCCTGTACACACAAGCTGCTGATTACTACCAATTCCATTCACCCAAACAGCAATGTCATTCCCCACATAAGTTTGTTTTCCTTTTGGTACTTGTAGAGTCACTCTGAATGAATCAGTCTCGGGATTTCCTGTACCCAGGTCCCATCCACCTTCTCATGTAGAGTCTAAATGCAGGGTTAAATTCAGACTTCCTTCCACATACTTCATCTTTTGTAGTAGGGCTCTCAAAGCAAGGAATGCAGTTAGATATATATCTGTACTTATGTATGTTTTTATCTATACATATGTACGTGTACATGTGTATACATATACATTTATATGCCTAAATGTATAAATATATACACATGTACAAATGTATTTTTTAATAGTATCAAAAGAAAAGTACCAAGAAAGTAGATGAAGTACCAACATTGGGTGTGTAGTAGTCTGCAGGAGGTAAACTGGCAAGTGCAAGAATGTGTGAACAATTGCTCCAAAAGTACCAGAATATTGGTTTGAAGGCTTCAAAGGGATATTGTCATAGAAATCTGTGTCCAAATCCTACTATCCCATCATTCATTGAGTTCTAGTTATAAATTTCCCCTTGTATCCTACCTTAGGGATTTTAATTTGCTGATTGAATTTCAGGCACCAGAATTGGCCCCCTGAAGCTGCAGGAAGATGAAGATGCTTCTTTCTTCCTCAGTAGGCATATCAAGGACCTCCTTATCCAGCATGACCCTGAGGGCCATCCAGAGGAACTGGCTGAAGAGCACAAGTTGGCAGAGCATTTTGTAAGGTGCCCAGAGGCCCTGCTCACAGAAAGATGTTCCAAGGTGCCCAGCTCATGAGAGATTCCATTAGGCAAGTGATATTTGTACCTTCTCTCCTGGTATCTGCATCTTGTGTGTGGTCTTGAATGATGGAGACTGCCTAAGTGGGAGGACAGTAGATTCACCCACTAGGCAGAGGTCATACTATCCCATATGTTCCTTCCTGAACCAGGCATGTGCCTTTAAGATGGCAGGCAGCAAATACCTAACATACTTTCAGGAAGGAGAGTGTGACAGGTGCAAGTTTGTGAAATTGAAAAGAGCATGGCTTAAGAAAGAAAACTTTTAAGGAATTTGCAGGCTGATTTAATTGTGGGCCAAGGGAGATTTATCTTTTCTGGTTATGTTTTCTCTTCTCCAAAATATTGCTTAAAATGCACATGGCATGATAGCTGTAGCATCTAAACAGGGAATGTTTATGAGTGTACTTTCAAAAGTCACTCTCAGGGTTTGTTTTAGGGAGTTGAAGTAGTAAAATCTGAGGGTGGGATGTAGGGTACACTTTAATACTTAAGAAGTGACATGGAGAGAATTTTCCCTGGTTAAGTGATAGGAGCAGGCATGGAGGGTCCTGTGTAGTTCCTAGATGTATGGAGTTCCTAGATGTATGACAGGGTTGTCTTTCTTCCCTGAAGAGGAATGAATATGTTTTCTATGAAAGGCGTATTGGGAAGTAAATCACTGTGCCTGGGAAGCAGCCATGTAATGGGAGGTAGGTATACCTGAAATTTACCAGCATTCACCAGTTGTTTCCAGTTTCTGTTCATGTGGGGAAGAAAGGACATTTTACCCTCTGCCCAGTTAAACAACTAGCATGCTCCTTGTGAGATCTACTTTATGGGGGCCACTTTGTTTCATGGATAAGAATACCTGGGCAGGCCATTTCTTTAAAGAAATGCATGAGATCTTTCTAAATTCATACCGATATTTTCTCTGTGCCATGATAGGCTACAGTTTTTAATGGATGAGATAGAACTGCCTAATATCTAAAGGGGGTTTAATAAATTCAGTTGTAGGAAATAGTGAAGAGCATCATGATGAAGAAAAGCATCACTTGAATCACTGGCAGGGAATCATCATGGGAGGGTAATTATCAGACAAAAAGAGCACATAAACAGGCCAAAATAGCTGCAAAGGTAAAAACCATCTGCTGGTGTCACTGGTTTCCCTTGCTAAACCACTCTGAATTGCCTGTTTTCTGTTGAGCATTTTTATCATCTGTCTGAGAAGACTTGGGGACTTTCTCCTTTAAAAGAGTCACTTGTTCCTTTGAAAGAACTAAAATGAGAATGACATGAGTAACTTCTTTCTGAAGTGTTATTCCAAGATCCTGGACAGTTCTGCTATAGCAAAAACAGCAGCTACACACACAGAAACAACATATCAAAATATTGTGTAGGTAGAAGGCACAAGTTCTCTGGGACCTTCCACTTGCAGGAAGCTGTATTCACTTGATAGGAGAGTGTAAAATTCAACTTTGGTTATGCATAAGGTTGACTCACTCCTGTGGTTTTCACTCTGAACACTTTTCTGTATCCAAAGCTGCTGTCCTGCTCTTCTCTGTAACTGCCACACTGACGCAGAGCCAACTCAGTGTCCAAATACTATAAAAATTATCCTTTAAACACATGGCGCTCTCCCTGAAATCACACTTTGTCGGCTGTTTTGCCTTCTCCTCCCAGCTCCCTCAGCTCCACTGCCTCTTTCTCCTGGGAGGCATGGTCTTCCTAAATCACTGGCACATGGATGCTTTTCTAACACCTATCTTTTAGAATAAGAGTAAGTCAACTGTAAGCCTTTTCTTCAGTCAACCTTTAACTTTCATACAAATTAAAAATTTAATAAAAAAATTTAAAACTGGCAAGAGCCCCAATTACAAACCCTAGAGTGCAATGTGGATTATAGGTGGGAAACAAAGTGTTCTTAGGGTAGTTTTCTCTTCTTCACATGCAGAGTTATGTGCAAGACTCTGTATGTGGCACTTGTGGATTCATTGAAGGGGACACTAACTAGAAGGCTTTAGATGACACTGTAAAGGGACTTCATTGTAAAGACAGTGGTAGGCAACCACTTTTATGCACTCATTCAGTGTATCCTGCCAGGTGCCTCAGTGCTTGGTCTTCACTGGAAACTGTGAACACAGAGATGGGTAGAACATTATCTTAGCTTTTACAGAACTGTCAGTCTGGTGAACAGCAAGTGAAAGAATTGATAGTGGGCTAATTGATGAGTGTAGCCAGTGCTGTATCAAAAAATGTTGATAGTCAGGTTGATCCCCCTACTGGTTGTTTCCAACAGGTCCCAGCATAATGATGTATGACTTCTCAGACCAACACTTGCTCTCCAGTTTGGCTCATAGAAATCCATATTCTCAAGATCTGAAGATGATTTTGATGCCATCAACAGATACTGAGTATGTTCTGGCCAGCTGGAGAAAGAGGCAGGATAAGTAAGACACATAAGTTCTTCCTTACGAAGATTATCATGATGTTTTCTCTAGACCTCTGCATTTTCTATCCACTTCAAAACAAACTAATATTGTCATTCCTCAAAGTTCAACTCTTGTTTTTACTCGAACTTCATTTCAAATGCAGGTAAATAATTGAAGTAATGTTCAGGTTTGCAGTCCAAAGGGAGGAAGGTGGGGCTAAAAGCCAGGCTTTCTGACATTCAAGTGGATGAGAGTCCATGACTCTTGTGTTCATAGAAGCAGAATAAACTAATTCCCCTGCTTTGCTCCTCAGTTTACCCTGTGACGTGTGTAAAATGTAAAATCTCCATGTATCTAGAGAACTTACATTATAAGTGGGTTAAAGCAAATGAATGCATTTGCTGAGGTCCTACAGATAAAGCACTGGGCTCATTTCCCTGCAGCATGCTAGGAAGGGTATCCAATCCTTACTGAAAAGAGCTTAATGTATCTGCTTCAGATTCAGCCATGGTTCTCAGTAGGTGAGAACATTGATTGCAGACACCAGTAGCCTGACCTAGTGAAGGGAAGATTGCCAGGAAGAGCAGAGTCAGCACTGGACATTATCTGCTTTGGACTTAGTAAGAGGGATCTGGAAATTTTCTTTCCAATGAGCGTCCCACAGTTGAGGGTTCACAAAGACTTAGCATGGCTCCCCTCCATGTTTCTATTCTCCTTTCCACGTTGCTATTGCCTAAGGCAATTGGAACTTTTGTAATAAGTGAGGAATTCCTTCAGAGTCCTATACACCAACAGATATCCCAGTGAGAGAAAAGAGGCCACAATAAAAATGGAGTATAACAAAATAATATTAAGAGAGTGCAGAACACAATTTCAAACACTCATGGTTTACTCTTTGTTCTGTATTTTTAGTGGATTTTGAAATAATGGCTGCATATTCAGAGAAGAACATTATGACTATGTTACACTGACAGTTTTGCATTGTTCCCTTGAGGAAAAGCCTTATGATCCACCTTATTATTAAGCAAATAATGAGGTGACCACTGGGTAGTCCTGTAGATAATTTTAACTTGTTGGGAAACCATTTTTACTTTGAGGATTCTCAAGATATACCTGTAGGAGTAATGTGAAATATGGTGTTTGGAGAAGGGAACAAAGAAAAGTTGGTAACGTTGCCCTGAGGGTACACAAGTACTGAGACTGCCCAATGAGTGGTGGTCTACATCTGTAGTGACCTTCTGAGGAAACCAGTGGGTCAGCCATCATGAGGCCATTGGAAGGCAGAGGCTCCCACATTCCGTGACATCTCCCACCTTCTGATTCTGTTAGACTGTTACCTAGCGCACTCAGCCCTACCTCCTCATTTCTCTCTTGAGTCCATGCTATAGACTCAGGTGTGTGAATCCTTGTTTGAAAGGTGAAGGAGTTTGAAGTGTTGTGGACTGCTGAGTACTTAGTTCTCAACAGTAAGTGAATCGTGACAGCTGCTGTCTTCCCTTAATCCCAATGAATTCTATTTGGGTTATTTTATTTTTTTTTAAATATTTGGGTCAGAAGCACTCAAACACTGAGCCACATATGCAGCCCTTTTTTGTATTTTATTAAGAGACAGGGTCTCACTGAGTGGCTTAGCACCTTGTCATTGCTCAAGCTGACTTCTAACTCTAGGTCCTTCTGTCTCACCTTCTGAGCCTCTGAGATTATAGGCGTTTGCCACTGCATCCAGCTCTTGGATTCACTTGTTTTTAACCCATAACATGTTTGGGTTTCCTCTTTGCAGGTCCTGGCTGTACATTTACTGTACAAACATGGCAGTATTCTTCAGCCCTTCCCCTGATGGAGGGGCTGAAATGAACCTTGACGGAGAGCCTCAGATGAAATTGAAAGAAATCATACGGGGACTACAAGCCGAATTACAAGAACACAAACTGAATTTCCGTGATCTGGAAGAAAAATTCATCTTATGTCAATCTACCGTGTATACCCTGGCCAACGAGTTCCAGAAATATCGTAAGTTGCAGATAGGTTTATGGTCACTAAAGTGAGGTATGATTGTCTGTTTCCCCTCTGAGAAAAAGATCTTCTCCAAAACTTTTTCTCCTCTTTTCTTTCATCAAAAGGAAATCCATCATTTCTAGAAGTAAAGATATTGTTATTTTGCCTTCAGTTTACTAACAGTGGAATAATGAAACACAAAGACTATAGCAACTTTTAGTTTACAGGGAAGTGTAGGGTGGGCATAGGTTAATTCCCAGTTACTGATTTCTACTGGAGACATGAAAATGCCTTTTCATCCTCAAGAATAGCTCAAATCTTTTGTATTAGGATCCAGTGTGTACCATATCAGTTCCACACACATATAACGGCCGTGTTGGTAAAGGTCTGGGACTAATGATTCTCCATTGAGTTCAGGCTTCCCCTGTGTTTGTAGTGAGTGATGTAGAAACTACTCATTGACTGACTGGACATTTCTGAATTTGATTTCAGGGAGTGGTGCAGAGGAGGAGAGTGGAAAAGAACAGGAATTACTGGCTCCCAGGTAACAATGAGTGTTAAGAGCCTGGAAGAGGATGGGTTAAATATGAGGAGGGTCCCCAGATGAGCAAACCAAGAGGTACAAAGTGTCCACACTATTCACATGCAAAGGCAAACACAAGCTGCTGGTATGACTGCATTGCTCAACCATGGAAGAAGTCCATCTTTTAAGGAGGTGTTTTTCTTTTCTCTGTGGTTCTTGTCTGTATCCAACTAGAAATAATCAAACTAACTAATTTTTTTTTTAACCTGACAGAATCTACATCTCCTGTCTTGTATGGGTCCATTTAATATGAGATATAAATCGATTTCTTTCTGGTTGATAAGACTTTTTGGCAGGGATGTCATAGCTGGGTGGGGGGAATACACATACACACACACACACACACACACATATACAAATATACGCACAAACACACACATAAAGTTCATTTTCTGTGTATGCTGTGGCTCATGGTTGTATCACACAGGGAGAGTGGAGTGTCTGTCCTCAGCTCTTTTCTAGTCAGTAGATTGAGCCCCTCTTCCTATCTCCTGTCATAAAGACATGTGTACCCTGCCCACATCCTAGGAGGATCATTTTCTTTCTCTTTGAAAGGAGTACCCTCTTGCCCTTCTGTGACCACTCCCTTAGGCCTCTATTTAGACCAACTGGGACTCATATTTAATCCTCTCATTTAATTGTACTCTTTATCCCTCCAGTCTGAGACAAGCCCCACAGGAGGAGAAAGAAATCCTGCAGGACATATTGAATGAGGGCTGTAACACTTGCCCCAGTCACTCTGAATCATCAGATATCCACCAACCCACCTGCTTCAGTGATGATCTCTTGGGTGAGCATGAAGTTTCCCTTTGTCTAGCTGTAGCTCATGACTACCCCATTAAAACACAAATGCACTTCTATTAATAATACTTCTGATGGTCCAGTGACAAATTCAGGATGGTAAACCTAGAACTAACAAGAGCAGGGAAGTTATAGAGACTGTAACCTACTCACAGGTACCATTTATGTGTGTGCATATCAGGGCTGTGTATGACCTTATTCTTACAACCTAGGAAAACTTATCTCTCCTAAGTGTTCTTGCTCATGTTTAATTCTTTGATTACAAGCACAAGCCTATAATTCCAGCTGCTCAGGAGGTTAAGGCAGGAGGATCTTGAGTTTAAAGCCAACTCAGAGGACATGGGATGTGGCTCAAGTGGTAGGAAAGTCACCTAGCATGCATGAGGCACTGAGTTCAACTCTCGGCACCATAAAAAAATAAAAAATAAAGATATTGTGTGTCTACCTAACACTAAAAAAATTTTTTTAAAAATTTAAAAAGCCAGCCTCAGGAAAAAGTAAGCCAGTAAACAACTCAGACCCATCACTAAATAAAATACAAAATAGGCCTGGGGATGTAGTGCAGTGGTCATGTGCCGCTAAGTTCAATGGCCGGTACCAAAAACATAAAAGAGAGAGAACATTGAAATGGTTAATTTTGCTTCCATTGAAATGCTAGAATAAGGTGGCAGTAATATTTATACCAGAACAGTTCTGAAAGGAATTTCCTTCTAGTACACTGCCAAAGTTAACTCTGCGATCTTTAAAAAAAAAAAAAAAATCCCTAGTATTGAGAAAAATGAGGCTCAGGGCTTTTAATCCTCTTTATAGAGAATGAAACTGGTTCTATTTGAGAATTGTGAGGGGGCCTAGAGCCACTAAGTGTTGGAATGAGCTTTGTGGGAGGAAGGAAGCTGCAGTTAATGAAATCCAGAAGAACCTGGATGAGTATCCAGGGATCAGGAGACCAAAATGCATTTTGACTTTGTCCAATTACATGAAGAGCATTCCATAATGATCCCCCCAGTCAGAGACGTTGTGCATGATGGATCAGCATAGCATTTCTGACCATTTCTTTAAACTCAACATGTGAGCTCTCCCAGGTTAAGTCCCTTAGTTGCTCCCTGAATTATATATACATAAATTATGTCTTCTTCTGAGGGAAGTGTCTGTATTGGAATGAGTGAAGGGGAGTTATTTAATGACTTCTGCATTTCTGAATATGTTTACAGAACACCATGACAATGAGGACAATGATAAAGAAGAGTCACTTTATTTCAGGTAACAATGAATGACCAGGGGCAAGAAAAAAAATGGATAAAATAAAAGGGGTGCAGGAATCCTGAAAGTACAGAGCATGAGGTCAAATGTAGTCAAGTTTCTTAAAGGCACAGTAGGAGTGCTGATTGCAGTGAAGTTGTTGATTCAACCCAAGATGATGGAACCCATTAGCAAAATTCTTTGTCTTCTTTATAGTATTGTAAGAGTAAGTCTTCTCAAGAATAACTGAGCAGCCTTGGGCACTTCTAGATCTTAAATAAATCATATGTTCCCTTTGTAAATGTCAAACTCAGGATGAGACTCAAAAATCATTTCTGTACTGTTAGCCTGAGCTCATCAACAGGTATTCCATAGCAAGAAAAATAGATAGAATAAAAATGATATCATGTCATAACATGGATGTGCAAAGAAGGCAAAATGTCTCTGAGACTCTTCAATTAAGGAGACTATTGATCAGACACTTGTGTCTAAAATTCACCATGCTTTATGCACAAGGTTGGCCCCTGCTATGCTTCTCATTGTGTGATTCTTCTGTGACTGTGTCTTATAGGTGAGTTAAGCCTCCTTCCTCATTAGCTTGTTATCTTGTTATCACTACACTGAGCACTGGTGGCCCTTGGTCTCTCTCATACCGTGGCACCTAAACTATGTCCTTGAGATGAAAGTGGTTTTCTGGATCATTTTTGAAGGGAGGCACCTGTTTTGGACTCCACCCTTCAGCTTTGAATCGGGAACAACTGGGAGACTGTAACTTCTAAATCACCATGATTTCATCTTTTGTTCCTCCCTGCCTCAGCTGTCTCAGCAGTATCAACAGTGAATTTCAGGAAGAGGAAGAGAATGACCTCCAGCTGGATGAAAAATATTTTGAGTACTCTGGTCATCCTAATTCATGTGACACACAAGAACTTGTCATAAGCTCTGTGTTCCCATCACATGAGCCTAAATTCAGCTCTACTGTGGATGGAACCAGTGAGTACTCTTATCCTAATTCACATGAATGCAACTTGTCTCCCTGGTAATCACAAATTCTCTGCACTCAACTCCACTATCTAGGCTGAGACATATGCCTGAAGAGCCAGGAGACCATTTTGTTTCTCAGCAGGTGCAGAGGTCAGGTGGATCTGAAGCTTTGTTATTTTTCTTGCCAGGTCAGTTGTTTTTAATCCTGGTCTGCAATGTGCCAGCCACAGTTGCAGGTAGACTGGAGTTAGGAGGAGGGGATTAGAAGCATCTCACAGACATCACTACAACTTGTTCCAGGAGGGATTGGTCAGACCTCAGTCTTTAAAGGGGTTAAATCATTCCTTCTGCAGTGTCCTTGGAAATTGCATTTATTTTCTAATGATTTCCTCTCTTCTTTTCATGAGATAGAATATTCAAAAATCATTGTGGAGATCTTTTATGGTTCTTGAGTGTTAACGCACTTTTTCAACTTCCTCTGAGAAGGCTATCCTTCAATTAATCATTCCTGTTTCTGTTCCACCATACATTGCTGTAGTTTTCAACCCAACGGAGCACAAATGATTCTTTCCTCCATAGATTACATGTTGAATCATCTGTTCCATCTGAGAGTTATGTTCTCATGTAAATTGTCAATGGCCAGTGTACATGATGGGGAACTGACCCAGTTATTCAGACAGCAGAGAGCATTTCTCTCCACAATTCCCAGGAATATCACTCTTGTTGAACAAGAGCCATGAGTGGTAGAAGCTTTATAGAGTATGTAGAGAAAAAATATATTCTTCTTGCCTCTCACTCAAGGTAGGGTTCAACTTTTCCTCAGATAAACTTTTGAAATTCTTGAGTCTTTACTCATTAAATCAGTTTTTAGGAAGAGCAGAAGTCTGATGTCTCACTGTATCAGAATGTTTTATAGTAAAATTAACTGACTAAATTTATTTTCCAACCCTTGCTTTAGTCAGTGCCTTTTCAGGTGTGACCATCTTTTTCTTTTTCCCATTTCCACTGAGGTGCAGTGATGCAAAAGTTTAATCTCAGTGTCACAACATTTCAGAAAAAGAAATAAAATACATGTGTGAACTGTAACCACTGCCAAGGGATCTCTGTATACAGACTACTCCATTAAATCCTCAAGAGACACTATTCACAGTTGGTGGTGTCTCTACAGTAGTGCTGAGGACACTGAGATTCAGCATGGTCACTGCCCCCAAATCTCCACTAGTGTGTGGTGGGAACACAGGGCCCATGTCTGCCTGGCTCCTCAGCCAACATATTTTTACTGCTGTGCAGCCTGATCTTTCAAAGAGGAGGCTGGGTTGGGTGTTCACCCATTTCTAATTCTGTATGTTACAAATGTTTTTGAGACAATTTCAAAGAGAAACAGACATTGCTTCTCTGGAACAAAGAATTCATAAAGCCTCTCACATGGGTTTTTGAGCTATTAATCAGTATACTTTGTCCCTGGGAAGAGCCAGTGCCTCATCCATTCCCTCCAAATAGAGATGGACACATTCACCTTTATACATGAATCTGAAATGAAGAAAAAGAGCATTCTAATTGTACTAATATTCATCCTGTGTGGGTTCACTGACCCTAATGTGTATATTGTGAACAGGACACAGCTGTAACTACAGTAGTGGTGCTGACCTCTCTGCTCGGACCTATCCTCTGTGTACATAGAAAGCCCTGCAGAAACAAAATGAATATAACTAAGCTACAACTTGATATTTTGTTGAGGACTTTTGCATCTTGCCCACTAATGGCATGCAACAATACTTTTAGAGTTTGATAAATGGCTCCAATAGTTGCAGAGGATCTTCTACTGTGAGCCTTGAAAAATGTCAGCAAGGTTCCTCCCTGATAAAAGCAGGCAACCGAAAACAGGACAAAATTCTAACCCAATTTAAAATATTTATTGCAGATGACCTAGAGGGTAGTAGTAGCTCTGTAGTCATTCACGGAAGTGGTAGAGAGAGTGAGTCTACATTGAATTACAGCCACTTTGAGACCAAACTACCCCAAAGCCCTTCAGTCTGAGTTCAAGGTAGTTTAAAAGTAATATCCTTGAGGGAAGGTGAGACTTTCCCAAGGGACTTCACAGATTTGGCCACTTTTCATAATAGATACTATATGTAGGAGGGGCTGGAGGTTTAGACACAGTGGAAATAAATATTGTACCCAATGATTGAGGGATCCAGCCTCAAGGAACTGAAAGAAGTAGATTGAAGGGGAGGAAATTTGATTTGATATAATGATACTAAATAGGTTTTCATGAAAAGGAATGGGCCAGGATTTCAGGGGTTGGACATATAAAAGGAGTTCTCCTTCCCACCAAAATTATATAACGACAGAGTGGCTGGTAGAAAGCATGCTGTACAAGACCTTTGTGAAGAAACTGTCCACGTTGCCAAGAGTCCATGAAGAGATTCTTGTGTCAGTAGCCATTTTCAATTCTTCAGGGTCTAATCTCCTTTTTTTCTCTGTTTTACCATTGCTTTCACAAACAGGTATATTGGTTTAAGATACTTTCTCCTTCAGGTCAAGAGGATCTCTCATGCATGTTACTGAGCGTCTTCAATGACAGATGATTAATAATGGATGTACTGAGACTTGGGGACACACAGTACATGACAGGCAGGGAGCAGCACCTGTAGACAAAGACCTGAATGCTGGAAGACAGAGAAGCAGAGTGAGAGTCAGGGAGGAGACAGCCTGACAAGGAAGGATGGTGTATTGGAGTGTTGGGATGTGATGTTGGATAACCTTGTGGGGCCAGGAATGAGGACTTCAAATGCAGGATAGGGAGTTGGAATTATTCAGGGGGATGTAGGAATGCAGTTTTCCCAAGCAGAGTGGGAACATGGTAAGAGCAGTCCATTGAGTTAGAGGTTAGTGAGGCTGGGCTCAGTGGTCCCAGCAGGAGGTTCTCTCATGGCCAGGAGCATGAGGCCAGCATGGGTAACACTGTGCAGCTGTATCTTAACAAACGTTAACCTGATGAGACAGTTGATCTTTGGGGAACTTTACAAGAAGAGAAGATAGTGAGGAGGAGAGTGGAAGAATCTAGACACCAGTGATGAGAGTATGATGAGGTGTGCTCTCAGGGTGATGGAGCCAAACAGTCAGATTGAAGAAATTTTGAGAAAACTGAAGCAGATCGTGGTGAGAATGAGGGATTTTCAAGGAGAGTGTGTGGAGAACACAGTAGTGGGCAGCAGGCCCTATTGTACCCAGTTCTTCCTGAGTCTGACCTGGATAGACATGAGGCTGCTGGAAACCTCCAGTCAGCTCAATTTCTGAGGACATTATTCATTTCCCTAGGGACATACAACTCAAGTATATCAGGAGGAATGTCCAATTTGCCTCTGTAGTATGTGGAAAATATAAGGATTATGGACCCGATATCTCTTCACAGTTTCATACAGTTGATTTACAATAAGGAGCCAGCTCCTCTGCTGCATTGCTTATAGCTGCTAACAGCCTCCAGGTGGCAACAGACTGTATATGTATATGGATTGTAGGTGGTACATAGGCCACAAGGAGTCATAGGCTTCCAAAATGCAGAGAGGGTCCCATAACTAGGAATGTTATACAACCACTGGACACCCCTCTCCATGGTATCCTACATTCTTTCCATGATCTTTCCTCCCTCGGGGGAGAGATCAATAAACCTTTTAATTTCAATCAGGTCACTGAGTCTCAATAGAATGTCCTCTCTACAAACAGTGATGGAGTTTAATAATCCTGGGAAAATAGCCTTAAACTCATTTTTTTCTTCAAAGCCATCTTAAGTGGATGATTTTTCTTCAGGGACACTCTTTTCTGGACACCTGCCTTTGTTGTTGTTGTTCTTGTTTAGTAACATATGACAGTAGAATGTATTTTGCCAATTACACATTAGTAGAGTATAACTTATCCTGTGGATGATCCCGCTCTTTTTGTTTATGATGTGAATTTACCCTGGTTATGTATTCAAATACAAGGCTAGTTAAGGCTAGTTAAGTCCAGTTAATTCTATTGTCTTTCCTGTTTCTCCCTCTCCTCCCATCCTTTTATTTTCCTTTGTCCAATACAGTAGATTTCTATTATTCCCTTCCTCAACCTCCCTTTTTTCCGGTTATCATCTAGAAGTCAGAACACATAGCCTTTGGTGTTTGGGATTGGCTTATTTCACTTAGCATGATATCTCCAGTCCATCCATTTTCTGCAAATGCCATTGTTTTATTTTTCTTTATGGCTGAGTAATATACCATTCTCTATATACATTACATTTTCTTTATCCATTCATCTGTTGATGATGTCAAATGGTGGTTTCATTCCAAGTTTTCTAAGGAATCTTCATACTGCTTTCCATAGTGGCTGCTCTAATTTTCAGTCCTACTCAAATTTTTGAGAGTACCTTTCTCACCCCATTCTCCACCAACATTTATTGTTACTTGAATTCTTTATAATTGCCATTCTAATTCAAGTGAGATGGAATCTCTGCATAGTTTTAATTTGCATTTCTCTAATTGCTAGAGATAATAAAGAGTTGTTCATGTATCTTTTGGCCATTAGTATTTTTTCGGCTGTGAGGTGCATGTTCAGTGCTTTGCCCATTTATTTATTGGGTTATTTAATGTTTTTTTTTTCTTTTGGGTTTTTTGTTTTTTGAGTTCTTAATACATCCTGAGGATTGAATGCTCTTGTCTAATGTGCATGGGGTAAAAATCTTTTCCCATTCTGTAGGCGCTCTCATCACGTTATTAATTGTTTCCTTTACTCTGAAGACGCTTTGCAGTTTGCCATCCCATTTATTGATTCTGGCCTTCTTAGCATCCAGGCACAGAAACCAAAGGTGACATATCCATCACACTCATGATCTCTGTCACTGTACCTGAGACACAAGCTGGTTTCCCCAACAGACAGGGACATAAGAAATGGGCATTCTGGGTGGGGGTACTAAAGAAAGAAAGAACTGGGATAGTTACCCTGTTCTCCTTTTAGGTGTCACTAAGAAGGCCTGCCTCCAATGGCCTTTGAGTGGGCATGTGAGCCCCAGTGTGTCAGAGATGCAAGCCTCAGATGCACACCTGGATGTAAATACCCAAATGAGTAGTTGTCAGGGGACAATGTTGGATCACCAGTTAATCTGTGGTGATGGTGGAGCCAGGCTGAGTCTTTCCTCTGCTATCGATAGCTGTGTAGCCAACACTGACCCTGGAAAACAGTGGATGCTCTTCCCAGATAGGAAAGGCAAGGGAATTTGTAAGCTCTGATCCACATGTTGGTTGTCAGAATATTGTGGGTGGCAGAGATGGTGGGTCTCTACATGTTCTCTCGGTCAGACTTAAAGCTGCGATTCTCTGACATAGTGATGTGAGCTGGAGCCTGGGGCCTAGGGTTAAATACACTATCAGGTCCTGGGCTGGCCTTTACCAAGTGCATATCTTAGGTGCTTTCATCTCTTTCATGGTTTATTAAAATAATTTCCATAGTACCAGTTCAATAAAAATAAAAATTTTTTAATGAAAGATTTGACTCTGTAATCTCAAATCATCAGATAACTTCTGGTTATTTGATAAATATAATTTCACAAAAGATATTTTCATTGGATATAGAGCAATTTTTCAGTAATAGTATAAATCCTGGGCTTACAATTCTGTGTCCTGACATATCCAGCTCACTTTTCACCTTTCCTCATCTCTTTAAATTAATGTGACACCTTCACACAGAAAGTGCACAAATTGTCTCCTTGCTGATTCCACACTGAGTCCATCCTCTCCATTCGTCTGTCTTCATAGCCATGTTGCCAGTGTCCTCACAAGGACTCAATTCTGCTCAGATGTGAAGACTGAGTTTTAGTCCCTCCTTGTCCCCTTAATCTGGGTTGTGTTCATCTTGATTCTCTGTCTCCCTCAATATCAGCTTCTGGAGCCTCTGGTTCTCATGTCAGGTGCCACACTCATCTGACAGATGTGGGCACCCTTGCACTCATTACAAACATCTGAGGGCCATGCAAGAGAAGAAACACCTGTGCCTCATGTAGAGCACTCCCTGGCATGGGCTCTGTGTGTGTCACTGGTGTGTAGTTCTTGAAGCAGGTGTGAAAACTTGCGGAGGTTCACCATCTTTTCTTCCTGCTGGACTCTACTGGGTGCTCCCACAATCCCAGTCAAGACTAAGCCTACAGGCTCAGTTGAGTGATTGTGTTCTGGTGTCTCACAGGGAATTTTTGAGCATCTGCTTTTCAAACATCTCTTTTTTTCCCTCAGGTTTCTAAATTATTTCTGACTTCTTGTGGCCAGAATATTGATATTATACAATCCCACATGTGAATGTTCATAATTTTCTGTTCATCAGATATATCCATTATATGTTAGGCATATACAGTAGTTCTATTAGTAATAATGCCTGTATATAAAATAAGTTAGTCAGAGTAAGATTTAAAATATTCCAGGGATGATTCTTCCCCAGTTCTCTACTTTCATATAGTTTTCCTTCTACTATGATTTTGCTTAACTTTGATGATCACTTCCTGACTAAAAGCTCTGCCTAGATCTCTAGTGGTATTATTGCCTTTTATATTGGGGAGCTATAGGTGTCTATAACTTCCATATTTCTTGAATATTTTCAAGAATTGTAAGCACACTTGCCTCCTGTCAAGTTTATCATACTGGATATGCCAGAATCATCAACAAAATGAAAGTATCAGTCTCAATGTCTTTATATTTATGTGGTAGTGAGGATAGAACCCAGGGCCTCATGCATTTGAGGCAAGTGCTCTAACTCCAAGCTACAACCCCAGCCCTGAAAGTATCAGTCTCTATAAGCTACACATAAATCCTTAGACTTTTTTGTGCAAGGCTGCTTTCTTCATTAGGTGACCCTTTGGGGTCAATAGTTGTGTCACAGGATAATAGTTCCTGTTTTATTTTCAGAACTGAATTTGGATACTTGCATTGAACTGCAGAACCTTCCCAAGCTTGAGGGTGATGCCCTTGGAGGCTTGGCTGTCAAAACACCTGGATGTGAGCTGCATGTCCTCACTGATACCATGAGTGTCATGAAGCAGAAGATCATGAAAAGAAAACAACTCTTCTGCAAGTGGAGAATGGCATGCAGATTCCCAGGACTTCAAGCTTCGGGTAGAGTGGTGACAGCTTCTGTGGCTCTGGGATGCACTTACCTCTTTTAGCTCTCTCTATGAGGAGGTAGCTCCTTCTGCTGTGATTTCTCTTCACCATTGGTTCTTTCCAACAGCAGATGGAGACTGTCTGGTCTTATGTCTCTATTTTATGGTCTCCCACCCTGAGAGGCTGTTCCATCTCCACCTCCTGTTTGCATTCAGAAATCTGCTCTGTTCCTACATCTGCTGTCCTGATATTCCCTGTAACTGACACAGGAAAGCCCAGCTTAATGGGGGGTCCTAATCCCATGAAGAGCATCTTTCAGACACATGCCACCTTCCCTGGAATCACACACTGTCTAGGCTTTTGATCTACCCTGCTTCCTTGACTCTGCTGCCTCTTTATTCTGGGAACATGGCCTTCATAAGTCACTAGCACATGGCTCCTTCTTGGACCCTCCTTGGCAAACAGGACTAAGTCAACACACAAAGAAAAATTGTGAAAACTGATGGGAAAGATTATGACAACTGAACTTTATCTGGGCTATACGTGGCAGAAGTCATTTTGTCTTCACCCCTTAGCCCACTCCATTTTCCATGACTCTTTTTTCTGCTCATTCCTGATCGAAATTGTAATAACTTTCAAGATTTCCTGCAGATTCTTATTCCTGTCTAGCCAAGGTGACTGAAGAACCCACTTGGGCTCTGTGTTGAAATGGGTGAAATAGCACTATGTAATGACTCCTGGATGTTTTTGAATTGTTTGTAGAAAACCATGAAAATGATGATGAAAAAGACCAAAATTCACTGAATTCCAGGTAACAACAAATAATCTGGAGATTGTAAGAAAAGGCAAAATAAGGGGTTAAGGATAACCTGAAAGATTAGACCATGAGGTCAAAAGTAGACACATTTGATCACCAAATGTAAAAAAGACTATTGTTGGCAGGGGTGATGTTGACTAAGCCCAGTGTGATGGAGCCCTTTAGCAAGGTTATCTTTTATCTTCCTGGTGCTGGTACACTGAGCGTGACTGAGAAGAACTGCACAGTCAGTCTTGGGCATTTCTTCCTTTTAACAAAATCACTTGTTTATTTTAAGTTGAATAATCAGAATTAGAGGCATACTATCTTTCTATACTATGGCCTGATAATCCCGGACAGGTATGTCATAGCAAGAAAAACAGAAATACACTCCCTTTCTACCCCTTCCCCCCCCCAAAAGTATTATGTCAAAAAAATGGATAGAAAAAGTTCTAGAAGGCACACATTTTGAGGGCACTCTCTCATGTACCAGACTGTATTTGCTGGCCATCTATATGCAAGTGTCAGCATCAGTCATGCCCTAGGTTCAACTACAGCTTTGCTTCTCATTGTATGATCCTTCTGTAGTTGTACTTTATAGATGAAGTTGAGCCTCCTTTCTCATCAGCTTGTTATCTGGCCAGTACACTGAACACTGGTGGCTCTCACTCTCTCTCTCATACTATGGCACCTAAATTATGTCCATGAGTTGAAAATGGTTTTCTAGATTATTTTTGAAGGCAGGCACCTGTTAGGGGACTCCACTCTTCAACTTTGAATCATAACCAACTGGGAGGCTGTAGCTTCTAAACCACCTTGATTTTTTGGTTATTCTTCCTTGTCTCAGCATTCCCAATGGTGAACTGCAGGAGGAGAAAGAGGATGACCTCCTGCTGGGGAAAACTTATTTTCTACCCTTGGATCATCCTAATTCATCTAACACACAAGAACTTGTCAGAAGCTCTGTCTTCCCATCAGCTGAGCCTACAGTCAGTTCTGCTATGGATGAAGCCAGTGAGTATTCCTATCATAATTCAAATGAATCTAACTTTTCTCCCTAGGAAAGCAAAAATTCTCTGCACTCAACTCTACTGTGTAGGCTGAGATATATGCATGCAGAGGCAGGAGACCCATCTTGTTTCAGAGTAGGTACAGAGGTCAGGTGGATCTGACTGATTTTGTCTTTAAACTATGTCTGCTGTGCTTGGCATGGGGGCTCAGGCCTATAATCCCAGTGGCTTAGGAGGCTGAGACAGAAGAATGATGAATTCAAAGCCAGCCTCAGCAAAAAGTATTATTCAAATTCAAAGCCTCGGGGTGCTGAGAAACTCAGTGAAACCCAATTTGTAAATTAAACACAAAATAGGGCTGGGATGTAGCTCAGTGATCAAGTCCCCTGAGTTAAATCCCTGTTGTCCCCCCCCCAAAGAAAAATATGATGTCCATCATTTCTATTCATGATCTTTTCTGCCTGTGGATCAAGATCAATAAATTCCTTTTTTTGTCCCATGCCCTGGTGTCTCTGTAGAATGTTCTCTCCAGAAATAGTGACTAAGATTAATTATATTTGGATAATAAACATGAATTCATTGTTACTTTAAAGCCCTTTTTGTCAATTGTATTACTTTATTTTAGGAACTTTTGCATGGGCACCACCCACCCAAGAATACCTAGGCACATGTACAAAAGATGACATGTCCATTGGACACGTGATTTCTGTCACTGTGCCTGGGTTGATAGGTTGGGTCAATTGGCAGGGACATAAGAAATGGGTTTTCTAGGAGTAGTTAGCAAAGGGAGAATTGGGATTGTTACTGAACCCTCTTCTCCTTTCAATTTCCTCTGAGAAGGCCCAAGGGCCTTTGAGTGGACATGTGAGCCCGTACATATCATAGATGCAAGTTTCCCATGCACAGGTGGAGTCAAGAGCCCAAAGGAGCAGTTGTCCATCAGATAAATATAGAGATCCCTCTTGTGTGTATTACACATTTTTTATATGTGGTTTTTCATATATAATGGGTATACGTGCAGTGTATTATTATTATGCATATTTTTAAATTCCTTAGGATGAGTTTTCCTTTCTTTAATAATGTGTTTCTCCTTTGATTTTGCTTGATTTTTATTATCTCTTCCTTCCCCAAAGCACAACCTACCTCCACTCTGATTTTCTAGTGTTTGGAAATATATCTGGGTGCTATTGCATTTTACAAATCCTGTCTTATTTGCACATACTTACAGAGCATGTCCTCAATGATGCCACAGGTGTCAGCAAAGAGAAGATGATTACAAGAAAAATTCTGATGAGCAAGAGGAAACTAGCATGCAGATTCCCTGGCCTTCAGGCTTCAGGTATGTTGGCTCTGGAATGGACTTGACTCCTTTTAACTCTGTAAGATTGTAGCTCCTCCTTCTGCAGTGATTTCTCTTCATCTGTGCTTGTCTCCAACAGGAGATGGAGCCTCTGTTTGGTCTTATCTGTACTTCCCATGGCCTTGTAGCCCTGACCTGCCCTTCCATCTACATTTCCTATTTACATTCTGAAATCTGCTCTGTTCTCATGCCTGCTGTCCTAATATTCTTGATAACTGCTGCAGGGAAGCCCAGTCCCAACCCTATGAAGAGCATCTTTCAGACACATGCTCCCTTCTCTTAAATTGTATACTTTCTACACTTTTTTGCCTTCTGTACCTGAATTGCTTGACTTCATTACCTCTTTGTGCTGTGAATGAGTCTTTACTAAGTTAGTAGCTCATGGATCTCTCTCTGGGGGTTTTCATAGGGAACAAGTCTAACTCAAACCTGGGTTGTTATCTTTTTTTAATATTTGTTTTTTAGTTGTAGTTGGACATAATGCCTCTATTTCACCTATTTATTTTTATGTTGTGCTGAGGATCAAACCCAGGGTCTTGTACATGCGAGGCAATTTCTCTACCATTGAACCACAAACCCAGCCCCCTGGATTGTTAACTTAGACATGCAAATTAAAGTGTCATTTTTATTATGTTTTTTATGACTTCTTTTTAGTTTTTCATGAGAGTAGAGCCCATTTTGAGATCATATAGAAGCATGGAATATATCTTAATCTAATTAGGACCCCAGGCTTTTGATGTACATAAAGGTGACATTCTCTGCATTGTGTTCCTATATGTACATAGCAAATGTACATATAGGAACACAATGTCAGGTTCATTCCTTTTCTTACCATTCATTTCCTTTCCTTACCGTACTCTTTTTCCTTCATTTCTCTTTGTCTAATACCTGGAATTTGTATTCTTCCACTCTTCCCTCCTTAGTGTAGATTAGCTTCCAAATGTCAAAGAAAACATTTGATACATTTGATATTTGTATTTGGGGAGACTGACTTAATTCACTTAGCATGGTAGTCTCCAGATTCATCCATATAATGGCAACTATTATAAAGTTATTCATCTTTATGGCTGAGTAATACATGTATGTGTGTGTGTGTGTGTGTGTGTGTTGACTCCATAGCTTAGCTATTGTGAATTGTGCTGCTAAAAACATTGATGTGATTATATCACTATAGTGTGCTGAGGATAGCCTCTTCAACAAATGGGGCTGGAAAAACTGGAAATCCATATGTAGCCAAATGAAATTTAGCCCCTCTCTCTTAAAACTGAACTGAAAGCATATCAAAGACCTGAGAAGTAGACCAGAAACCCTGCATCTACCAGAAGAACATGTAGGCCTAACACCCTAACATTGAGGCTCAGGAACTGAATTCCTTAAGTACACTCCTAAAGTTCAAGAAATAAAATGAAACATCCACAAATGGGATGGCATCAATCTGAAAAGTGTTAAAATTGATGAGCAATCATCCTGGATAAAAAGCTGTATTGCAAGACCAGAAGATGGTGAGATAGTGGAAAGCTGCATTACCTTGTATCATGAGCACAGCAGCAGGAATATAGACACCTACTGAGGTTGATGAAAAAGGAATTTCACAAAATATAATAGTGTACATTCAGTTGGACTAGGGAATCAGAAATTTGAGTACAACAACAAAATATAAGAATATATAGATGCCAACTCACCTGCCACATGGGTACTGAAAGCAGCAAAGAGACCCCACAAAGGGAGGGGAGAACACAGAGAAACACAGATTGAGTACAGAAAAACCTGAAATCAGAGAAGCTGCCTGAACTTGTTTGATTTAGAGGTTGCAGTATTTAAAATCTTAGCAATTAGAGAAATGTAAATCAAAACTACACTGAGAATTCACTAACCCCACTCAGAATGGTAAATATTAAAAATAAAAGCAACAGTAAATGATGGCAAGGATGTGGGGAAAGAGATTCACTTAATACATTGCTGGTGGAATTGGAAATTGGTGCAACCATTCTGGAAAGCAGTGTGGAGATTTTTTACAAAACTTGGAATGGAACCGCTATTTGACCCCATTATCCCACTCACTTTGTACCCAAACAACTTAAAATCAGCATACCGCAGTGACATAGACACTTCAATATTTAATATTAGCTCAATTCACAATAGTTAAGCTATAGAACCAACTTAGGTGCCCTACATCAGATGAGTAGATAAAGAATTTGGTATACATACAAATGGAATACTACTCAGCCATAACGAAGAATGAAATTATATCATTCACCAGTAAATGGATGGAAGTGGAGACTATCATGCTTTGTGAAATAAGACAGTCCCAAACCCAAAGGCAGAATGTGGATGCTAACTTACAACTAGTGAGTGAAAGATTAGAGGTTCATTGGACTAGACAAAGGGGAATTAAGAGAAGGGGGGAACATGTAATAGGAAAGACAGGAGAATGAATAAGACACATCTTTCCTATCTTCATGTATGAATATACAAACAATGAAGTTCTTCGTCATGTACAACCACAATAATGGGGGATCCTATTTTCAACAAGTTATACTTATTCTATGTATGTATAATATGCCAAAATATGCTATTATGTAAAAATAATAATATTTTTAAAAAGAATTTTCAATAAAAATACTGTATTCCTAGATTTGGTATTGTAGCTCAGTGGCGGAGAACTTGCCTAGCATGTGTGAGGCACTGATTGGATCCTCAGCACTAGGTAAAAATAAATAAAGTAAAAGTATTAAACAAAAATAGCTCTGCCAGAAGAAAAATACTGTATTCCTAAATATATATTGTAATTCCCACCACTTCAAGTTGGGATGTTAATATATTAGCCTACATAGTTGTCTCCTACTATCTAATTCTTGAAGTAGTTTTCTATTTCAGTTTGTTTTTTATTATTGGTACAAAACTCCAGACAATAAGTAATGCTGCAGAGCTCTAGTAACAAAACAGCATGATATTGTCACAAAAATAGACCCAAAGACCAATAGGACAGAATAGAAGACAGAGACAAATCCAATCCTTAGAGCCCTCTGATACTTAACAAAGGTGCAAAAATATACATTGGAGGAAAGAGGATTTTTAATAAATGGTTCTGGGACAACTAGATAACTATCTAGAAAAATAACACTAAAACCCTATTTCTCACCCTGCACAAAACTCAAATGATAATGGATCAAACACTTTGGAATTAGACCAGAAACCTTGCAACTGTTAGAAAAGAATGTAGGGCCAACATTCTACATATAATTGCTGGCACAAGCTTCCTCAAAAGTACATGAACTGAAACTATGAATAAATAAGTGGGACACCATCAAATTACAAAACTTCTTCCCAGCAAAAGAAAGAAAGAAGAGTGTGAAGAGAGAGCCTACAGAATGGTAAAAGTATCTTGGCCAGCTACTCATCTGATAAGGGATTAATACTCTTAAATATATAAATAACTCAAAGCGCTTCATACAAAAATATCCCAAATAACCCAATCAATAAATGGGCAATAGAAAAAATGAAATTGAAACTTCTTAAGAAAAAAATTACAAATAGCCAAATGAGAAAAGGTTCAATATCACTAGCAATTAGGGAAAGCAAATGAAAGAAATATTAAAATTTTATCTGACTCCAGAATTGCAATGTTCAAGAATATACATAAAAATGCAGGCAAGGTTGTGGGGAAAATATACACTTGTATATTGTTAATGGGACTGCAGACTAGTACAAGTCCAGAAACCACTGTAGAGATTCATCAAAAAACTAGAGATGTAAGCACCCTGTGAGGATCTGCCCACTCCTTGGTATTTTGCCAAAACTTCTAAAATCAGCATACTTCAGTGACAGCCACCTCAATGTTTATAGAAGCACATTTCACTAAATGGTGGAATCACCTTAATAGATAAATAAATTTTATGATTCTGACACATATATATGATATGTATGTAAACACACATGCGCGCGCGCGCGCGCACACACACACACACACACACACACACACACACACACACACACTAGGGTTCTTCAAAGGCATAAAAGAAAATGAAATAATGGCATTTACAGGTAAATGGATAGCAATGAGAATATCATGCTATGTGAAATAAGCCAAACACAAAAACTCAAAACTTGAATGTTTACTCTCATGCAGAAACTAGAGTAGAACAAAGGAAATGGGGAGGGCAGGATAGGATATCATACAGATAAAGGAAAGAGCAGTAATGGAGAAGATTGAGAGGCAGAGTGCAGAGATGGGTAAGGGGAGGCAATGCAGATGATTGTTTTTTGTTGTTGTTATAGATGAACACAATATATTTATATATATTTTTAACCTGGTGCTTAGGATTGATCAAAGGGACTCAGGCATTTGAGGCAAGTGTTCTCGACTAAGCCACAACCCCAGCCCCAGAATGAATTCTTAAAAAGTTGTTAGGTGGACATATAAATATACCACAAGGGCTCCACCTTTATGCATAGGTAGAAAGAAGCAATCAAATATAAATTAATAGATGAGCAAAAAAGAAGTCTAATAGAGTAGATGAAAGAGATTTGGGAAATGTTAGGGGGAATGGGAGAAAAAAGAGAGAGGGAAGGGGGCAATCATGAACTGAAGTCAAATTGCATGTGTGTATTTTTTTGACCGAATGAACCCACTACTATATATAACTACACAGTTCTAATTTTAAAAAAGAAATATAGGTAAGAAAATCATTATGAAACCTAAAAAGGCAAAAACAAATTTCTATGGAAGTTTGGCTATAGGTGGGAGACACATACTGGCCTGGAGCCTGTGTTTCCCAATGTCATTTATTGTAGGACAGGTTTTACTACATTTTTATATTTTACATGATCCAACTGACAAAGGGGAAACTGAGACATTAATAGACAAGCTGGGTTTACAGGGCTTAGAGACCTAATCAGGTGCTTGGCTTTTTAGTTGGTCTTCCTTCCACCTCACTAGGCTCCGTCTCAGCATCACAGACCTTCCACACTCTCTAGAAGGGCTTCCTTTTCTTCACCTAGGGGGACCTCAGTTTGTGGCACAATGCTCGTGTCCCTAAGGAAATCAGGGCTGTGGAAAAGTGCTGGGTGGAAGGCACACTTATTTCACGTGGTTGACATTCAGTCCTGCCCCAGTCTCTTGCCTGCCTGTTCAGATAAGCATGTTCACCAGATTTCTCTGGCTCTCTTCCATATCCAGCCTGTATCTTGCCTCCCTAGTTTTAATTTGAGTGTTAACAGAGGCCCCACTCCCCAGCCTCTTGACACAACATTCCACTCTGTGTCTTCTGTTTTGTCTTTTGGGGGGCACCAATTAATTCACCCTCTCCAATAACCTGCATGGCCATATCCTCAATCACTTCTGCTCAGATTCCTCTAAGTCTGAGCCTTGACATTCTCATGCCAGATATTCTTGGGTCATATTAATCCTTATTTTCTCTGGTTGCACTGAATACTCATTTTTCAGTTAATGTCCTCAAATGTCAGATGAAAGTGGACTATTTCATGGACTTTTTATTGTGGCCTGTAAGTAAGATATATCTGTAAACTGCTAAGCACAGTACCCAGCTGGCAGGAAGTGCTCAGCATACATTAGGTTGCTGCCTTGCCCTTTTGGAGCTGCCATGGTGGGTGTGGTGTTGAGTTTCCTCTTCACTTCCTCCTGACAGGGCTTCCCTGTCACTGTGTTCCCATGTACCAGCTGAGATGCAGCAGCATGGCTCAGTCCCTGCTCTTCCTCTTGTTCTCAGCTTCCAGAGGCCTGAACTGGAACCTGGCTATGACTCACTCTCCTCTTACCAGGAACTCCTTTTGTTGATAGTTTACATTTTGATCTACTTTTATAATACAGAGAATTTGAACCCAAGTTCTTCTGTGTATGCTAGACCTGCCACACTATATAGAGTGGTTTCTTTTTCTTCATTCTACCACTGAACTCTGCACCCCAGCCCTTGATAAATATTTTAACATATACATATTTCATATATATGCATATGTATGTGTATTTTATATATGTATGTGATTTTGTGCATATTTAAGTTTCAATACAAGGCATTGTACTAGAAAGCACATAGAAAATTATACTCAAAGTTGGTTTATGAAATTGTACCTAACAAGTTTTTACTGGAAGTTACATTCATGTGGAATATCCATCCATCAAACATTTTTTTTCTAAATAATAGAAACATATCAATCTGTTGACTTTTGCTTTTCTATGTGACATATATCGGCTAATGATATGAGAGGGAAGTCCTGGCACCTTAGATCTTGTGTGGTGAAGGCCAGACTGTGCATGATTTGGGGTGCAGGCTGTTTGTGATGTCCTTGACACTGGTTGTTTTTACTCCCTAGATTCAGGTATTTCCTCTGTATTTGGGGTGTTGGCATAGATTTTCTAACTCTGGTCCTCCACAGCTCTTCTTTCTCTTCTCCTGGCTCAGATACTGTCATTGTCACCAGGACAAATGGTATAAATATGACAACTAAAGGGCTTGGACACAATGAAGGAAAATTATTAATGCAAATATCTCCTGGTCCTCTGTAAGTGTGTCATGTGAATTTAGAAAATTTTCTGTGTGCGACATCCTTTTTCCTCACAGAGAAAGCATCTTCCATGTTCCTTGAGACTTCTGTGGCTGCCTTTCTTCTCATTCTTCTTCTTGCCACAGTTGTCCTATTGCTGTCTTTTGGTCATTGCCCTGTACACATTCTTATTCAGTTGTCTGTGCCTTTTCTATACAGAAAGCTTTCATGTTTATAATATTGTCCTGAATAGCCCACTTGTCAATGAAAACAAAATTTTTCTTCTGGAAAGTTTATCATTATGTAATGTTGTAAGAAAGATTATAAAAATAAAGAAACCAAAATGTGTCTATAGGCTTGAGCCACCCTGCATTTCTGAAGGCTGCCTTTCTTGACCCTGAGCTCTTTCACTGTCTCTGCACTGTGAGAACTGAGGATATTTTCATGAATAACAGCAGATCTTTATTATTGTGGCTTTCTTTTTCAGAGCTGGATTCAAATGATCCTTCAGGAATGAAGAACTCTCTGAAGCTAGAGGGTGATTCTATGGATGGCTCCTTCGCCAACAAGCATGGCCGCCACATCATAGGCCACATTGATGACTATACTGCTCTCAGAGATCAGATTGCGGAGGGGAAACAGCTGGTTGAACAGATCCAGTCTCTCCTGACACCCACATGCAACTTCCTGGGCCTTGATGCTCAGGGCTCAGAGGTAGTCACACCTGCAGCTCCTGCCTTCACTCTTTCTTTGTGCCCTTTGTCCTTAATTCTAGTTTCTTCTCCCCTATTTATTTTTGTGGCCTGCATCTCCCAATGACAGAGGAAGCATCTTCCAATTAT
The DNA here is from genome assembly GCF_052094955.1 of Ictidomys tridecemlineatus. NCBI lineage: Eukaryota > Metazoa > Chordata > Mammalia > Rodentia > Sciuridae > Ictidomys > Ictidomys tridecemlineatus. The sequence continues at coordinate 118,340,556 of NC_135487.1, forward strand.
TCTAGCCAAGCCCTTGCTTCCCTATCTCCTTATTCATTCTATGTTCTACTCTGTGGTATAGGAAACCAACTAGATATTCTGCCTCAGAGCCACAGAGATGTCTGTGCAGTGTTGCCACCATCCTCAGTAAAGTATTTGTTAAGAGTTGATGCCCATATGATGTTGAAATCAGCACAGTCTCATGGCTCATTATCTGTTACACTCATGCTGACCCATGTGGATTAAAATCTGTCAGGAGGACAGGTACTAAGGGATTCACATCCATAAAGGCCTTGTGTGTGGAAAGAGTAAGAATCTGGCAGTGGGAGGGAGGCAATCTGCAAATGCTTCTCAGAGTGCATCTGTGTTCAGAGACAACAAGGGCCAATGGCTGTGCTGTCTGAGCTATGAGAGACCCATGGATGTATAGACAGAGCCTTGCATCCAGGTAACCCCCACTTCAGGGCAAGATACATACCCCTATTCATAAACCAACTAATGGGCCACAAGCCCAATGTGAGAAGTCACCTCTTGTACCTCAAGTTCACTGGTGCAGAGGGGTCTTTTATTGTATGCAAGGAAGTTAAAAGGTCTGTAGAGGACATGACATGGGAATGAGCTGTGACAGCCTTATATAGGGTGTCCAGGTGAGGAGTCATTCCAGGTAAAAGGAGCCACACTTCAGTCCTGGGACCTCAAAGGGATGAGCTAGGGTTTTGCAGGTTCAAGCAGCCCATGCTTTGTGCCTCATCAACAAAGAAAGCTTGAGTCTTGTGCAGGGCTGCAATGTCGTGAGCCCTGTGATGTCTCAACTTCAGTGATGTCCATGGCTCCCTCCCACCTTTCCACAGGCACCAGGCAGCAAATGTTTCCATGAGCTAAGAAGCAGTGCTCATGCCCTGCAGCGCACCCTAGATGAGTCAGCCTCGCTCCTGACCATGTTCTGGAGAGCAGCTTTACCAAGTATCCATGGCCCTGGGCTGCCTGGCAAAGTGGTAAGAGGCCAGTGTTGTCTTCTGGTATAAGCCCTGCTCTTCTGCCCCATGAGATTCTGTATTCTCAGTTCCAGGGCTTTCTGAGGGTCAGGAGCTACACAGGTTGTTAGAATGTGCTGGATCTTAATGTAGCATCCTGGAGGGAGACCCCTGGTGGATGTTTTCATTGAAGCTCTGATTACCTTACTTTGTCCTCACACCCCAAACCCCAAGATAATAATTCAAAGAGAAGAAAAGGAAATGGAGAAGCACAGACATAGATGCCATGGTAATCTATAAATATCTGCTTCCAATAAATCTGAAGTTTGAACTAAAATTCAGGGGCCTTTGAAGCTTCTCCATTCCTCAGGGCTTCTTGGTCAAAAGATCAAAGGAAGTCACTGTGATCCTGCAGCTTCTTTCAGTCATGCTCCTAGAATCCCAACACACCTTTTATCTCTGTTTCAGTCTGGGGAAAAGGTAGAGCCCCTAAAGAATTGTCCTGCCTTGGTTGGACTAGAATCTGGATCCGCTCACTAGTTTTTATTTCCATATTAATGTAACTGGTATGTTTGGGGAAAAAACTATGCTAATTACAAGGAAGCACTTTACCATCTTCAGATTCGTACAGACATTTTGAAATGTGAACACTGTCATCAGGTAGCCCTGTGTCCCAGACATAGTATCTCTGAAATTCCAAGTCCAGCATGGATGGGAGAAGGGTGAGACAAAATTACTTCAAGGACTGATTTGGAGGTCTTGTTCACAGTTGGGAGTTGCTGTGGGTCTGGAGTCAGGGTCTCCTTGATCCTTGATTGGGGGCTTTCAGGTTCTCAACATTCCTACCTGTGGTCTTTTTCTCAACTGTTCTGAACTGAGGGATTGAGAAGCTATAATGAAGGGAACTCAGTCTGCTGAGAAGATTGGAGTTCTGCTTCTGATTGGTAGGAACCACAAAGAACTGGATACATTCGGTCTCCAAACTGTTGTCTGAGAGCTTGTCCTTCTTCCCCAGGATGAATCAATGGAAAGGGAGCTCCTGGATCTGCGAGCCCAAGTATCGAAACAGGAGAAGCTCCTTGAGAGCACAGCTGAGCGTCTGAAGACTGCTAACCAGCAGAAGGAGAACATGGAGCAGTTCATTGTCAGCCAGCGTAGGTGCCCCTGAGCTGTGGAGCAGCAGAGGAAAGGGCTTGTCTTGCAGATGTCCCACTTGTGCTGCAGATAAACAGTGACCACAGAGGCACTGGGAATGTTGGGAAGGGAGAGTCTGATGCACTGGGCCCAACCCTCCTGTGACATGAGCAGTTGTGGTTGCAGAAGGAGGGGGAGAAAAAGGGGTCAGCAAGAGGCCATGATTGAGGGGTGAGAAGAAAATGCTCTAGAAAATGCATGCCCAGCAAGTAGGGCCCAGCTGGAAATTCCTTCTCTCTGGGGCTCTTTTCTTCTTTCAGTGACCAGGACACATGATATTTTGAAGAAGGCAAGGACTAACTTGGAGCGAAAGCAACGATTCCATCTTACACAGTCACAGAGCCTGCTTCAAATACATCACCATCTGACATCAGCTCTGTAAGTGACCCTGACCTCCTTTACCTTCTAGGAGATATCAGGTTCACCACACAGGTCTTAGCTCCTGGATAGCCTCCTCTTAAGATTCCATCCCTTCACCCTCCTGCCCCCTCCGCTTTCTACCCTGTTATTATTCTCCTCTCCTCACCATCTCTCCCCTTTAGCCCAATTTTCTCTCCTTGATGTCAGTCAAGCAAGGATCCAGAGAAATGCAGTTCAGTTGGTCCCTGAGGGAAGAAACTTTCAAAGTCTCTCTGTGAATTAGTTGTCTACCAAGAGATCTTGAGGCCATAAGTGCATTCTGGACTTTCCTGAACTACTTTATGAAAAACCAAATAAGGCATAACCTTATAAATTGACTTTAGTGCACAAAATTAGGTTAAGAACAGCATTTTATTTTAACATCTCATTTTCTTTAAAAAACATGAAGGAAGATCCATTTGGTCTCCTGGATATAAAAGAAAAAACTGATAATGAAAAAAAGATGTATGAAAGATGATATGTCATGAGCTTTGTAATGTTTTGAACAACCAATAAAAAAAAGAAAAGAAAAGAAAAAAATACACTTTAAGGGAAAAGTTTTAAAATATATATATATAGCAGATATTCTCTACTTTCACTTAAATGCTGTGCTAATAATTCCCTAGAAATCCTATTAAGAGAAAATTCATGTGTAACTGATTGTTTTAAATATGAGAAATTAAACCTTTAAACTTATATGGTAAACATCAGAGCAGTTGAGCATTCTAGGAATGTTCCTAAGTTGTACCCTGAGAGCCTTGACACCCATAGTGTGATCAAGCATGGGATGTATATTAACTAGCTCTTGTTTTCTAATTCCCTTTGGTTCTCCGAGAATTGCTTTCTTTCCTGAGCCTCTTAACACAACACTTAGAGGATTGGCTCTGTACAGCCTCTTCCTATCCCTGCCAAGTTAACCCACAGCCTCCAGTTCCTGCTGGCTCCCTCCAGTGTGCAGGCCACCCTCTTTTGTTCCAAATTTCTGGTCTCTAACTCCAGGCTAAATGTTAACTGGTTGTATGCCATTGGCTGGCCCCTTTGCCTCTGTGAGCTACTACCCTTCATCTGTTAAAGGTGGACCATCTCTGAGGTCCCTGCCAATTTGACTTCTCCTTATGAAAAATGAGACACACAATTAACAGGGGAACTTGCCCCAATATGTCCTCTTCAGTACAGGCTGTTTCTACATGTGCGTGTTTCATGCTTCATCCTTCTTTTCCTGGAATATGACAAGGCCTTTATTTTTCTTCAGACCACATAACATGTAGTATGAACTGGGTAATAAAAGGACAGTAGTAGGATCTGACCATATGACATGCAGTAGGGCTATGGCTGGGGCACCAGGGATTTGGGTGCACAGGGAAGCTTATCCTCTAAGCTGGAACCTGGAATCTCCTCCAGATCCAGTGCATCCCCTTGACTCATTCTTTTTACTACCTCCCACCATGTTTATGCCTTCCTGCATGCTTTGCCCTAATTCCAGTGTCTGGGCATCATAAGTGGGGTCTAACAGTTCCATCTGAACAGAATTCTTTTGTTTACTTGCAGGTGAAATCGTTAAGGGTCCTTCTGTGTGCTCCAGCATTGAGACCCTTGCCTTCCAGGAGCCACAAAAGAAGCAAAGCCACCACAGGTCCCTGCATTGACAGGTCACATGATTAGTGTACGCTCATCTTATGAAATGTGGCCTGTGTCACAGAGAGTGGGAGTGGACCTAGAAGAAAAATGCTCCAAAGACCAAACCACACATCAGAGGAAAAAAAAAAAAAAGTTCTATGGTTGTGGTCAATGTGCCCAGGATCCAGCAGCACAAACAACTAAGAAATAGTCCTTTCCCTTCCTTTCTCTTCCACCCCATCCAGAGACAACAAAGTCAAGATCTTCAGCTGACCTGCACACATCTTCAGGACACCATTCTGCACCTGGCCACTTGCTCATCTGCCTGCTATGGTGCTGCACTCTTTGTGATCCCACGTTAGTATATGCTACATTCATTGGCCCTGAACTCCATGTACATATCTACTCTAAGCAAATTCTTAATTATTATTAGAAATAAATTATTATTAGTGCTTCTCAAGTTGCATGATCAGAGTCAACACTGATTTTATCCTGTGTCTTTTTCTAATGTAAGCAGGTGGAATTATGAACTGCTTCATCAGCCTCCTATTGCTTTGATTTGTTGAATCTTTGTTATCTGTCATCTCAAAAGCATTTCCAATTTTCCTTGTAATGTTTTTCTTTACCCCATATGTATTTTTTATATAAAGTCTTTGCTTTATTTGAAACTTCTGTTGATCTTTCACTTATTTTTTATTGTTGACTCATAATTGAATTCTATGTTCAAATCATCTATTCTCAATAAATCCTTGAGGAAATTTTGAGTCTTGCTTTATGACTGCATTTGTTATCTTGCCTTCACTGCTTCGAAATATCTGAGATAAACTTTTTTTCCCTTGTACTTTTTCTATTTTCTATTATTGTATATTAAACTTATATGTTTCCAACTGTATATATGGCAGTGGATTTCCTTTAGTTATTGTCAACATTTCGCCATATAATGTTCTTTTTTACTAGGTCTATGTTCATTTTTCAAATATATTTTATATGTATTTTCACATGCATATTTTTAAATATTCATGTTATATATATATATATATATATATATATATATATATATATATATATATATATAAATACCCTAACTTTAACCTTTACCCTACACAATATTTATTATTAATCCTAAATTTACCCCATTCCTAATCGAACATTAATATAAAAGCATATATAGCAATATGAATATTCTTGCATACATATTCAAATATCCAATTGATAATTGTATACATAAGTATTTATATATGTTCACATATAATTTATCTGTACATTTGGAAATTAATAAATGTGTATTTATACATATCACACCTTATCCTATCCCAAAACACATATATTTCTATGTATTTTAATGCACATTTTTACATGTACATTCTTATAATTACTCGTTTTTCAATATACTTATTCATTGCCTAATGTTTATGTGTAATTTGACTTGCCTTCATATATCATTGGTATATTTGCATATATACATTTTTATATACATATATATACATATATCTGCTTTCAAAAATTAAAAATGTGTCTTCCTAAATCTCATATTGAACCCTTCAGAATTTCAAAACATCAAAATTGCACATGTACATTCTTAAAATATTCATATTTTTCAATATACTTATTCATTCCCTAACCCTAACTATATACAAAATTTAGTACTAATCATAGTTTTACCCCTATAACTACCCTACCTTCAGATAAAAGCATATATACTTATATGAATACTCATATGTATTTATATTTACATACACATTTATCACTTATATTTGCAGAAGTGTTATTATATATACATATATAAAATTTATCTTTGCATTTGCATATTAAAAATTTGTATTTATATTTCATATTAACCCTTCCCTATTTCAAAACATATTTATGTTAATTTTTATGCAAATGTTACCATGCACATTCTTAGGTGTATTCATTTTTCCAACTAGTATATTTATTCCCTAAAGATAAACATAAATGTAAACCAAAATTTGAAAGTGATAATAACCCTATATTTACTTGTATACTTAAACCTACCTTTAAATAAAAGCATATATAATAATTTTAATATTCATTTGTAAATAACTATGTATACAGGTATCAATGTTATATTAGAATATGTATAAGTATGTACTCATATATATAATAAATCTGTGCAGTCCTATTTTTAAAAATCTGTATTCATATGTGTTATGTTAAAACTTTTCTTAGTTCAGGGCTGGGGCTGGGGCTGGGGCTCAGTGGTAGTGCAATTTACTGGCATGTGTGAGTAACTGGGTTTTTATACTCATCACTGCATATAAATAAATAAAATAAAACTCAACAACTAAATTTTTTGAAATAATAAATAAAAAATAAAGTCTTCCCTAGTTCAAAACATATGTATTTATTTATATTTTCATACTTATATTCATGAGTTATTCTAATGACTATTCTTGGTTTTTCATATGCATTTTTTTTTACTAACCCTAACCATCACCCTACACAAAATTTAACACTAAACCTAAATATAATCTTATACCTAAATCTACATTAATATAGACGCATACATAAAATTGTGAATATACATGTGTAATGAGACACATATATTTAATTATCAAAAATATATTTGCATATATATTATATATGTATATTTATTTGTGTATTCACAAATTTAAAAATGTGTATGTATATGTCTCACATTAAACTCTTTTCTATTTCAAAAAAATATATTTTTATATATTTTCACATGTACATTCTTAGAAATATTCATGTTTTTTGATATACATATTCATTCCATAGCTATATTGCTAACTCTTGCCATAATTTAATACTAATCCTATGCATACCCCTTTAAGTAAATCTAATTTTACATAAAAGCTTATGTACTTACATAAATGTTTTTTGTGTATTTTGATACATATATTCAATTATCAATGGCATATTTGCATATTTTTGTATGAATATATATTTTTTATTTCTGCATTTGCAAAATAAGAAATGTATATTCATACAACTCACATTAAACCTTTCACTGTTTTAAAGCATATGTGTTTATATATATTTTCATAGATATTTTCACAAGTATATGTTCATTAATATTCATGTTTTCTGAAAAATTTATTCATTCCCAAACATCAACCCTAACCCAAGCCATAATTTAATACTAACTCTCACAACACCCTTATACCTAAACCCATTTACATAAGTATATGTGCAGTAATATGAATGTGTATGTGTATTTCAACTTAGATATTCAATTACAAATGGTATATTTACATATATAATTGTATATGCATATATAAAATTTATCTCTACAATTACAATTTTAAAATGTGTATTTATAAGACTCACTTCCCTATTTCAAACATATACCAAGGGCATAGTGACACAAACCTGTAATCCCAGTGGCTCTGGAGTCTCAGGATGATCTGGAGTTCAAAACCAGCCTCAGCAAAACAAAGCAATAAGCAACACAGTAAGACTCTCTAAATAAAAACTGACATAGTGCTAGGGATGTGGCTTGGTGGACAAGGGTGCCCCTGAGTTCAATCCCTGGAAACACCTCCCAAAAAAACAAACCCATATATAGGGATATATATTGCCATACAAATATACTCATGTACATTCTTATGAATATTCATGATTTTCAATATATATATGTTAATTCCTAACCCTACACTAAAAACAATAGTAATCCTAAATGTAATATTATACCTAAAAATATTAATATAGCATCATATATAATAATAAGAATATTTTTGTTAATTAGACACGTCCATTTCATAAGTATTACTACATATTAATATACATTTATCTGAGTTTATAATTTTAAAAAAATGTGTATTTATGTCTCCTATTAAACCCTTCTCCATTTGAAAAATGTACACTTACATATATTTTCATGTGTAATTATATTTTTCTTTTTGATTTACATATTCATTCTCTAACTTTAACCCAAGCTATAATTTAATATTAACTCTCAAAATATCTCTATACTTAATTTTACATGAATGTGTATGTAGTAATATGTTTATGTATATTTTGACTTATATATTCAATTTTCAATGGTATATTTGCATATATATCAATATGTTTTACATAATTTATCACTGCATTTGCAAATTAAAGATGTGTATTATGATTCAAATTAAACCCTTGCCTTTTTCACAACATATATATTTTCATACACATTTTCACGTGTACATTCTTATGAATATTCATGCTTTTGAGATATATATATATATATATATATATATATATATATATATATTCATTCCCTAGCCCTATGTCTAACCCTACACTATTCCTAAATTTAGTTCTATACATAAAACCACATTAATATAAAGCATATGTAATAATATGAATATTCATGTGTAATTAGACATAAATTTAATATTAATGGAGAAAGAGTGTGGCATAGGGAGGCAACTTACACGATGATCAGAAAGCAGAGAAAGAGAGAAACTCTTTTCTCCAGATTCAAAATGTATACCTCATAGACATGCCTCCAATGAACAACTTCCTCCAGCCACACCCCACCTGCCTTGAGTTTACCACTCAACTAATTCACTGATTAGATCAAGACAAGCATTCAGTCATTTCTCCTCTGAACCTTCTTGCACTGTCTCACATATGAGACAGTGTGAGACAGTGATTTTCTTTGCCTTCAACTTCATTGATTGGCATGAGACAGACAACCTTTTGCAAGGCCTCACTGACAAAATGTAGTTCAACTTCATCTATTTGTGCTTATCTTCCTATGTTAGCTCTCAAAATATTTTGTGAGTGCTACTCAAGAAAATATGAAATGGTGATCAGTTCTGCTAACACTGAGTATTTGTTTCACTAATATCAAATTTCTACCCTGCTGCTCTGTTTCCATGCTTTTCTGCATATATGATAAACTTGAGTCATAGGGTAATATTTTTGAAGCCATTTTACAATGCCAATCAAACCTGGCATTTTTTATATTAATGGTATGCAGGTCAGTCAAGAGGATACCACTATAAGCTATAATTCACATGTGCACAATCTGGGATAATTCTGTGACTATCAAATGGTTGGTGGTAATGAGATGCATCCCAATTTCAGACAAGCTAAAATGTGAAGAAAAGAATACTCTCCCAGACACCCATAGAATCGCTTCTGATGATTCCTTCTATCTTTCTGAAAGTGACAAGAAATGCAGTGTGGTGAGCATGGACAGCACCCTGGACAATGTCCTGGAGGAGGCCACCTTCCTGTGCACTGGCTGTGCCAAGGATTGAGGGCTCCTCCTTCAAGCACTGGTGCAGTGGGGTCCTCGAAATGAGAAGGTGCAGGGGACCAACTGCAGTGCTTGATGGGCCTTTTTGTTGTGTGCTTTGTGGACACTGTGATAACCTTAGCAGACTGCCCCCATAAGCATCAACTGGCAAGGCAACGAGGAGAACATGGCCCTAATCACAGCTGTGCCTGCAGGACACCCCACCATCACCAACTACCTGTTGAACTATTTCTCTGGCCTTGATCTTGAAAGAAGGGACATGTTCAGCTTCACTGCCATGATGAAGTCACCATGTAGGGCTAAATGGAGTGTGCCAGAGTCCTGATGCAGGGGCAGATATACATGGAAGGGACACCCGCCATGAAATATCCCCTCAGAAGCGAGCCGCTTACATAGGCCGCGCGGAGGCCGCGCCCAACCCTCTCCCGAAGAGTTTGGGGAAAAGTACAGGCTAGAGCTGCTGCTGGCCTCTGAGGAAGTTCTGAAGCCTACAACCTCCAAAAATGCTTGCAGAGACTCACTGAGTTTGTGCGGTCCATGCTGACCTAGCACTCCAACTGGGGTCTGGAGGATGGGAGCATCCTAGACCATATGATCAGGATGAGCATAAGCTTTTACAGTCCAATTGTGGCCATCATCTGCCAAACTGTGAGCCCTGAGGACCTTTCCTGTGTGGGAAAAAGGCAGAAGGCAGTAAGTAAATCCAAGCAGCTAGCAGGGAACCAGGACACCCTTGCCCAAGAGAGGGCTGAGGAGGAAGGCACTGAACAACAATAGCAGACTTCTGAGGCCCAGAGGGCCTCCAGAGAGGAGGTTCCAAGAGTCAGCACCCCATCTCTTTACCTGCCAGGGGCCCAGGGGTCAGCCTCTGCCAGGTGGAAGGCCAGCCTCCTGCCCCACAAACTCCTGCATCAGAGAAGTGAGTGGCCAGGTGTGGTGGTCCTCAGCATCCACATGAGCAAGGTGCAAGCACCCACCTTCCAGAGGGACCAGAAGGGCAACACCAAGATAGCACCCACCTGCAGATCCCCAAGTGGCAGGACAAGAGTCCAAGAAAGAAAAGAGGAAGGCAGAAGGGGCAGAGAGGAAGCACCAGGCAGAAGCACAGAAGGAAAGGCGGGCACCACACTGGAGGAAAAGGACATGAGGGGGTCTGTTGAGCAGAGGACCTGTGTCAGGCTAGCAGCTGTGGACTTGGTGCAGAGCCCCAGGTAGGAGGTGGGTGGGGTCATGCAAGAAGTTGAGACATGCAGTGATGGGGAGAAACACAGGGAGGGGGGCCCCAGGATGGATGCACAGAAGGATGCACAGGGCTCCTACAGTGTGCTCTGCCAGTGCTGCACAGCCTCTAACAGACTTCTTCCCAGAATCTAGGAGGTGATGAACTGTTTCTAACTGGGAACAACACAAACTGATTTGTCTAACACCCATTCTCCTAGCAATCAATACACCTAAAGGACAATTTACCTAAATGTCACCATTTATAGAACATCAATTAAGAAATTAAAAAAAAAAACAATTTATCAAAAGGTAGTATTTTTGCATTGTTTTGTATTTTATTCATTATTCACCATTCTGCACCATTTTACAGGTGATGTGGCTCTTTGTATTTAAAGAAGTTTAAGTACATGTGCCCGAATACCCTTGGATTAAAATATTTGTGGTGGCTGTATGAATACACACAGAACTCATGGGTTCTCCATCTTTTTACCATTGGTTTTGGCTTTTACCTTTTCCATCTAATTGTGGGTGCAAATTTGAACTATATTTTCCTATTAATTTGATTAATTGATGCTGTATATTTGTTTTTATTTGATGGAATCTTTGACTTTTACAGCAAAATGATCAAGTGAACTCTTGGCCATACAGTAATAAAAAAAATCATTGTCAAAATTTATGAAATAATGCATAAATAAACTTGCATTTATTGCTAGATTCATTTTAAACAGAGACTTTGGATTGGATACACCACTTAGTAAATCTTTAACTAGTTATAAGAAAAAAATTGAGTTTTAATAAGAGGGGTAAGTTTAAAAAGTGATTAGTAGAAATAGAAAATTAAGTCATATGCCCTTAGATAAGTCAAATCTGTATATCCTTAAAAGGTAAAAACTATGCAAAAAGGATGAGAAAACCAGAGTGATGAAGTTGCTGAAGTGGGCAGGAGGTGATTTTTAGAAACAGGTGGTTAGAGTTGAGTATTAAGTTAGATGTTTTAGCAAATTTCAAAGAGTATTCAGCACTTTCAGGACAGCCGTCTCTTCCAGGCTCAAGTGGAGTTTACTTTTATTTTTCCTTTGGTAATTGTCCCTGATGTTCATCCTCATGCCAGCTTTATAAAATTTCCAGGATGTGAGGTCTTTGGCAGAACACAGGTGTGATTTGCCTGGGTGCTGAGCTCTCAGTGGAGCTTTCTCTCTATGCTTTTATGTCCAAAGCACTGAGAAGTTTTTAGTGGATTTTAAAGTATCTGTCACATATGCACTTTACTTAAATGTTAATTTAAATACTGGCGACATGAACTGAAACTATTGTACACAGTTTGAAAGCTCTTTACAATAACCCTGGATTCATGCTGACATGTACTTCTCTGTCTCATGATGCAGGCAGGGGCTGGCACTCAGTTCTCCTTGCTGCTTCCTATTGGCACTTCTGGGTGTGGAGCTTATCAAAGATTTCACACTATTCCTTCCCAACTTAACAGATCATAAGGCTGCACCCAGGCTGTTGGAGAGACTGCTGAGATAAATATACCATGTAGCAAAGTCAGATTTTAACACACTTCTCCTAAATCCCAGAAAGGCACCAGGATGAATGCCTCAGAATCCTGGACCCACCTTTAGAACTACCGATGTTTACTGGATTTGGAACACCCCTATGGCTTAGAAGTTGAGGTTGGTCACATCACCTTGGAGAACAGGGCTGCAAATGACCTCATTTATCTTTGGAGTTGTACTGTGTCCCTGGCATTGTGGCATCTTCATACCATGTCTATGGAATCCATAGCTTTACCAGTCTTACCACAAGCCCCTCCCTCATCAGCTGAGGGCCCAGCCAGGCAGGGTCAAATGGCCTCTGTTTTGTAATTCTCAATACTGGATGCCCTGCGGACCACCTGGCAGCTTTGCAACATTTCCCACCCTTACTCCTAATGCAGAGACTGTTGCTGTGTTGCTCTGGGGGAACTGAACATCAGTGTTTGAGTTCCCAGGAGACTACACTGCAGCCTGTGTTGACAACTGCAGATTCTATTCTCACTGATTTAGAGACTGTTCTTCCTGGACACCCATCCTGAGTTCCTACAAGAAGCTCCAACTTTGAAGAATGCCTAATTGTCATTGGAACAGCCAGTGTTAGGCAGATTCTTCTCTGGCTAATTTGGCATCTGGCTGCCAGAAGATTGTCTAATAATCCTGCCTGTTAAGCACCATGGTATATTGCTGAGGGCCATTACCAAGTAGGAATGACGCATCGAAATTTCCTTGCCAAGCGTACCCCATGCTGCTTAGAGGACATTTGATGGGACATTGCATGCATGGTTTAATGAGGTGACCTTGCTCAAGGACCTAGGCAGATCCGGGTTTAGAGCTGATCAGGTTTGAGGAAGTAACCGGCTCCTTGAGTTTAAGGCGTTGCCAGTTTAAGATAATGGGTTTTAGGGAAGTTGGAGATTGAAGATTATTGCTGGGATTAGGGTGTTCCTGCTGCTTGTTCCCGTTGAGTTCTCGTGAGATTAAAATGGGATTTGGAGATAGCCTCGTGGAGTAGGTGAATTGTGCAGGCAGACGGCAGAACGTGTTTGCCCCTGGACCTGTGTGGAGGCGGTGTGAGAGCGGGAATAAAGAATTGCTGTTTGAACCTACAAAGCTGTGAGTGCCTCGTGATTCTGGTGCCAAGCCGAGACATTGGCCTTTGGCAGTATATGGGCACTGGGAATGGCATGGAGCCCCACCCTGACAAGCTGTGGCACTTTGTTGCTACCTGGCCAGAAATGCACATTCCTGGTCCCATCCAGCCCTCTACTCCACCACAAGCCATTGTCAGAGTCTCCAGTGATGGGAGGACTGTCAATGGTATGGCAGGTGATTTCTTCAGTTTCTGAGTTATTGTGAGGTGTGTGACCTGGGACTTCTTTTTCATGTTTGTTCTAATTTTGTTCAGATGCACAGAATATGCCTGACCAGCCTGAGGCATAGCCAATAATACTGCTGGTGTCCACAGAATAGCTCAGAAGATACATGCGTTTAGAAAATCCACTAAATCAGCAAACTGATGTCAGCACAACAGTTTTTTTGGCAGACTTGAAGTTGAGCCTGCCATTTTTCCGGTTAGGTGGAAGCAGTCATTATCTGATGAGTATCGTGAAGTGAGGAGAATGATACATGCTTGGGAGAGCTCTGACAGTTCTTAGCTGTGATGTAGATTAGGGGCAGAAGAATGTGACTGTGAATCCCAAAAGAGCCAAGTGCAGGAAGAGTTGGTGCAGAGCCTGGTGCAAACTCTCTCTCCAGTTCTTCTCTCCAGAATCAAGTCACTTCCAGGCTACCTGGGAAGTCCTTCTCTTTGATATCCACAGGTGGGGTCCAAGTGGCTTCTGGATCAGGTGCCCAGCACTTCTCAGTCTGGCTGTGTGGTAGCATATTTGGTAGTAAAGTTGTTACACTTCAAGGACAATGTCTCTTCCCTTTTCTTCTCACTAAGGAGGAGGAGATTCCCCTTATTCTTTAGTCTCTTTGGAAAGGGCTGCAGTACAGCAGGTGAACACTCTGCCTAGGCTTGGGGGGTGGGGGGCAAGGCAAGATGTCAAGAAGCAAAGTTTGGATGTTTTTCAGCAGTTGATCTTTGGACTCATACCTCTCTCAAGTTAGGGATCTGTGGGAGCACAAGGGCAGATATTCTCAAGTGGAATCCTCCTGCCCATGCTTGACAGACTGGTAGTGTCCCTATGATAAAGGTGAGAGAGGCAAGTGGGGAGTCAACTGGGCTTGTGATCAGCCCCTAGGTCACCCTGAGGAGTGTTGGGGCTCAGGTGGGCCAGTCAGTTCTTAGGCGACATTGTTAAGTTGACCTCTTTCTTGGTATGGGATTCACAGAGATGTGATTTTATGATCCCTGAGATGGAGAAAAATAGCCCCTGGTCTCCCTGACAGTCCAGCTGACATTATTTGCTGTGTTTTAATTTCTTTGAACAGCTGCATCTAGTCCCAGGCTGTCTGCCCTCCATTCATCATCTTTCCAGGGGACAGGTGCTGATGAGTGGTGACCTACCACAGTTTCCCTCCAGCTTCCAAGTTCCTTCCCTAAAATCCTCCTCACTTTCTCTTTTCTTCCCCTGTTCCTTTTCTTTCTTGGTCCATTTTCTTCACCCAATTTGGTTAAACTCCTTGCTCATTTTTGGCACCAGCTGTCCTGAGGTCTAAAAAAAGCAGAAAAATAGGGTTCCTAAGAAGCATTATGGTGGCCCTGATACCCTATTAGGTCAAGACCTCTGAGTCTCCAAGTGTGAGTGAGCATCATGCACCTCATGCTCCTGTGCTGGGATTCTGCATCTCAGCACCTCACCCTACCCTGTTTTTACAAAGGGTGGCCTGGTCTACAACTCTCCTGACATGTGACAGCACAGATGGCACAGGCTTGGGGTTTCTGCTTCCATGCAGAAAGTTTATTAACTCTAAAAGCAAATTTCAAGTAGATAAATATCTTCTCAGGGATTTATATATAAAAACAATTAGAGAAAAGTTGAAGTACATTTTAATACTTTTCAGAGTGTGAGTAAATTATGATCAAATTGGACAGAAGAAATAGTTCTAAAACATGGTTAACACTGCTGATTTTAAAGCGAGATTCCTGAATCTTGCTTCTGTGTGAGCAGAGGTTGCTCTTTGACAACACAGATGGGCCCTTTATTGCTTTTACCTCCATAGCTGGTTACTCCAGTTCTAATGCTGGAGGCTACACTGTGACACTGATGTAGTTTTTCTACTTGCTATGTGCATAAAGTGTCCCACAGTCAGCCCAACACCAATCCAACAAGAAGAGCAGGGAGAGCATGGAGCTGCTCCTGCCTCTGCTTCCTCTAGAGAAATGCACATGAAATATCACTGACATCATGGAAATCATGGTGTAGCTTCTCAGGTTACTCAAGCAGACTCCTGGCAGCACTAGGATACCTCAGATTGTGAAGAATTGCAATGCCATTACCACCTCCACTTTGGGCACTCCTGAGACAAAACAGGCTCATTCCGTGGTTCAGGAGAGCTTGTGACAAAATAGGATTTGTGATGCCTGTGCCTATTTTTTTCCAGCTGTCAGCAGATAACAGGTCTCTGGGGTAGAGGCTGCTGTTGGTGAGACAGAAGCCCAGGAGGGGGCCAGATCTCAGGCAAGAAATGATGAAAAACCTGCTGTTCCAGACATTTGGGGAGTATCAAGACTTCCAAGTTCCATGAAGAAATGCCTCATAGAGGCTGGGGAATGAGCCCAAAGCAAGGAGAAGTAGCCCCTGCATGCTCCCCCTTATAGATGAAAGACCTTTTTGTATAATTTGCCTTCACCTAAGTTTGCTTGAGTTACACCCTAATGCAAGTCTCCTGGGCCTTTCCCCAAGTGCACCTGCAGGGTCATACTGGCTCCTCTGTTAACACTACAGTTATTTCCCACATGGCTCAGAGTGATTGGGCACTGCTGTAAAATCCAGCCCAGTTGGTTGTTACATGATGAAGTGCTTTTAATTTACAGTATTGGAGAGGGTCTCACACTGTCAGAACCGCCCTCCAACAAAGGTTTGGGGAATGCACAAGACTAGCTGGTGCTTCCCTTATCTGAGCAAGAGGGTGAGTGTCAACCCGTCCCACCACCCAGCCTGGCCAAGAATTACAGGGAGTCCGGAGTTGAGTCAACCATAGAGGTGCAGCAATCTCAACTTTATTGTGTCAGGGACAAGGTTATACAGTGATAGAAAGAAGGAGTAAGAAGAGACAGTACCAAAAACCAATAAGGAGCAGTTACGTCACTATCACTAAGGGCCTAGGCAGATTTCAGGTTAAACCATTAGGCGGGACTAAGGTCAAAACCCCATGAGGCCACCACAGCCAACACCCAATAATGGCCGCGGTCCCAAGGGAGGTAAAAGATTCCAACATCACACATCCTGCACTGGTTGGCTTAGGGTCCTAGTCCTCCAAAGAGGGTAGTTGTTTGGATTCTGAACTTGTGCCCAGTTCTTGGTTTCCTGCCAACTAGGTACACATGAGTCTTGCTTTGAGTCAGGCAACCCCCTGGAGGGCCTCAGTGTTCTAAGGAAATAAAGGGTGGAACATTGGTCATGCAATATTCTTATAAAACAGAAAACATCAATCATGATAGATCCTTATATTACAACTAAGTCATGGTCATTGAGACACCAGGAAACTTTGCAGTGGGATGCCATTAGCCACAAAGAACTTACAACAAGCACAGTTATTTCTAAAATGAGAATAGTCATTTCTGTGCCCATGAGTTCACTTGTCTTCATTAAGATTTTAAACAAGTGGCTTAAAAATTGCTTCTGCAATTTTTTTTTAATTTAAAGAAATGGGAGAGGACAAAAAGACCAAAATCACTCTCTGCACTGATTTGACTTGAATTTCAAGGGACATTGAATGCCAGTGCTACACCACTAAATTCCCTCACTCTGACACAGTTTGCAATAAGACTGTGCAAAGTACAGCCCCTTTTGTGCTTCAATGAGCACAGTGTGTCACTGGGTGATTGTGTGCAGAAGGAACCAGGTTCATACACATGCATGAACACTATGTGCGCACAGATGACCTCAAGGGAGACCAAACTGCCTGCCTGACCATGGCTTCCTAAGGGAGTGTCTCTTGTGACCCACTTAGAAGAATCACAAGCCTAAGAATTCTCTGGGAGTCCAGGTGACACATGTTGTGGTACATGAAAGAAAAGTGACCACAACACTCAGAGCAACCAAAAGATCTTTATTGCAGCAGTGCAACAAAGAGAAAAGAGAAAAAGAGAGAGAGAGAGGAGAGAGAGAGAGAGAGAGAAAGAGAGAGAGAGAGAGAGAGATTAAGAGGGAGAAAGCAAGAGAAAGAGAGCGCACGCAAGAAAGATAAAGAGAGCAAGAGAGAGAGAGAGCAAGAGAGGGGGGCCTGGCAGGAGGGAGTTTTTATAGCCCAAATCTAATGGGGCCTCTGGGTCTGCAAGCTGCCTTGTTGGCCCAATGGGGGGTTAAGTGTTCAGCCTTGAGTGGGTTTGAATGTTCAGACTTGATGCAAACAGGTGATAAAGAACCAGATAGAGGGAGGTTTGAGTGCGTGGACTATCTTGTAGCCAACATCTGTTCAGCCTGCCCTGCAGACAACACAGTTCAGCCTGCTCTGCACCCAACATTCCTCCCTTTTGGTTTTTCTAAGTGACATGAGGGACGGCGTAAAGTCCTCTGGCTACTTCCTGCTTAATGTGGGAGGCATTTGACCTATAAAGGGAAGTGGAGGAATGTTTGGGGGACAGGTCTGAGAACACCAGGGCAGCCAGAAATAACACTCAGTGGCTACAGACAACTACTGTGGTAGGGGTAAAGTCCATAAAAGTTCCTTGAAGCCACAAGTCCTTGATGGCATCAAACCAGTCCTGTATGAAGGAGATTCTGGTATCAGCCACTGTTCCTGTAGCAGGGACACTAGGAAGTATTGGAGGTGGCTTGGTTGAATCCAGTAATGTTAAGGGTGACAGAACGATTGCAGCCAGTAGAAGGGCAATTGCCTTGACCCATAAATTGAGAGTGGATGGTGTCATCCTGGTGTCATGTCACTTGGATGTAGAAGTGGTATCTGTGGTTTGAGATAAAAACTTGAGAGAGAAAAATGATTAGTAAAAGAAGAAGAGGGTTCGTGAGAAATTTTGAGTTTGGTGGGTGTGGTGGAAGTCCAGGACTGGACATTTGGAACAAGTGCCTTTTTAAGGTGCGAGACATGGTACCGGGGGAGTGGCCCAAAAGCTTGGCCACCATGGGGGTAATAACTATGACTGTATGGGGTCCCATCCATTGAGCTTCCAATGATTGAGAATGCAGTTCCTGAAGTAAGACTGTCACCCAGTTGAAGAGGGTCCAATTCAGTTGGTGGTTGTGCGGGGATTGAGGCAATGAATGGAACAGGAAGGCACTGGTCTGCATGTTCCCTTAGGAGTTTGCATAGAAGTGTGAGATTAGGCAGGTAGGACACAAGAGGAGGAGGAGTGATTGAAAAGCTTTGGTTTATTAAGAAAGGGCACCCAGAGAGTAGCTCAAATGGGCTAAGGCCTGAGGGAGCTCTTGGGGCTACCTGAATTCAGGTGAGGGCCAATGGCAGGAGATTGGGCCAGAAGAGCCTGAGTTCAATAGCATGTTTAGTGAGATGATCCTTGAGAATGCCGTTAGGCCTCTCAACCTTACCCAAGGATTGGGGTTGATAGGGGATGTGGAGCCTCCAAGTGATGTTGAGACCTTTGGAGACTAGTTGAACAACCTGAGAAGTGAAGGCCAGACTGTTGTCTGACTGGATGGAGGCGGGAAGTCTGAACCTGGGAATGATCTGCTGGATGAGGATGGAGGTGAGAGTGTCAGCAATTTCCCTGGATGTAGGGAAGGCTTCTATCCAACCTGAAAAAGTATCAACCAATGTAAGTAGGTAGCAAAGCTTTTTGTGCCTAGGCACATGAGTGAAGTTGATCTACCAGTCTTTGCCTGGCTAGTGGCTCCTCATCTGAGGTGTGGGGAGTTTAGGTTTGATGCTTTCTTGTGGGGATACTGTAGAACGGACAGAATAAGCAGAGTGGACCTGCTGGAGAGTAGTTCTCATTCCTAGGAAGTTAAAGAGGGGTTGTGAAAACTGGAAAAATGGGTTAGACAGGGTTTTAGATGGCCACAGAGTCTCTGGAGCCAGAGGAGTTGGTCATGAGTCATAGGTCTCCATCTTGGGCATCAGGGCTGGTAGTCTTAAAGAAGAAGTTGATTGATCACCTTGTTGGTGAATTTGTGTATCTTATCTTGCATGAACTTCTGTAGGTAATTTAATAGATATGGTCCAATTAGGAGAAACCTAGAGAGGACTAATAGGAGTCCTGTGAGGGGGAGGAGCCAAGGCCATACTTGACTGAACATTCCCCATGGAGCCTGTTGGCTTATTTGCTGTCTCCTCTTTTCTAGCTGTTCTTGTCTTTTATTACTCCCAGGAAAGACTGTGTTTTGGCTCAACTGGTTTTGGTAGGTGTTTAAGATCAAGTTGGTCAAAATTGACTTTGTTTCTATCTATTGTTAAGAGTCAGCTGAGTTCCCATAGGGGCCGCTCGTGGGGGAACTTGAGAGCAGCTTCTTAGTTCTGCTAATGCCATTTGTGCTAGGATGGGTCCAGGTCTTGCTTGATCATGTGGCTTCCCTTGGAAACATCAGGGATGTCTCCTGTCTCCAGTGACTCTCCTATTCACAGCAAGTGCACTGATTGGCTTTTCATTCTCCAGTGGTCTCAATAATCTCCCTGACCAGGAGGTTATGTGGCCCAGAGTTGCAAAGCTCTTTAGAGAAGTTCCCTGTTCCCTGGATTCAGACTGACTCAGAGGGCCAGAACCAAATATTGGTTTTCTTGGCCATTTTAATTTAACTTTAAGTCTTGCTCATAAACATCCAGCAAAGTTATTTTCACCCTAAATTAAGAGTATTGGGCTTTAGCTAAAGTCTGGCCTACTTTGGAGTCATTCTGACATGTAGTAAGATGGGAAGCATAGCCTTATCTCAGGTAAGGCTAAGATTTATAAATCTTAGGTAAAGTGTTCTACTATCAAACTGATCTTTGTTTTTAAATATTATTTTATAAAGTTTATATATGTTGTTGCTTGATGTCACATTAATTCTAGGTAATACAGTATATTACATTTGAATTGTACCCAGTGTATAGAATTTTATATTAATCTTATTGATAACAGGTTCAGTTTTAGAAGACTAAATGATATAAATAAATTTCCAATATGTTATTTTTATAAGCCTAAAATAACCATGCAACCTTTTGTAGAACACTAGCTTGATAAAATTTTTTAAAGCTTCCATCTTAATGACATATACCTGGAAAATATGAAAGCATTTAATATACAAAGAAGAGTAATAGTACCACGATTATTATTGATGTTTTTATATTAATCAAGCTTAGCTTTTAAAGAAATAACATATTACAATATTGCAAAATAACAGTTGTTGTTTAACCATAGTTGTATACACAGACCTTCTTTAGCACTTACTTAAACCTATGTAGCCAGCATACACAGACTTTCTTCATCACTTGCTTCAATCCTCTTATTTACTTAATAGACTCTCTTATCCAGAAACACATTTTTCTTCTATTAAATCCATACTTAGAACCTTCTAATTTCTCTCTCCTGTTAACTACTTCTTTATTCACACTTTGAAACAATCCTTGTAAATTTCTGAATTTAGGCAAATTGTTCCATTTTAATAAGAGATATTTTGTTGTTTGCAGCACACATTTAATCACATCTGTTGACCATTTCATGAAAACATGAACAATGTTTAAGTATATAGAATTATACTGTAGTAGGGACAGACAAGGCAAGGCACCTAAGATAGCACTGAAGATAGGGAAATAGTTTTATTTGGTTGCAGCCAGATTCAGAAGGCACAGCTTCTGTTGTAATCAATTAATCCCCTGAACCCCAAGTTTAGGTTGTTTCAGAATTTTGTACCCAACATGTAAGGGAAGGGGCTCAGAAGTTTACAGTCTGCAGAAGTTCACAAAAAGCAGTTTTTGTGTATTTCTGTGTGTGTGTGTGTGTGTGTGTGTGTGTGTGTGTTCTGGGCAAGTTAACCCTTCCAAGGACACACCTGGGAAGGGGAGAGCTTTTTTTCCTTTTCTCTCCTCCTCACCCCTACCCCCCCACCAGCTGTTATCATGGAGTTACAGTTGGTAGCTTCCTTATCTTAGAAATGTAGCCTTCTCTGTGAAGCCCCAGCTCAAGGCCAGAGGTATTGTTTACATATTTTGGGAAAACTAGTAAGGAGGTGTCCAGGGTCTGGAGTGCTGATTTTTTCCAGACAGTGGCCAAGTAAAACAGGGCAACAGGAAAATAGAAAGTTTATCTACATTAATATTTTTGGAGAGATTCTTTTGCTGAAAGTCCTAAAATCAGCCATGGTGAAGATTTGTGGAGAAGGTCAGTTAAGACTTTTCTGTGGGCCTGGGTAAGAAGGGGAAGATGGGAAGGCAGGGCTGAGAGTAGCTGTGGATCTGAGAATGAGGAAGGACTGATGTAAAATAATAGGATTTTCCCTAGCAAGGAAAACTTGAGCAGTAGAACAGGTAGAGCAGAGGGGAGGATGGGAGTGGATATCCCAAAAAGCCTGTAAGGGACAATTCTTAGTAACCTGTTTTCAGTGATGATAAAGCAACTTTAAAGGCCATTTTCACCAGATCTCTGATAGGGTCCAAGGGCTCTCCTCAGCTAGTTTGAGCTTTGGGTTAGCTGGTAAGAGGACCTGGTGGGACCTGGTGTGGGCGCTGACAGAAGAATAGAGGAGTGAGTGGGTGAAGGGATTCCTTCAGTACCTGCTACCTCAGAAAAGAGGCAGTGGTTTGAGGAAAGGCGGTTGTTTAAGTTTTTGATCTAGAGAGTGGAGAGGAGAAGTCAGGTTGTTCAGGTGGGGGAGACAGTTACCTGCTACCTCAGAAAAGAGGCAGTGGTTTGAGGAAAGGCGGTTGTTTAAGTTTTTGATCTAGAGAGTGGAGAGGAGAAGTCAGGTTGTTCAGGTGGGGGAGACAGTGGAGGGTCTGGGGCAGAAGGTTGAGTGTGAGGACCTATTTGAGCCAGGCAATAGGGTGGAAATTCATCAGTAGGGTCAAAAGTAGTGGATGAGTCCGGAGGAGGAGGAGATTGGGGATCAGTGGTTGCGGGTGTTGGTTTGCAAGCTAGAAAATTTTTCAGAGATCTGCAAGAGATGCAGAGAGCACAAGAAAGAAGAAAGCTTTGATATAGCAGCCTTTTACCCATTTTTTTTTGAATGCTCACAGTAATTGTAGAGATCCCTTAGAATGGGGGTATCCAGGGACCCAAAAGGGGAACCATCTGCTTTGGTTGTCTAAGAGATAAGTGGGCCAGACCTGGATGCTATATTTGATCAATTTTGGGGGTTTGATGTCTGGTGTCAAGGAGAGAGTTTTGAGGTTATCCAAGAGGCATCATAGGGGAGAGTTGACCAGCAGAGAGGACACATTACCCATGTCACAAACATAGTATAAGGAGGAGGGAAGAGGATGCAAACATAGTATAGGGGAGAAGGAAGGAGATTCAAATATAGTATGAGGAAGAGGTAAAGAAACGCAAAGATAGTATAAGAGAGAAGGAGGAAACTGATTTATTGGCAAAAGGGGCATCCCCACTAGAGCCAAAAATCAGGAGTGCCTTAGTGGCAGGTTCGAGCTGCAGAGATTGGTTGTCACCGAATCCTGACAGTCGAAGCTCTCATCCTAGACAGAGCTGGAGCCGTGGGAGACCTTGGCCAAGGCTTTTCAGGACCCCTCCTGGAGAGGCCAGATACTCCCAGGGCCGGAAAGAGGGGAAAGAGAGAGACAGGGGAAGAGAGAGGAAGGGGAGGGTAAGGTTCTCTCTGGCGGCTGAGTCTTGAAGGTGTGAGGACTAGGATTTTAGGAGAGCCACCAAGACGGTGAAGGTCTGGGTGGAGTGTGATGTTCAGTTCTCTGTTATGTGTCCCTGGAAGTTCCAGAGTCCTTCGAGGAAGACCTACAAAGCCTATGCTGGTAAACTACCAGCTGGGAAGGGAAGGGAATAATTTAGAACCAGGAGTCTATTCTGCCCTAGGAAGGAGTCCCTGAGGGCCACCGTGGCCTTAAAGGCTGTGGTGGGGTGCTCTCCTCCCCGCAGATGGGCAGAGAGGTTTGCCGGACAATCAACGGTCAAATCCTCCTGACACCACTGTTGAGTTTAGGACTCCAGGAAGGGGAAACTCACCAATCGAAGGTCAGTGGTGGATGGAGTTCTGGCAATCAAGAAAATGGGTTCAGGCCATCCAGTGAGTGGCACTTCCGAAGGAAGAGGGACCCAAAAGTGGGTTTTAACCCTCTCCTGGGTTTCGGCAGCAATGAAAGAAAAGCGAACACAACACTCAGAGCAACCAAAAGATCTTTATTGCAGCAGTGCAACAAAGAGAACAGAAAGAAGGAAATAATGAGAGAGAGAGAGAAAGAGAGAGAGAGAAAAAAGAGAAGAGGAGAGATGAAGAGGGAGAGAGCAAGAGCAAGAGAGAGACAGAGAGCGTGCACAAGAAAGACAAAGAGAGCAAGAGAGAGAGCAAGAGAGAGGGGGGCCTGGCAGGAGGGAGTTTTTATAGCCCAAATCTAATGGAGCTCTGAGTCTGCAAGCTGCCTTGTTGGCCCAAGGGGGCGTTAAGTGTTCAGCCTTGAGTGGGGTTGAATGTTCAGACTTGACGCAAACAGGTCATAAAGGACCAGACAGAGGGGGGTTTGAGTGCGTGGGCTATCTTATAGCCAACATCTGTTCAGCCTGCCCTGCAGGCAACACAGTTCAGCCTGCTCTGCACCCAACAATATAGGCCTTATTAAAAGATGACCCAGGCAGCTTGAATAGAACTGCATTGGCTGGGTCTGCAATCTCTTCCTTAATCAAGGCACCTTAACACCAGTTTGAAGTTCTGAAAGCTGATTTAGAGCACACACCTATGGCTATGCTTGGTGGAAACCAAGTGTGTGATACCATACTCACAGAAATGATAGCAGCAAATTCATGAGCCCTTAGTATATTTAGACTCTTAGTTTGAATCAGATGCTTCATTCAAATGAAGGGTTAAAGCTAATCTTTATGAAACTTTCTTAGTTCAGATGATAGATGGCATTTACTGTATGTCCCAGGATCTGTGTTTTTATCAGTGGTGGTCAGCTATGTACTGCTATGCCCTACTTGGTGGTATAAGCCATTATCATCTAGAAAAGGCATTTGAGACACAATTTGGAGAAGCAATCCCCCATAATACATGAGAAAACTTACATATACACAGTGAATAGATTAAAGGAGAATTCAAAATAATACAGTAAGAACAGTGAAGCTGAGAGCCCTTGTTGTCATTGTTTTCAGTTTGCCTAAACAAATAAGTACAGTGTTGTCAATACAATATTCTTTGTAAGAAAATTAACTTAAGATTGCCAAAACATAAGATCAAGAGTTCGCGAGAATTCCTGCCACACTCTAGCCCTAAATTGTTGGAAAAAGCATTGAGTGTAAAGGTGAGTACCTCAATTCTTATTTCTGCCATTTGCTAGCTAATATGACATTGACATAACCTTTCTGCATCTGTGACATAAAAAGTTTCCATCTCTAAAAGGCAATAAAATATAACAAGACTAGATTAGTTCATGACACACCTTAGTTCATCCTAAAGGGAAAATATTAAAATTCTTGAGAATCTGGTCTTTTTCTAGACCCCCTCTTTCCTGTGGTCATGAAGATGTACATGCTGGATACGAGGCTGGTGAACATTAACCAACTATGATTTTCTGATACCCAACTCTCATTTCTGGGAAAGAATATCACAAGTTCCCTTTGAGTTTAAATCGAATCCTACACGTTAACAAGAACCAATGTTTGCTGAGTCTTTACTATGTGTCAATTCAACACAAGGTACCAGCAGGCAATTATAAAAGAAATGCTCAATGTTGACTCATCCTGTGGATCCAAACAATATAGCTGGACTGCTGAGGTGACGCACACTAATCAACCCGGTAGCAGATTAAGGGGGGCTTGCCAAGTCCTGGAGTGAGATACTAAATGCTGTAGGAATTCAGGAAAGAAAGGATACTGGTGGAGGAGTGGGGTCGAATGAGATGGAACGGGGTGGGGTGTAGAGTTGCAGAGAAAGTAGACCCTGAATTAGAGACTTGTATAAGGAAAACTTGAATCAGTCTCAAGAAATCTCTAAGTTTCTCATTATTCATGTTTTAACCAGTTACTAGCTCAGAGCACTACATGTGAACAATTACCTACCTGGAATGCAGGAATGCCAGCAGCTTATCCAGCTGGTGAAATTTTCCACTTAGCCTCAATCAGGTGGTCTCCAACTACAAAAGGCTTTGGCTCTACACCTGGAAAAAAAGAGCCATTCCTAATCATGTACCCTGAGTCAGGGAAAACTTCTTGAATAGAAAAGCCAATCACTAGGCAATGTGAGAGAGAGAGAGAGAGAGAGAGAGAGAGTCTGCAAGAGTATTGCAAGTTTTTGGGAACCTTGGGTAACTTAGTGAGAATTTGTGAACAAAACAGGTAGGAGATGTATCTCATTGGTAGACCACCTTAAGGTTCATTTCCGTACACCAAAAATACTACAACAACACCTGAACAACAGAAATCCAACAAATAACATGAAAGAGTACTTCATAAACAAGAGAATACCTTCATTTTTTTAAAAATAGAAGTGTTGGACACCATGTGAAAAATGGGAGGCCTCATGCACTTCTGTTAAATATATAAAATGGTATAGTAGGTATGGAAATAAATTTGATGATTGCTAAAATTTTAAACATAGAATTACCACATGACCTACCAATTTCATTCCTAGCTATATTTCCAAATTCACTGAAAACAGATATTCAAACACTTGAACATGAATATCAATGGCATCGCCATTTCCACCAGGAAATATATGAAAATTCAAATTTCCTTCCAAAATGATAAAAAATGTGTCTATGTATTTATATGTATCCATGTCTAAGTAAGCACATGTACACATAGATATATTCATATAAACAAATATATATCTCTATATAGCATCTATATATATGTATGAATATTATTACTCTTCCATAAAAATGAAGTACTGAAACAGGCAACCATGTAAACAAAATCTCAAAAATATTAAGAAAAGTAAACAAAATCAGACATGAAATTTTACCTGTGCTATAACTACATTTATATTATATATCCCAAACTGGAAATCATAGAGTTAAAAAGGTCTCTCCTTTTTGGAGAGTTTGCCAGGGGCTTTGAAGGCATGTAAGTGAGTGGTTGATTAACAGATTACATAATTTATTTTTTTCCTTTAATTTTTATTGTTGGTTGTTCAAAACATTACATAGTTCTTGACATATCATATTTCACATTTTGATTCAAGTGGGTTATGAACTCCCATTTTTACCCCGTGTACAGATTGCAGCATCACATCCACTGTTTTACATATTGCTATACTAATGTCTGTTGTATTCTGCTGCCTTTCCTATCCTCTACTATCCCCCATCCCCTCCCCTCCCATCTTCTCTGTCTACCCCATCTACTGTAATTCATTTCTCCCACTTTTTTTCCCCCTTTACCCTCACTTCCTCTTGTATGTAATTATGTATAACCATGAGGGTCTCCTTCCATTTCCATGCAATTTCCCTTCTCTTTCCTTTTCCCTCCCACCTCTCACCCCTGTTTAATATTAATCTTCTTCTCATGCTCTTCCCCCCAACTGTGTTCTTAGTTACTCTCCTTATAACAAAGAAAACATTTGGCATTTGTTTTTAGGGATTGGCTAGCTTCACTTAGCATAATATGTTCTACTGCCATCCACTTCCCTGCAAATTCTATGATTTTGTCATTTTTTAATGCAGAGTAGTACTCCATTGTGTATAAATGCCACATTTTTTTTTTTTGTCCATTCGTCTATTTAAGGGCATCTAGGTTGGTTCCACAGTCTTGCTATTGTGAATTGTGCTGCTATGAACATTGATGTAGCAGTGTCCCTGTAGCATGCTCTCTTTAGGTCTTTAGGGAATAGACCGAGAAGGGAAATAGCTGGGTCAAAAGGTGGTTCCATTTCCAGCTTTCCAAGAAATCTCCATACTGCTTTCCAAATTGGCTGCACCAATTTGCAGTCCCACCAGCAATGTACAAGTGTACCCTTTTCCCCACATCCTCGCCAGCACTTGTTGTTGTTTGACTTCATAATGGCTGCCAATCTTACTGGAGTGAGATGGTATCTTAGGGTGGTTTTGATTTGCATTTCTCTGACTGCTAGAGATGGTGAGCATTTTTTCATGTACTTATTGATGTTGGTCGCGTAGAATGAATTTGGAAGTTCTCCCTCTTTTTCTATTTCCTGGAATAGCTTGAAAAGTATTGGTATTAGTTCCTCTTTAAAGGTTTTTTAAAACTCTGCTATATACCCATCCGGTCCTGGGCTTTTCTTAGTTGGTAGTCTTTTGATGATTTCTTCTATTTCCTCAATTAGTATTGGTCTGTTTAGGTATAGGTCTGTTTATCCTCCTGACTCAATCTGGGCAGATCATATGACTTAAGAAATTTATCGATGCCTTCACTATCTTCTATTTTTTTGGAGTATAAGGATTCAAAATAACTTCTGGTTATCTTCTGTGTTTCTGAAATGTCTGTTGTGATATTGCCTTTTTCATCCCATATGCTAGTAATCTGAGTTCTCTCTCTTCTTCTCTTCATTAGCATGGCTAAGGGTCTGTCGATTTTATTTATTTTTTCAAAGAACCAACTTTTAGTTTTATCAATTTTTTCAATTGTTTCTTTTGTTTTGATTTCATTAATTTCAGCTCTGATTTTAATTATTTCTTGCCTTCTACTTCTTCTGCTGTTGTTTTGCTCTTCTTTTTCTAGGATTTTGAGATGAAGTATGAGATCATTTATTTGTTGGTTTTTTCTTTTTTTAAGGAATGAACTCCAAGCAATGAATTTTTCTCATAGAACTGCCTTCAATGTGTCCCATAGATTCCGATATGTTGTGTCTGTGTTTTCATTTATCCCTAAGAATTTTTTAATTTCCTCCTTGATGTCTTCTATAACCCATTGATCATTCAGTAACCTATTGTTCATTCTCCAAGTGATGCATGATTTTTCCTTCCTTCTTTTATCGTTGATTTTTCAGTTTCATTCCATTATGATTAGATAAGTTTCATGATATTATCTCTACTCCTTTATATTGTCTAAGAGTTGCCCTGTGACATAATATATGATCTATTTTTGAGAAGAATCAATGTGCTGCTGAGAAAAAAGTGTAACTGCTTGAGGTTGGGTGGTATATTCTACATATGTCAATTAAGTCTAGGTTATTAATTGTGTTATTGAGTTCTATAGTTTCCTTAATCAACTTTTGTTTGGAAGATCTGTCCAGTGGTGAGAGAGGTGTGTTCAAGTCTCCCATGATTATTGTATGGTGGTCTATTAGACTCTTGAACTTGAGAAAAGTTTGTTTGATGAACATAGCTGCACCATTGTTTGGGGCATATATATTTATGATTGTTATGTCTTGTTGGTGTATGGTTCCCTTGAGCAGTATGTAGTGTCCCTCTTTATCCCTTTTGATTAACTTTGGCTTGAAATATATTTTATTTGATATGAGTATAAACACTCCTGCTTGTTTCCGAAGTCCATATGAGTGATATGATTTTTCCCAACCTTTCATCTTCAGTCTATGTATGTCTTTTTCTATCAAATGTGTCTCCTGTAGGCAGCATATTGTTGGATCTTGTTTTGTGATCCATTCTACTAGCCTGTGTCTCTTAATTGGTGAGTTTAAGCCATTAACATTTAGGGTTATTATTGAGATTGATGTTACTAAACATGATTTGTTTTCCTCTTTGATTATTTTCCCCCCTTTACTGTACTACCTCCCACTGTTGGTTTTCATTGTTATTTTCCATTTCCTTTTCCTGTAATGTTTTGCCAAGGATGTTTTGGAGAGATGGTTTTCTAGCTGCAAATTCTTTTAACTTTTGTTTATCGTGGAAGGTTTTAATTTCATCTTCCATCCTGAAGCTTAATTTTGCTGGATACACAATTCGTGGTTGGAACCCATTTTCTTTCAGTGTTTGAAATATGTTATTCCAGGATCTTCTAGCTTTCAGAGCCTGTGTTGAATGATCAGCTGTTATCCTGATTGGTTTACCCCTAAATGTAATCTGCTTCCTTTCTCTTGTAGCTTTTAAAATTCTCTCCTTAATCTGTATGTTGGGCAACTTCATTATAATGTGTCTAGGTGTGGATCTCTTATGATTTTGCACATTCGGCATTCTGTAGGCTTCTAGGATTTGGGATTCTGTCTCGTTCTTCAAGTCTGGGAAGTTTTCTCGTATTATTTCATTGAATAGATTGCTCATTCCTTTGGGTTGGGCCTCTATACCTTCCTGTATCCCAATGACTCTTAAGTTTGGTCTCTTTATGTTAGCCCATATTACTTGGATGTTCTGCTCATGGTTTCTTAACAGTCTTGCTGAGCTGTCTATGTTCTTTTCAAGTTGAAATACTTTCTCTTCATTGTCTGATGTTCTATCTTCTAAGTGTTCTACTCTGCTGGTAGTATTCTCAATTGAGTTTTTAAGTTGGTTTATTGCTTCCTGCATTTCTAGGATTTCTGTTTGTTTGTTTTTTATAACCTCTATCTCCCTGTATAGTTGATCTTTTGCTTCTTGGATTTGTTTATGTAATTCATTGTCAAAGTGATCTTTCATTGTTTGATTTTGCTGTCTAATGTCTTCCTTGAGACTCCAGATCATCTGAAGCATGTATATCCTGAATTCTTTATCTGACATTTCATCTGCTGCAGATATTACCTCTTCTAATATTGAGTTGACCTGAATGGCTTGTGGTCCTTTCTTTCCTTGTCTTTTCATACTGTTCGCGTTTCTTTCTGCTTGGTGAAACTGTTGTGTTATTGAATTTTCCCCCTATATATTTATATTGCTCTTGTATAGTTGCAAAGTCTTCCTCCCAGGTGCGGGCGGCGGCTCTGCCCCTCCTCCAATTGGGGCAATGTTCTGCTGGTTGGTAACAGGTCTGCCTACCTTGCAGGCATGGGTGGTGGCTCTGCCCCTCCGCAGGCCGCTAGGCCTGTTCTGTGGGTGGTTGCATTTCCGCCTACCTTTGAAGGTGGGGGAGGGGTGGCTCTGTCCATACGCAGGCCGCTGGGCCTGTTCTGCCAGTGGGTCGCCTGTCTGCCTAACTTGCAGGCGCGGGGGGGCGGCTCTGCCCCTCTGCGGGTTTCTGGACCTGTTCTGCTGGTGGGTGGCAGGTCCGCCTACCTTGCAGGCGCACAGTGGCTCTGCCCCTCCCCCAACGGGGGCGGTATGTCTACCACACTGGCGGGCCGCTGGTCCTGTTCTGCCGGTGGGTCACAGGTCCACCTACCTTGCAGGTGCGTGGGGCGGCTCTTCATAATTTATTTTCAGTAATTAAAATGTTTAAAAGAAGGTAATTTTGGTAATTAAACCACAACATTGTAAATGTCACTACTTAATTTATTTTTTGATGGACACTCTTATGAGAATTCCACCTCAATAACACCAATAAGAAAAAAGTCTTGAAAACACTGAAGTCTATACAATTATAGCTAGAGGTGACAGAAATCAACTATGGAATTGGACATAACTTCCTTATCCTTGTATTTGAACACACGACCAGAGTAACTGCATTATGTAGGGCCACAAAAATAGAATCCTAAATACAATGTCATACTCCATGTATGTGTAATATGCTAAGATATATTCTGTCATCATGCATATCTAAAAAGGACAAATAAAATAAAATAAAGAAACTATGAAGTTATAGTCTCCCACATGTACTCTGCATCACCAAACTAAAGCATGAATGGTTGCACTAGAAACCAGAATTCAAGAGCTTTCTCTGTATCAGGCAGTATTGTTGATTCATTGTTTACTTTGTCCTTATCTTTACAGTATCTTGAGCCCTGATTGGAAGACTTCTGGTCTTACAGATGAGTACACTTAGTTTGAGGAATGACTGATTGTTCCAAGGTCACCATCTATGCAGACTAAGGCTCTGACAGTCAATTTGTGTGATTTACAATCTACTGTATCAAATGAGAAAGAGAACAATCCCATTTTTAACAACAAAATCTATGAAACAGATCTTGGCTTCAATTCATTTTTGAAAACAAATTATACAATATTAAATAAAATATAATACTTGTGTATTTATGGGTGTATATATGCTGATTGACTGATTGACAGAGGAAAGATACCATATATTTACTTTTAATATAATAGGAAATTTCCAACAATTTACTATATTTTCCCTGATTCTATAAATTTTACCAAGTCTTTTTTATGGCTATATCCCATGTTATTCTCTTCAACTTTAAGGTAACACAAATACTAAATTCACTTATTTATTTGACAAGGGTTTCTTTTGGGGAACTGTCCTTTGCTGGGCCTCATGAGGGTAGAAATAATAAACTTTGTTAATGTTTTTAAACTCAGAATCCATACACTCTTGTATGGAGAAACTCAGGATGAGATGTATATCTGGTTGATGCATGGTTGGCTGTAGCATAATAGCAGGGATTTCATTCCAAGGAACCAGAAAAAAAAAAAACAACAACAATATGTATTCACAATATGTAGAGAAATAATCCTAGAATGCCAAACATCTCTTGAATTCTGCAATGTCTCAAGAGCATTGACTTCCAATGTATGTAAAAATTGATGCAATTTATAGAAAAGTTGGAGGCACTGATGTGTTCTCTGTGTGTGCTGTAGGCCATGCTTATATCAAACAGGGAATGTTGAGAATCCATCATCCTCAGTGTTAGAGTCCGTAAACAAGTCAGGATGGTGCCTGGCATTTTGCCAGAGAAATGTTAGACTCTGTAAACAAGTCTGAATGGCGCCTGGCAAAATGACAGAGGGAGTGGTTTGTGAAGTAACACCAGCGAGCCATTAAGTGTGGAGATTCCTTGTTGGTTGACTGGTGTATTTATTTTATGTTAATTAGATAAGCTGTGTAGAATGTGTAAATACCGTTCCTGTCCTACAATAAATGGCTTCCACTCCTGCTGTATCAATCTACACAAATTGTTCATCACCCCCCCCCCCCCCGTTATTTTGCTGCAGCCGGACTGCGGCACCTCAGGACATTTTCAGTCAGTACATCTTCTTTTATGTCCTGCCATGAAAGCAGCAGCACTCTGCCATTATCCTAGGTGAACAAATTTCTTTCTCTTAGAAGGTAGTCCCCCTGACCTACTGTGACCACTCCCTTAGACTTCTTTCAGGACCACCTGGAACTCTTGCATCCAATATTTCTTGGTTTAATCATACACTTCATCACACAAGGCTGAACAAAGGGGGACAGGAGGAAAAGGAAGAAGTAGAAAAAGCCCTGAAGATGAGGGCCATAAGACATCCTCCACTTACTATGAACTGCCTGAAATCCACCAACTACCCTGCTCCAGTGTTGACCTGTTGGGTGAGTATGAAGTCTCTTCTCTGAGTGCAGCTTAGGAGTAGTCCATTAAAAGAGAATTATATTCACATCAGTCATTTTTCTGGGGGGAGGGGGTCAATGAAAATTTAGGATGGTGAACCCAGGAATAAACTGAGTGGGGTGGTTGTGGAAGAAGAGTCTTCTTTCTCATCAGCAATGTTACCTAACCAGTGAACTGAGCACCTGAAGCCCTCTCTCACACTCCACCCTCCTTCTCAAACTCCCAGGAAAGTCAAACTCTATAATTAGGGGATTTTATCTGTTCCTCTGCTTTGAAGGGATAAACACTCTGCTTTCTAGAGCTTTTCCTTGAATGTTTTAACCAAGACCATGTGAGTCGTTGTAAAGTCCAATATTTCAATTAGAGCATTCTGCTCTCCTTATATACCAGGTCTCAGCATGGAGCTGCAAGTAGAGGAGGACATGAATGAAGTGCTGATGAACTCATTGAATGAGGTGCTTTTGCTCATTTCAGTTGCCATGACTTGTCTCACTCAGCTGGCCTCCCAAGCAAGAGTTCAGCCTCCCTCTCTGAGGAACATGTGGTGTACTCTACTCTGCATGTGGCTAGTGAGTACACCATGCTTACAAGAAAAAGGTGGTGGAGTGGGGCTGTCGCTTAGTGGCAGAATGCTTGCATTGCATGTGTAAGGCACTGGGTTCAATCCTTTGCACTGCATAAAAAAACTAAACAAATAAAGGTATAAGAAATGAACAAATAAAGCTGTCCATCTACAACTGTTAAAAAATTATAAAGAAAAGAAAATTGCAGCTCCTGAAGAAATCTCAGGTAGCTTCCCTATTCTTAATTTAAGTCATCTACATGGGTAGAGAGATCTCCCTGCAGGAAGGTTCCATAGTTACTCATTGGTTTAAGTCAAACTCTAGGACATGGTCTGAAGAACAGACATTGGGTGGGTAAGGTAGTTTGCACTCTTCCTACTTTTAGCCCCACCTGTCCCAACTGGCATTCACTGGCAATTGCAAGTTATGGAACATTGCAGGCATGGGTGAGGAGAGGGAATGTATCCAAAGAATCTTAGACAGTTCTTCAACATTAAGATGCCTCATTTATACAGAATTCTTTTCCCATGTTTCCTCTTCTAAAGATTCTCAACAGTGCTTTTGAGCATTTGTGGCTATACAAGGATGGCAAAATAGTTTATATTTTTAGATATGGTATGTTTGCTTAGCTCTAAGCTCCAGTTCCAAATTCTCATTGCCCATATATTACATTTTCTCTGAAGGGAATGCTTCACCCTGTCACCTGCAAAACCCATGAATGGCCAAGCGTCTTGTGTCCATGGACACCAATAATTCTTTCCCATATTCCATCTAAATCTACTTTTATTGTCTTTTCTAATCTGAACCAACATCAAGCAAAGTGTCTGCTGAATCAAGTTACCCATGTGTTTTAGAAGGCAGCTAGGCACTTTTAACAGTATCTCTGGGAGAGAAAAAGTGCATGCTCCACTTTTGCCCTGAGTTCAGACAGTGGATCTTGGTGAATAATTTATCAGAACAAGACTGCATACTCACTTGGTCTCCAAAACAAGGCCATATTTTATCATAAGTTCAGGGTACCTACATTTAAGTTCTCCTTCAGTGTTTTCCCCACGATGTCCCATTGTATCTAGAGAAACATTTATATGCTTGTGTTTGCAGTGTGTAAAGCAGGGGTGGTATAATGTTGCTGGTCCAGTCTGATTTTATTGGCAAAAAACAAACAAGATAGTAAGGATGAAGAACAAGAGTCAAATTCCACCGGGTAATTCTGATCATTGAGGTCTGCTAAGCTAACTAATGTGATATGTTGATTGTATATCATCTTTCCTCCAATTCCAGGGAAAAATTGGTCTGCTGTATTTATGTACCTATTGTCCACAGTTTTAAAGTGTGTTTTGAAAGGATGTCACTTGATTTCTTCAATATTCCTGTATTAAATGCCCAAACTTATTAGTTTATGAACTTACTGAAATAGAGTTCAAGTAAACTATAAATGCTCATTGACGTCTGGCATTAAATGAGTCTGAATTGCACTGAAGGACTCCCCATGATACCTTCAGAAACACCTCTCTTAAATTCTTATCTCTTCTCAATACTGCATGCATTCTGATGCATTCCCTTCTGCCTGCATCAGGAAATTCTTTGCTCTAAGTCATGCTTGAGCTTGAGAGCTGTCACCTAATTACTTCAGCAGTCACAAGAAGAGAAAGATGCCTAATTTTCTCTCAATCAGCATCTCAAGGACTTTCTTACCAAGAAAGACACTGACAGTCCCCTGGCACAGGTCCTCAGAGAGCAAATTGCTGATGAAAGCAGGCTGGCACAACACTTTTTTTTTCTACAAGCTTAACCCAGGTGGAAGAACAGAGAGAAACATGACCACACACACACAAGCTGCTGATTTTTACCAATTCCATTTACTCTAACAACAATGCCATTGCCCACATAAGTTTGTATGTCTTTTGTTGTTTTTGTTTTGTTTTGTTTTCTTGTTTTTATTTGTTTGTTTGTTTGTTTTTTGGTACTTGTAGAGTTACTCTGAATGAACCACTCTCAGGATTTCCTGTACACCCAGGTCCCATCCACCTTCTCATATATGGTCTAAAGGAAGAGTTAAATTCAGACCTTCTTCCACATATTTCATCTTTTATAGTAGGGATCTCACAGTAAAGAATACAGTTAGATATATGTCTGTACTTACATATGTTTTTACCTATACATATGTATACACATACTTACATATGATTAAATGCATAAATGTATTTTTTCATAGTATCCAAAGAATAGGACCAAGAAAATATACAAATTACCAACATTGGGTGTTTACTAGTCGACAGAAGGTAAACTGGCAAGTGCAAAAATGTTGAACAATTGATCAAAGAGTACCAGGATATTGGTTTGAAAGCTTCAAAGGGATATTGTCACAGAAATCCCTGTCCAAATCCTACTATCTCATCATTCATTAAGTTCTTGTTATAAATTTCCCCTTTTATCTTACCTTAGGTTTTTTTAATTTTCTGACTGAGGTTCAGGCACCAGAATTGGCTCACTGAAGGCAGAAGCTTCAGGAAGGGGAAGATGCTTCTTTCTTCTCAATAGGCATATCAAAAACTCCTCATCCAGCATGACCCTGAGGGCCATTGAGAATAACTGGCTGAGGAGCACAAGCTGGCAGAGCACTTTGTAAGTTGCTCAGAGGCCCTGCTCACAGGAAGCTGCTCCAAGGTGCGCAGCTCATGAGAGATTCCATTAGGCAAGTGATATTTGTATCTGCATTTTGTTTGTAGTCTTGAATGATGGAGACTGTCTCAGTGGGAGGATAGTAGATTCATCCACTAGGTAGAGGTCATACTATCCCAACGTGTTCCTATCTGAACCAGGCATGTGTCCTTTAGATGGCAGGCAGCAACTACCTAACTAACTTTCAGGAAGGAGAGTGTTACTGGTGCAAGAGTGTGAGATTGAAAAGAACGTGGCCTAAGAAAGAAAACTTTATGAAATTTGCAGGCTGATTTAATTGTGGGCCAAGGGAGATTTATCCTTTCTAGTTTATGTTTTCAAATATTTTCAAAAATATTGCTTAAAATGCACATTGCATGATAGCTGTAGCATTCAAACAGGGAGTGTTTATGAGTGTACTTTCTAAAGTCACTCCTAAGGTTTGTTTTAGGGAGTTGAAGTAGTAAAATCTGAGGGTGGGATATAGGGTACACTGGAATACTTAAAAAGTGGCATGGAGAGAATTTTCTCTTATTAAGTGATAGAAGCCTGGAAGGTCCTGTGTAGTTCCTAGATGTATGGAGTGTCATGGGACAGGGTTGTCTTTCTTCCCTGAAGAGGAATGAGTACATTTTCTATGAAAGTCATATTGGGAGCCTAGGAAGCAGCCATGTGACAGGAGGTAGGTACAACTGGAGCTTTCCAATGTTCACTGTTATCTCCAGTCTCTGTTCATGTGGGAATAAAATGATATTTATCCCTCTACCCAGTTAAGCAACTAGCATGCTGCTAAGGATATCCTTTTGGCAGGGGACACTTGGTTTCATGGATAAGAATACCTAGGTAGGGTATTTGTTTAAAGAAATGCATGAGACCTTTCTAAGTTCATATTAATAATCTCTCTGTGCCATGATAGGTCACTGTGTTTTTAATGGATGAGGTAAAACTGCCTAAAACCTAAAGGAACTTATATAAATTTGGTTGTAGGAAATAGTAAAGAGCATGATGATGAAGAAAAAGCATAAGTCAGATCACTTGTCCCCAGGGAAACTTCACAGGAGGGTAATTATCAGACAAAAAGAAGCACACAAACAGGCCAAGATAGCTGCTGGTGTCTCTGGTTTACTTTGTTTAACCAGTCTGTATTGCCTATTTTCTGTTGGGTATTTTTTTTTCATCCAAGGAGTCTGGGAGACTTTTTCCCTTAAATAAGTCACTTGTTCCCTTGAAGGAACTAAAATGAGAATGACATGAATAGCTCTTTTCTTCAATGTTATCCCAATATCATGGATAGTTCTGCCATAGAAAAAAACAGCAGCTACACAAACAACAACATGTCAAAATGTTGTAGAGAAAGAGGCATAGAAGGCACAAGCTCTCTAGAACTTTCCACATGCAGGAAGCTATATTCACTGGATAGAAGAGTATAAAACTCAACTTTGGTTATGCATAAGGTTGACCCTCTCTTATGTTTTTCACTCTGAAATTTTCTTTTCCCAAAGCTGCTGTCCTGCTCTTCTATGTAACTGCCACGTGGAAGCAGAGCCAACTCAGTGTCCAAATATTATGAAAATTGTCTTTTAAACACAAGATACTGTCCCTGAAATCCCACACTTTGTAGGCTGTTTTGCCTTTTCTCCCCAGCATCCTCAGCTCCACTGCCTGTTTTTACTAGGAGGCATGATGTTTATAAATCATTGGCAAATGGATGCTTTTCAAATACCTAGCTTTTAAAACAATAGTAAGTAAACATGTAGGCCTTTTTTTCAGTCAATATTTAACTTTTATACAAATTCAAAATTTTAAATTGACCAGAGCCCCAATTACAAACCCTAAAGTGCAAGGTGGATTATAGGTAGAAAACAAATTGTTCTTAAGACAGTTGTCTCTTTATCATATCTGCAGAGTTATGTGCAGGACTCTGTATATGGTACCCATGGACTCATTGAAGGGGACACTAACTAGAAGACATTAGATAATGCGGTAAAGGGACTTCATTCTTTATTCTTATAACAGTGGTATGGAACAACTTTTATGCATTCATTGAGTCTACCTTGCCGGGTGCCTAAGTTCTTGGACCTCACTGGAAACTATGAAGATAGAGATGGGTAGAACATTTTTTTAGATTTCACAGAACTGTCAATCTGATGAACAGCAAGTCAAAGAATTGGTAGTGGGATAATTGATGGGAGTAGCTAGTGCTCTATCAACTAATGTTGGTAGTCAGGTTGATCCCCCTACTGGTTGTTTCCAACAGTCCCAGAATCATGATGAATGAATTCTCAGATTACTGTCAACACATGCTCTCCAGGTTGACTCATAGAAATTCATACTCTCAAGGTCTAAAGGGGATTCTGATGACAGCAGTAGCTACTAAGTATTTTCTGGCCAACTGGAGAAAGAGGAAAATTAAGTAAGACACATAAGTTCATCCTTGCAAAAATTATTGAGATGTTTTCTCTAGATGTCAGCAATCTCTATCCACTTAAAAACAAACTAATATTGGTCACTCCTCAAAGTGTAACTCTTGTTTTTACTCAAACTTCTTTTCAAATGCAGAGAAAGAATCGAAGTAATTTTCAGGTTTGCAGTCCAAAGGGAGGAAGGTGGAAACAAAAGCCTGGCTTTCTGAAGTTCAAGTGGATGAGAGTCAACGACTCATGTCCAAAGAAGCAGAATAAAATAAAATTCTCAGTTTTGTTACTCAATTTACCCTATTATATTTATAAAATGTAAAATCAACCTGTTATCTAGAGAATTTGCATTATAAATGAGTTAAGCTCAATGAATGCATTTGCTGAGTTCCTACAGGTAAAGCATTGTGCTTGTTTCACTGGGGGCATGCTAGGAAGGGTATCCAAACCTTACTGAAAGGAGCTTAAAATATCTGCTCCAAATGCAGCCATGGTTCCCAGTAGGTGAGAACATCCATAGCAGACACCAGTAGACCGACCTGCTGAAGGAAGGATTGCCATGAAGAGCAGAGTCAGCAGTGGACTTTATCTGCTGGGGACATAGTAAGAGGGATCTGGAAACCTCCTCCAGTGAGTGTCCCACAGTTGAAGGTTCACAAATACTTAGCATGGTTTCCCTCCATGTTTCTATTAACTGATCATATTTAGATAGTAGCAAAATCAAGAGAATCCTCACAGAGAGGAAGTGGATAAGCCTGATATATATGACTTTGTGATTCTCCAACAAGGTCAAGATTGTGCCCAGAAAGTGAAGCCAGAGGAATTCAATGAATTAGGGGGGTTACTGTCCTGTTGTGAGAGAATAATCACTGCACTTAGAACTCTTAATGACTTCAGGAGAAAATACATTTCCATGTAATATAATTGGTGGCCCTACGCCAAATGGCAAAGACTTCCCTTGACCTCACAGTAACCTGACACCCCTCTTGCACTTAAACAAGCTGGAAAAATGATTGTGACTCTAGGGCCAAGAAAGGAAAGGCATCCCAAGGGCTTTGAAAAGAGCACATTAGCTGGCTCAGATTAGCACAATTTCTTAGAAAAGTACAGCAAAACGTTGGACCCAGTGGATGCTAAATATGTAGTCTATGATCTGCAGCCATTCTCTACCAATTTCATCATGTATTTGTCTGAGCCAATAGGAACTTTTGTAATGGAAGTGAGCAATTCCTTCAGAGTCCTATACACCAACAGATGTCTCAGTGAGAGAAAAGAGGCCACAATAAAAATGGAGTATGACAAAAACAAAACAAAACAAAACAAAAAAAACATTGAGAAAGGGCAGAAAACAATTTCAAACATGGTTTATTTTTTAGTGTTCAGTATTTTTAATGGATTTGGAAATAATGGCTGGATAGTCAGAGAAGAACATTATGACTGTTTTAGAATGTCAGTTTTGCATTTTAAGAAAAAGTCTTATGACCACTTTAATATTAAGGAAATAATGAAGTGATTACTGGGAATTCCTGCAGATAATTTTACCTTGGTGGGAAACCATTTTTACTTTGAGGATTCTCAACATCCACCCATAGGAGAAAAGTGAAATATGGTAAATTTGGAGAAGGGAACAAAGAGAAGTTGGTAATATTGGCATGAGTGTATACAACTACTGACACTGCCCAATGAGTGGTGGTCTACGTCTGTGGTGACCTTTTGAAAAAAACAGTGGATCAGGTAGCATGAGGCCATTGGATGGCAGGGGCTCTCCACATTCCATGACATCTCCTACTTTCTAATTTTGTTAGACGGTTACCTAGCACACTCATCCCTACCTCCTCACTCCTGTTTTGTGTCTGAGCTATAGACTCAAGTATCTGAATCTTTGTTTGGAAGGTGAAGGAATTTGAAGTGCTGAGTACTCATTTCTCAACAGTAAGTTAATCATGACAGCAGTTGTCATCCGTTAGTCCTGATGAATTCTACTTGGGTAAATTTTTGTGTGTGGGGGGGGGGGGTCAGAGGCACTCAACCACTGAGCCACATTCCCAGCCTTTTTTGTATTTTATTAAGAGACAGGGTTTCACTGAGTGGCTTAGCATCTTGCAGTTGCTCAAGCTGACTTTGAACTCCAGATCCTCTTGTCTCAGTCTCCTGAGCCTCTGGCATTACAGGTGTGCACCACTGAAGCCCGCTCTCAGGTTCACTTGTTTTTAACCCATAACATGTTTGGGTTCCTTCTTTGCAGGCCCTAGATGTTGTGTACTGCTACAAACACCATAATGGCAGTATCTTTCGGGGCTGAAATGAACCATGAAGGAGGGCCTGGAATGAATCTTAAAGAAATCATATGGGAATTACAATATGAATTAGAAGAAGACAAACAGAGTTTCTGAGATTTGGAAAAAAAATTCTTATGTAAATGTACCACCTATACCCTGGCTAAGAAGAACTGTGCAGTCAGTCTTGAACATTTCTTGCTTTTAAAAAAATCACTTATTAACTTTTAAGTTATAAAATCAGGATTTTATAACTGTCTTTCTATACTAATGGTCTGAGAGTATGGACAGGTATGCAATGGCAAGAAAAGCAGAAAGACACCCCCTATGCCCCCCAAAAAAGTATTATGTCAAAAATGGATAGATAAATTAACAGAAGGCCCAAGTTCTCTGGCACTCTGTTATATACCAGGCTGTATTTGCTGGCCATCTATATGTAAGTATCAATATAGTCATGCAGGAGGTTCAACCAGAGCTTTGTTTCTCATTGTGTGCTCCTTCTGAGGCCATATACCTTAGAGATGGAGTCGAGCCTTCTTCCTCATTAGCTTGTTCTCTGGCTAGTACACTGGGCACTGGTGGCTCTCCCACTCTCATAGAGTGATAACTATGTCCATGAAATTTAAAAAAAAAAAAATGGTTTCCTAGATCATATTTGAAGGGAGGGACTTTCTGGGGACTCCAACCTTCAGCTTTGAAGCAGGACCAGCTGGGAGGCTCTAGCTTCTAAACAACCTTGATTTCATCTGTTATTCTTTACTGTCTCAAAAGTCTCAATGGTGAATTGCAGGAAGAGAAAGAAAATGACCGCCTGCTGATCAAAAAGTATTTTGTACCCTCTGATCAACTTGATTCACCTGACTCACAAGAACTTCTCAGAAGCTCTGTCTTCCCATCAATGAGCCTAAAGTCAGCTCTGCTGTGGATGAAGCCAGTGAGTACTCCTATCATAATTCAGATGAGTCCAACTTGTCTCCTTGGTAAAGCACAAATTCTCTGCACTCAACTCCACTGTGTAGGCTAAGATATATGCATACAAAGGCAGGAGACCCATTTTGTTTCAGAGTAGGTACAGAGATCAGGTGGATCTTAAGCTTTGCTATTTTCCTATATCCTGGTCAGTTTTCTTTCATTGTGCCTTTGCTATGCCAGCCATATATTTGCATATTATTTGCACTTAGGAGGTAGGGGCATCTTATTGTTGCTGAGTCTGGATTTGAATTCATGATTCTCCTGTCTTAGCCTCCTGAGCCACTGGGATTATAGTCCTGAGCACTGTGCCCAGTACAGTGGACAATTTTAAGGGTAGAATCAGTCAGAGTCTGTGTAGTGCTCTACACATAAAAGTAAGCATAAGAGTAAAAGAAAGGAAAA
This sequence comes from Ictidomys tridecemlineatus, assembly GCF_052094955.1. Taxonomy (NCBI): domain Eukaryota; kingdom Metazoa; phylum Chordata; class Mammalia; order Rodentia; family Sciuridae; genus Ictidomys; species Ictidomys tridecemlineatus. Next base: position 118,382,527 of record NC_135487.1, read on the forward strand.
ATAAAATATCAAAGTCATTATAAGCTGCATATCAACTCATGGGCTTCCTTGTCCAAAGCTGCTTTCTTCATTTGGTGACCCTCTTAGTGGAAGAGTGTGTCACAGTGACATCATAGATAATAAAGGATTCTGTTGTCTCTGGTTTTATTTTCAGAGCTGAATTTAGATGCTTCCATTCCAATAAAAAATCATGCCAAGATAGAGGATGATGCTCTTAAAGGATCATCTGACAACACACGTGGTTTTCAAGAGCATGTCCTTAATGTTGCCAGAGGTGTCTGCAAACAGAAGATAATCAGAAGACAAATTCTGTTGAGAAAGTGCATGTAGATTCCCTGACCTTCAAGCTTCAGGTATGTTGGCTCTGGAATGCACTTGACTCCTTTTAACTCTATATTATATTGTAGCTCCAGACAATAAATAATGCCGCCGAGCTGTAATAACAAAAACAGCATGATATTGGCACCAACATAGACCCAAAGACCAATAGGACAGAGTAAAAGACAGAGACAAATCCACATACTTAGAGCCATCTGATACTTAACAAAGGTGCAAAAAAATATACATTGGAGGAAAAACATTTTAAATAAATGGTGCTAAGACAACTGGATAGTGATATGTAGAAAAATAACACTAGAACCCTATTTTGCACCCTGCACAAAACTCAAATCAAAATGGATCAAACACTTAAGAATTAGACCAGAAACATTACAGCTGCTAGAAGAGAATATAGGGCTAACATTCCATCATAAAATTGCTGGCACCAACCTCCTTAACAGGATACTCAAAAGTGCATGAAATGCCCTCATTTTTATACAAAATTACACATAAGAGGAAGTGAGGGGAAAGGGAAAAAACAAGAGAGAGAAATGAATTACAGTAGATGGGGTAGAGAGAGAAGATGGGAGGGGAGGGGAGGGGGGATAGTAGAGGATAGGAAAGGCAGCAGAATACAACAGACACTAGTATGACAGTATGTAAAAATGTGGATGTGTAACCGATGAGATTCTGCAATCTGTATATAGGGTAAAAATGGGAGTTCATAACCCACTTGAATCAAATGTATGAAATATGATATGTCAAGAGCTTTGTAATGTTTTGAACAACTAATAAAAAAGAAAAAAAGTGCATGAATTGAAATTAAGAATAAATAAGTGGGATGCCATCAAACTAGAAAGCTTCTTTCCAGCAAAGGAAAGAAATAAGTGTGTGAACAGAGAGCCTACAGAATGGGAAAAAATCTTGACCAGCTACTCATCTGATAAGGAATTAATATCCAGAATATACAAAGAACTCAAAACACTTCACACAAAAATATTCCAAATAACCCAATCAATAAATGGGCAATATAACTAAATGGAAACTTCTTAACAAAAGAAATACAAATAGTCAAATATATGAGAAAATGTTCAACCTCACAAGCAATCAGAAAAACACAAAATGAAAACAAAACTGAAATTTCACCTCACCCGGAAATGGCAATTGTCAAGGATACACAAACAAAAAATGTGGGCAAGGTTGTGGGGGCAAGGTGCACTTGTACATTTAACTGCAGACTAGTACCATTCCATAAGCAGAATTGAGATTCATCAAAAAACTAGAGATGTAACCATCCTATGAGCATCTTCCCATTCCTAGGTATTTTTCCAAAACTTCTAAAATCAGCATACTACAGTGACAGCTTCCTCAATATTTACACCAGCACATTTTGCAATAGTAAATTATGAAATCAACCTCAATATTCCCCACAATAGATAAATGAATTTAAAATCATATATATATATATATATATATATATATATATATATATATATATATATATATATATAATGTTTGTGTGTATGTGTGTGTGTGAGACAGAGAGGGGGGGGGAGAGATGCACACTGGAGTTCTACAGAGCCATAAAAGAGGATGAAATTATGGTGTTTGCGAATAAATGGATAGAAATGAGAATATCATGCTACGTGAACTAAGGCAAACACAAAAACTTGAAGCTTGAATGTTTATTCTCATGCTGAAACTAGAGTAAAACAAAGAAAATGGGGAGGGCAGAATAGGATATTTTACACATAAAGGAAAGAACAGTAATGGAGAAGATTGTGAGGCAGAGTGCAGGGATGGGTAAGGGGAGGCAGTGAAGAATGATTTTTTTTTAGTTGTAGATGGACACAATATCTTTATTTTTACTGGGTGCTGAGGATAAAACCCAGGGACTTGGGCATGAGTGGCAAGTGCTCTTCACTGAGCCACAACCGCAGCCCCAAAATGAATTCTGAAAAAGTTGTTATATGCACATATAAATATACCACAGGGATCTCCACCTTTATACATAGGTAGAAAGAACCAATCAAATATAAATTAATATATGAGGAAAAGGAAGTCTAGTAGAGTAGATGAAGGATATTTGGGAGAAGTTAAGGAGGATGGGAGGAAAAAGAGAGAGGGAAAGGGGCAAATCATGAACTGAAATTGCATAGATGTATGAATCCACTGCTACATATGACCATAAACTTCTAAAGTTAAAAAATGTAAGAAAATTATTGTAAAATATAAAAAGGCAAAAACAAAAATTCTATGGAAGTTTGGCTATAGGTGTGAGACATATATTGGCCTGGAGCCTGTTTTTTCCAATTTCATTCATAGTAGGACAGGTTTTACTATATGTTTATACTTTACACGACCCAACTGGCAAAGTGTGGCACTGAGACTTTAATAGACAAGCTGGGGTTTACACGGCTTAGAGACCTAATAAAGTGCTTTGCTTTTTAGTTGGTCTTCCTTCCACCTCACTAGGCTCTGTCTCATTATTATAGACCTTCCACACTCTCTAGAGTGGCTTCCTTTTCTTCACCTAGGGGGACCTCACTATGTGGCAAAATGCTCCTGATTCTAAGGAAACGAGGACGTGAAGAAAGCACTGGGTGGAAGGCACATTTATTTCACATGGTTGACTTTCAGTCCTTCACCAATCTCTTGCCTGCCTCTTCAGATAAGCATGTTCACCAAATTTCTCTGGCTCTCTTCAATATCCAGACTCTATGTTGCTTCCCTAGGTTAATTTGAGTGTTAACAGAGGCCCCACTCCTCAACCTCTTGACACATCATTCCACTCTGTGTCTTCTGTTTTGCCTTTTGGGAGCTCCAATTGATTTGCCGACTCCAATCACCTGCATGGCCATATCCTCAATCACTTCTGCTCAGGTTTCTCTAAATCTGAACCTTGAAATTCTCATGCCAAATTCTCATGCCAGATATTCTTGGGTCATGTTAGTCCTTATTTTCTCTGGTTGCCCTGAATACTTATTTCTCAGATGATGACCTCAATTGTCAAATAAAAATGGACAATTTCATGGATTTTTAATTGTGGCCTTTAAGTAAGAAACATCTGTGAAGTGCTAAGCACAGTACCCAGCTGGCAGGAAGTGCTAAGCATACATCAGGTTGTTGCCTTCCCCTTTTGGAGCTGCCATGGTGGGTGTGGTGCTGAGCCACATCTTCATTTCCTTCTAACACAGTCTTCCCCATCACTGTTTTCCCATGTACCAGCTAAGGTGTAACACCATGGCTCAGTCCCAGCTCTTCTTGTTCATAGACCCCAGATTCCTGAACTAGAGCCTGGCTCTGACCCGCTCTCCTCTTACCAGACTACTTTTTTTGTGATACATAACATTTTGATCAACTTTCATAATACAGGAAGTTTGAGCTCAAGTCCTTCTGTGTGCTAAGTAAGCATTCTGCCATTGAATAGCACCCCAGCCTTTGATCAATATTTTAACATATACATATATCACATATATTCATATGTGTATTATATATGTGTGATTCTGTACATATTTAAGTTTCATTGCAAAGCATTGTACTAGACAGCACATAAAAAATTATACTCACAATTGGTTTATAAATTTATACCTAACAAGTTTTAAACTGGAAGTTAAATTCATTTGGAATACTTGTCCATCAAATGTTTTTTTGTTGTTGTTGTTCTAAATAATAGAAACATATCTATCTGACGACTTTTGGTTTTTTATGTGGCATATGCATGCTAATGAGAGGGAAGTCCTGGAACCTTGTGTGGTGAAGGCTAAACTGTGCATGATTTGGGGTGCAGGCTGTTTGTGGTGTCCTAAACACTGGTTGTTTTTACTCCCTAGATTCAGTTATTTTCTCTGTAGTTTGGGGTGTTGGCTGGGTTCTCTAACTCTGGTCTTCCACATCTCTTCTTTTTCTTCTCCTGGCTCAGGTACTGTCATTGTCACCAGGACAAACTAAAGGACTTGGACACAATGAAGGAAAATTATTAATGCAAGTAACTGTTGGTCCTCTGTGTGTCATGTGAATTTATAAAGTTTTCTGTGCGCAACAAAGCCTTCAGTCCTGTTCATTGAATCTTCTGTGGCTTCTTCTCATTCTTCTTCTTGCCACAGTTGTCATATTGCTCTGTCTGGGTCATTGCCCTGTACACATTCTTTTACTTGTCTGTGCCTTTTCTATCCAGAAAACTTTTCATGTTTATACTATTTGTCCTGAATAGCTCACTTACCAGTGAAGACAAACTTTGTCTTCTGGCAAGTTTATCATTATGCAGTGATGTAAGAAAGATTATAAAAATAAAGAAATCAAAATGTCTCTATGGGCTTGACCCACCCTGCAATTTGAAGACTGCCTTTCTTGATTCTTGATTCTTTTTTTATTTATGAAGTTCTGTTGGGCAACATACATAGTTAAATAAATTAAAGATGTGCCCTGGCTGTGAATTTCCACTCCCCTCAATACAAGTTCTTTGAATGGCAAAACAAAAAAGAAGATGCAAGCAGGAAAATGATGGAAAATGAAGATCATGTCCCTGTCAGCAAAGATGCCTCATTCCTTTCTCATTTTCTGGTACCCATGTACCTCATGTCCAGAGAACAAGTGTGGAAGAAAAAAGTGCAAATGAAAATGTGATAAAAACATGATGTTATCGACACCAACACAGAATTAAAATCTTACACAGGTCAACGGATAAATATAAATGTTTCCCCAGCCTTCATCACAGCCCAACAGGAAACACAACACCACCATGCTCCTTGGACTGGGCTTCCTGCACTGAACTCCAAGGTCAGTGCATGCAGGACTGGAGAGGGTCAGTGGCTGGAATCACCACCACCAGCTCTGGAGAAAATACATCAGATACCTCAAATCCTTTGTCATCAATAAGAATGTGGCAAGCACACACCTTCCATGCATTTGCAAAATGATTCAGGAGCCCAATTTTCAACTCTGTCACAAACCCACCTCACTTGAAAAGGCTGGCACATGTCCTTGCCTGTCTCAAAATTTTTTTAACCAAATCAATATACATTTCTTGACCAAGAAGTAGATATGTAGAAGAACGGAGCTGGATGGAATCAAAGTTTTTAAGACCACTCAAAAGACCTCAGGTTTCAGCAATAATGAGTTCATGAGAGCCCAATGATCAGCCCAGGCCCTGTGTTTGGGATTTCCTCTAATCCAATGCTTAGAGCAAGTCCACTAGGCAAAGGACTTCCAGTTGAAGGGCTGTGTCTGCCACACGACCAGCGCTGACTTCATGAAAAAAGGTTTGGTTCATAAGTAATTGCTAGGGAGTTTAAAATTAAAGAGACAAGACTCTCATTACCTTTAATACCAGCTCTGAGATGGCTTCTCCTAGCTCCTGCCTCCAGCCACCTAAAGTGGTGGCAAGGTTTACAGAAGAGGCTAGAGAGAGAGAGAAAGAGAGAGAGAGAGAGAGAAAGAGAGAGAGAGAGAGAGAAAGAGAGAGAGAGAGAGAGAGAGAGAGAGAGAGAGCGAGCATGTCAGGAAGTGGGCTTTTATTGGGGAACAAAAACTTCCAGGGAAAGTATCATCCAATGAAGATGAAGGGGGGCAGCATCCCAAGGTCAGGGGTGATGCTTGGGTCTTCAGGGCAGTGGCCAGACATGCCTCTGCAAGGACAAGCCCTCAGACCTGGAAAAGGGTGGGGAAGGCTCTACACAGTTGTTTCTAAGCGTCTCTCACCCAGCCAGGGAGGTAACTCAAATCACGTGCAAGGATGGCCTCCCATAGCTGTGCATCTGGTAGAACTGAATGGGAGCAGCACAGCTGCGGACAAACCTGGACATGTGGGTGTCACTGGCACTGTCATCCAGTGAGAAGAGCTAGAGGGGACCCTGTGGCTCCCCAATGAGGTATGGAAGATCAGAATTACTAGTGTTTCCCACACCAACTGAGACAAGAGCCTGATCCTTGGCCAGGTGACTTGCAGGGTCAGGCTGTTTCAGTATTTTTTCCTCCAAGCCATTAGAGAGCTTAGTCAAAATTCTCAGAAATCCTGTACAAAGGAAGGCCACCATGTTGCATGACATGGGCTCTTCTCTGGAAGGACCTGTGCCCACAGGACAGGACTGTGTGCATCCCTGCTACTCTCCTGAAGGTCATCAATTCTGTGCCCTTAGCATAGATTTGCTGCTTTTGTTCACACTGACAACATGCACACTGGAGAGACACCACACCACAGTGTTGACAGAAGAGCTTCTGGGAGAGACCAGAAGAGCACTGGAGTCAAGACTGTAAACCATACCCAGTGCATTCCAAATCCAGCTGTACCTGCCCAGGCAGAGACTCGTTGACAGCAAAAGAATTCTAGAGAAATTCCCCATGCACTGTAAGTCTGGCTCACTTAGCAGTCGGGCCTCACTGAATCCAGCCTAAGGGAGCAGCTGTGCTGTTTTGAAAGAACCTTCTCCTCTTTCCCTGTGAGCACTATCCAGACATAGAGAGAGAACAGAGAGAGCCCTTGGCCAAGACTGCTGCCACATAACTGCAATCAGGCCTGAAGACTCTGGTACAGAGCTGCACTTGAATCCAGGTGCACTGAACCTCTGCTTGAGAGCATTTGTCTGAAAACCAATGATTTTCAGCAAGTCATCATGGGAAGAGCTCAGAAGTTCAGTCCTTTCTGGGTTTAGATCCAAAGCAAAAATCTTCCCCAACAGCTCCATTTCTCACACCACACTCTGACCAGATGTCCCTGAAATGACTTTTCTTGTCAAAAAGTCCACTCATCACACATTGCTCTGTGCAAACAACATCATTGTAACTGAATCCTGCAAATGCTCTCTTTATGCTTTCTTGCATAGATCCCAGAGTTCAAGAGTCAGGTCATGACTTCCTGAGACATCCATGCATTGTCCAGCAGGAAATCAGCAGGGAACACTTTCCCACTATGTCCTGTGAGCATGTGCTATAATCAATAATCATCCACAGTCCAGCTTCAAAATTATTTGAAGTTGTAAGCCCTAGTACTATCAAATGAATCCTAATGTTATATATAACCAACAAGAACCAATAAAAAATAGAAAAAGAAAAAAAAGAAAATTCAATGCTTGGGGCTGGGGATGTGGCTCAAGTGGTAACATGCTTGCCTGGCATGCATGGGGCACTGGGTTCGATCCTCAGCACCACATAAAAATAAAATAAAGATGTTGTGTCCACCAAAACCTAAAAAATATTTAAAATCTCTCTCTCTCTCTCTCTCTCTCTCAAAAAAAAAAAAATTCAATGCTTGTAATTCCAGCATTACTACCAGATAGGGAGCCTTTGAACTCATATTTGTCTCCAAATGCTTCCCATAACTTAACATTTCCATTCACCTGTGGCCAGTAATAGGGAACCTGCCCTGAGCTGCACAGGATTAACTTCCCCATCATGTGCATCAAAGACACATAAGGCAGTAGTAGTTGGTACCCTCATATGTTTACCAGAGCCAGGATGAGTGCTCACATTGTCTTGGGGGAGTGGAAACGGAGAGACAGAGCATCTCCTAAAGGTATTAGTGATAGAATCCAGAAGACCTCCAGTGGGCTGTGAGAGTCACTTAGCAGCTGCTCTGCTGATAGCTTGCACAGGGGAGATCTCCTCTGTGTGCTCTGTCCCACCCACAATGACTTCAGTGTCATCATCCTGTTCAACGGGCAGCGGTTCCTTTGTGGCTTCGGCAAGCTCTTTCTGCAGCCAGGCCTGCTGTCTCCTGGAGTCCCTTTCCTTCTCTGCATTGAGGCAGCTGGCTTCCTGGGCCTTGTTGGCCATCTGCCTAGTGACTGGCTCCTAGTTCTCTGCAGTAGTTTTCCTCAGGTTCTCCTCAAAGACAGTAAAATGACCTTCATGGCATCATATTTGTCCTTCAAGGTCTGGTTGGATATGTCAACATTCCATGTGTCACTGTGTCCAGGAACTGCAGGATTATCTCCCCAAAGATTCTCTCTGCATCCAGTTACAGCACCTCAGCTCCTCTGCAAGGTGGCATGTCAGCTGGAGATGCCAGCAACACTGAAGCCTGAAGAAGTGGCATGTTGCCACAGCACCTAAGGGACTCCTATCCTAGTGGAGGCCTGCGACCACAGCATAAGGGGACCAAAGGAGACAGGAAGGAGAGCAGCCCCAGAGATCAGCTCCAGACACAGGTGCTCCCAATGCCATGTCCATTTTGTAATTTTTTGAGATTTACTTTTTTTCTTTTTTTTAAATTCCAAGTCTTTTTTAAATAAAACAAACATAACAGTGTAGAAACCTAAATAAACATTTCTCCCTCAAAGTTGTTACATCCTTAGTTCCCAACAAAACTCTCTACTATTGGAGACAGTATTTGGAAGAGCCTTAAAAGGCAGTTTATGAGCCACATTAGAAACTATCCTTTCAAATGCTGGGCTTTTTGGAAACAGAAAATCCACAGTCAGAGGATGACACTGGAAAAAATAAAAGAGGTGCTGCAGCTTTTGCAGAAATTCCTTAAAGACCTCTAGCAAGTTCTGAGTAATAACACAGCCACTGGAGAAACGGATGGGCACCCTGCCTGGACAGCCACTTTCAATGGGGAGAGCATTCATTTGATAGAAAAATTCTGTTGTCTGCTTAAAAAAAGAAAAAAATCAGCCACACTCCTTTATAGTCACACTTGCATTTGATTAAAAAAAGATACAACACTCACACATGGTTCTTATATGAATTCTAATTAAGAGACAATACATTCAGAATTATAGCACTCAGAGATAATTTTCAGAAACTATAACAGCTTCGTTGCCACTTAAGGGGTACATAGGGTGCAGCTGTTTACCTGAATGTATTCTTAAATAAGTGACTACTACCACTCTAATTTTCCTAGTTGTAGCTCTGTTACAGGTTACTGACCGCAAGTTCACGTTCCAGATTTCCTTTGCCAACAGATTAATTACAAGGGAGCCACCCCAAAGTCTTAGGGTGAATTGGGAAAGGGCCGGTTAAATGAAGAAACAGGCCATTCCTTGGTAAAAGTTTGTAGTTTTCTTTCCCAATACATCTTCTTTTTATTGAGAACTTCCATTTTTATCCTGTGTTCCTCCTCTGCCATCTCACACTCTCGCTCTATCTGCTGGATTTTGGCCACATGCACCTCATTCATTTGTATCAGCTGCAGTTGTAAGATGGACATTTGTTGATGGTGTTCTTCCTCATGCATCTTTTTTAAAGCACCTTCCTGAGAGGTTTTGCTCCTGTAGTTTTTATTGGCTGTTATTCTGACAGCTGAACACTAGGGTTCAGGTTGAGAGGTCCCCTCACATCCCGGAAAATGTATGAACTCTTTCTCACCATCGCACAGTTCTCTATTTGAAACAGCAAATGATTCTGGGGCTGCGGCATCACGATGGTACTCGGGCCCTCCTCGGGCGGGCTCTGCAGAAAGTACAGCTGCCCGGGCAGCATGCTGGCCATCTTCTCCTTCCCCAGGACGTGGGTGCTCAGCAGTGGGCTGACGCTTCGCTTCACTTTCTCCTTTCGTGGGCCATAATTTTTTTGGTCCGAGCCTTGGTGTTCTCCCAGCACTTCTTGAGCTGTTTGAAATCCCGCAGCGACACGCTGGGCTGAGAGTTGTCTTCGTGGGCAAGCGCTTGCCAGGTCCGCTGCTTGAGGGCGATAGTTCGGGCATCGCTTTTCTTGCACTCCAGCACATATTTGTGCTTTTCTACCAAAGCAAGCAAGATGCTCTTTTCCCACTCTGAGAAGTATTTGGCAGGTTTTATAATTTCGTTGTTTTGCATTTTCCACTCTGTTTCTCTGGGCAGTTAGCTATCCTGAGGGGGTGGCGCGGTGGCCGCGGAGACCCGGGGAGGGGCCGGCGAGGCGCGAGCGCGGCGGCCTCGACTCCTCTCGCGGGCTGAGCGGCCTGGAGGGCCGCGGGCTCCGGAGCGCCTGGCGCCGGCGGCGCGCCCCCTGCCGGCCAGGCCCCGCCGCGCGCGCCGCGGCCACAAAGCCCGAAGCCGCCTCCCCCTCGCGGGCCGCCGCCGCCTGCCGGTCGGTGGGCGCTCCCCTTGGGATGACTGAGGTGGTTGCTCAGCAGTAGAATCCTTGACTAGGCTTCACAAGGCCCTGGGTTTGATCACCAGCACTGAAAAAAGTGATACTAGTTATAAGTTTTAATAAAACATTTAAGTGTGGTTTGGGCATTTTGTGACCAGGATCCTTCTGACCTCATATTATGGGTTTGGCTGTATCGTATATCCAGGGAATGTTATCAGAAAACTTTGGATAAGGTTAGTCTTATTTCTTTCTTAAATATATGACATAATCACCAATGAAGTCATAGTTTTAGAGTACATTTGATATGTTTTTATAAATTTGGTTACTATCACATGTATATATACTTATTCAGATTTTTCACTTTTTTCTGGTTTTTTAAAAAAAATGTTGTCATTGAATTAAATGTTTTTTATACAATAGAACCTTACAGGAAGATACACAATACTACATTATTGTAGTACATTAGGATCTATTGAGATGGTTTTTGTATTTGGTATTGCTTATTGCGCTTCTCTCTCTTGCTTGGTCTTGCTCTTTAGCTTTTTGAAGAATCATTTTCCATTTTATTGTTTTTCTTTATGGTGTCATCATTTTCTCTTTTATTTTTCCTCCTATCTTTATTATTTTCCTTCATCCATTTACTTTGGCTTATTTCTTTTCTTTATTTGTAGCTTCCAAGGTGGGAGCTTAAGACATCCTTGATTTTATGTGTCTTTTTCTAATGTAAGCAGGTGGACGTAGAAATGCTCTTTTAAGATCTTCTTCATCTACCTACTACTGCTGTTGCTTGGTTGAATCTCAGTTATCCTTCAGCTCAAAATAATTTCCAATTTCCCTTGTAATTTTTTTAACACACATGTATTTTAAAAAGTAATACACTACTCAATTCCAAAAGGTTTGGTTATCTTTCAGATACTTACAATTTTGACACATAATTTAATTCTGTTGTCAAATAATATACACTGAAAAAAATTCTTAAGAAAATCTTGAGACTCACTTTATATTGTATGAGTTAAATTGCCAACACTGTGACAAAATACCTAAGACAAACAACTTAAAAGAAGGAAAAATATGTTTAAGCAAATGTTTTAAAAGGTTAAATCCATGGATTCTTTGCCCCTTCTATTTGACCTGTGGTGAAGCTAAACACTTTGGTCCGAGTCATGTGGTGGAGCAAAGGTGTTCACATCATGGTGTGTGGGAAGTGAGAGAGCAGAAGAGGTCCAAGTCCTTATTGCCTCCTTCCAGGACATGCCTCCAATGACTTTACTTCCTCAAAATAGGTCCCAGTTCCCAAAGTTTCCACCACTCCTAATAGTGCCAACGGTGAGGGACCCAACATTCAGCACTTAAGTATGTGTGGAAAATACAAGATTAAAACTATAACCAGGATGTTCCTTACAGTTTACTTTGGTGAATGTTCCATGTAATCCTGAAATGAATGTTTCTTCTCTATCTGCTAGATATAATAATCTAAATACCCTTGTAGTATTTAAATCTTTTATAGCCATACACACTTTTTTCTTTTCTTGTACTTGTTCTACCTTTTACAGACAACAAATGTTTATAACTCTATATGTGACGGTAGATTTCCTTTAATTCTTGTCATTTTTCTCTACACGTATTTTGAAACTCTTATATTAGTTGCACACACTTTTATGAATTGCATGTTTTCTTAAAATATCAATTATAATTTTAGTCTAGATTATAAATTTAGGACTCTTCTGGTTTAATGTGGTGATGAACAGATGGAGAGGAACTGGTGGGTTCCAGCTTTCCCTTGCTCTCCTCCATTTGCACAGAGCTCTCCTTCGTGACTGCTGCCAGCATAGACCCACAGTGGCATGAAGCCCATACCCAGATATCTGGGTGCAGAACCACAAAGGAATAACTCCCTAGGTGAGTCCAGCACTTCTTTCCTTGAGGTCACACTTGAGTTAATGGACATATCAGCTCTATGCATTACCTTCATTACCTTCTCAGTGGTTCTTCTGACTCTCCAACTCCACTGTTCAGATTCTCTCTCCCACAATTCTTCCTCTAATTTTTGAAAATGTTATTTTCTGAGAAAGTAAAAAATGTAATATTCTAACTGGTATTTATGAAAAAAGAAGGAAAACACACATTAGTATTATCAAGAATGGCATGGAATATCATTAAAGATCCTAAAAATATCAAGAGCATAATATGGAAATTTTATAACATTATGAACTACCCTATCATATAAATTCAAATGTGGATTCATTTCTTGAAAACCCCAAGCTACTAAACTAACTCAAAATGAAACCATATTAATAATAAAAAATAATCTCTATGTCCATATTAGTTAACTGGATAATTTTGTTAACAACTAAAGAAGAAACATTATAAAAGTTACAGAATTTTTTTTTCAGAAAATGGAAAAGGAGGAAATATTTCATGATTTATTTTGTGAAGTCAGCATGCCCTTAATACAATACTAAAGAGATCCCTGCTTTCTAAAAGAAACTTAACCAAAGAACCCCAGAACCTACATATCAATAACCCTCATGAACATACATGCAAGTTTGTAATAAAGTATTAAAAATTAATTCCAGCAATGTACAAAATGAGCAATACAATAAGTGGGTGTGGTTTTTTTTTTTCTAATGTGAATTCAACTGCATTAAAGTACACACCAATAACTGGTGAGACATTTTTTTCTGCCTGTATAAAGATTAGTATTTGGCCCAGGACTGGGAAAAAAGATCCATCTTCACTGAAGTGGGTACATATTATTCAATTCATCCACAGTCCCATAAAAAATAAAGATAGAGAGCTGAGCATGATGCCTCACAACTGTACTCCCACTTCTTGAGAAGCTAAGGCAAGAAGATCTCAAGTTCAAGGCCAGCCTGGAAAACTCAGTGAGACCCTGTCACAAAATAAAATAAAATAAAAATGGCTGGAATGTACCTCGGTGGCAGATTGCTTGCCTAGTGTGTAGAAGGCTCTGGGGTCATTCTCCAATACTGCAAAGAATAATAACAGCAATAATAATCAAGATGGAGGAATAACTAATTCACTTTGTCTTCTGGATAGTCATCACTTCAACTCTGCAGTGAAAGCTCCCCTGCTTCTTAAGCCTGTGGACTCAGACTGAATTACATCTGGTGCTCCAGCTTTGATGGCACATCATGGGACTTCCTGGCCTTCACAATTGTGGGACAAATCTCATAATGCATCCTTTTATATCTATATATCTTATTGGTTCTCTTTGTGGGGGGAGAAACTCCCTAATTGCTGGGTTAAACCCAGGGATGCCTGACTGGCTCTCTGTAAAATAATCAATTGTTGTAATTCACTATGTTGATAGTTAAATACTAAGACTACATAATAATATCAGTTTTAATAGAAACTATATTTGACAATATGTATTGCACTACCCAATTTTAAGACTCACTATAACAAGATATTGTACTATGGGCAAAGGGATAAACACATAAATGAAAATAACAAAAAGATTAACCTACACAAAAAGGGCCCCATCAGTATGGTCAATTGATTATTGACAAAAGGGCAAAGGGAGTTCATTGAGAACATCTATTGGTGATAAAAAAAAATAGCATATTAGGAATAGAAGAAAAACTTATCAAACTGATAAAGGATATCTATGAAATGGAATAGCTAACATCACAGTCATCATATTTCCTGGGGAAAACCAAATGCCCTCCCCTCACACTGGTAAAAAGGCAAAGTGGCCACCCTCACCAGTCACATGAGCATTCTATGTCAGTCCTAACCAATGAGATAGTGCAGAAGAAGAAAGGCATCCATTCTTGGAAAGACAGAGATAAAACTATTTCTATCACAGATGATATGATTGTCCATATAAAATATCCCAAAGATTCTGGGTAAAAAAAACTCCTCCAAATATTAAAACTAATGAGCAGGATTAGTTAAATTGTAGGGTGCAATGTACACAAACAAAATTCAAATGTATTTCTATTAATAGAAATATATACATAACTAGAAAGGAAACTTTTGAAATCAATACCATTTAAAATGGTTTTCCCAAAATGAAATACTTCAAAAAAAAAAACATATAAGAGTGTATAAGTGGCAAAGAATTTTAAAAGGATAAACGAACACCTAAATTAGGAGATATAATGTGTTTATGGTTAGAAGACCCACAGAGTAATAGCTGAGTGATATCTGTACTCACCGCAGGAAGAAAAGCTGGGGCATGATGGAGCCTGAGAAAGGGCTTGCAAATCTAGGGCGACTTGGGACTTGTTCATTACTGTGGTTCCATGCAGTAATGGTGAGCACTCTGCACACTTTAGGTCCAACAATCAGAGTTTAATTCTAGGTGGAACCTTTTGTCTAGTTGGGGTAAAGCCCATTTTCTCTCACTCCTTAAGTGAGACTTGGTTTCCCCTCTGAGTTCTACTTGAAGGGACAGGCAGGATTCAGGACAGGGAAAGAGGCTGCTCAAGACAGTGGCTGCTCCCTGAGTCCTCCATGGTACCCTGCTGCTTGTCCATTCAGCCCTGTCTCCCAGTGATGTCCCCTGGCTCCTCATTAATTCAGGTGCCTGAGGCCACAACCACTGGAAAACTGGATACATCAAATCTGGGTGTCTAAGCTTGGGACATCCTATCCCCAGTGATTCTGAGGGCTCCATGCTTGCTGGCACTGGAGGTCTCCACCCCGTGGCCAATGGGCCCCATGACCCTGCAAGACCCCCTCTGTCCTCAGGTGACCCTAAGCCGCTGACCACCAAATCCTTCGCCAGGACACCTGCTTCTATTTGGACCTATTGTCCTATTTCCATTCAAGTAGAAAATACTTGAAATAGGAAAAGGTGTTCCTAGGCTCAGAGGTGGGATGATCAGACTCAGTTTCCAGTCCTGGGTTCAAGCGGTTGGGAGCAGTTCAGTCAGTTACTTAGATTCTTAACTGTCACCCACGTTTGACCTGAAGAACCGCGCGCTTCCGAGTGTCTATTGAGGCCAGTAGGGGGCGCAGGTGCCAGGGTCTTGCGCCTCAGTGTAGGGCATCCCAGCGGAGTTCGTCCTGGGAGAAGGCGAGAGGAGCCTGAGCAGCTCAGGGGCGCCCCCAGCATCGCAGGGCTGCTCCTCGCTTCTGCCAGGCTCTGCTCTGTGGAGGCGCCTTGGAGACCATGAAAAGTTATGGCGATTTCCTCCTCTTCACGGAGAAAGTTAGAAGAGGATTTGAAAGGAGCTTCCTGTCTAGTTAAAATGTTCCCCACCTGGCGCTAGACAGGCTTTTCTTTGATTTTTTTTTTTAAATTTCCGTGGAAAATGGTTGCTTTTTTGAGGGACGCACTTGGGAGCATCTGAAAAGAAAGAGTTGGGAGCCTTGGACGGTCGTGTAGGGAGGGGATAGCAACAGAAAGGAGAAAGAAGAGGGTCTACCAGCAAGGAGCCAAGAGGGTAGTTTTCAGTTGCTGGGTTTGGTTTTTCTTTTTTTTGGGGGGGGTGAGTGGGTGGGTGTAGGGGGTGACTATCAGGGATTGAATTCAGGGGCACGCGACCACCAAGCCATGTCCTCAGCCCCATTTTGTATTTTATTTAGAGACAGGGTCTCTCTCAGTTGCTGAGGCTGGCTTTGAACTCCTGATCCTTCTGCCTCAGCCTCCCCAGTTGCTGGGATTGTAGGCAGGAGCCACCACTCCTGGCAGTTGCTGGGTTTGAAACATCAGATTTGCCCAATATATATGTTTGTCTTGTTTATGGAACATCAAAAAGCTTAAACTGAGCCATAAATGGAAAATGTACCCCCTCACACAGCTGTGAAGGTAGGAAGCCTGCAGTGTCCTATTCTGCCAACCCAGAGGGTCTCTCCTCTCCATATTGCATCTATTAGTATCCTGTGAAGACAGTGCCCTTTGGTTTCATTGTCCAGCTGCCTCCACTATCCACTACCAGCTGCAGTTCCAGGGCTGGAGATTGATCCACAGTTGTCCACCCAGTTGTCTTGCTTGGCTAGGCTAAGTGGACACCCTTCCTGGAATCACATATGAAGTGTACTGCTTTGGGGGTAGTGAGCCCACCTCAGGACTACTGATTGATCATGACTTTTATAAAAGAACAGGCAGTAATTAGCAGGCTCTTAAGCTTTTTACAAGAGTGGGACGATGCTGGCAAAGTCACAAGGAATCACATCCTCAACAATTTCATTCAAACTGACCAAGGCATGACTTCCCCTGAATTGAAGCAGGAGTTTTCCCAAGGATCCAGCTTGTTCCTTGTAAGCTTGATCCTGCCTTAGAAGCAGGTAGCCTTTGCTGAGTGGTGGAAACAATAGAAAATTTCAAAAGAAAAAGAGAACAGTTTTAAGGGAGATTTTCTCTTGATATTCTCTAATATTTTAGAACAGAACATTTGATGATTAAAAAAAAAAAAGCCATGTCCTCAGCCCCATTTTGCATTTTATTTAGAGACAGGGACTCACTCAGTTGCTGAGGCTGGCTTTGAACTCCTGATCCTTCTGCCTCAGCCTCCCCAGTTGCTGGGATTACAGGCATATCCCCAAAATCAAGGATTCCATCGACTTCCATATTCCCAACTTGTAAATGTGTCCCCAGTCTGACCTCTATCTCTTTTTTCTCCTATCAGAGTGGAAGCTGGTATTCTTTCTTAGGACTAATTCTCATTTGTTCAACATTTAAATCCCTTCCCATCTCCTCAAGGACTTTATTTTTTCTCTCCTGTAGTGTTCCCCTTTGCCTCATTACCAGCTTTTTTCATCAGTATTTTGTATGCTAGAATCTCTTTTGCCTTAAAAATAAAATTAAATCCATGCCTCAAACATAAGTTGCACCCAGATCCTTCCTTTCATAGTGAAGCTTGTTGAAAAGGCTAGTTACTCTCCCTGTCTCCACATGCTCTCCTGGTTCCTCCTCTGCCTACTGCAGTCTAATCCCTGTTGCCCTGACTCCACTGATGCTGGTCTGGTCAAGATTACCAATGGTTTTCTAATTGTGGAGCCCAGTGACTACATCCTCATTCCTTATACATGACCAGAGTGGCATTTTTCAATCAAACTTTCCCACTTCTCAAAACACTCTTCCCTGGGTTTCTGTGATGCCAAGACTCTTTGTTTCTCCCTTTTTTTCTTCTTTAAGGGAATACTTTCCCTTAAATGTAGTTGTTCCTTGAGACTCCATCTATTTTACCTCTTCTCTGCTCACACTATCAAATTCTCCCTAAGTGGTCTCATGCGTTTTCATGATAATTTCCTTCTGGAATCTGGGCTCCATATTTATATACCCAGCTACTCTCTCCACTCATGCCTCAGGATGACTCTCATATTTCTGGCTTGGGAAACGAGGTGAATGGGAAGATAACATAAAAAAGAAGCAAGTTTAGGTGTAGTTAAGTTTGATTTGGGACATGCTGAGTTTGAGGTTCCTGTGTTCAGGAGCCGTGTAGGCAGAGCAGGACTGAAAGCAGATTCGGACATCTTTGAGGTGGTTTGTATTATGGAAAGATCTGGGGATATTCTTGGTCTGTCTGCCTGTGGATTCATCTCAGACCATTTCATTTATTTTGTTTTGTTTGGCAGGACAGAGGATTGAACCCAGGGTTACCGTATTACTGAGATATAACCCGAGTCCTTTGTATTTTTTGTTTTGAAAAAGGATCTCATTAAATTGCCAGAGCTTGCCCTTGGAATGTAATCCTCCTGCCTCAGTCTTTCTGGTAACTGGCTTATAGGTGTACACCACTACACCCAACTCAGACCCTTTTATTATAGGGTTTTCCCCTAGCCTGAACTCCCTTTTCTTCTGAAACCCCCCTCCTTATTTAACTAATTCATACTCCTATATTCAGACCTCAATTTAAATATCAGTTTTTAGAAAGCCCTTCACTGAGGCCCAGACTACTTGAGAACCTGAGGTTCCCATTACCTGTACTCACAGTCCCTCCCTGTGTCCTGATAGTCATAACATTTGATTGTTACTACCTGGTCAATATCTCTTTCACCCCCACTGAGAGACCAGGAGCTGCATCTGTCTCCTTCATTGTTCAGCTCTGCATTTCTCTTATCTAGGAGGGCTGGCACTTGTTTGCTGAATAAAGGAAAGAATGAACCAAAGAGTCTGCAGCTGGGCAGGACTAAAGACTTAATTAAACAGAGCTGTTTTTTCCTTCCATTTAAGTTACTGATAAAATTATTAAACAGCCTGGTGTGGCGGCACATGACTGTAAACCCAGCTATGGGTGTTCTGGGGTGGAAAGATCACAAATTCTGGGCCACTTGGGTGGCTTGGTGTGACCTTTTCTCAAAACGGAAAGTAGGGGTGTCTGGAGATGTGGGGATGGAGCTCCGTGGTAGAATGCTTGCCTGGCATGCATGAGGCCCTGGATTTGATACCACCAAAATAAACTTTTTAAAAAGTAAAAAGGGCTGAGGATATAACACAGTGAGAAAGGGCACCTACTTTTTTTTTTTTTAAATTATTGATCAGATTCAGACCTAGAACACAGACCAAAGGGAATATCAGAATATGTCTCTAGGTTCACCCTAATGTCGTACTTTGGTGTGCATAAAAGAGTTGCCACAGTCTGGCTGGGCACAAAATCACAAGCCACTCAAGCAAGAACAAACTTTATTTCCAAAACTCCTTTGAACACCACACATGCAGCCTTCTCCTGGGACACACCACACCAACAGGAAAATCCCTCCTCTGGAAATCCCTCCTACCACACTTCCCCAAACAATGGGAACTCTCCAGGAGTCCCGCAAGAGCTCCAAAATAACAGGCCTAGGAGGACAGCAGGGGTCCAATGTCCAATTGAATGCACATCTTAACATAATCATTATCTCAATGGCTTGCTGGCATCACCTTTCAACCAAAAATGCCATGCATCATTCCTACTTGGCTATGGCTCTTAGCAAAGAGGTTTAAAATAAAGGTTAAGGCTGGGGACATAGCTCCCCAGCTAACATCAGGAAACCCTGGGTTTTAATCCAGCTCAGCAAAAAATTAAAAATAACACGTACAAATTACTAGTCTACCTCCCTATGCCCACCCCACCCCTAGGGTTCTGATTTAATAGATTAAGTATAGGGCCCTGACCTTTTTTTCTAACAAGTGCTCCCAATAACTCTGATGCTATGGTTCACAGATCATGCTTTGAGAAATGTCAGTACCTGTAATCTGGCTTCTCAACCCTCAAGTCATGAAACTAAGCTCACCGTGGTTACCAGCAACCTCTGTGCAGCCAAATTTAGATTTCCAGTTTTCTTTCCTTGTCTTACTTAACATTTTCCACTTGAACACAGGGTGAGGTAAGTGAGGCGGGATCTCAGGTGCAGAGTCAGATCCTGTTTTTATGTAAAATGTTGATATTTGATTCATCATGAATTTTATATTAATTTGATTATTTTAAATATTGCACTGAAATATGATTTTATTGCTGAGGTGTGTTTTTTTTTTTTTTTTGGTGCCCTTTACAGAGATGATTTACCACTGAGCTATATCCCCACCCCTTTTTGGGGGCGGGGGGGGAGGGGTCTTGCTGTGTTGCAAGGACAAGCCTCAGGTTTACAGTTCTCCTGTCTCAAATGCCCAAGTCACTGGGATCATAGGTGTCTGCCATTGCACACAACTTTGGTGCCCCTTTAAATTCGAGATCCAAGGCAAGTGCTGTGCCTCCTTCACCTCATCTAGTCCAGCCTGATGGCCTCTGCCCCTTCTCAGCTCTCTTCTTCTATTGCTATTTCTCTTGCCTCAGCTGCAGAATTTCCTCCCACCCTAAATGTTAGTGTTTCCAAGGATTCTGTGTCCAGCCCACTTCCTTTCTTACTCAGTCATTGCACTTGTGCTAGGCATCGTCATTCTTCCCCATACCTCAGGTGCTAGTAATAGTGCCTTACATTTAGTGGACATTCAGCTAATGCTTATGCAATGACTGGATGAACCAGGCCTTAAAGGTACAGCTGTAGATTCACTTTCTATAGCCAGAATTATGTATTATTTCCTAACTTTGGGAGGTGGGGGGAGTACTGAGGACTGACATTTATTATAGGTAAGAAAAAATGAACTTGGAAAGATTGAGTAATTTACTAGTAAATAGGAATGGATCTGTCTGACCCAAAGCCCATAGGCCATCTATTGTACTCCAGGATCTCCCACTAGGTAGGCAGTGCAAACCCACAACTCCACCTGCAACACCATACAGGGAGACCACCCACATCAGCAGCCTCGCCCACTCCCTATGTCTACAGGTAGAAAGGCCTGGCAGGAAGAACCTGGGCTAGCCTGCTCAGGTTCAAATCCCAGATCCACCAGTTACCTTTGGTAACTTCATGTTATACTCATGGAGTAAATGGAAATACTGACAGTGAGCACCGGAGAGCTGCAGTGAGGATTATATGAGACAATTCAAGCAAAGCAGTTAGCACACTGCCTAGTACTTGTTATCTACTGCTGATACTATGGCAACCTTCTAGAACTAAATAATGAAAATAATAGACCCAAAATATGTAGAGCAAGTGACTATGAAAAGAAGACCAGTCTAGTACAGAGAGAAAAGATGGTGACAAAAGTTGGTTGGCCTAGCTGGTCACTGAAGAAAAGGAGAATGCACTGAGTCAGGAACAGGGCAGAGGATGGGGGAACAGGGAAGGGATAAGGTAGGGATAAAGAGACTTCCATGTGGCTGATAACCTGGCCCCCAGCTATGGTGGCAACATGCAGGGGAGCCTAGCTCTAGAGCAAATGATGTTTTTGCAGTAAAGAGCCTTTCCTAATGAACCAATCTGTATTTACTTCTATTGGCATCCTGGGAACCAGGGTGCAGCAGAGACAATTTGACTCATTCCCCCACCCTTCCCCCAACAAAGCATTATTACATCCAACCCATTACATTAGCTCTTATCAGTCTTGGAAGCTCTCAGTCATCCTCCATGAGCTGTAATAATTTCAGCTAATATCTTAAAGTGTTCAAAGAGCCTGTGATATGTTATGAGCCTAGTAATTGTTGACTGGTTCCCTTTCTATTGTGGCTTGATTTTATACCTTGTATCCAAGCTGACACGTGCTCTGGGTGCTATATTATGATGAGACTTTTTGCAAAGGCTGATTTTTAAAAATAAACATTAAATATTGAGGCTGTTTTAAATCAAAGTTTAATTTTTCTACCATCTCTTGTTATTCTTATTAGGAAGCCATGCAGTTCTTCATAAGGATAGTAACCTCTAGTGTAAAACTTTGAGCAAGTACACAATTGAGAATTAATTAGGAAGTTAAAATCTAGGATTGGGCCCAAAATAATGAACTATACTGAGACGCAAGAGTACAATGATCATGGCTTAGAGAGACTTGAGAAATTCACCCTCAGCTTTTTCCATGCACCTTTGATTGATGCAAGCATCCTTGCTCCCTAGGGAACCTGTCAGAGCCAAGTGGCTAAACTATCATGGAGGAACTTCCTGGATAACAAGGAATGACCCAGCACCTATCCTCTGTGTGTTGCCCCTTCCCCGTTAGCTCCTCTCAGATTAAAGGGTGCACTCCAGCTGCTTTGTTATCCTGGACCTGAAGGGTTACCCAGAATCAGGCACAGGATCTATTTCTCTAGGGAAAACTACCTTGAAAAGCATTCTTTGACTTGTGGTTCAGCTATATCACTTTACCTATGTTTAGAAAAGCTTTTCAGGTCAATTGGCATCTTCTTATCAGCTGTGGGCAGGTAAGATCCACTCTAGAGAAATTCCAGTCTCTCGTGGTATCCTGGGCATTCATACCACATGGGATTCTAGGTATCTGTAGGTGCCCCCTAACCTTCAAGGTGGGCCCAGATGTAGTGTCCCCCGGAAGTCTGCTCCAATTACTCCTCCATCCCATGTTCCTCATTGGCCTTTTACTAGTTAGTATCCTTTTGATTGAAAATTACAGAAAAGTAATTCCTGCTACACTCAGAAAGAAGAGATTTATTGGATTGCTTAACTGAATTACCCAGAGGTGGAAATACATATTTCAGACCTGACTAGACCCAGGGGTTCAAACACTATCATCAGTATTTGGTCCCACCCTCCCTCTTTCCCCTTAAAGTCTCCATCTGTCCTCTATATTCAGAAGGCTCTGTGTGCTGAGGTTCCCAGGAGCTCCAGACATGCACCTTATAGCTCAGCTATGCTGAAAAGAAACCAATCTTTTACATGGGTCCCAAGAACATTCTGACTTTTGAGCCTCATTGGATCAGCTTAGGTCACATGCCTGGCCCCAGACCAATTTCTATAGCCAGAAGGATGACATACCTGTCACCTGTTTACCCCACTAAAATCACATGACCAAGAATGGAGGAAGCATGAGTCCCCAAGGGACAATCAAGGTGCTATTACCAGCAGAAGGAGAAACAGAGGCTGGAAAGCCCCAAATAAAGAGATGTCCACTTCCTGCTAGAAGGAAGAATATCCAAAGTATCATGTCACTTTACCTATGGACGTTTCCAGGATAGGAGGCAAAATATGTGAGGAAAGGAACTTAGACTCCCTTAGGAGGTTAGTGTCAAGGAATTTGTCAAATGTTTTGTTTCAACTCTTCTACTCCCTGGACAGTAATTGGATAGAATTTCTTGAGGTCAGAGGTGTCCTAAAATTCTTAGAAATACTTGGACCAGAGAAAATCAAGGAAGAGGGCAAGAAGGAATCCACCAGCTTCTTCAGCTTATTTCAAACTCAGGAAGTTTGGAAAGCTATGGTGGCTACTGTGTGTGATGAGGTGTCCAGGGCTCCCTAGGAGCCTGGGTTAAATGCTGGCAGTACCTGCCACTCTATTTTGTGATTTCCAGGCTCTGTTTCCCCTTCTGCCGGTAATAGCACCTTGATTGTCCCTTGGGATTCATGCTTCCTCTACTCTTGGGTCATGTGAATTTAGTGGGGTAAACAGGTGACAGGTTCATCATAGGACTGATGCACAAGCAAGCATTTCATACATGGCTCAATTAGCTTCTGTCCATATCACCTCCAGAAGACCAGACAAGATTTTTTTTCTAGCTGGGCACAGTGGTGCACATCTGCAATCCCAGCAGCTCAGGAGTCTAAGACAGGAGGATCACAAGTTCAAAGTCAACCTCAGCAACTAAGCAAAACCCTGTCTCTAAATAAAAATACAAAAAAGGAAAACAGAAAGAAAATGTATGTAACCACCAAAAACTATTTGTGTTTTTAGAGTTCTGGTTTTGAGAAACATAATAGGCAAGTGATCACTGATGATGTTGACAAATATTATTAATGGTAGCATTTTTAGTATGAAATTAGTTTTTATGTTTAGCTCAAAATAAATGCATCACACATTGCCAGAATTAAAACTAAAGATGAACACTTAGAGAAAAGGGTGGAAACACATTGTTTCCATCTCTTGGGAAACCAATAAGGCAAGTGCTGTAATTTGGCTTGTTTTTTTTTTGTTGTTGTTGTTTTTTTTTTTTTTGTTTTGTTTTGAAACAAGACTAGTCTAAGCAAACAAAACAAACCAAAAACCTCTCCCCCACTTTCCCTCTACTGTCAGATGTATCTGTCAGGACTGTGCCTGGCTAGATAGAACCCTCAAACCCTCCAATGCAAAATTAAACATAAAAAGGATTTGAAAATTTGAGAAAAACCTTTTGACCTGTTTATGTAAAAACCCTTTCCAAGGAGATTTAGTAAAGGTAACATCCATTGGCAGCTTAGTTGAGGTTTCTGCTGGGTGTGTTGGTGCATGAGCACACAGTTAATTCAAATGAGAGTCACCAGGGTGCAACTCATATTTCTGTTAACCACAGAGAGGTCTTAAAGTTGAATTTCAGTTTCAGCAGATACTTCAGATTTACCTGAGCAATATCAAAGACAATGTATTCATTATATAGTAGGCAGGTATAGATAACACCTTATGAGATCCCAGTCCTTTATACTCTCCCGAGTAATACTAGCCGAAGGATCAGGGATAGTTTTGCCCAAATCTTTTGACACTCTGCTTGCCCTTGGGTAATTGGTTGATATGTGAAGCATGCTTCAGTTCATCCATGTTCCCCAGGACAACTTCTCCCAACAGGATTTAGCCTATCTTGTCTCCCTGAGATGTGTGGAAGTAGTAGATACTCTTTGAGACCATATCAGCAAAAAATATGTCTTTGCCAAACATGTAGCCTGTCACAGGTGCTTCAGGCAGGGCTATGCCTAGAAGGGGACCAGGATCCCAGCAAAGTTGGTGGTCCTGCACCTGTGCACGCAACCTTCGATTGTGAAGCTACTTAAAGGGTTTGTAGTGTTGGCTCTCCCCTTTGCACTCTACCTTAGAGATATCCAAACTTCCAGGTCATAGGCATTGTGCCTGTGTGTTCCTAACATACTTCCTGATGATCTCTGCTTCTTCAGAGTCTTTGTCAACTACCTTAATGTCACTTTTGAGCTTCTTGTAGTTGACATCAATGGGGTCCTTGCTACTGTCATCAGATCCACCCCTAAGCCAACTGCAGGCCATCCCAATGTCCAGGAAGTTGTCCGGCATTTGTACTTTGGCCTGCACACTGTCTGCATAGTTCAGGAGCAGGACTTTCTCATCCCATAGTCAAGGGGCATCAGGGTTTAGAAGCAATTTGGTGGGGGTTGGGGAGGTGTATCTGGGATTGAATTCAGGGGCATTTGACCACTAAGCCACATCTTCAGCCCTATTTTGTATTTTATTTAGAGACAGGGTCTCACTGAGTTGCATAGCACCTTGCCCTTGCTGAGGCTGGCTGGAACTCCCCATCCTCCTGCTTCAGCCTCTTGCACTGCTGGGATTACAGACATGTACCACCACACCCAGCCTGCACATATAAGCCAAAGAGTTTTAAATTTTCTTTTAAGTAGAGTCCTGTTTGGTGACAAGTTAACACTCCCACTAAATGAAATGAATAGATTTTAAATGGATATTAAAGAAAAGGCTATCCTGTCTTCAAGAAAGTATATAAACTTCTCCAAAAAACATACAATTTAAGACATGTCAAGTACAACCCACTGACAGTAAAATCTGATACTCTGTACACCTGCAGAGTTACACATCTGAATGACAATAAGCCTCCAAAATTAAAAGGCTGATGCTTGCTGAGTATCCAAGAAGCCTTCCAACAACACAAAGCAATTCCCACTAATACTGCACAACAGTGCTTGTGAGCTGGGGCAGGATGTGGAGCAAGGTGCTGCGGGCCTGATGCCAAGATTCGCATGCCCATGATCTCATCAGGCATTTGCTGGAGAGACATCACTGATCATCTGAAGTGCAAGAGAGTATGAAACAGAACTGAGCCCAGGAGCGGAAAGCACATACTTTTTTGCATGAATCCCTCTGCTTGGTCATAGCTCTGAGTATCTAGTCCCCCAAGTTCACACTATCAGATTCACTGATTTTTTTTTCATGTTTTACATGAACAATAGCAATCTTTTAATAAAAATTAGTAACATTTCCATAGGAAAGGTCTCTAATTGAATACAAACTATACAGATGATAAAACTGTCATAGATTGCATCATACACAAGTCTTTCTACATACCCACATTTTGGCAAAGAAGATCAAGGACATAGATAGAAAACCCAAGAAGGCAAGTTTTATTTGTGCCTAATTCATGCAAAATAGGGGTACCATCTTGTGGGCTTTGCAAAAGACCAGGAAAGTGATGCCTATGACACCCATCCCAACTCAGTCTTTAAGAGGTTAGGGAGAGGCCTGTGTAATCATGTAATGTTCCTTATTTTTCTAAAAAGTGAAAAAGATAATCCATGAAACATAAAAATATCTGATTTTGTGTTCTTTGTTTTTCTAAGATAAGTATATATCGTTGAGTACCTTCAGGGAAGTCTCATCATGTTTGACATGACATATAAAAACACTGTTTTTCTCCCGTATAAAAGAAGTGAATTTTGTAATCTTGACACTACACTGAGATAAAATAGTTTGGACATGACTTACATGTCCATTTAATATCTATTTAATAAAATTGCAAACTGTTCAGTAGAAAGTTTTCTGACTATATGATTGGCACTTCAATTTTGTCTTTTTTGTATAAATACTCAGTTTACCCTGATTTGGTTAATTTCTCTTCCACTGCTAAGCTGCTAGCCAAAAATTCTTGTCACTTGAAAAAAAGAACTCTCTTAATACTTCATTTACCTTTCATTCTTTTATTATTTATTTAGAACTTACTATATCCCTGGCTACGTATATGTAAATATGTATAAGGTATGTTTTCTCTTGCAAGAGATAAACCAGCAGTGGTGGTGGTGTGTGCAAAAGTTGAGAGAGAGAGAGAGAGAGAGAGAGAGAGAGAGAGAGAGAAAGGGAGGACAGATGCAAACCCCAGCTCTCTGCCCCATGACAGCTCCTTTCTGTGACAAGCGGCGGTCCTTAGGCCTCAGAGGAAACATTATAAGTGAGAAATAGAAAAAGAAATTACTTTGCCCTGAGCGGCCAGTGGAACCAAAGCAGAAGAGTGGAGCGCCCTTTTCATCTGCCTGAGGTGCAGGACCTGGGAACCTGCAGAGCTCTAGAGCCTTGGTCAGTAAGGACGTCTGGGCATGTGTCTTCCAAGGCACAGAGTTTACCCCCTTCTCCTCGCTGACTCTCACTGGCCTTCACCGCCCAGAGCTTGAGAGAGCTGAGCGCAGACAGTGAACTGAGTCCAACCAGCGCAAAGCGAGGCTGGACTCCCCGTTGCCCCCACCTGCGCTGCGTCCCTAAGGCGGGGGAAGGCGTAGGCGGGGCGCCAGCTGCGCTCTTGGACTAGGGCGGAGCGCACAGCGTGGTAGCCTCAGGGATTCCGCTTTCCCCACTTTCGCTTCTGGACCCGCAGGGGGCGGGACTCCTTGTTAGACTCCCTTGCCACCTCCTCCCCTTCGCGCTGTCGGTCCCCCTTCCCTCCCACCTCTTCCCTGGTGAAACTCAAGTTGTTACATTGAATGACAGAAATGAGGTAACTCAAATTTGTTTCTTCCTGTTTATAATAATATAATGTCTGTGCTTATATTTAATCTATTGTGACTTTTAAATTTTACTTTATTGTGGTAAGAACACTTAACATAAGATGTATCCCCTAGCAAACATTTAGGTATAGAAGACAGTGTGGTTAAGAAGAACAAATTTGTCCAGCAGATGTCAAGAATTTATTCAGCTTGCATTATTGACACCCTATGCCCAGTGAGGAATAGCTCATGTAATCTGTAGTTTTATTGCAGAAATAGGGAATATCACAGGGTCTGTGGATATGAACTCTGCCTGAAGTGAGTGCAGAGGATATCAAAACTTCATGACCACACTCCTGACTGTGTAATGAAGGTGGCTCAATTAACACCCATATTCCATACAGTTTTTTTTTCCTCCTCAATTTAAGGATCACTAGTGACAACATGATAATATGAAAATTGCAAGTATACTATTAAAATTCAACAATAGCCAAAGCAATTGTTTAGAGCTTTGACAAAGAATTTTTTTAAAGAGAGAAAGAGAGAGAGAGAGAGTTTTTTAATATTTAGTTTTTAGTTTTAGGTGGACACAACATATTTATTTTATTTTTATATGGTGCTGAGGATCGAACCCAGTGCCCTGTGCATGCCAGGTGAGTGCGCTACCACTTGAGCCACATCCCCAGCCCCAACAAAGAATTTTTGAGAGGCAATATGATTTTCACTGAACTAGGTTAGAATTACCTGCATGCTGATAGAGTATTTCCATTATTCAACCATTTGTAGGCCACTTAATTATGAGATAATAATAACAAATCTGAGGTAAATATACTTTATGTCCTAGAAATTTTTTGTAGTTACTTGTATTAGTCATGGTTTGCTTTACTGCACGTTCTTTTATGTATTATTTCCCAGTTTTTTAATACATGACAGGGATAAAAAAAGTGGGCCCACAGTTCAAATCTGACCTGTTATGAGTGTTTTTGTAAATAAACTTTTGTTAGAATAACCATGATCATTCGTGTACATATTGCCTGCTTTTAAGCTTCAAAGTAAGAATGTAGTAATTAATACAGATTAAGTGGACTGAAAAAACTAAAATTTAAGCTACTTTTTCCCTCAAAAACAAGTTTACAAATACTGTATCTGTTACATGTACAAAATTTTGGATATGTTAAAGTTTACTTCATATTGAATTAATTTATTGTACTGTGTTAAAGAGAAACAGGAAAGCAGATAAAATTAATCTAGCTTGGCTAGGATGTACGTGCTGTCTGAGAAAAGCATTGCTAAGGCAGCAGTTGTTTTAACATGACTGAGAGGTCAACAGAGGAAATAGGTTTATATTTATTAATATTGGAACCAAAATAGCATTTGTAGAAGAAAAATGATTGATGCTTTAGCATCCATACAAGGTAGAGTTACAGGAAATAATTTTTCCCCAGATGATTTATAACTTTGTTATGCAGAGACAGATGTCTTTGTAGTAAAAGTATTTCATATCTGGAAATGAGTGTTACAAATGCTATTTTTCCCCTTCAGCACAAGCTGCATGAACTGCTTCACAAGTTTGGTGGTACAAATACCGTTGAATATTGTACTTGCCCAATTAATGGCATGAGTTCTCTCCTTTTTGCCAAGAAGTCTAATATCAACTGTTTTGGACCTCACAAATTCCAGAATTCTATTAGTTTGGAGGTTTTTCCATTCTAAAGAATACACAAATGTAAGTTGATGAGCTCAAAGTATGCTGCACACAAGTTTCCATATTCAAATGCTTCTAGGCTCTATTGCTGGAAGTAGCTCTGAAATTTAGAGTCTCTGTGGGCTCTGGATGTTGACTCCTGAACTCTGTTCCTTTTATTCCCAGCAGGCTCCTTGTCCTTTTTCTACAATCATTTCTGCACAGAAAGGGACTAGTGGTCAGAGAAGCTTCAGTCAGAACACTGAAGGTCAAGTATCTCTGTCCCCATTCACAGAAGCGTGATTTTTCGTCACACTGTTGCATAATTGGGAGGACCACTCAGTTGACGTCCTAAAATAATACAATTTCTAAGGTAAAACTGGGCCCAGCTAGAGAAAGATGTGGGCGACAACTTTTTGTTTCTAATATAATACGTACTAACAACTTTACAAGTCATACATTTAAGTGTGGAATTAGTAAGAATTATAAGTAGAGTATGCTTTTAACTGTTTAATATCTTCCAACGTGTTTTAAAGTTATTTTCAGTAATTTGAAGGGAAATACTGACATTGAGCTAAATTACCAAAATAAAGGAAACCATGTAAAGCTGAATAAGATGTCTTTAATAATTTAGTCACAAATACCTTGTGTAGTCATGATTTTAAATTGCTTCTTCTGTCTGTTATGCTTGATATTCTATTTAATCTCTCATCCTTACGCTATATAAACTGTAGTATTTTCATATCATAAATGAGCATAAAGACTATTTTGTCTCCATTTTATCATCATAATATTAGATGTCACTCACTACTATTGGCTATTCGTCCTTTTCTCTTCCCCTTGACTTCTGTGTTTTGTTGAAATGATATTCTTTTGGACATTCCTTTTTTAAAGTTTCTCAACATCCAGAATTGCTATGTATTTGGGAGCTTTGTTTGATCTATAGAACACAGAGATGTATTCTGGAAGTCCAGTAGGTAGAGAAAAGTTCCTGTATTAAGTGTCCCTGGCTTTTGTTGTTGCCTCATGTTCCAAGAGCTCTGATATCCAGTTTAGAATCCAGTTCGTCAAATAGAAAGACTCTAAAAGGGAAACTTTGTCCTAACATCAATATTCATATTTTCAAATTTAAGTTTGAAATTCCATATATGAAATTTTAAATTTAGTATCTGGAGTTTATGGCACGCAATTGGCAAACATTTTTTGTGCACTTACTGTGACAAAGTGCTTGGAATTCAAACATACAAGATGTAAGACCCTCAGGTGGTGTGTGGTATAGTTGCATAAAGTGGCAAGCAGAAAAAGAATTTGTGCACGTTCTGTATCTGTTGGATGGGAATTAACAGAGTGCCATAGAATCACCTAGATAGAGCAACTGAGCGAATTGTAAGCACCAGTTATCAGAACATCTCACTGATAGACTCACTTTAGAAAGCTAGGTAGGAATCAGTCAGGCAATGACATGGTATGAGGCAGGAATTATAAGTCATTGGAAATGCCATATTACGGAGTAAGGGACTGAAGGTGCACAGAAATACCCAAGCTTGACCATCTAGAGAACCCAAAGTGGTTTGCAACACTAGAATTAGCATTTTTGTTTTAAAGTGCAAAGAAGCAGGTCCAATTAGTGAAAAGGATCCAAGTCATGAAACACCAATCCCCCCAAATAGAATTTTTCTAAAAACAAAGAGTGATATTAAATGATTTTAATGACAATAATGCAATCGGGTATACTCTCTGTGAAAATTGCATTGATAGAGTTATTAGAGTCCTTTATTGTATGTGTGTATATGTAGTTAAGTGAATTGAGGAGGAAATGAATAATAAGTATACTATTATAATAATTGTTGAAGATCTGAGCTCTGGAAAGACAAATATAAATATAAAGGAAGAATACTATTTCAGAATTGTGATTAGAAGAATTTATTAATTTATGAGGGTTCTAAGCCTTTCATCTCTTCCTCACCGTGAAAAAGGTTTTGAATTTGCCTTTACACAGTCCTCTGTGATTACTGGGGTAGTTTTATAGCTCCCACCTGGGTAGAAGCTGATTCAAAGCCAGTGAAGTCTCTAAGATGTCAAAAGAAAGGAGGAAGACTGCTCATGGTCAATGGGAGATGAACTGAAAAAGAATGGGCAGAAGATAAAGGTTGTTGCCTAGAGTAATTTCTGGAGCCAAGCATTTTGTTATTTTAGTGCTTCCTTTTGGCACTGAAGGCTGGGGGATGTTAAATGAGAATAGAAAGTCAATAAGAATGGCAAATCTGTTAATATATTTCGTGGGAAAGTCTGTTAATATATTTAATCTGTTAATGTATTTAAAGGAAGGTAGAAAGCAGAAGGGAATGCAGAAAGTGAATCAATTTTATTAAATGAAGGAAAAGATCAGTATCTTCTAAGAAATTCCTATTATCAGAGTTAGTCTTCAATTTTTTTCTAACAATGAGCTGTCATTGATGTCATAAAATCAGTTTCTGAACTGAGAAATAAGTAGTCTTGCAGCACTTGTAGATTTATTTACATTTTTTTGGTCTTTATTAGAACATTTGAACATTTTATCCAACATTATGCTCTTAACCCCCATCCTCACTATTTGTGAAAGTTTGAAATACAGTAAGCAAATAGCAATTTGTGTCTTCCCACTTTTAAAGAAAAAAAAAAAACCTTTTTACAAACAAAACACTTGTAGAAGTCACTCAACAATTAGGCAATTGTATTTAACTTAGAGATATACACAATCAACTCCTTTTTAGTCTAACGTTGACACTTGACAAACACTACATTATTGGATAATATCAAGTCTGTCTTTTCATATTCAATATCATTTTCTAGGGTTGAATTGCATAACAACCATTATTCATAATTCTATTAATTACTCCCTTTGACTAAAACAACCTCATTGTAGTTACTAATGGATCTCTTCAGTGCTTATTAACACACTACCTTAAATACAACTCTCCTGTCTGTTAGCACAATGCACTTTGACCTTCCTAGTACCTGATGTGCTCATCAATAGTACCTTTAGCTAAGAAAGTAAGAGGTGCTTGAACTGCTGTCTGTTTAATCATCAAAGTTTCCACAGAGCTCAATAATTTTTGTTCTTGTCCTTATCTCAATGAAACTTTCCTTTCCCAATATGTTTTTTTATGAAAAATATACCAAGTATTGAAGAATCAAAATGATGGGCTATATTGAAAATCAGTAGTAAGATATGAGAATTATTTTTAATCTTAAATTATATTGACAAATATGATTACATTTTAACCAATTAATCAGTCCTATTTTGCAGGTGTTCAACTATTGAACCTCACTACTGTGTTACAATGTACTTCATTGTGATTTGGGAGCTCTGAAGGAAGGCAAAGACAGCCACAAGACATGTTCAGGGTCTAACTTTGTACTCCTGTGAATTGAGAGATTGCAAAACACATGCTCACTTATCAAAAGGAAAAAACAACACAAAACTACTTTTCTCGATCTGAGATTTGATGTGATTTTTTTTTTTTTAAAAAAAAGAGAGAGGAGAGAATTTTTTAAATATTTATTTATTTATTTATTTTTTAGTTTTTCGGCGAACACAACATCTTGCTTGTATGTGGTGCTGAGGATCGAACCCGGGCCGCACACATGCCAGGCGAGCACGCTACCACTTGAGCCACATCCCCAGCCCTTGATGTGATTTTAACGTAGTTTCTTTTGTACCAAATTCAGGACTACATGAGACAAGTATAACTTTATCATCATGTATGTAATACTTAAAACTACTTCTTATAAAACTGAAATATGAAAACAGATTTTCAAAATGTTGCAAACGGCTGCTTTTCAGTGTCTTTTCCAGTGGCAGTGTTTATTCTAGAATCTTTTTTCGGATCTTTTACTTCATGACATCTAGCAAACTTTACTGATAATCAGGGGTGAATAACTTACAAATATCTACAATAAGTATGTAATCAAATCTGATGAAAAAACATTTATGCATGCTTATTACATTTCTCTATATATTTTCAAATGAACTATTTTAAGGATTGGTATTTAAAACTTTATTCTGAAGATGTTAAACTAGAAATGTTCTTTTTGTAATGAATACTCCAGTACAAATAGGAATATTCAAAATTAATCTGGTATTAGTAGTGGCATTTAAAATCCAGTCTTTATATTTGATTTTGTTTTGTCCTTGTCTTCAGTCTGGTGCTAATTTGTATGTTAGTATGAACATTTTCAGGAAATAATTTTGTTCTTCAGAGTCACTTCTAAATACTTGGCATCTAAAATGTTATTAGATGAAAATGGATTGTATTTCATAAAAAGGACATTTTACAAGACTGTATAATCATAATAAAATAATGACTGGACTACTAATGGGAATTAAATGTGATGTTGGGTATTCTGACCTGTGGCCTGGAAGCTAGATCTGCATATAAAAATGTTTCTATCCCTGCCTGTGAATTTTGAAACTCAAAATAATTAATTCCATCAAATAATTAATTTTGTTGATAGGACTAAGTTCAGAACATACAACCTCACACACATATATTACAATTATTCAGAATAACAAGATGATATAAGACAATAATCTTCGATTCTGGCTGTCAAACTTGCTCAGATCATTTCTTTTAGTACTTTTGCGTTTCATGTTACTAACTTTGAATGTAGCATATAAATCATTATCACTACTGCCATTCACGTAGAGTATATTTATTGTCATTGAAGGTTGCTTTTTGTGTGTAAGTATAGGAAAAACTAGTGTTTGTACAAAACACTGCAGTGATATACTCTTCTGAAACTAAGAAAATGCAGCCATGTAATTGTTTTGTATATCATACAGGTCTCTGCATGGAGCTGCAAGTGGAGGAGGATATGAATGAAGTGCTGATGGACTCATTGAAAGAGGTGCTTTGGGCTCATTCCAGCTGTCATGACTTGTCTCACTTTTCTGGCCTCCCAAGCAAGAGTCCAGCCTCCCTCTCTGAGGAACATGTGGTTTACTCTACTCTGGATGGGGCCAGTGAATACACTGCTTCCATGAAAAAGGTGGTGGAATGGGGCTGTAGCTTGGTGGCAGAGTGCTTGGCTATGTGTGTGAGGCACTGAGTTTGATCCTTAGCACTGCATAAAAAACTAAAGAGATTAGAGCATAAAAACAAAACAAATAAAACTGTCCATCTACAATTATTAAAAAAATTAAAAAGAAAAAGGTGGCTCCTGGTGGGTTCCCAGGTAGCCTCCCTATTCTTCAATTTCAACCCTCTATGTGGGTAGAGAGATCTCCCTGCAGGCAGGTCCCATAGTTACTCATTGGTATGAGTCAAACACTAGGACAAGGTCTGAAGTACAGGCATTGGGTGGGTCAGGTAGCTTGCACTCTTCCAACTTTTAGCCCCACCTGTCCCTCCTGGCACTCACTGGCAAATGCAAGTTATGGAACTTTGCAGGCAGGGATGAGGAGAGTGAATGTATTCAAAGAATCTCATTTAGTTCTTTAGCATGCAGATGCCTAATCATCTATCCAAAAGACTCTTTTGCAGTGGGTCCTCTTATCTCTCCTCTACTTGTCCTGTAAAATATCAATTCTCCGCAGTGTTTTTTGAACATTTGTGGCTATCCAAGAAGGACAGCAAAATCGCTTATATGTTTCAAGATGGTACCATGTTTGCTTGGCTCTAAGCTCCAGTCCCAAATTCTCATTGCCTATGTATGGCATTTTCCCTGAAGATAAGGCTTTACCCTGTCACCTGCAAAATCCATTAATAGCCAAGGATACTGTGTCAATGGCACACCAATAAATGTTTCCTTTGTGAGAGTTTGCATATTCCATCTAAATCTATTTTCAGTGACTTTTCTAATCTGAACCAACATGAAACAAAGTGTCTGCTGAGGGAACTTACCCATGTGTTTTAGAAGGCAGCTAGGCACTTTTACCAGAATCTCTTGGGGGGAAAAAAGTGCATGCTTGATTTTTTCCAGAGTTCAGAGACAGGATCTGGGTCAATAATTTATCAGAACAGGACTGCCTACTCACCTGGTCTCCAAAACAAGGCCAGTTTTTATGGTAAGTGCAGGGTACCTTCTTTTAAGTTCTCCTTCAGTATTCTTCTCAGGACATCCCAGTGTACCCAGAGAACATTTCTATGCTCGTGTTTGCAATGTGTAAAGCAGGAGTAGTTTAATGTGGCTGGCCCAGTCTGGTTTTATTGGCAGGAAATAAATAACATGGTAAGGATGAAGGACAGGAGCCAATGCCCCCAGGTAATTCTGATCATCCAGGGGTGCTGAGCTAACCAATGTGATATGTTGATTGTATAGATTCTTCCCTCCAGATCCAGGGAAAAATTGGTCTTCTGTATGTTTGTACGTATTGCACAGAGTTTCAAAGTGTGTTTTTAAAGGATATTGCTTGCTTTCTTCAATATTCCTGTATTAAAGGTCAAAACTTATTATTTCTGAACTTACTGAAATAGAGTTCAAGTAAACTATGAATGCTCATGGACTTCTGGCATTAAATGAGTCAGAATTGCACTGAAGGACTCCTCATGATGTCTTCAGAAACACCTCTCTCAAATCCTTATTGCTTCTCAATGCTGCATGCATTCTGATGCATTCCTTTCTACCTGCGTCAGGAAATTCTTTGTTCTAAGTCATGCTCAGGCTTGAGAGCTGTCACCCAGTTACCCCAGCAGTCCCCGGAAGGGAGAGATGCCTAATTCTTCCTCAGTCAGCATCTCAAGGACTTCCTCACATGGAAGACTCTGACAGTCCCCTGGGGAAGGTCCTCTGAGAGCAAATTGCTGATAGGAACAGGCTGGCACAGCACTTTGTCTCCAAGCTCAACCCAGGTGGAAGGACAGAGAGAAACACGACCCTGTACACACAAGCTGCTGATTACTACCAATTCCATTCACCCAAACAGCAATGTCATTCCCCACATAAGTTTGTTTTCCTTTTGGTACTTGTAGAGTCACTCTGAATGAATCAATCTCGGGATTTCCTGTACCCAGGTCCCATCCACCTTCTCATGTAGAGTCTAAATGCAGGGTTAAATTCAGACTTCCTTCCACATACTTCATCTTTTGTAGTAGGGCTCTCAAAGCAAGGAATGCAGTTAGATATATATCTGTACTTATGTATGTTTTTATCTATACATATGTACGTGTACATGTGTATACATATACATTTATATGCCTAAATGTATAAATATATACACATGTACAAATGTATTTTTTAATAGTATCAAAAGAAAAGTACCAAGAAAGTAGATGAAGTACCAACATTGGGTGTGTAGTAGTCTGCAGGAGGTAAACTGGCAAGTGCAAGAATGTGTGAACAATTGCTCCAAAAGTACCAGAATATTGGTTTGAAGGCTTCAAAGGGATATTGTCATAGAAATCTGTGTCCAAATCCTACTATCCCATCATTCATTGAGTTCTAGTTATAAATTTCCCCTTGTATCCTACCTTAGGGATTTTAATTTGCTGATTGAATTTCAGGCACCAGAATTGGCCCCCTGAAGCTGCAGGAAGATGAAGATGCTTCTTTCTTCCTCAGTAGGCATATCAAGGACCTCCTTATCCAGCATGACCCTGAGGGCCATCCAGAGGAACTGGCTGAAGAGCACAAGTTGGCAGAGCATTTTGTAAGGTGCCCAGAGGCCCTGCTCACAGAAAGATGTTCCAAGGTGCCCAGCTCATGAGAGATTCCATTAGGCAAGTGATATTTGTACCTTCTCTCCTGGTATCTGCATCTTGTGTGTGGTCTTGAATGATGGAGACTGCCTAAGTGGGAGGACAGTAGATTCACCCACTAGGCAGAGGTCATACTATCCCATATGTTCCTTCCTGAACCAGGCATGTGCCTTTAAGATGGCAGGCAGCAAATACCTAACATACTTTCAGGAAGGAGAGTGTGACAGGTGCAAGTTTGTGAAATTGAAAAGAGCATGGCTTAAGAAAGAAAACTTTTAAGGAATTTGCAGGCTGATTTAATTGTGGGCCAAGGGAGATTTATCTTTTCTGGTTATGTTTTCTCTTCTCAAAAATATTGCTTAAAATGCACATGGCATGATAGCTGTAGCATCTAAACAGGGAATGTTTATGAGTGTACTTTCAAAAGTCACTCTCAGGGTTTGTTTTAGGGAGTTGAAGTAGTAAAATCTGAGGGTGGGATGTAGGGTACACTTTAATACTTAAGAAGTGACATGGAGAGAATTTTCCCTGGTTAAGTGATAGGAGCAGGCATGGAGGGTCCTGTGTAGTTCCTAGATGTATGGAGTTCCTAGATGTATGACAGGGTTGTCTTTCTTCCCTGAAGAGGAATGAATATGTTTTCTATTAAAGG
Organism: Ictidomys tridecemlineatus; assembly: GCF_052094955.1. Taxonomy (NCBI): domain Eukaryota; kingdom Metazoa; phylum Chordata; class Mammalia; order Rodentia; family Sciuridae; genus Ictidomys; species Ictidomys tridecemlineatus. Next base: position 118,419,791 of record NC_135487.1, read on the forward strand.
CGTATTGGGAAGTAAATCACTGTGCCTGGGAAGCAGCCATGTAATGGGAGGTAGGTATACCTGAAATTTACCAGCATTCACCAGTTGTTTCCAGTTTCTGTTCATGTGGGGAAGAAAGGACATTTTACCCTCTGCCCAGTTAAACAACTAGCATGCTCCTTGTGAGATCTACTTTATGGGGGCCACTTTGTTTCATGGATAAGAATACCTGGGCAGGCCATTTCTTTAAAGAAATGCATGAGATCTTTCTAAATTCATACCGATATTTTCTCTGTGCCATGATAGGCTACAGTTTTTAATGGATGAGATAGAACTGCCTAATATCTAAAGGGGGTTTAATAAATTCAGTTGTAGGAAATAGTGAAGAGCATCATGATGAAGAAAAGCATCACTTGAATCACTGGCCCCCAGGGAATCATCATGGGAGGGTAATTATCAGACAAAAAGAGCACATAAACAGGCCAAAATAGCTGCAAAGGTAAAAACCATCTGCTGGTGTCACTGGTTTCCCTTGCTAAACCACTCTGAATTGCCTGTTTTCTGTTGAGCATTTTTATCATCTGTCTGAGAAGACTTGGGGACTTTCTCCTTTAAAAGAGTCACTTGTTCCTTTGAAAGAACTAAAATGAGAATGACATGAGTAACTTCTTTCTGAAGTGTTATTCCAAGATCCTGGACAGTTCTGCTATAGCAAAAACAGCAGCTACACACACAGAAACAACATATCAAAATATTGTGTAGGTAGAAGGCACAAGTTCTCTGGGACCTTCCACTTGCAGGAAGCTGTATTCACTTGATAGGAGAGTGTAAAATTCAACTTTGGTTATGCATAAGGTTGACTCACTCCTGTGGTTTTCACTCTGAACACTTTTCTGTATCCAAAGCTGCTGTCCTGCTCTTCTCTGTAACTGCCACACTGACGCAGAGCCAACTCAGTGTCCAAATACTATAAAAATTATCCTTTAAACACATGGCGCTGTCCCTGAAATCACACTTTGTCGGCTGTTTTGCCTTCTCCTCCCAGCTCCCTCAGCTCCACTGCCTCTTTCTCCTGGGAGGCATGGTCTTCCTAAATCACTGGCACATGGATGCTTTTCTAACACCTATCTTTTAGAATAAGAGTAAGTCAACTGTAAGCCTTTTCTTCAGTCAACCTTTAACTTTCATACAAATTAAAAATTTAATAAAAAAATTTAAAACTGGCAAGAGCCCCAATTACAAACCCTAGAGTGCAATGTGGATTATAGGTGGGAAACAAAGTGTTCTTAGGGTAGTTTTCTCTTCTTCACATGCAGAGTTATGTGCAAGACTCTGTATGTGGCACTTGTGGATTCATTGAAGGGGACACTAACTAGAAGGCTTTAGATGACACTGTAAAGGGACTTCATTGTAAAGACAGTGGTAGGCAACCACTTTTATGCACTCATTCAGTGTATCCTGCCAGGTGCCTCAGTGCTTGGTCTTCACTGGAAACTGTGAACACAGAGATGGGTAGAACATTATCTTAGCTTTTACAGAACTGTCAGTCTGGTGAACAGCAAGTGAAAGAATTGATAGTGGGCTAATTGATGAGTGTAGCCAGTGCTGTATCAAAAAATGTTGATAGTCAGGTTGATCCCCCTACTGGTTGTTTCCAACAGGTCCCAGCATAATGATGTATGACTTCTCAGACCAACACTTGCTCTCCAGTTTGGCTCATAGAAATCCATATTCTCAAGATCTGAAGATGATTTTGATGCCATCAACAGATACTGAGTATGTTCTGGCCAGCTGGAGAAAGAGGCAGGATAAGTAAGACACATAAGTTCTTCCTTACGAAGATTATCATGATGTTTTCTCTAGACCTCTGCATTTTCTATCCACTTCAAAACAAACTAATATTGTCATTCCTCAAAGTTCAACTCTTGTTTTTACTCGAACTTCATTTCAAATGCAGGTAAATAATTGAAGTAATGTTCAGGTTTGCAGTCCAAAGGGAGGAAGGTGGGGCTAAAAGCCAGGCTTTCTGACATTCAAGTGGATGAGAGTCCATGACTCTTGTGTTCATAGAAGCAGAATAAACTAACTCCCCTGCTTTGCTCCTCAGTTTACCCTGTGACGTGTGTAAAATGTAAAATCTCCATGTATCTAGAGAACTTACATTATAAGTGGGTTAAAGCAAATGAATGCATTTGCTGAGGTCCTACAGATAAAGCACTGGGCTCATTTCCCTGCAGCATGCTAGGAAGGGTATCCAATCCTTACTGAAAAGAGCTTAATGTATCTGCTTCAGATTCAGCCATGGTTCTCAGTAGGTGAGAACATTGATTGCAGACACCAGTAGCCTGACCTAGTGAAGGGAAGATTGCCAGGAAGAGCAGAGTCAGCACTGGACATTATCTGCTTTGGACTTAGTAAGAGGGATCTGGAAATTTTCTTTCCAATGAGCGTCCCACAGTTGAGGGTTCACAAAGACTTAGCATGGCTCCCCTCCATGTTTCTATTCTCCTTTCCACGTTGCTATTGCCTAAGGCAATTGGAACTTTTGTAATAAGTGAGGAATTCCTTCAGAGTCCTATACACCAACAGATATCCCAGTGAGAGAAAAGAGGCCACAATAAAAATGGAGTATAACAAAATAATATTAAGAGAGTGCAGAACACAATTTCAAACACTCATGGTTTACTCTTTGTTCTGTATTTTTAGTGGATTTTGAAATAATGGCTGCATATTCAGAGAAGAACATTATGACTATGTTACATTGACAGTTTTGCATTGTTCCCTTGAGGAAAAGCCTTATGATCCACCTTATTATTAAGCAAATAATGAGGTGACCACTGGGTAGTCCTGTAGATAATTTTAACTTGTTGGGAAACCATTTTTACTTCGAGGATTCTCAAGATATACCTGTAGGAGTAATGTGAAATATGGTGTTTGGAGAAGGGAACAAAGAAAAGTTGGTAACGTTGCCCTGAGGGTACACAAGTACTGAGACTGCCCAATGAGTGGTGGTCTACATCTGTAGTGACCTTCTGAGGAAACCAGTGGGTCAGCCATCATGAGGCCATTGGAAGGCAGAGGCTCCCACATTCCGTGACATCTCCCACCTTCTGATTCTGTTAGACTGTTACCTAGCGCACTCAGCCCTACCTCCTCATTTCTCTCTTGAGTCCATGCTATAGACTCAGGTGTGTGAATCCTTGTTTGAAAGGTGAAGGAGTTTGAAGTGTTGTGGACTGCTGAGTACTTAGTTCTCAACAGTAAGTGAATCGTGACAGCTGCTGTCTTCCCTTAATCCCAATGAATTCTATTTGGGTTATTTTATTTTTTTTTAAATATTTGGGTCAGAAGCACTCAAACACTGAGCCACATATGCAGCCCTTTTTTGTATTTTATTAAGAGACAGGGTCTCACTGAGTGGCTTAGCACCTTGTCATTGCTCAAGCTGACTTCTAACTCTAGATCCTTCTGTCTCACCTTCTGAGCCTCTGAGATTATATGCGTTTGCCACTGCATCCAGCTCTTGGATTCACTTGTGTTTAACCCATAACATGCTTGGGTTTCCTCTTTGCAGGTCCTGGCTGTACATTTACTGTACAAACATGGCAGTATTCTTCAGCCCTTCCCCTGATGGAGGGGCTGAAATGAACCTTGACGGAGAGCCTCAGATGAAATTGAAAGAAATCATACGGGGACTACAAGCCGAATTACAAGAACACAAACTGAATTTCCGTGATCTGGAAGAAAAATTCATCTTATGTCAATCTACCGTGTATACCCTGGCCAACGAGTTCCAGAAATATCGTAAGTTGCAGATAGGTTTATGGTCACTAAAGTGAGGTATGATTGTCTGTTTCCCCTCTGAGAAAAAGATCTTCTCCAAAACTTTTTCTCCTCTTTTCTTTCATCAAAAGGAAATCCATCATTTCTAGAAGTAAAGATATTGTTATTTTGCCTTCAGTTTACTAACAGTGGAATAATGAAACACAAAGACTATAGCAACTTTTAGTTTACAGGGAAGTGTAGGGTGGGCATAGGTTAATTCCCAGTTACTGATTTCTACTGGAGACATGAAAATGCCTTTTCATCCTCAAGAATAGCTCAAATCTTTTGTATTAGGATCCATTGTGTACCATATCAGTTCCACACACATATAACGGCCGTGTTGGTAAAGGTCTGGGACTAATGATTCTCCATTGAGTTCAGGCTTCCCCTGTGTTTGTAGTGAGTGATGTAGAAACTACTCATTGACTGACTGGACATTTCTGAATTTGATTTCAGGGAGTGGTGCAGAGGAGGAGAGTGGAAAAGAACAGGAATTACTGGCTCCCAGGTAACAATGAGTGTTAAGAGCCTGGAAGAGGATGGGTTAAATATGAGGAGGGTCCCCAGATGAGCAAACCAAGAGGTACAAAGTGTCCACACTATTCACATGCAAAGGCAAACACAAGCTGCTGGTATGACTGCATTGCTCAACCATGGAAGAAGTCCATCTTTTAAGGAGGTGTTTTTCTTTTCTCTGTGGTTCTTGTCTGTATCCAACTAGAAATAATCAAACTAACTAATTTTTTTTTTAACCTGACAGAATCTACATCTCCTGTCTTGTATGGGTCCATTTAATATGAGATATAAATCGATTTCTTTCTGGTTGATAAGACTTTTTGGCAGGGATGTCATAGCTGGGTGGGGGGAATACACATACACACACACACACACACACATATACAAATATACGCACAAACACACACATAAAGTTCATTTTCTGTGTATGCTGTGGCTCATGGTTGTATCACACAGGGAGAGTGGAGTGTCTGTCCTCAGCTCTTTTCTAGTCAGTAGATTGAGCCCCTCTTCCTATCTCCTGTCATAAAGACATGTGTACCCTGCCCACATCCTAGGAGGATCATTTTCTTTCTCTTTGAAAGGAGTACCCTCTTGCCCTTCTGTGACCACTCCCTTAGGCCTCTATTTAGACCAACTGGGACTCATATTTAATCCTCTCATTTAATTGTACTCTTTATCCCTCCAGTCTGAGACAAGCCCCACAGGAGGAGAAAGAAATCCTGCAGGACATATTGAATGAGGGCTGTAACACTTGCCCCAGTCACTCTGAATCATCAGATATCCACCAGCCCACCTGCTTCAGTGATGATCTCTTGGGTGAGCATGAAGTTTCCCTTTGTCTAGCTGCAGCTCATGACTACCCCATTAAAACACAAATGCACTTCTATTAATAATACTTCTGATGGTCCAGTGACAAATTCAGGATGGTAAACCTAGAACTAACAAGAGCAGGGAAGTTATAGAGACTGTAACCTACTCACAGGTACCATTTATGTGTGTGCATATCAGGGCTGTGTATGACCTTATTCTTACAACCTAGGAAAACTTATCTCTCCTAAGTGTTCTTGCTCATGTTTAATTCTTTGATTACAAGCACAAGCCTATAATTCCAGCTGCTCAGGAGGTTAAGGCAGGAGGATCTTGAGTTTAAAGCCAACTCAGAGGGCATGGGATGTGGCTCAAGTGGTAGGACAGTCACCTAGCATGCATGAGGCACTGAGTTCAACTCTCGGCACCATAAAAAAATAAAAAATAAAGATATTGTGTGTCTACCTAACACTAAAAAAATTTTTTTAAAAATTTAAAAAGCCAGCCTCAGGAAAAAGTAAGGCAGTAAACAACTCAGACCCATCACTAAATAAAATACAAAATAGGCCTGGGGATGTAGTGCAGTGGTCATGTGCCGCTAAGTTCAATGGCCGGTACCAAAAACATAAAAGAGAGAGAACATTGAAATGGTTAATTTTGCTTCCATTGAAATGCTAGAATAAGGTGGCAGTAATATTTATACCAGAACAGTTCTGAAAGGAATTTCCTTCTAGTACACTGCCAAAGTTAACTTTGCGATCTTTAAAAAAAAAAAAAAAATCCCTAGTATTGAGAAAAATGAGGCTCAGGGCTTTTAATCCTCTTTATAGAGAATGAAACTGGTTCTATTTGAGAATTGTGAGGGGGCCTAGAGCCACTAAGTGTTGGAATGAGCTTTGTGGAAGGAAGGAAGCTGCAGTTAATGAAATCCAGAAGAACCTGGATGAGTATCCAGGGATCAGGAGACCAAAATGCATTTTGACTTTGTCCAATTACATGAAGAGCATTCCATAATGATCCCCCCAGTCAGAGACGTTGTGCATGATGGATCAGCATAGCATTTCTGACCATTTCTTTAAACTCAACATGTGAGCTCTCCCAGGTTAAGTCCCTTAGTTGCTCCCTGAATTATATATACATAAATTATGTCTTCTTCTGAGGGAAGTGTCTGTATTGGAATGAGTGAAGGGGAGTTATTTAATGACTTCTGCATTTCTGAATATGTTTACAGAACACCATGACAATGAGGACAATGATAAAGAAGAGTCACTTTATTTCAGGTAACAATGAATGACCAGGGGCAAGAAAAAAAATGGATAAAATAAAAGGGGTGCAGGAATCCTGAAAGTACAGAGCATGAGGTCAAATGTAGTCAAGTTTCTTAAAGGCACAGTAGGAGTGCTGATTGCAGTGAAGTTGTTGATTCAACCCAAGATGATGGAACCCATTAGCAAAATTCTTTGTCTTCTTTATAGTATTGTAAGAGTAAGTCTTCTCAAGAATAACTGAGCAGCCTTGGGCACTTCTAGATCTTAAATAAATCATATGTTCCCTTTGTAAATGTCAAACTCAGGATGAGACTCAAAAATCATTTCTGTACTGTTAGCCTGAGCTCATCAACAGGTATTGCATAGCAAGAAAAATAGATAGAATAAAAATGATATCATGTCATAACATGGATGTGCAAAGAAGGCAAAATGTCTCTGAGACTCTTCAATTAAGGAGACTATTGATCAGACACTTGTGTCTAAAATTCACCATGCTTTATGCACAAGGTTGGCCCCTGCTATGCTTCTCATTGTGTGATTCTTCTGTGACTGTGTCTTATAGGTGAGTTAAGCCTCCTTCCTCATTAGCTTGTTATCTTGTTATCACTACACTGAGCACTGGTGGCCCTTGGTCTCTCTCATACCGTGGCACCTAAACTATGTCCTTGAGATGAAAATGGTTTTCTGGATCATTTTTGAAGGGAGGCACCTGTTTTGGACTCCACCCTTCAGCTTTGAATCGGGAACAACTGGGAGACTGTAACTTCTGAATCACCATGATTTCATCTTTTGTTCCTCCCTGCCTCAGCTGTCTCAGCAGTATCAACAGTGAATTTCAGGAAGAGGAAGAGAATGACCTCCAGCTGGATGAAAAATATTTTGAGTACTCTGGTCATCCTAATTCATGTGACACACAAGAACTTGTCATAAGCTCTGTGTTCCCATCACATGAGCCTAAATTCAGCTCTACTGTGGATGGAACCAGTGAGTACTCTTATCCTAATTCACATGAATGCAACTTGTCTCCCTGGTAATCACAAATTCTCTGCACTCAACTCCACTATCTAGGCTGAGACATATGCCTGAAGAGCCAGGAGACCATTTTGTTTCTCAGCAGGTGCAGAGGTCAGGTGGATCTGAAGCTTTGTTATTTTTCTTGCCAGGTCAGTTGTTTTTAATCCTGGTCTGCAATGTGCCAGCCACAGTTGCAGGTAGACTGGAGTTAGGAGGAGGGGATTAGAAGCATCTCACAGACATCACTACAACTTTTTCCAGGAGGGATTGGTCAGACCTCAGTCTTTAAAGGGGTTAAATCATTCCTTCTGCAGTGTCCTTGGAAATTGCATTTATTTTCTAATGATTTCCTCTCTTCTTTTCATGAGATAGAATATTCAAAAATCATTGTGGAGATCTTTTATGGTTCTTGAGTGTTAACGCACTTTTTCAACTTCCTCTGAGAAGGCTATCCTTCAATTAATCATTCCTGTTTCTGTTCCACCATACATTGCTGTAGTTTTCAACCCAACGGAGCACAAATGATTCTTTCCTCCATAGATTACATGTTGAATCATCTGTTCCATCTGAGAGTTATGTTCTCATGTAAATTGTCAATGGCCAGTGTACATGATGGGGAACTGACCCAGTTATTCAGACAGCAGAGAGCATTTCTCTCCACAATTCCCAGGAAGGTCACTCTTGTTGAACAAGAGCCATGAGTGGTAGAAGCTTTATAGAGTATGTAGAGAAAAAATATATTCTTCTTGCCTCTCACTCAAGGTAGGGTTCAACTTTTCCTCAGATAAACTTTTGAAATTCTTGAGTCTTTACTCATTAAATCAGTTTTTAGGAAGAGCAGAAGTCTGATGTCTCACTGTATCAGAATGTTTTATAGTAAAATTAACTGACTAAATTTATTTTCCAACCCTTGCTTTAGTCAGTGCCTTTTCAGGTGTGACCATCTTTTTCTTTTTCCCATTTCCACTGAGGTGCAGTGATGCAAAAGTTTAATCTCAGTGTCACAACATTTCAGAAAAAGAAATAAAATACATGTGTGAACTGTAACCACTGCCAAGGGATCTCTGTATACAGACTACTCCATTAAATCCTCAAGAGACACTATTCACAGTTGGTGGTGTCTCTACAGTAGTGCTGAGGACACTGAGATTCAGCATGGTCACTGCCCCCAAATCTCCACTAGTGTGTGGTGGGAACACAGGGCCCATGTCTGCCTGGCTCCTCAGCCAACATATTTTTACTGCTGTGCAGCCTGATCTTTCAAAGAGGAGGCTGGGTTGGGTGTTCACCCATTTCTAATTCTGTATGTTACAAATGTTTTTGAGACAATTTCAAAGAGAAACAGACATTGCTTCTCTGGAACAAAGAATTCATAAAGCCTCTCACATGGGTTTTTGAGCTATTAATCAGTATACTTTGTCCCTGGGAAGAGCCAGTGCCTCATCCATTCCCTCCAAATAGAGATGGACACATTCACCTTTATACATGAATCTGAAATGAAGAAAAAGAGCATTCTAATTGTACTAATATTCATCCTGTGTGGGTTCACTGACCCTAATGTGTATATTGTGAACAGGACACAGCTGTAACTACAGTAGTGGTGCTGACCTCTCTGCTCGGACCTATCCTCTGTGTACATAGAAAGCCCTGCAGAAATAACATGAATATATCTAAGCTACAACTTGATATTTTGTTGAGGACTTTTGCATCTTGCCCACTAATGGCATGCAACAATACTTTTAGAGTTTGATAAATGGCTCCAATAGTTGCAGAGGATCTTGTACTGTGAGCCTTGAAAAATGTCAGCAAGGTTCCTCCCTGATAAAAGCAGGCAACCGAAAACAGGAGAAAATTCTAACCCAATTTAAAATATTTATTGCAGATGACCTAGAGGGTAGTAGTAGCTCTGTAGTCATTCACGGAAGTGGTAGAGAGAGTGAGTCTACATTGAATTACAGCCACTTTGAGACCAAACTACCCCAAAGCCCTTCAGTCTGAGTTCAAGGTAGTTTAAAAGTAATATCCTTGAGGGAAGGTGAGACTTTCCCAAGGGACTTCACAGATTTGGCCACTTTTCATAATAGATACTATATGTAGGAGGGGCTGGAGGTTTAGACACAGTGGAAATAAATATTGTACCCAATGATTGAGGGATCCAGCCTCAAGGAACTGAAAGAAGTAGATTGAAGGGGAGGAAATTTGATTTGATATAATGATACTAAATAGGTTTTCATGAAAAGGAATGGGCCAGGATTTCAGGGGTTGGACATATAAAAGGAGTTCTCCTTCCCACCAAAATTATGTAACGACAGAGTGGCTGGTAGAAAGCATGCTGTACAAGACCTTTGTGAAGAAACTGTCCACGTTGCCAAGAGTCCATGAAGAGATTCTTGTGTCAGTGGCCATTTTCAATCCTTCAGGGTCTAATCTCCTTTTTTTCTCTGTTTCACCATTGCTTTCACAAACAGGTATATTGGTTTAAGATACTTTCTCCTTCAGGTCAAGAGGATCTCTCATGCATGTTACTGAGTGTCTTCAATGACAGATGATTAATAATGGATGAACTGAGACTTGGGGACACACAGTACATGACAGGCAGGGAGCAGCACCTGTAGACAAAGACCTGAATGCTGGAAGATAGAGAAGCAGAGTGAGAGTCAGGGAGGAGACAGCCTGACAAGGAAGGATGGTGTATTGGAGTGTTGGGATGTGATGTTGGATAACCTTGTGGGGCCAGGAATGAGGACTTCAAATGCAGGATAGGGAGTTGGAATTATTCAGGGGGATGTAGGAATGCAGTTTTCCCAAGCAGAGTGGGAACATGGTAAGAGCAGGACATTGAGTGAGAGGTTAGTGAGGCTGGGCTCAGTGGTCCCAGCAGGAGGTTCTCTCATGGCCAGGAGCATGAGGCCAGCATGGGTAACACTGTGCAGCTGTATCTTAACAAACGTTAACCTGATGAGACAGTTGATCTTTGGGGAAGTTCACAAGAAGAGAAGATAGTGAGGAGGAGAGTGGAAGAATCTAGACACCAGTGATGAGAGTATGATGAGGTGTGCTCTCAGGGTGATGGAGCCAAACAGTCAGATTGAAGAAATTTTGAGAAAACTGAAGCAGATCGTGGTGAGAATGAGGGATTTTCAAGGAGAGTGTGTGGAGAACACAGTAGTGGGCAGCAGGCCCTATTGTACCCAGTTCTTCCTGAGTCTGACCTGGATAGACATGAGGCTGCTGGAAACCTCCAGTCAGCTCAATTTCTGAGGACATTATTCATTTCCCTAGGGACATAGAACTCAATTATATCAGGAGGAATGTCCAATTTGCCTCTGTAGTATGTGGAAAATATAAGGATTATGGACCCGATATCTCTTCACAGTTTCATACAGTTGATTTACAATAAGGAGCCAGCTCCTCTGCTGCATTGCTTATAGCTGCTAACAGCCTCCAGGTGGCAACAGACTGTATATTTGTATGGATTGTAGGTGGTATATAGGCCACAAGGAGTCATAGGCTTCTGAAATGCAGAGAGGGTCCCATAACTAGGAATGTTATACAACCACTGGACACCCCTCTCCATGGTATCCTAGATTCTTTCCATGATCTTTCCTCCCTCGGGGGAGAGATCAATAAACCTTTTAATTTCAATCAGGTCACTGAGTCTCAATAGAATGTCCTCTCTACAAACAGTGATGGAGTTTAATAATCCTGGGAAAATAGCCTTAAACTCATTTTTTTCTTCAAAGCCATCTTAAGTGGATGATTTTTCTTCAGGGACACTCTTTTCTGGACACCTGCCTTTGTTGTTGTTGTTCTTGTTTAGTAACATATGACAGTAGAATGTATTTTGCAAATTACACATTAGTAGAGTATAACTTATCCTGTGGATGATCCCGCTCTTTTTGTTTATGATGTGAATTTACCCTGGTTATGTATTCAAATACAAGGCTAGTTAAGGCTAGTTAAGTCCAGTTAATTCTATTGTCTTTCCTGTTTCTCCCTCTCCTCCCATCCTTTTATTTTCCTTTGTCCAATACCGTAGATTTCTATTATTCCCTTCCTCAACCTCCCTTTTTTCCGGTTATCATCTAGAAGTCAGAACACATAGCCTTTGGTGTTTGGGATTGGCTTATTTCACTTAGCATGATATCTCCAGTCCATCCATTTTCTGCAAATGCCATTGTTTTATTTTTCTTTATGGCTGAGTAATATACCATTCTCTATATACATTACATTTTCTTTATCCATTCATCTGTTGATGATGTCAAATGGTGGTTTCATTCCAAGTTTTCTAAGGAATCTTCATACTGCTTTCCATAGTGGCTGCTCTAATTTTCAGTCCTACTCAAATTTTTGAGAGTACCTTTCTCACCCCATTCTCCACCAACATTTATTGTTACTTGAATTCTTTATAATTGCCATTCTAATTCAAGTGAGATGGAATCTCTGCATAGTTTTAATTTGCATTTCTCTAATTGCTAGAGATAATAAAGAGTTGTTCATGTATCTTTTGGCCATTAGTATTTTTTCGGCTGTGAGGTGCATGTTCAGTGCTTTGCCCATTTATTTATTGGGTTATTTAATGTTTTTTTTTTCTTTTGGGTTTTTTGTTTTTTGAGTTCTTAATACATCCTGAGGATTGAATGCTCTTGTCTAATGTGCATGTGGTAAAAATCTTTTCCCATTCTGTAGGCGCTCTCATCACGTTATTAATTGTTTCCTTTACTCTGAAGACTCTTTGCAGTTTGCCATCCCATTTATTGATTCTGGCCTTCTTAGCATCCAGGCACAGAAACCAAAGGTGACATATCCATCACACTCATGATCTCTGTCACTGTACCTGAGACACAAGCTGGTTTCCCCAACAGACAGGGACATAAGAAATGGGCATTCTGGGTGGGGGTACTAAAGAAAGAAAGAACTGGGATAGTTACCCTGTTCTCCTTTTAGGTGTCACTAAGAAGGCCTGCCTCCAATGGCCTTTGAGTGGGCATGTGAGCCCCAGTGTGTCAGAGATGCAAGCCTCAGATGCACACCTGGATGTAAATACCCAAATGAGTAGTTGTCAGGGGACAATGTTGGATCACCAGTTAATCTGTGGTGATGGTGGAGCCAGGCTGAGTCTTTCCTCTGCTATCGATAGCTGTGTAGCCAACACTGACCCTGGAAAACAGTGGATGCTCTTCCCAGATAGGAAAGGCAAGGGAATTTGTAAGCTCTGATCCACATGTTGGTTGTCAGAATATTGTGGGTGGCAGAGATGGTGGGTCTCTACATGTTCTCTCGGTCAGACTTAAAGCTGCGATTCTCTGACATAGTGATGTGAGCTGGAGCCTGGGGCCTAGGGTTAAATACACTCTCAGGTCCTGGGCTGGCCTTTACCAAGTGCATATCTTAGGTGCTTTCATCTCTTTCATGGTTTATTAAAATAATTTCCATAGTACCAGTTCAATAAAAATAAAAATTTTTTAATGAAAGATTTGACTCTGTAATCTCAAATCCTCAGATAACTTCTGGTTATTTGATAAATATAATTTCACAAAAGATATTTTCATTGGATATAGAGCAATTTTTCAGTAATAGTATAAATCCTGGGCTTACAATTCTGTGTCCTGACATATCCAGCTCACTTTTCACCTTTCCTCATCTCTTTAAATTAATGTGACACCTTCACACAGAAAGTGCACAAATTGTCTCCTTGCTGATTCCACACTGAGTCCATCCTCTCCATTCGTCTGTCTTCATAGCCATGTTGCCAGTGTCCTCACAAGGACTCAATTCTGCTCAGATGTGAAGACTGAGTTTTAGTCCCTCCTTGTCCCCTTAATCTGGGTTGTGTTCATCTTGATTCTCTGTCTCCCTCAATATCAGCTTCTGGAGCCTCTGGTTCTCATGTCAGGTGCCACACTCATCTGACAGATGTGGGCACCCTTGCACTCATTACAAACATCTGAGGGTCATGCAAGAGAAGAAACACCTGTGCCTCATGTAGAGCACTCCCTGGCATGGGCTCTGTGTGTGTCACTGGTGTGTAGTTCTTGAAGCACGTGTGAAAACTTGCGGAGGTTCACCATCTTTTCTTCCTGCTGGACTCTACTGGGTGCTCCCACAATCCCAGTCAAGACTAAGCCTACAGGCTCAGTTGAGTGATTGTGTTCTGGTGTCTCACAGGGAATTTTTGAGCATCTGCTTTTCAAACATCTCTTTTTTTCCCTCAGGTTTCTAAATTATTTCTGACTTCTTGTGGCCAGAATATTGATATTATACAATCCCACATGTGAATGTTCATAATTTTCTGTTCATCAGATATATCCATTATATGTTAGGCATATACAGTAGTTCTATTAGTAATAATGCCTGTATATAAAATAAGTTAGTCAGAGTAAGATTTAAAATATTCCAGGGATGATTCTTCCCCAGTTCTCTACTTTCATATAGTTTTCCTTCTACTATGATTTTGCTTAACTTTGATGATCACTTCCTGACTAAAAGCTCTGCCTAGATCTCTAGTGGTATTATTGCCTTTTATATTGGGGAGCTATAGGTGTCTATAACTTCCATATTTCTTGAATATTTTCAAGAATTGTAAGCACACTTGCCTCCTGTCAAGTTTATCATACTGGATATGCCAGAATCATCAACAAAATGAAAGTATCAGTCTCAATGTCTTTATATTTATGTGGTAGTGAGGATAGAACCCAGGGCCTCATGCATTTGAGGCAAGTGCTCTAACTCCAAGCTACAACCCCAGCCCTGAAAGTATCAGTCTCTATAAGCTACACATAAATCCTTAGACTTTTTTGTGCAAGGCTGCTTTCTTCATTAGGTGACCCTTTGGGGTCAATAGTTGTGTCACAGGATAATAGTTCCTGTTTTATTTTCAGAACTGAATTTGGATACTTGCATTGAACTGCAGAACCTTCCCAAGCTTGAGGGTGATGCCCTTGGAGGCTTGGCTGTCAAAACACCTGGATGTGAGCTGCATGTCCTCACTGATACCATGAGTGTCATGAAGCAGAAGATCATGAAAAGAAAACAACTCTTCTGCAAGTGGAGAATGGCATGCAGATTCCCAGGACTTCAAGCTTCGGGTAGAGTGGTGACAGCTTCTGTGGCTCTGGGATGCACTTACCTCTTTTAGCTCTCTCTATGAGGAGGTAGCTCCTTCTGCTGTGATTTCTCTTCACCATTGGTTCTTTCCAACAGCAGATGGAGACTGTCTGGTCTTATGTCTCTATTTTATGGTCTCCCACCCTGAGAGGCTGTTCCATCTCCACCTCCTGTTTGCATTCAGAAATCTGCTCTGTTCCTACATCTGCTGTCCTGATATTCCCTGTAACTGACACAGGAAAGCCCAGCTTAATGGGGGGTCCTAATCCCATGAAGAGCATCTTTCAGACACATGCCACCTTCCCTGGAATCACACACTGTCTAGGCTTTTGATCTACCCTGCTTCCTTGACTCTGCTGCCTCTTTATTCTGGGAACATGGCCTTCATAAGTCACTAGCACATGGCTCCTTCTTGGACCCTCCTTGGCAAACAGGACTAAGTCAACACACAAAGAAAAATTGTGAAAACTGATGGGAAAGATTATGACAACTGAACTTTATCTGGGCTATACGTGGCAGAAGTCATTTTGTCTTCACCCCTTAGCCCACTCCATTTTCCATGACTCTTTTTTCTGCTCATTCCTGATCGAAATTGTAATAACTTTCAAGATTTCCTGCAGATTCTTATTCCTGTCTAGCCAAGGTGACTGAAGAACCCACTTGGGCTCTGTGTTGAAATGGGTGAAATAGCACTATGTAATGACTCCTGGATGTTTTTGAATTGTTTGTAGAAAACCATGAAAATGATGATGAAAAAGACCAAAATTCACTGAATTCCAGGTAACAACAAATAATCTGGAGATTGTAAGAAAAGGCAAAATAAGGGGTTAAGGATAACCTGAAAGATTAGACCATGAGGTCAAAAGTAGACACATTTGATGACCAAATGTAAAAAAGACTATTGTTGGCAGGGGTGATGTTGACTAAGCCCAGTGTGATGGAGCCCTTTAGCAAGGTTATCTTTTATCTTCCTGGTGCTGGTACACTGAGCGTGACTGAGAAGAACTGCACAGTCAGTCTTGGGCATTTCTTCCTTTTAACAAAATCACTTGTTTATTTTAAGTTGAATAATCAGAATTAGAGGCATACTATCTTTCTATACTATGGCCTGATAATCCCGGACAGGTATGTCATAGCAAGAAAAACAGAAATACGCTCCCTTTCTACCCCTTCCCCCCCCAAAAGTATTATGTCAAAAAAATGGATAGAAAAAGTTCTAAAAGGCACACATTTTGGGGGCACTGTATCATGTATCAGGCTGTATTTGCTGGCCATCTATATGCAAGTGTCAGCATCAGTCATGCCCTAGGTTCAACTACAGCTTTGCTTCTCATTGTATGATCCTTCTGTAGTTGTACTTTATAGATGAAGTTGAGCCTCCTTTCTCATCAGCTTGTTATCTGGCCAGTACACTGGACACTGGTGGCTCTCACTCTCTCTCTCATACTATGGCACCTAAATTATGTCCATGAGTTGAAAATGGTTTTCTAGATTATTTTTGAAGGCAGGCACCTGTTAGGGGACTCCACTCTTCAACTTTGAATCATAACCAACTGGGAGGCTGTAGCTTCTAAACCACCTTGATTTTTTGGTTATTCTTCCTTGTCTCAGCATTCCCAATGGTGAACTGCAGGAGGAGAAAGAGGATGACCTCCTGCTGGGGAAAACTTATTTTCTACCCTTGGATCATCCTAATTCATCTAACACACAAGAACTTGTCAGAAGCTCTGTCTTCCCATCAGCTGAGCCTACAGTCAGTTCTGCTATGGATGAAGCCAGTGAGTATTCCTATCATAATTCAAATGAATCTAACTTTTCTCCCTAGGAAAGCAAAAATTCTCTGCACTCAACTCTACTGTGTAGGCTGAATTTATGCATGCAGAGGCAGGAGACCCATCTTGTTTCAGAGTAGGTACAGAGGTCAGGTGGATCTGACTGATTTTGTCTTTAAACTATGTCTGCTGTGCTTGGCATGGGGGCTCAGGCCTATAATCCCAGTGGCTTAGGAGGCTGAGACAGAAGAATGATGAATTCAAAGCCAGCCTCAGCAAAAAGTATTATTCAAATTCAAAGCCTCGGGGTGCTGAGAAACTCAGTGAAACCCAATTTGTAAATTAAACACAAAATAGGGCTGGGATGTAGCTCAGTGATCAAGTCCCCTGAGTTAAATCCCTGTTGTCCCCCCCCCAAAGAAAAATATGATGTCCATCATTTCTATTCATGATCTTTTCTGCCTGTGGATCAAGATCAATAAATTCCTTTTTTTGTCCCATGCCCTGGTGTCTCTGTAGAATGTTCTCTCCAGAAATAGTGACTAAGATTAATTATATTTGGATAATAAACATGAATTCATTGTTACTTTAAAGCCCTTTTTGTCAATTGTATTACTTTATTTTAGGAACTTTTGCATGGGCACCACCCACTCAAGAATACCTAGGCACATGTACAAAAGATGACATGTCCATTGGAAACGTGATTTCTGTCACTGTGCCTGGGTTGATAGGTTGGGTCAATTGACAGGGACATAAGAAATGGGTTTTCTAGGAGTAGTTAGCAAAGGGAGAATTGGGATTGTTACTGAACCCTCTTCTCCTTTCAATTTCCTCTGAGAAGGCCCAAGGGCCTTTGAGTGGACATGTGAGCCCATACATATCATAGATGCAAGTTTCCCATGCACAGGTGGAGTCAAGAGCCCAAAGGAGCAGTTGTCCATCAGATAAATATAGAGATCCCTCTTGTGTGTATTACACATTTTTTATATGTGCTTTTTCATATATAATGGGTATATGTGCAGTGTATTATTATTATGCATATTTTTAAATTCCTTAGGATGAGTTTTCCTTTCTTTAATAATGTGTTTCTCCTTTGATTTTGCTTGATTTTTATTATCTCTTCCTTCCCCAAAGCACAACCTACCTCCACTCTGATTTTCTAGTGTTTGGAAATATATCTGGGTGCTATTGCATTTTACAAATCCTGCCTTATTTGCACATACTTACAGAGCATGTCCTCAATGATGCCACAGGTGTCAGCAAAGAGAAGATGATTACAAGAAAAATTCTGATGAGCAAGAGGAAACTAGCATGCAGATTCCCTGGCCTTCAGGCTTCAGGTATGTTGGCTCTGGAATGCACTTGACTCCTTTTAACTCTGTAAGATTGTAGCTCCTCCTTCTGCAGTGATTTCTCTTCATCTGTGCTTGTCTCCAACAGGAGATGGAGCCTCTGTTTGGTCTTATCTGTACTTCCCATGGCCTTGTAGCCCTGACCTGCCCTTCCATCTACATTTTCTATTTACATTCTGAAATCTGCTCTGTTCTCATGCCTGCTGTCCTAATATTCTTGATAACTGCTGCAGGGAAGCCCAGTCCCAACCCTATGAAGAGCATCTTTCAGACACATGCTCCCTTCTCTTAAATTGTATACTTTCTACACTTTTTTGCCTTCTGTACCTGAATTGCTTGACTTCATTACCTCTTTGTGCTGTGAATGAGTCTTTACTAAGTTAGTAGCTCATGGATCTCTCTCTGGGGGTTTTCATAGGGAACAAGTCTAACTCAAACCTGGGTTGTTATCTTTTTTTAATATTTGTTTTTTAGTTGTAGTTGGACATAATGCCTCTATTTCACCTATTTATTTTTATGTTGTGCTGAGGATCAAACCCAGGGTCTTGTACATGCGAGGCAATTTCTCTACCATTGAACCACAAACCCAGCCCCCTGGATTGTTAACTTAGACATGCAAATTAAAGTGTCATTTTTATTATGTTTTTTATGACTTCTTTTTAGTTTTTCATGAGAGTAGAGCCCATTTTGAGATCATATAGAAGCATGGAATATATCTTAATCTAATTAGGACCCCAGGCTTTTGATGTACATAAAGGTGACATTCTCTGCATTGTGTTCCTATATGTACATAGCAAATGTACATATAGGAACACAATGTCAGGTTCATTCCTTTTCTTACCATTCATTTCCTTTCCTTACCGTACTCTTTTTCCTTCATTTCTCTTTGTCTAATACCTGGAATTTGTATTCTTCCACTCTTCCCTCCTTAGTGTAGATTAGCTTCCAAATGTCAAAGAAAACATTTGATACATTTGATATTTGTATTTGGGGAGACTGACTTAATTCACTTAGCATGGTAGTCTCCAGATTCATCCATATAATGGCAACTATTATAAAGTTATTCATCTTTATGGCTGAGTAATACATGTATGTGTGTGTGTGTGTGTGTGTGTGTGTGTTGACTCCATAGCTTAGCTATTGTGAATTGTGCTGCTAAAAACATTGATGTGATTATATCACTATAGTGTGCTGAGGATAGCCTCTTCAACAAATGGGGCTGGAAAAACTGGAAATCCATATGTAGCCAAATGAAATTTAGCCCCTCTCTCTTAAAACTGAACTGAAAGCATATCAAAGACCTGAGAAGTAGACCAGAAACCCTGCATCTACCAGAAGAACATGTAGGCCTAACACCCTAACATTGAGGCTCAGGAACTGAATTCTTTAAGTACACTCCTAAAGTTCAAGAAATAAAATGAAACATCCACAAATGGGATGGCATCAATCTGAAAAGTGTTAAAATTGATGAGCAATCATCCTGGATAAAAAGCTGTATTGCAAGACCAGAAGATGGTGAGATAGTGGAAAGCTGCATTACCTTGTATCATGAGCACAGCAGCAGGAATATAGACACCTACTGAGGTTGATGAAAAAGGAATTTCACAAAATATAATAGTGTACATTCAGTTGGACTAGGGAATCAGAAATTTGAGTACAACAACAAAATGTAAGAATATATACATGCCAACTCACCTGCCACATGGGTACTGAAAGCAGCAAAGAGACCCCACAAAGGGAGGGGAGAATACAGAGAAACACAGATTGAGTACAGAAAAACCTGAAATCAGAGAAGCTGCCTGAACTTGTTTGATTTAGAGGTTGCAGTATTTAAAATCTTAGCAATTAGAGAAATGTAAATCAAAACTACACTGAGAATTCACTAACCCCACTCAGAATGGTAAATATTAAAAATAAAAGCAACAGTAAATGATGGCAAGGATGTGGGGAAAGAGATTCACTTAATACATTGCTGGTGGAATTGGAAATTGGTGCAACCATTCTGGAAAGCAGTGTGGAGCTTTTTTACAAAACTTGGAATGGAACCGCTATTTGACCCCATTATCCCACTCACTTTGTACCCAAACAACTTAAAATCAGCATACCGCAGTGACATAGACACTTCAATATTTAATATCAGCTCAATTCACAATAGTTAAGCTATAGAACCAACTTAGGTGCCCTACATCAGATGAGTAGATAAAGAATTTGGTATACATACAAAATGGAATACTACTCAGCCATAACGAAGAATGAAATTATATCATTCACCAGTAAATGGATGGAAGTGGAGACTATCATGCTTTGTGAAATAAGGCAGTCCCAAACCCAAAGGCAGAATGTGGATGCTAACTTACAACTAGAGAGTGAAAGATTAGAGGTTCATTGGACTAGACAAAGGGGAATTAAGAGAAGGGGGGAACATGTAATAGGAAAGACAGGAGAATGAATAAGACACATCTTTCCTATCTTCATGTATGAATATACAAACAATGAAGTTCTTCGTCATGTACAACCACAATAATGGGGGATCCTATTTTCAACAAGTTATACTTATTCTATGTATGTATAATATGCCAAAATATGCTATTATGTAAAAATAATAATATTTTTAAAAAGAATTTTCAATAAAAATACTGTATTCCTAGATTTGGTATTGTAGCTCAGTGGCGGAGAACTTGCCTAGCATGTGTGAGGCACTGATTGGATCCTCAGCACTAGGTAAAAATAAATAAAGTAAAAGTATTAAACAAAAATAGCTCTGCCAGAAGAAAAATACTGTATTCCTAAATATATATTGTAATTCCCACCACTTCAAGTTGGGATGTTAATATATTAGCCTACATAGTTGTCTCCTACTATCTAATTCTTGAAGTAGTTTTCTATTTCAGTTTGTTTTTTATTATTGGTACAAAACTCCAGACAATAAGTAATGCTGCAGAGCTCTAGTAACAAAACAGCATGATATTGTCACAAAAATAGACCCAAAGACCAATAGGACAGAATAGAAGACAGAGACAAATCCAATCCTTAGAGCCCTCTGATACTTAACAAAGGTGCAAAAATATACATTGGAGGAAAGAGGATTTTTAATAAATGGTTCTGGGACAACTAGATAACTATCTAGAAAAATAACACTAAAACCCTATTTCTCACCCTGCACAAAACTCAAATGATAATGGATCAAACACTTTGGAATTAGACCAGAAACCTTGCAACTGTTAGAAAAGAATGTAGGGCCAACATTCTACATATAATTGCTGGCACAAGCTTCCTCAAAAGTACATGAACTGAAACTATGAATAAATAAGTGGGACACCATCAAATTACAAAACTTCTTCCCAGCAAAAGAAAGAAAGAAGAGTGTGAAGAGAGAGCCTACAGAATGGTAAAAGTATCTTGGCCAGCTACTCATCTGATAAGGGATTAATACTCTTAAATATATAAATAACTCAAAGCACTTCATACAAAAATATCCCAAATAACCCAATCAATAAATGGGCAATAGAAAAAATGAAATTGAAACTTCTTAAGAAAAAAATTACAAATATCCAAATGAGAAAAGGTTCAATATCACTAGCAATTAGGGAAAGCAAATGAAAGAAATATTAAAATTTTATCTGACTCCAGAATTGCAATGTTCAAGAATATACATAAAAATGCAGGCAAGGTTGTGGGGAAAATATACACTTGTATATTGTTAATGGGACTGCAGACTAGTACAAGTCCAGAAACCACTGTAGAGATTCATCAAAAAACTAGAGATGTAAGCACCCTGTGAGGATCTGCCCACTCCTTGGTATTTTGCCAAAACTTCTAAAATCAGCATACTTCAGTGACAGCCACCTCAATGTTTATAGAAGCACATTTCACTAAATGGTGGAATCACCTTAATAGATAAATAAATTTTATGATTCTGACACATATATATGATATGTATGTAAACACACATGCGCGCGCGCGCACACACACACACACACACACACACACACACACACACTAGGGTTCTTCAAAGGCATAAAAGAAAATGAAATAATGGCATTTACAGGTAAATGGATAGCAATGAGAATATCATGCTATGTGAAATAAGCCAAACACAAAAACTCAAAACTTGAATGTTTACTCTCATGCAGAAACTAGAGTAGAACAAAGGAAATGGGGAGGGCAGGATAGGATATCATACAGATAAAGGAAAGAGCAGTAATGGAGAAGATTGAGAGGCAGAGTGCAGAGATGGGTAAGGGGAGGCAATGCAGATGATTGTTTTTTGTTGTTGTTATAGATGAACACAATATATTTATATATATTTTTAACCTGGTGCTTAGGATTGATCAAAGGGACTCAGGCATTTGAGGCAAGTGTTCTCGACTAAGCCACAACCCCAGCCCCAGAATGAATTCTTAAAAAGTTGTTAGGTGGACATATAAATATACCACAAGGACTCCACCTTTATGCATAGGTAGAAAGAAGCAATCAAATATAAATTAATAGATGAGCAAAAAAGAAGTCTAATAGAGTAGATGAAAGAGATTTGGGAAATGTTAGGGGGAATGGGAGAAAAAAGAGAGAGGGAAGGGGGCAATCATGAACTGAAGTCAAATTGCATGTGTGTATTTTTTTGACCGAATGAACCCACTACTATATATAACTACACAGTTCTAATTTTAAAAAAGAAATATAGGTAAGAAAATCATTATGAAACCTAAAAAGGCAAAAACAAATTTCTATGGAAGTTTGGCTATAGGTGGGAGACACATACTGGCCTGGAGCCTGTGTTTCCCAATGTCATTTATTGTAGGACAGGTTTTACTACATTTTTATATTTTACATGATCCAACTGACAAAGGGGAAACTGAGACATTAATAGACAAGCTGGGTTTACAGGGCTTAGAGACCTAATCAGGTGCTTGGCTTTTTAGTTGGTCTTCCTTCCACCTCACTAGGCTCCGTCTCAGCATCACAGACCTTCCACACTCTCTAGAAGGGCTTCCTTTTCTTCACCTAGGGGGACCTCAGTTTGTGGCACAATGCTCGTGTCCCTAAGGAAATCAGGGCTGTGGAAAAGTGCTGGGTGGAAGGCACACTTATTTCACGTGGTTGACATTCAGTCCTGCCCCAGTCTCTTGCCTGCCTGTTCAGATAAGCATGTTCACCAGATTTCTCTGGCTCTCTTCCATATCCAGCCTGTATCTTGCCTCCCTAGTTTTAATTTGAGTGTTAACAGAGGCCCCACTCCCCAGCCTCTTGACACAACATTCCACTCTGTGTCTTCTGTTTTGTCTTTTGGGGGGCACCAATTAATTCACCCTCTCCAATAACCTGCATGGCCATATCCTCAATCACTTCTGCTCAGATTCCTCTAAGTCTGAGCCTTGACATTCTCATGCCAGATATTCTTGGGTCATATTAATCCTTATTTTCTCTGGTTGCACTGAATACTCATTTTTCAGTTAATGTCCTCAAATGTCAGATGAAAGTGGACTATTTCATGGACTTTTTATTGTGGCCTGTAAGTAAGATATATCTGTAAACTGCTAAGCACAGTACCCAGCTGGCAGGAAGTGCTCAGCATACATTAGGTTGCTGCCTTGCCCTTTTGGAGCTGCCATGGTGGGTGTGGTGTTGAGTTTCCTCTTCACTTCCTCCTGACAGGGCTTCCCTGTCACTGTGTTCCCATGTACCAGCTGAGATGCAGCAGCATGGCTCAGTCCCTGCTCTTCCTCTTGTTCTCAGCTTCCAGAGGCCTGAACTGGAACCTGGCTATGACTCACTCTCCTCTTACCAGGAACTCCTTTTGTTGATAGTTTACATTTTGATCTACTTTTGTAATACAGAGAATTTGAACCCAAGTTCTTCTGTGTGTGCTAGACCTGCCACACTATATAGAGTGGTTTCTTTTTCTTCATTCTACCACTGAACTCTGCACCCCAGCCCTTGATAAATATTTTAACATATACATATTTCATATATATGCATATGTATGTGTATTTTATATATATGTGATTTCGTGCATATTTAAGTTTCAATACAAGGCATTGTACTAGAAAGCACATAGAAAATTATACTCAAAGTTGGTTTATGAAATTGTACCTAACAAGTTTTTACTGGAAGTTACATTCATGTGGAATATCCATCCATCAAACATTTTTTTTCTAAATAATAGAAACATATCAATCTGTTGACTTTTGCTTTTCTATGTGACATATATCGGCTAATGATATGAGAGGGAAGTCCTGGCACCTTAGATCTTGTGTGGTGAAGGCCAGACTGTGCATGATTTGGGGTGCAGGCTGTTTGTGATGTCCTTGACACTGGTTGTTTTTACTCCCTAGATTCAGGTATTTCCTCTGTATTTGGGGTGTTGGCATAGATTTTCTAACTCTGGTCCTCCACAGCTCTTCTTTCTCTTCTCCTGGCTCAGATACTGTCATTGTCACCAGGACAAATGGTATAAATATGACAACTAAAGGGCTTGGACACAATGAAGGAAAATTATTAATGCAAATATCTCCTGGTCCTCTGTAAGTGTGTCATGTGAATTTAGAAAATTTTCTGTGTGCGACATCCTTTTTCCTCACAGAGAAAGCATCTTCCATGTTCCTTGAGACTTCTGTGGCTGCCTTTCTTCTCATTCTTCTTCTTGCCACAGTTGTCCTATTGCTGTCTTTTGGTCATTGCCCTGTACACATTCTTATTCAGTTGTCTGTGCCTTTTCTATACAGAAAGCTTTCATGTTTATAATATTGTCCTGAATAGCCCACTTGTCAATGAAAACAAAATTTTTCTTCTGGAAAGTTTATCATTATGTAATGTTGTAAGAAAGATTATAAAAATAAAGAAACCAAAATGTGTCTATAGGCTTGAGCCACCCTGCATTTCTGAAGGCTGCCTTTCTTGACCCTGAGCTCTTTCACTGTCTCTGCACTGTGAGAACTGAGGATATTTTCATGAATAACAGCAGATCTTTATTATTGTGGCTTTCTTTTTCAGAGCTGGATTCAAATGATCCTTCAGGAATGAAGAACTCTCTGAAGCTAGAGGGTGATTCTATGGATGGCTCCTTCGCCAACAAGCATGGCCGCCACATAATAGGCCACATTGATGACTATACTGCTCTCAGAGATCAGATTGCGGAGGGGAAACAGCTGGTTGAACAGATCCAGTCTCTCCTGACACCCACATGCAACTTCCTGGGCCTTGATGCTCAGGGCTCAGAGGTAGTCACACCTGCAGCTCCTGCCTTCACTCTTTCTTTGTGCCCTTTGTCCTTAATTCTAGTTTCTTCTCCCCTATTTATTTTTGTGGCCTGCATCTCCCAATGACAGAGGAAGCATCTTCCAATTATTCTAGCCAAGCCCTTGCTTCCCTATCTCCTTATTCAGTCTATGTTCTACTCTGTGGTATAGGAAACCAACTAGATATTCTGCCTCAGAGCCACAGAGATGTCTGTGCAGTGTTGCCACCATCCTCAGTAAAGTATTTGTTAAGAGTTGATGCCCATATGATGTTGAAATCAGCACAGTCTCATGGCTCATTATCTGTTACACTCATGCTGACCCATGTGGATTAAAATCTGTCAGGAGGACAGGTACTAAGGGATTCACATCCATAAAGGCCTTGTGTGTGGAAAGAGTAAGAATCTGGCAGTGGGAGGGAGGCAATCTGCAAATGCTTCTCAGAGTGCATCTGTGTTCAGAGACAACAAGGGCCAATGGCTGTGCTGTCTGAGCTACCAGAGACCCATGGATGTATAGACAGAGCCTTGCATCCAGGTAACCCCCACTTCAGGGCAAGATACATACCCCTATTCATAAACCAACTAATGGGCCACAAGCCCAATGTGAGAAGTCACCTCTTGTACCTCAAGTTCACTGGTGCAGAGGGGTCTTTTATTGTATGCAAGGAAGTTAAAAGGTCTGTAGAGGACATGACATGGGAATGAGCTGTGACAGCCTTATATAGGGTGTCCAGGTGAGGAGTCATTCCAGGTAAAAGGAGCCACACTTCAGTCCTGGGACCTCAAAGGGATGAGCTAGGGTTTTGCAGGTTCAAGCAGCCCATGCTTTGTGCCTCATCAACAAAGAAAGCTTGAGTCTTGTGCAGGGCTGCAATGTCGTGAGCCCTGTGATGTCTCAACTTCAGTGATGTCCATGGCTCCCTCCCACCTTTCCACAGGCACCAGGCAGCAAATGTTTCCATGAGCTAAGAAGCAGTGCTCATGCCCTGCAGCGCACCCTAGATGAGTCAGCCTCGCTCCTGACCATGTTCTGGAGAGCAGCTTTACCAAGTATCCATGGCCCTGGGCTGCCTGGCAAAGTGGTAAGAGGCCAGTGTTGTCTTCTGGTATAAGCCCTGCTC
The DNA here is from genome assembly GCF_052094955.1 of Ictidomys tridecemlineatus. NCBI lineage: Eukaryota > Metazoa > Chordata > Mammalia > Rodentia > Sciuridae > Ictidomys > Ictidomys tridecemlineatus. The sequence goes on from NC_135487.1 coordinate 118,445,792, forward strand.
TTCTGCCCCATGAGATTCTGTATTCTCAGTTCCAGGGCTTTCTGAGGGTCAGGAGCTACACAGGTTGTTAGAATGTGCTGGATCTTAATGTAGCATCCTGGAGGGAGACCCCTGGTGGATGTTTTCATTGAAGCTCTGATTACCTTACTTTGTCCTCACACCCCAAACCCCAAGATAATAATTCAAAGAGAAGAAAAGGAAATGGAGAAGCACAGACATAGATGCCATGGTAATCTATAAATATCTGCTTCCAATAAATCTGAAGTTTGAACTAAAATTCAGGGGCCTTTGAAGCTTCTCCATTCCTCAGGGCTTCTTGGTCAAAAGATCAAAGGAAGTCACTGTGATCCTGCAGCTTCTTTCAGTCATGCTCCTAGAATCCCAACACACCTTTTATCTCTGTTTCAGTCTGGGGAAAAGGTAGAGCCCCTAAAGAATTGTCCTGCCTTGGTTGGACTAGAATCTGGATCCGCTCACTAGTTTTTAGTTCCATATTAATGTAACTGGTATGTTTGGGGAAAAAACTATGCTAATTACAAGGAAGCACTTTACCATCTTCAGATTCGTACAGACATTTTGAAATGTGAACACTGTCATCAGGTAGCCCTGTGTCCCAGACATAGTATCTCTGAAATTCCAAGTCCAGCATGGATGGGAGAAGGGTGAGACAAAATTACTTCAAGGACTGATTTGGAGGTCTTGTTCACAGTTGGGAGTTGCTGTGGGTCTGGAGTCAGGGTCTCCTTGATCCTTGATTGGGGGCTTTCAGGTTCTCAACATTCCTACCTGTGGTCTTTTTCTCAACTGTTCTGAACTGAGGGATTGAGAAGCTATAATGAAGGGAACTCAGTCTGCTGAGAAGATTGGAGTTCTGCTTCTGATTGGTAGGAACCACAAAGAACTGGATACATTCGGTCTCCAAACTGTTGTCTGAGAGCTTGTCCTTCTTCCCCAGGATGAATCAATGGAAAGGGAGCTCCTGGATCTGCGAGCCCAAGTATCGAAACAGGAGAAGCTCCTTGAGAGCACAGCTGAGCGTCTGAAGACTGCTAACCAGCAGAAGGAGAACATGGAGCAGTTCATTGTCAGCCAGCGTAGGTGCCCCTGAGCTGTGGAGCAGCAGAGGAAAGGGCTTGTCTTGCAGATGTCCCACTTGTGCTGCAGATAAACAGTGACCACAGAGGCACTGGGAATGTTGGGAAGGGAGAGTCTGATGCACTGGGCCCAACCCTCCTGTGACATGAGCAGTTGTGGTTGCAGAAGGAGGGGGAGAAAAAGGGGTCAGCAAGAGGCCATGATTGAGGGGTGAGAAGAAAATGCTCTAGAAAATGCATGCCCAGCAAGTAGGGCCCAGCTGGAAATTCCTTCTCTCTGGGGCTCTTTTCTTCTTTCAGTGACCAGGACACATGATATTTTGAAGAAGGCAAGGACTAACTTGGAGCGAAAGCAACGATTCCATCTTACACAGTCACAGAGCCTGCTTCAAATACATCACCATCTGACATCAGCTCTGTAAGTGACCCTGACCTCCTTTACCTTCTAGGAGATATCAGGTTCACCACACAGGTCTTAGCTCCTGGATAGCCTCCTCTTAAGATTCCATCCCTTCACCCTCCTGCCCCCTCCGCTTTCTACCCTGTTATTATTCTCCTCTCCTCACCATCTCTCCCCTTTAGCCCAATTTTCTCTCCTTGATGTCAGTCAAGCAAGGAGCCAGAGAAATGCAGTTCAGTTGGTCCCTGAGGGAAGAAACTTTCAAAGTCTCTCTGTGAATTAGTTGTCTACCAAGAGATCTTGAGGCCATAAGTGCATTCTGGACTTTCCTGAACTACTTTATGAAAAACCAAATAAGGCATAACCTTATAAATTGACTTTAGTGCACAAAATTAGGTTAAGAACAGCATTTTATTTTAACATCTCATTTTCTTTAAAAAACATGAAGGAAGATCCATTTGGTCTCCTGGATATAAAAGAAAAAACTGATAATGAAAAAAAGATGTATGAAAGATGATATGTCATGAGCTTTGTAATGTTTTGAACAACCAATAAAAAAAAGAAAAGAAAAGAAAAAAATACACTTTAAGGGAAAAGTTTTAAAATATATATATATATAGCAGATATTCTCTACTTTCACTTAAATGCTGTGCTAATAATTCCCTAGAAATCCTATTAAGAGAAAATTCATGTGTAACTGATTGTTTTAAATATGAGAAATTAAACCTTTAAACTTATATGGTAAACATCAGAGCAGTTGAGCATTCTAGGAATGTTCCTAAGTTGTACCCTGAGAGCCTTGACACCCATAGTGTGATCAAGCATGGGATGTATATTAACTAGCTCTTGTTTTCTAATTCCCTTTGGTTCTCCGAGAATTGCTTTCTTTCCTGAGCCTCTTAACACAACACTTAGAGGATTGGCTCTGTACAGCCTCTTCCTATCCCTGCCAAGTTAACCCACAGCCTCCAGTTCCTGCTGGCTCCCTCCAGTGTGCAGGCCACCCTCTTTTGTTCCAAATTTCTGGTCTCTAACTCCAGGCTAAATGTTAACTGGTTGTATGCCATTGGCTGGCCCCTTTGCCTCTGTGAGCTACTACCCTTCATCTGTTAAAGGTGGACCATCTCTGAGGTCCCTGCCAATTTGACTTCTCCTTATGAAAAATGAGACACACAATTAACAGGGGAACTTGCCCCAATATGTCCTCTTCAGTACAGGCTGTTTCTACATGTGCGTGTTTCATGCTTCATCCTTCTTTTCCTGGAATATGACAAGGCCTTTATTTTTCTTCAGACCACATAACATGTAGTATGAACTGGGTAATAAAAGGACAGTAGTAGGATCTGACCATATGACATGCAGTAGGGCTATGGCTGGGGCACCAGGGATTTGGGTGCACAGGGAAGCTTATCCTCTAAGCTGGAACCTGGAATCTCCTCCAGATCCAGTGCATCCCCTTGACTCATTCTTTTTACTACCTCCCACCATGTTTATGCCTTCCTGCATGCTTTGCCCTAATTCCAGTGTCTGGGCATCATAAGTGGGGTCTAACAGTTCCATCTGAACAGAATTCTTTTGTTTACTTGCAGGTGAAATCGTTAAGGGTCCTTCTGTGTGCTCCAGCATTGAGACCCTTGCCTTCCAGGAGCCACAAAAGAAGCAAAGCCACCACAGGTCCCTGCATTGACAGGTCACATGATTAGTGTACGCTCATCTTATGAAATGTGGCCTGTGTCACAGAGAGTGGGAGTGGACCTAGAAGAAAAATGCTCCAAAGACCAAACCACACATCAGAGAAAAAAAAAAAAAAGTTCTATGGTTGTGGTCAATGTGCCCAGGATCCAGCAGCACAAACAACTAAGAAATAGTCCTTTCCCTTCCTTTCTCTTCCACCCCATCCAGAGACAACAAAGTCAAGATCTTCAGCTGACCTGCACACATCTTCAGGACACCATTCTGCACCTGGCCACTTGCTCATCTGCCTGCTATGGTGCTGCACTCTTTGTGATCCCACGTTAGTATATGCTACATTCATTGGCCCTGAACTCCATGTACATATCTACTCTAAGCAAATTCTTAATTATTATTAGAAATAAATTATTATTAGTGCTTCTCAAGTTGCATGATCAGAGTCAACACTGATTTTATCCTGTGTCTTTTTCTAATGTAAGCAGGTGGAATTATGAACTGCTTCATCAGCCTCCTATTGCTTTGATTTGTTGAATCTTTGTTATCTGTCATCTCAAAAGCATTTCCAATTTTCCTTGTAATGTTTTTCTTTACCCCATATGTATTTTTTATATAAAGTCTTTGCTTTATTTGAAACTTCTGTTGATCTTTCACTTATTTTTTATTGTTGACTCATAATTGAATTCTATGTTCAAATCATCTATTCTCAATAAATCCTTGAGGAAATTTTGAGTCTTGCTTTATGACTGCATTTGTTATCTTGCCTTCACTGCTTCGAAATATCTGAGATAAACTTTTTTTCCCTTGTACTTTTTCTATTTTCTATTATTGTATATTAAACTTATATGTTTCCAACTGTATATATGGCAGTGGATTTCCTTTAGTTATTGTCAACATTTCGCCATATAATGTTCTTTTTTACTAGGTCTATGTTCATTTTTCAAATATATTTTATATGTATTTTCACATGCATATTTTTAAATATTCATGTTATATATATATATATATATATATATATATATATAAATACCCTAACTTTAACCTTTACCCTACACAATATTTATTATTAATCCTAAATTTACCCCATTCCTAATCGAACATTAATATAAAAGCATATATAGCAATATGAATATTCTTGCATACATATTCAAATATCCAATTGATAATTGTATACATAAGTATTTATATATGTTCACATATAATTTATCTGTACATTTGGAAATTAATAAATGTGTATTTATACATATCATACCTTATCCTATCCCAAAACACATATATTTCTATGTATTTTAATGCACATTTTTACATGTACATTCTTATAATTACTCGTTTTTCAATATACTTATTCATTGCCTAATGTTTATGTGTAATTTGACTTGCCTTCATATATCATTGGTATATTTGCATATATACATGTTTATATACATATATATACATATATCTGCTTTCAAAAATTAAAAATGTGTCTTCCTAAATCTCATATTGAACCCTTCAGAATTTCAAAACATCAAAATTGCACATGTACATTCTTAAAATATTCATATTTTTCAATATACTTATTCATTCCCTAACCCTAACTATATACAAAATTTAGTACTAATCATAGTTTTACCCCTATAACTACCCTACCTTCAGATAAAAGCATATATACTTATATGAATACTCATATGTATTTATATTTACATACACATTTATCACTTATATTTGCAGAAGTGTTATTATATATACATATATAAAATTTATCTTTGCATTTGCATATTAAAAATTTGTATTTATATTTCATATTAACCCTTCCCTATTTCAAAACATATTTATGTTAATTTTTATGCAAATGTTACCATGCACATTCTTAGGTGTATTCATTTTTCCAACTAGTATATTTATTCCCTAAAGATAAACATAAATGTAAACCAAAATTTGAAAGTGATAATAACCCTATATTTACTTGTATACTTAAACCTACCTTTAAATAAAAGCATATATAATAATTTTAATATTCATTTGTAAATAACTATGTATACAGGTATCAATGTTATATTAGAATATGTATAAGTATGTACTCATATATATAATAAATCTGTGCAGTCCTATTTTTAAAAATCTGTATTCATATGTGTTATGTTAAAACTTTTCTTAGTTCAGGGCTGGGGCTGGGGCTGGGGCTCAGTGGTAGTGCAATTTACTGGCATGTGTGAGTAACTGGGTTTTTATACTCATCACTGCATATAAATAAATAAAATAAAACTCAACAACTAAATTTTTTGAAATAATAAATAAAAAATAAAGTCTTCCCTAGTTCAAAACATATGTATTTATTTATATTTTCATACTTATATTCATGAGTTATTCTAATGACTATTCTTGGTTTTTCATATGCATTTTTTTTTACTAACCCTAACCATCACCCTACACAAAATTTAACACTAAACCTAAATATAATCTTATACCTAAATCTACATTAATATAGACGCATACATAAAATTGTGAATATACATGTGTAATGAGACACATATATTTAATTATCAAAAATATATTTGCATATATATTATATATGTATATTTATTTGTGTATTCACAAATTTAAAAATGTGTATGTATATGTCTCACATTAAACTCTTTTCTATTTCAAAAAAATATATTTTTATATATTTTCACATGTACATTCTTAGAAATATTCATGTTTTTTGATATACATATTCATTCCATAGCTATATTGCTAACTCTTGCCATAATTTAATACTAATCCTATGCATACCCCTTTAAGTAAATCTAATTTTACATAAAAGCTTATGTACTTACATAAATGTTTTTTGTGTATTTTGATACATATATTCAATTATCAATGGCATATTTGCATATTTTTGTATGAATATATATTTTTTATTTCTGCATTTGCAAAATAAGAAATGTATATTCATACAACTCACATTAAACCTTTCACTGTTTTAAAGCATATGTGTTTATATATATTTTCATAGATATTTTCACAAGTATATGTTCATTAATATTCATGTTTTCTGAAAAATTTATTCATTCCCAAACATCAACCCTAACCCAAGCCATAATTTAATACTAACTCTCACAACACCCTTATACCTAAACCCATTTACATAAGTATATGTGCAGTAATATGAATGTGTATGTGTATTTCAACTTAGATATTCAATTACAAATGGTATATTTACATATATAATTGTATATGCATATATAAAATTTATCTCTACAATTACAATTTTAAAATGTGTATTTATAAGACTCACTTCCCTATTTCAAACATATACCAAGGGCATAGTGACACAAACCTGTAATCCCAGTGGCTCTGGAGTCTCAGGATGATCTGGAGTTCAAAACCAGCCTCAGCAAAACAAAGCAATAAGCAACACAGTAAGACTCTCTAAATAAAAACTGACATAGTGCTAGGGATGTGGCTTGGTGGACAAGGGTGCCCCTGAGTTCAATCCCTGGAAACACCTCCCAAAAAAACAAACCCATATATAGGGATATATATTGCCATACAAATACACTCATGTACATTCTTATGAATATTCATGATTTTCAATATATATATGTTAATTCCTAACCCTACACTAAAAACAATAGTAATCCTAAATGTAATATTATACCTAAAAATATTAATATAGCATCATATATAATAATAAGAATATTTTTGTTAATTAGACACGTCCATTTCATAAGTATTACTACATATTAATATACATTTATCTGAGTTTATAATTTTAAAAAAATGTGTATTTATGTCTCCTATTAAACCCTTCTCCATTTGAAAAATGTACACTTACATATATTTTCATGTGTAATTATATTTTTCTTTTTGATTTACATATTCATTCTCTAACTTTAACCCAAGCTATAATTTAATATTAACTCTCAAAATATCTCTATACTTAATTTTACATGAATGTGTATGTAGTAATATGTTTATGTATATTTTGACTTATATATTCAATTTTCAATGGTATATTTGCATATATATCAATATGTTTTACATAATTTATCACTGCATTTGCAAATTAAAGATGTGTATTATGATTCAAATTAAACCCTTGCCTTTTTCACAACATATATATTTTCAGACACATTTTCACGTGTACATTCTTATGAATATTCATGCTTTTGAGATATATATATATATATATATATATATATATATATATATTCATTCCCTAGCCCTATGTCTAACCCTACACTATTCCTAAATTTAGTTCTATACATAAAACCACATTAATATAAAGCATATGTAATAATATGAATATTCATGTGTAATTAGACATAAATTTAATATTAATGGAGAAAGAGTGTGGCATAGGGAGGCAACTTACACGATGATCAGAAAGCAGAGAAAGAGAGAAACTCTTTTCTCCAGATTCAAAATGTATACCTCATAGACATGCCTCCAATGAACAACTTCCTCCAGCCACACCCCACCTGCCTTGAGTTTACCACTCAACTAATTCACTGATTAGATCAAGACAAGCATTCAGTCATTTCTCCTCTGAACCTTCTTGCACTGTCTCACATATGAGACAGTGTGAGACAGTGATTTTCTTTGCCTTCAACTTCATTGGTTGGCATGAGACAGACAACCTTTTGCAAGGCCTCACTGACAAAATGTAGTTCAACTTCATCTATTTGTGCTTATCTTCCTATGTTAGCTCTCAAAATATTTTGTGAGTGCTACTCAAGAAAATATGAAATGGTGATCAGTTCTGCTAACACTGAGTATTTGTTTCACTAATATCAAATTTCTACCCTGCTGCTCTGTTTCCATGCTTTTCTGCATATATGATAAACTTGAGTCATAGGGTAATATTTTTGAAGCCATTTTACAATGCCAATCAAACCTGGCATTTTTTATATTAATGGTATGCAGGTCAGTCAAGAGGATACCACTATAAGCTATAATTCACATGTGCACAATCTGGGATAATTCTGTGACTATCAACTGGTTGGTGGTAATGAGATGCATCCCAATTTCAGACAAGCTAAAATGTGAAGAAAAGAATACTCTCCCAGACACCCATAGAATCGCTTCTGATGATTCCTTCTATCTTTCTGAAAGTGACAAGAAATGCAGTGTGGTGAGCATGGACAGCACCCTGGACAATGTCCTGGAGGAGGCCACCTTCCTGTGCACTGGCTGTGCCAAGGATTGAGGGCTCCTCCTTCAAGCACTGGTGCAGTGGGGTCCTCGAAATGAGAAGGTGCAGGGGACCAACTGCAGTGCTTGATGGGCCTTTTTGTTGTGTGCTTTGTGGACACTGTGATAACCTTAGCAGACTGCCCCCATAAGCATCAACTGGCAAGGCAACAAGGAGAACATGGCCCTAATCACAGCTGTGCCTGCAGGACACCCCACCATCACCAACTACCTGTTGAACTATTTCTCTGGCCTTGATCTTGAAAGAAGGGACATGTTCAGCTTCACTGCCATGATGAAGTCACCATGTAGGGCTAAATGGAGTGTGCCAGAGTCCTGATGCAGGGGCAGATATACATGGAAGGGACACCCGCCATGAAATATCCCCTCAGAAGCGAGCCGCTTACATAGGCCTCGCGGAGGCCGCGCCCAACCCTCTCCCGAAGAGTTTGGGGAAAAGTACAGGCTAGAGCTGCTGCTGGCCTCTGAGAAAGTTCTGAAGCCTACAACCTCCAAAAATGCTTGCAGAGACTCACTGAGTTTGTGCGGTCCATGCTGACCTAGCACTCCAGCTGGGGTCTGGAGGATGGGAGCATCCTAGACCATATGATCAGGATGAGCATAAGCTTTTACAGTCCAATTGTGGCCATCATCTGCCAAACTGTGAGCCCTGAGGACCTTTCCTGTGTGGGAAAAAGGCAGAAGGCAGTAAGTAAATCCAAGCAGCTAGCAGGGAACCAGGACACCCTTGCCCAAGAGAGGGCTGAGGAGGAAGGCACTGAACAACAATAGCAGACTTCTGAGGCCCAGAGGGCCTCCAGAGAGGAGGTTCCAAGAGTCAGCACCCCATCTCTTTACCTGCCAGGGGCCCAGGGGTCAGCCTCTGCCAGGTGGAAGGCCAGCCTCCTGCCCCACAAACTCCTGCATCAGAGAAGTGAGTGGCCAGGTGTGGTGGTCCTCAGCATCCACATGAGCAAGGTGCAAGCACCCACCTTCCAGAGGGACCAGAAGGGCAACACCAAGATAGCACCCACCTGCAGATCCCCAAGTGGCAGGACAAGAGTCCAAGAAAGAAAAGAGGAAGGCAGAAGGGGCAGAGAGGAAGCACCAGGCAGAAGCACAGAAGGAAAGGCGGGCACCACACTGGAGGAAAAGGACATGAGGGGGTCTGTTGAGCAGAGGACCTGTGTCAGGCTAGCAGCTGTGGACTTGGTGCAGAGCCCCAGGTAGGAGGTGGGTGGGGTCATGCAAGAAGTTGAGACATGCAGGGGAGGGGAGATACACAGGGAGGGGGGCCCCAGGATGGATGCACAGAAGGATGCACAGGGCTCCTACAGTGTGCTCTGCCAGTGCTGCACAGCCTCTAACAGACTTCTTCCCAGAATCTAGGAGGTGATGAACTGTTTCTAACTGGGAACAACACAAACTGATTTGTCTAACACCCATTCTCCTAGCAATCAATACACCTAAAGGACAATTTACCTGAATGTCACCATTTATAGAACATCAATTAAGAAATTAAAAAAAAACAATTTATCAAAAGGTAGTATTTTTGCATTGTTTTGTATTTTATTCATTATTCACCATTCTGCACCATTTTACAGGTGATGTGGCTCTTTGTATTTAAAGAAGTTTAAGTACATGTGCCCCAAGACCCTTGGATTAAAATATTTGTGGTGGCTGTATGAATACACACAGAACTCATGGGTTCTCCATCTTTTTACCATTGGTTTTGGCTTTTACCTTTTCCATCTAATTGTGGGTGCAAATTTGAACTATATTTTCCTATTAATTTGATTAATTGATGCTGTATATTTTTTTTTATTTGATGGAATCTTTGACTTTTACAGCAAAATGATCAAGTGAACTCTTGGCCATACAGTAATAAAAAAAATCATTGTCAAAATTTATGAAATAATGCATAAATAAACTTGCATTTATTGCTAGATTCATTTTAAACAGAGACTTTGGATTGGATACACCACTTAGTAAATCTTTAACTAGTTATAAGAAAAAAATTGAGTTTTAATAAGAGGGGTAAGTTTAAAAAGTGATTAGTAGAAATAGAAAATTAAGTCATATGCCCTTAGATAAGTCAAATCTGTATATCCTTAAAAGGTACAAACTATGCAAAAAGGATGAGAAAACCAGAGTGATGAAGTTGCTGAAGTGGGCAGGAGGTGATTTTTAGAAACAGGTGGTTAGAGTTGAGTATTAAGTTAGATGTTTTAGCAAATTTCAAAGAGTATTCAGCACTTTCAGGACAGCCGTCTCTTCCAGGCTCAAGTGGAGTTTACTTTTATTTTTCCTTTGGTAATTGTCCCTGATGTTCATCCTCATGCCAGCTTTATAAAATTTCCAGGATGTGAGGTCTTTGGCAGAACACAGGTGTGATTTGCCTGGGTGCTGAGCTCTCAGTGGAGCTTTCTCTCTATGCTTTTATGTCCAAAGCACTGAGAAGTTTTTAGTGGATTTTAAAGTATCTGTCACATATGCACTTTACTTAAATGTTAATTTAAATACTGGCGACATGAACTGAAACTATTGTACACAGTTTGAAAGCTCTTTACAATAACCCTGGATTCATGCTGACATGTACTTCTCTGTCTCATGATGCAGGCAGGGGCTGGCACTCAGTTCTCCTTGCTGCTTCCTATTGGCACTTCTGGGTGTGGAGCTTATCAAAGATTTCACACTATTCCTTCCCAACTTAACAGATCATAAGGCTGCACCCAGGCTGTTGGAGAGACTGCTGAGATAAATATACCATGTAGCAAAGTCAGATTTTAACACACTTCTCCTAAATCCCAGAAAGGCACCAGGATGAATGCCTCAGAATCCTGGACCCACCTTTAGAACTACCGATGTTTACTGGATTTGGAACACCCCTATGGCTTAGAAGTTGAGGTTGGTCACATCACCTTGGAGAACAGGGCTGCAAATGACCTCATTTATCTTTGGAGTTGTACTGTGTCCCTGGCATTGTGGCATCTTCATACCATGTCTATGGAATCCATAGCTTTACCAGTCTTACCACAAGCCCCTCCCTCATCAGCTGAGGGCCCAGCCAGGCAGGGCCAAATGGACTCTGTTTTGTACTTCTCAATACTGGATGCCCTGCGGACCACCTGGCAGCTTTGCAACATTTCCCACCCTTACTCCTAATGCAGAGACTGTTGCTGTGTTGCTCTGGGGGAACTGAACATCAGTGTTTGAGTTCCCAGGAGACTACACTGCAGCCTGTGTTGACAACTGCAGATTCTATTCTCACTGATTTAGAGACTGTTCTTCCTGGACACCCATCCTGAGTTCCTACAAGAAGCTCCAACTTTGAAGAATGCCTAATTGTCATTGGAACAGCCAGTGTTAGGCAGATTCTTCTCTGGCTAATTTGGTATCTGGCTGCCAGAAGATTGTCTAATAATCCTGCCTGTTAAGCACCATGGTATATTGCTGAGGGCCATTACCAAGTAGGAATGACGCATCGAAATTTCCTTGCCAAGCGTACCCCATGCTGCTTAGAGGACATTTGATGGGACATTGCATGCATGGTTTAATGAGGTGACCTTGCTCAAGGACCTAGGCAGATCCGGGTTTAGAGCTGATCAGGTTTGAGGAAGTAACCGGCTCCTTGAGTTTAAGGCGTTGCCAGTTTAAGATAATGGGTTTTAGGGAAGTTGGAGATTGAAGATTATTGCTGGGATTAGGGTGTTCCTGCTGCTTGTTCCCGTTGAGTTCTCGTGAGATTAAAATGGGATTTGGAGATAGCCTCGTGGAGTAGGTGAATTGTGCAGGCAGACGGCAGAACGTGTTTGCCCCTGGACCTGTGTGGAGGCGGTGTGAGAGCGGGAATAAAGAATTGCTGTTTGAACCTACAAAGCTGTGAGTGCCTCGTGATTCTGGTGCCAAGCCGAGACATTGGCCTTTGGCAGTATATGGGCACTGGGAATGGCATGGAGCCCCACCCTGACAAGCTGTGGCACTTTGTTGCTACCTGGCCAGAAATGCACATTCCTGGTCCCATCCAGCCCTCTACTCCACCACAAGCCATTGTCAGAGTCTCCAGTGATGGGAGGACTGTCAATGGTATGGCAGGTGATTTCTTCAGTTTCTGAGTTATTGTGAGGTGTGTGACCTGGGACTTCTTTTTCATGTTTGTTCTAATTTTGTTCAGATGCACAGAATATGCCTGACCAGCCTGAGGCATAGCCAATAATACTGCTGGTGTCCACAGAATAGCTCAGAAGATACATGCGTTTAGAAAATCCACTAAATCAGCAAACTGATGTCAGCACAACAGTTTTTTTGGCAGACTTGAAGTTGAGCCTGCCATTTTTCCGGTTAGGTGGAAGCAGTCATTATCTGATGAGTATCGTGAAGTGAGGAGAATGATACATGCTTGGGAGAGCTCTGACAGTTCTTAGCTGTGATGTAGATTAGGGGCAGAAGAATGTGACTGTGAATCCCAAAAGAGCCAAGTGCAGGAAGAGTTGGTGCAGAGCCTGGTGCAAACTCTCTCTCCAGTTCTTCTCTCCAGAATCAAGTCACTTCCAGGCTACCTGGGAAGTCCTTCTCTTTGATATCCACAGGTGGGGTCCAAGTGGCTTCTGGATCAGGTGCCCAGCACTTCTCAGTCTGGCTGTGTGGTAGCATATTTGGTAGTAAAGTTGTTACACTTCAAGGACAATGTCTCTTCCCTTTTCTTCTCACTAAGGAGGAGGAGATTCCCCTTATTCTTTAGTCTCTTTGGAAAGGGCTGCAGTACAGCAGGTGAACACTCTGCCTAGGCTTGGGGGGTGGGGGGCAAGGCAAGATGTCAAGAAGCAAAGTTTGGATGTTTTTCAGCAGTTGATCTTTGGACTCATACCTCTCTCAAGTTAGGGATCTGTGGGAGCACAAGGGCAGATATTCTCAAGTGGAATCCTCCTGCCCATGCTTGACAGACTGGTAGTGTCCCTATGATAAAGGTGAGAGAGGCAAGTGGGGAGTCAACTGGGCTTGTGATCAGCCCCTAGGTCACCCTGAGGAGTGTTGGGGCTCAGGTGGGCCAGTCAGTTCTTAGGCGACATTGTTAAGTTGACCTCTTTCTTGGTATGGGATTCACAGAGATGTGATTTTATGATCCCTGAGATGGAGAAAAATAGCCCCTGGTCTCCCTGACAGTCCAGCTGACATTATTTGCTGTGTTTTAATTTCTTTGAACAGCTGCATCTAGTCCCAGGCTGTCTGCCCTCCATTCATCATCTTTCCAGGGGACAGGTGCTGATGAGTGGTGACCTACCACAGTTTCCCTCCAGCTTCCAAGTTCCTTCCCTAAAATCCTCCTCACTTTCTCTTTTCTTCCCCTGTTCCTTTTCTTTCTTGGTCCATTTTCTTCACCCAATTTGGTTAAACTCCTTGCTCATTTTTGGCACCAGCTGTCCTGAGGTCTAAAAAAAGCAGAAAAATAGGGTTCCTAAGAAGCATTATGGTGGCCCTGATACCCTATTAGGTCAAGACCTCTGAGTCTCCAAGTGTGAGTGAGCATCATGCACCTCATGCTCCTGTGCTGGGATTCTGCATCTCAGCACCTCACCCTACCCTGTTTTTAGAAAGGGTGGCCTGGTCTACAACTCTCCTGACATGTGACAGCACAGATGGCACAGGCTTGGGGTTTCTGCTTCCATGCAGAAAGTTTATTAACTCTAAAAGCAAATTTCAAGTAGATAAATATCTTCTCAGGGATTTATATATAAAAACAATTAGAGAAAAGTTGAAGTACATTTTAATACTTTTCAGAGCGTGAGTAAATTATGATCAAATTGGACAGAAGAAATAGTTCTAAAACATGGTTAATACTGCTGATTTTAAAGCGAGATTTCTGAATCTTGCTTCTGTGTGAGCAGAGGTTGCTCTTTGACAACACAGATGGGCCCTTTATTGCTTTTACCTCCATAGCTGGTTACTTCAGTTCTAATGCTGGAGGCTACACCGTGACACTGATGTAGTTTTTCTACTTGCTATGTGCTTAAAGTGTCCCACAGTCAGCTCAACATCAATCCAACAAGAAGACCAGGGAGAGCATGGAGCGGCTCCTGCCTCTGCTTCCTATAGAGAAATGCACATGAAATATCACTGACATCATGGAAATCATGGTGTAGCTTCTCAGGTTACTCAAGCAGACTCCTGGCAGCACTAAGATACCTCAGAATGTGAAGAATTGCAATGCCATTACCACCTCCACTTTGGGCACTCCTGAGACACCAGGCTCATTCCGTGGTTCAGGAGAGCTTGTGACAAAATAGGATTTGTGATGCCTGTGCCTATTCCTTCCCAGCTGTCAGCAGATAACAGGTCTCTGGGGTAGAGGCTGCTGTGGATGAGACAGAGGCCCAGGAGGGTGCCAGATCTCAGGCAAGAAATGATGAAAAACCTGCTGTTCCAGACATTTGGGAAGTATCAAGACTTCCAAGTTCCATGTAGAAATGCCTCATAGAGGCTGGGGAATGAGCCCAAAGCAAGGAGAAGGTAGCCCCTGCATGCTCCCCCTTATAGATGAAAGACCTTTTTGTATAATTTGCCCTCACCTAAGTTTGCTTGAGTTACACCCTGATGCAAGTCTCCTGGGCCTTTCCCCAAGTGCACCTGCAGGGTCATACTGGCTTCTCTGTTAACACTACAGTTATTTCCCACATGGCTCAGAGTGATTGGGCACTGCTGTAAAATCCAGCCCAGGTTGTTACATGATGAAGTGCTTTTAATTTACAGTATTGCAGAGGGTCTCACACTGTCAGAACCGCCCTCCGACAAAGGTTTGAGGAATGCATGAGACCAGCTGGTGCTTCCCTTATCTCAGCGAGAGGGTGAGTGTCGCAACCCATCCCACCACACAGCCTGGCCAAGAGTCGGGAGTTAAGTCAACCATAGAGGTGCAGCAATCTCAACTTTATTGTGTCAGGGACAAGGTTAAATAGTGATAAAAAGAGGGAGTAAGAAGAGACAGTAGCAAGAAACAATAAGGAGCAGTTACGTCACTATCACTAAGGGCCTAGGCAGATTTCAGGTTAAACCATTAGGCGGGACTAAGGTCAAAAGCCCGCACACAGGCTAAAAGCTGGCAAACCCCAATCCAGCCAGGTCATGTATACGGAAATGCTCTGGAAGAACCCATGAGGCCACCTCAGCCAACATCCAATAATGGCCACGGTCCCAAGGGAGGTAAAAGATTCCAACATCACACATCCTGCACTGGTTGGCTTAGGGTCCTAGTCCTCCAAAGAGGGTAGTTATTTGGATTCTGAACCTGTGCCTAGTTCTTGGTTTCCTGCCAACTAGGTACACATGAGTCTTGCTTTGAGTCAGGCAACCCCCTGGAGGGCCTCAGTGTTCTAAGGAAATAAAGGGCGGAACATTGGCCATGCAATATTCTTATAAAACAGAAAACATCAATCATGATAGATCCTTATATTACAACTAAGTCATGGTCATTGAGACACCAGGAAACTTTGTAGTGGGATGCCATTAGCCACAAAGAACTTACAACAAACACAGTTATTTCTAAAATGAGAATTGCCTAATTTGCCACTTCTTCATGCATTTAGAACTTGTTTTATGCATCTGTATAATAACTCTTGAGTCAGCTAGTCATTTCTATGCCCATAAGTTCACTTGTCTTCATTAAGATTTTAAACAAGTGGCTTAAAAATTGCTTCTTTTTTAATTTAAAGAAATGGGAGAGGACAAAAAGACCAAAATCACTCTCTGCACTGATTTGACTTGATTTTCAAGGGACGTTGAACACCAGTGCTACACCACTAAATTCCCTCACTCTGACATGGTTTGCAATAAGACTGTGCAAAGTACAGCCCTTTTGTGCTTCAATGAGCACAGTGTGTCACTGGGTGATTGTGTGCAGAAGCAACCAGGTTCATACACATGCATGAACACTATGTGCACATAGATGACCTCAAGGGAGACCAAACTGCCTGCCTGACCATGGCTTCCTAAGGGAGTGTCTCTTGTGACCCACTTAGTCAGAAGAATCACAAGCCTAAGAATTCTCTGGGAGTCCAGGTGACACATGTGGTACATGAAAGAAAAGTGACAACAACACTAGGAGCAACTAAAAGATCTTTATTGCAGCAGTGCAACAAAGAGAAAAGAAAGAAAGAAAGAGAGAGAGAGAGAGAGAGAGAGAAGAGATGAAGAGGGAGAGAGCAAGAGAGAGAGAGCACACGCAAGAAAGATAAAGAGAGCAAGAGAGAGAGAGAGAGAGCAAGAGAGGGGGGCCTGGCAGGAGGGAGTTTTTATAGCCCAAATCTAATGGGGCCTCTGGGTCTGCAAGCTGCCTTGTTGGCCCAATGGGGGGTTAATTGTTCAGCCTTGAGTGGGGTTGAATGTTCAGACCTGATGCAAACAGGTGATAAAGAACCAGATAGAGGGAGGTTTGAGTGCATGGACTATCTTGTAGCCAACATCTGTTCAGCTTGCCCTGCAGACAACACAGTTCAGCCTGTTCTGCACCCAACATTTCTCCTTTTTGGTTTTTCTAAGTGACATGGGGAACTGCGTAAAGTCCTCTGGCTACTTCCTGCTTAATGTGGGAGGCATTTGACCTATAAGGGGAAGTGGAGGAATGTTTGGGGGACAGGTCTGAGAACACCAGGGCAGCCAGAAATAACACTCAGTGGCTACAGACAACTACTGTGGTAGGGGTAAAGTCCATAAAAGTTCCTTGAAGCCACAAGTCCTCGATGGCATCAAACCAGTCCTGTATGGAGGAGATTCTGGTATCAGCCACTGTTCCTGTAGCAGGGACTCTAGGAAGTATTGGAGGTGGCTTGGTTGAATCCAGTAATGTTAAGGGTGACAGAACGATTGCAGCCAGTGGAAGGGCAATTGCCTTGACCCATAAATTGAGAGTGGATGATGTCATCCTGGTGTCATGTCACTTGGATGTAGAAGTGGTATCTGGTTTGAGATAAAAACTTGAGAGAGAAAAATGATTAGTAAAAGAAGAAGAGGGTTCGTGAGAAATTTTGAGTTTGGTGGGCGTGGTGGAAGTCCAGGACTGGACATTTGAAACAAGTACCTTTTTAAGGTGGGAGACATGGTACCGGGGAGTGGCCCAAAAGCTTGGCCACCATTGGGGTAGTAAGTATGACTGTATGGGGTCCCATCCATTGAGCTTCCAACGATTGAGAATGCAGTTCCTGAAGTAAGACTGAGTCACCCAGTTGAAGAGGGTCCAATTCAGTTGGTGGTTGTGCGGGGATTGAGGCAATGAATGGAACAGGAAGGCACCGGTCTGCATGTTCCCTTAGGAGTTTGCATAGAAGTGTGAGATTAGGCAGGTAGGACACAAGGGGAGGAGGAGTGATTGAAAAGATTTGGTTGATTAAGAAAGGGCACCCAGAGAGTAGCTCAAATGGGCTAAGGCCTGAGGGAGCTCTTGGGGCTACCTGAATTCAGGTGAGAGCCAATGGCAGGAGATTGGGCCAGAAGAGCCTGACTTCAATAGCATGTTTAGTGAGATGATCCTTGAGAATGCCATTAGGCCTCTCAACCTTACCCAAGGATTGGGGTTGATAGGGGTTGTGGAGCCTCCAAGTGATGTTGAGACCTTTGTAGATTAGTTGAACAACCTGAGAAGTGAAGGCCGGACTGTTGTCTGACTGGATGGAGGCGGGAAGTCTGAACCTGGGAATGATCTGCTGGATGAGGATGGAGGTGACAGTGTCAGCAATTTCCCTGGATGTAGGGAAAGCTTCTATCCAACCTGAAAAAGTATCAACCAATGTAAGTAGGTAGCAAAGCTTTTTGTGCCTAGGCACATGAGTGAAGTTGATCTACCAGTCTTTGCCTGGCTGGTGGCTCCTCATCTGAGGTGTGGGGAGTTTAGGTTTGATGCTTCCTTGTGTGGATACTGTAGAACAGACAGAATAAGCAGAGTGGACCTGCTGGAGAGTAGTTCTCATTCCTAGGAAGTTAAAGAGGGGTTGCGAAAACTGGATTAGGAGAAACCTAGAGAGGACTAATAGGAGTCCTGTGAGGGGGAGGAGCCAAGGCTATACTTGACTGAACATTCCCCATGGAGCCTGTTGGCTTATTTGCTGTCTCCTCTTTTCTAGCTGTTCTTGTCTTTTATTACTCCCAGGAAAGACTGTGTTTTGGCTTAACTGGTTTTGGTAGGTGTTTAAGATCAAGTTGGTCAAAATTGACTTTGTTTCTATCTATTGTTAAGAGTCAGCTGAGTTCCCATAGGGGTCGCTCGTGGGGGAACTTGAGAGCAGCTTCTTAGTTCTGCTAATGCCATTTGTGCTAGGATGGGTCCAGGTCTTGCTTGATCATGTGGGTTCCCTTGGAAACATCAGGGATGTCTCCTGTCTCCAATGACCCTCCTATTCACAGAAAGTGCACTGATTGGCTTTTCATTCTCCAGTGGTCTCAATAATCTCCCTGACTAGGAGGTTATGTGGCCCAGAGTTGCAAAGCTCTTTAGAGAAGTTCCCTGTTCCCTGGATTCAAACTGACTCAGAGGGCCAGAACCAAATATTGGTTTTCTTGGCCATTTCAATTTAACTTTAAGTCTTGATTATAACATCCAGCAAAGTCATTTTCACCCTAAATTAAGAGTATTGGGCTTTAGCTAAATTCTGGCCTACTTTGGAATCATTCTGACATGTAGTAAGATGGGAAGCATAGCCTTATCTCAGGTAAGGCTAAGATTTATAAATCTTAGGTAAAGTGTTCTACTATCAAACTGATCTTTGTTTTTAAATATTATTTTATAAAGTTTATATATGTTGTTACTTGATGTCACATTAATTCTAGGTAAAACAGTATATTACATTTAAATTGTACCCAGTGTATAGAATTTTATATTAATCTTATTGATAACAGGTTCAGTTTTAGAAGACTAAATGATATAAATAAATCTCCAATATGTTATTTTTATAATCCTAAAATAACCATGCAACCTTTTGTAGAACACTAGCTTGATAAAATTTTTTAAAGCTTCCATCTTAATGACATATACCTGGAAAATATGAACGCATTTAATATACAAAGAAGAGTAATAGTACCACGATTATTATTGATGTTTTTATATTAATCAAGTTTAGCTTTTAAAGAAATAACATATTACAATATTGCAAAATAACAGTTGTTGTTTAACCATAGTTGTATACACAGACCTTCTTTAGCACTTACTTAAACCTATGTAGCCAGCATACACAGACTTTCTTCATCACTTGCTTCAATCCTCTTATTTACTTAATAGACTCTCTTATCCAAAAACACATTTTTCTTCTATTAAATCCATACTTAGAACCTTCTAATTTCTCTCTCCTGTTAACTACTTCTTTATTCACACTTTGAAACAATCCTTGTAAATTTCTGAATTTAGGCAAATTATTCCATTTTAATAAGAGATATTTTGTTGTTTGCAGCACACATTTAATCACATCTGTTGACCATTTCATGAAAACATGAACAATGTTTAAGTATATAGAATTATACTGTAGTAGGGACAGACAAGGCAAGGCACCTAAGATAGCACTGAAGATAGGGAAATAGTTTTATTTGGTTGCAGCCAGATTCAGAAGGCACAGCTTCTGTTGTAATCAATTAATCCCCTGAACCCCAAGTTTAGATTGTTTCAGAATTTTGTACCCAACATGTAAGGGAAGGGGCTCAGAAGTTCACAGTCTGCAGAAGTTCACAAAAAGCAGTTTTTGTGTATTTGTGTGTGTGTGTGTGTGTGTTCTGGGCAAGTTAACCCTTCCAAGGACACACCTGGGAAGGGGAGAGCTTTTTCTTCCTTTTCTCTCCTCCTCACCCCCCCCCCCACCAGCTGTTATCATGGAGCCCAGTTTGAAACTTCCTTATCTTAGAAATGTAGCCTTCTCTGTGAAACCCCAGCTCAAGGCCAGAGGCCTTGTTTACATATTTTGGGAAAACTAGTAAGGAGGTGTCCAGGGTCTGGAGTGCTGATTTTTTTCCAGACAGTGGCCAAGTAAAACAGGGCAACAGGAAAATAGGAAGTTTATCTACATTAATATTTTTGGAGAGATTCTTTTGCTGAAAGTCCTAAAATCAGCCATGGTGAAGATTTGTGGGGAAGGTCAGTTAAGACTTTTCTGTGGGCCTGGGTAAGGAGGGGAAGATGGGAAGGCAGGGCTGAGAGTAGCTGTGGATCTGAGAATGAGGAAGGAGTGATGTAAAAGAATAGGATTTTCTCTAGCAAGGAAAACTTGAGCAGTAGAACAGGTAGAGCAGAGGGGAGGATGGGAGTGGATATCCCAAAAAGCCTGTAAGGGACAATTCTTAGTAACCTGTTTTCAGTGATGACAAAGCAACTTTAAAGGCCATTTTCACCAGATCTCTGATAGGGTCCAAGGGCTCTCCTCAGCTAGTTTGAGCTTTGGGTTAGCTGGTAAGAGGACCTGGTGGGACCTGGTGTGGTTGCTGACAGAAGAATAGAGAAGTGGTTTACCCCTAAATGTAATCTGCTTCCTTTCTCTTGTAGCTTTTAAAATTCTCTCCTTAATCTGTATGTTGAGCAACTTCATTATAATGTGTCTAGGTGTGGATTCTTATGATTTTGCACATTCGGCATCCTGTAGGCTTCTAGGATTTGGGATTCTGTCTCGTTCTTCAAGTCTGGGAAGTTTTCTCGTTTATTTCATTGAATAGATTGCTCATTCCTTTGGGTTGTGCCTCTATACCTTCCTGTATCCCAATGACTCTTAAGTTTGGTCTCTTTAGGTTAGCCCATATTACTTGGATGTTCTGCTCATGGTTTCTTAACAGTCTTGCTGAGCTGTCTATGTTCTTTTCAAGTTGAAATACTTTGTCTTCATTGTCTGATGTTCTAACTTCTAAGTGTTCTACTCTGCTGGTAGTATTCTCAATTGAGTTTTTAAGTTGGTTTATTGCTTCCTGCATTTCTAGGATTTCTGTTTGTTTGTTTTTTATAACCTCTATCTCCCTGTATAGTTGATCTTTTGCTTCTTGGATTTGTTTATGTAATTCATTGTCAAAGTGATTTTTCATTGTCTGATTTTGCTGTCTAATGTCTTCCTTGAGACTCCAGATCATCTGAAGTATGTATATCCTGAATTCTTTATCTGACATTCCATCTGCTGCAGATATTACCTCTTCTAATATTGAGTTGACCTAAATGGCTTGTGGTCCTTTCTTTTCTTGTCTTTTCATACTGTTCGCGTTTCTTTCTGCTTGGTGAAACTGTTGGTTTATTGAATTTTCCCCCTATATATTTATATTGCTCTTGTATAGTTGCAAAGTCTCCCTCCCAGGTGTGAGCGGCGGCTCTGCCCCTCCTCCAATTGGGGCAATGTTCTGCTGGTTGGTAACAGGTCTGCCTACCTTGCAGGCGTGGGTGGTGGCTCTGCCCCTCCGCAGGCCGCTGGGCCTGTTCTGTGGGTGGTCGCATTTCCGCCTACCTTTGCAGATGGGGGAGGGGTGGCTCTGTCCATTCGCAGGCCGCTGGGCCTGTTCTGCCAGTGGGTCGCCTCTCTGCCTACCTTGCAGGCGCGGGGGGGCAGCTCTGCCCCTCTGCGGGTTTCTGGACCTGTTCTGCTGGTGGGTGGCAGGTCTGCCTACCTTGCAGGCACACAGTGGTTCTGCCCCTCCCCCAATGGGGGCGGTATGTCTACCACAATGGCGGGCCGCTGGTCCTGTTCTGCCAGTGGGTCACAGGTCCACCTACCTTGCAGGTGCGTGGGGTGGCTCTTCATAATTTATTTTCAGTAATTAAAATGTTTAAAAGAAGGTAATTTTGGTAATTAAACCACAACATTATAAATATCACTATTTAATTTATTTTTTGATGGACACTCTTATGAGAATTCCACCTCAATAACACCAATAAGAAAAAAGTCTTGAAAACACTGAAGTCTATACAATTATAGCTAGAGGTGACAGAAATCAACTATGGAATTGGACATAACTTCCTTATCTTTGTATTTGAACACACAACCAGAGTAACTGCATTATGTAGGACCACAAAAATTGAATCCTAAATACAATGTCATACTCCATGTATGTGTAATATGCTAAGATATATTCTGTCATCATGCATATCTAAAAAGGACAAATAAAATAAAATAAAGAAACTATGAAGTTATACTCTCCCACATGTACTCTGCATCACCAAACTAAAGCATGAATGGTTGCACTGGAAACCAGAATTCAAGAGCTTTCTCTGTATCAGGCAGTATTGTTGTTTCATTGTTTACTTTGTCCTTATCTTTACAGTATCTTGAGCCCTGATTGGAAGACTTCTGGTCTTACAGATGAGTACACTTAGTTATAGGAATGACTGATTGTTCCAAGGTCACCATCTATGCAGACTGAGGCTCTGACAATCAATTTGTGTGATTTACAATCTACTGTATCAAATGAGAAAGAGAACAATCCCATTTTTAACAACAAAATCTATGAAACAGATCTTGGCTTCAATTCATTTTTGAAAACAAATTATATAATATTAAATAAAATATAATACTTGTGTATTTATGGGTGTATATATGCTGATTGACTGATTGACAGAGGAAAGATACCATATATTTACTTTTAATATAATAGGAAATTTCCAACAATTTACTATATTTTCCCTGATTCTATAAAGTTTACCAAGTCTTTTTTATGGCTATATCCCATGTTATTCTCTTCAACTTTAAGGTAACACAAATACTAAATTCACTTATTTATTTGACAAGGGTTTCTTTTTGGGAACTGTCCTTTGCTGGGCCTCATGAGGGTAGAAATAATAAACTTTGTTAAAGTTTTTAAACTCAGAATCCATACACTCTTGTATGGAGAAACTCAGGATGAGATGTATATCTGGTTGATGCATGGTTGGCTGTAGCATAATAGCAGGGATTTCATTCCAAGGAACCAGAAAAAAAATATGTATTCACAATAT
Organism: Ictidomys tridecemlineatus; assembly: GCF_052094955.1. Lineage (NCBI taxonomy): Eukaryota > Metazoa > Chordata > Mammalia > Rodentia > Sciuridae > Ictidomys > Ictidomys tridecemlineatus. Next base: position 118,469,061 of record NC_135487.1, read on the forward strand.
GTAGAGAAATAATCCTAGAATGCCAAACATCTCTTGAATTCTGCAGTGTCTCAAGAGCATTGACTTCCAATGTATGTAAAAATTGATGCAATTTATAGAAAAGTTGGAGGCACTGATGTGTTCTCTGTGTGTGCTGTAGGCCATGCTTATATCAAACAGGGAATGTTGAGAATCCATCATCCTCAGTGTTAGAGTCTGTAAACAAGTCTGAATGGCGCCTGGCAAAATGACAGAGGGAGTGGTTTGTGAAGTAATAGCAGCGAACCATTAAGTGTGGAGATTCCTTGTTGGTTGACTGATGTATTTAGTTTATGTTAATTAGATAAGCTGTGTGGAATGTGTAAATACTGTTCCTGTCTTACAATAAACGGCTTCCAATCCTGCTGTATCAATCTACACAAGTTGTTCATCACCCCCCCCACCCCGGGTTATTTTGCTGCAGCCAGACTGCGGCACCTCAGCACATTTTCAGTCAGCACATCTTCTTTTATGTCCTGCCATGAAAGCAGCAGCACTCTGCCATTATCCTAGGTGAACAAATTTCTTTCTCTTAGAAGGTAGTCCCCCTGATCTACTGTGACCACTCCCTTAGACTTCTTTCAGGACCACCTGGAACTCTTGCATCCAATATTTCTTGGTTTAATCATACACTTCATCACACAAGGCTGAACAAAGGGGGACAGGAGGAAAAGGAAGAAGTAGAAAAAGCCCTGAAGATGAGGGCCATAAGACATCCTCCACTTACTATGAACTGCCTGAAATCCACCAACTACCCTGCTCCAGTGTTGACCTGTTGGGTGAGTATGAAGTCTCTTCTCTGAGTGCAGCTTAGGAGTAGTCCATTAAAAGAGAATTATATTCACATCAGTCATTTTTCTGGGGGGAGGGGGTCAATGAAAATTTAGGATGGTGAACCCAGGAATAAACAGAGTGGGGTGGTTGTGGAAGAAGAGTCTTCTTTCTCATCAGCAATGTTACCTAACCAGTGAACTGAGCACCTGAAGCCCTCTCTCACACTCCACCCTCCTTCTGAAAATCCCGGGAAAGTCAAACTCTATAGTCAGGGGATTTATTTGTTCCCCTGCTTTGAAGGGATAAACACTCTGCTTTCTGGAGCTTTTCCTTGAATGTTTTAACCAAGACCAGGTGAGTCGTTGTACAGTCCAATATTTCAATTAGAGCATTCTGCTCTCCTTATATACCAGGTCTCAGCATGGAGCTGCAAGTAGAGGAGGACATGAATGAAGTGCTGATGAACTCATTGAATGAGGTGCTTTTGCTCATTTCAGTTGCCATGACTTGTCTCACTCATCTGGCCTCCCAAGCAAGAGTTAAGCCTCCCTCTCTGAGGAACATGTGGTGTACTCTTCTCTGCATGTGGCTAGCGAGTACACCATGCTTACAAGAAAAAGGTGGTGGAGTGGGGCTGTAGCTTAGTGGCAGAATGCTTGCATTGCATGTGTAAGGCACTGGGTTCAATCCTTTGCACTGCATAAAAAAAAACTAAACAAATAAAGGTATAAGAAATGAACAAATAAAGCTGTCCATCTACAACTGTTAAAAAATTATAAAGAAAATTGCAGCTCCTGAGGAAATCTCAGGTAGCTTCCCTATTCTTAATTTAAGTCATCTACATGGGTAGAGAGATCTCCCTGCAGGAAGGTTCCATAGTTACTCATTGGTTTAAGTCAAACTCTAGGACATGGTCTGAAGAACAGACATTGGGTGGGTAAGGTAGTTTGCACTCTTCCTACTTTTAGCCCCACCTGTTCCAGCTGTCATTCACTGGCAATTGCAAGTTATGGAACATTGCAGGCATGGGTGAGGAGAGTGAATGTATCCAAAGAAACTTAGATAGTTCTTCAACATTCAGATTCCTCATTTATACAGAATTCTTTTCCCATGTTTCCTCTTATAAAGATTCTCAACAGTGCTTTTGAGCATTTGTGGCTATACAAGGATGGCAAAATAGTTTACATTTTTAGATATGGTATGTTTTCTTAGCTCTAAGCTCCAGTTCCAAATTCTCATTGCCCATATATTACATTTTATCTGAAGGGAATGCTTTACCCTGTCACCTGCAAAACCCATGAATGGCCAAGCGTCTTGTGTCCATGGAGCACCAATAATTCTTTCCCATATTCCATCTAAATCTACTTTTATTATCTTTTCTAATCTGAACCAACATCAAGCAAAGTGTCTGCTGAATCAAGTTACCCATGTGTTTTAGAAGGCAGCTAGGCACTTTTAACAGGATCTCTGGGAGAGAAAAAGTGCATGCTCCACTTTTGCCCTGAGTTCAGACAGTGGATCTGGGTGAATAATTTATCAGAACAAGACTGCATACTCACTTGGTCTCCAAAACAAGGCCATATTTTATCATAAGTTCAGGGTACCTACATTTAACTTCTCCTTCAGTGTTTTCCCCACGATGTCCCATTATATCTAGAGAAACATTTATATGCGTGTGTTTGCAGTGTGTAAAGCAGGGGTGGTATAATGTTGCTGGTCCAGTCTGATTTTATTGGCAAAAAACAAACAAGATAGTAAGGATGAAGAAGAAGAGTCAAATTCCACCGGGTAATTCTGATCATTGAGGTCTGCTAAGCTAACTAATGTGATATGTTGATTGTATATCATCTTTCCTCCAATTCCAGGGAAAAATTGGTCTGCTGTATTTATGTACCTATTGTCCACAGTTTTAAAGTGTGTTTTGAAAGGATGTCACTTGATTTCTTCAATATTCCTGTATTAAATGCCCAAACTTATTAGTTTATGAACTTATTGAAATAGAGTTCAAGTAAACTATAAATGCTCATTGACGTCTGGCATTAAATGAGTCTGAATTGCACTGAAGGACTCCCCATGATACCTTCAGAAACACCTCTCTTAAATTCTTATCTCTTCTCAATACTGCATGCATTCTGATGCATTCCCTTCTGCCTGCATCAGGAAATTCTTTGTTCTAAGTCATGCTTGAGCTTGAGAGCTGTCACCTAATTACTTCAGCAGTCACAAGAAGAGAAAGATGCCTAATTTTCTCTCAGTCAGCATCTCAAGGACTTCCTTACCAAGAAAGACACTGACAGTCCCCTGGCACAGGTCCTCAGAGAGCAAATTGCTGATGAAAGCAGGCTGGCACAACACTTTTTTTTTCTACAAGCTTAACCCAGGTGGAAGAACAGAGAGAAACATGACCACACACACACAAGCTGCTGATTTTTACCAATTCGATTCACTCTAACAACAATGCCATTGCCCACATAAGTTTGTATGTCTTTTGTTGTTTTTGTTTTGTTTTGTTTTCTTGTTTTTATTTGTTTGTTTGTTTGTTTGTTTTTTGGTACTTGTAGAGTTACTCTGAATGAACCACTCTCAGGATTTCCTATACATCCAGGTCCCATCCACCTTCTCATATATGGTCTAAAGGAAGAGTTAAATTCAGACCTTCTTCCACATATTTCATCTTTTGTAGTAAGGATCTCACAGTAAAGAATACAGTTAGATATATGTCTGTACTTACATATGTTTTTACCTATACATATGTATACACATACTTACATATGATTAAATGCATAAATGTATTTTTTCATAGTATCCAAAGAATAGGACCAAGAAAGTATACAAATTACCAACATTGGGTGTTTATTAGTCGACAGAAGGTAAACTGGCAAGTGCAAAAATGTTGAACAATTGATCAAAGAGTACCAGGATATTGGTTTGAAAGCTTCAAAGGGATATTGTCACAGAAATCCCTGTCCAAATCCTACTATCTCATCATTCATTGAGTTCTTGTTATAAATTTCCCCTTGTATCTTACCTTAGGTTTTTTTAATTTTCTGACTGAGGTTCAGGCACCAGAATTGGCTCACTGAAGGCAGAAGCTTCAGGAAGGGGAAGATGCTTCTTTCTTCTCAATAGGCATATCAAAAACTCCTCATCCAGCATGACCCTGAGGGCCATTGAGAATAACTGGCTGAGGAGCACAAGCTGGCAGAGCACTTTGTAAGTTGCTCAGAGGCCCTGCTCACAGGAAGCTGCTCCAAGGTGCGCAGCTCATGAGAGATTCCATTAGGCAAGTGATATTTGTATCTGCATTTTGTTTGTAGTCTTGAATGATGGAGACTGTCTCAGTGGGAGGATAGTAGATTCATCCACTAGGTAGAGGTCATACTATCCCAACGTGTTCCTACCTGAACCAGGCATGTGTCCTTTAGATGGCAGGCAGCAACTACCTAACTAACTTTCAGGAAGGAGAGAGTTACTGGTGCAAGTGTGTGAGATTGAAAAGAACGTGGCCTAAGAAAGAAAACTTTATGAAATTTGCAGGCTGATTTAATTGTGGGACAAGGGAGATTTATCCTTTCTAGTTTATGTTTTCAAATATTTTCAAAAATATTGCTTAAAATGCACATTGCATGATAGCTGTAGCATTCAAACAGGGATTGTTTATGAGTGTACTTTCTAAAGTCACTCCTAAGGTTTGTTTTAGGGAGTTGAAGTAGTAAAATCTGAGGGTGGGATATAGGGTACACTGGAATACTTAAAAAGTGGCATGGAGAGAATTTTCCCTTATTAAGTGATAGAAGTAGGCCTGTAGGGTTCTGTGTAGTTCCTAGATGTATGGAGTGTCATGGGACAGGGTTGTCTTTCTTCCCTGAAAAGGAATGAGTACATTTTCTATGAAAGTCATATTGGGAGCCTAGGAAGCAGCCATGTGACAGGAGGTAGGTACAACTGGAGCTTTCCAATGTTCACTGTTATCTCCAGTCTCTGTTCATGTGGGAATAAAACGACATTTATCCCTCTACCCAGTTAAGCAACTAGCATGCTGCTAAGGATATGCTTTGGGCAGGGGACACTTGGTTTCATGGATAAGAATACCTAGGTAGGGTATTTGTTTAAAGAAATGCATGAGACCTTTCTAAGTTCATATTAATAATCTCTCTGTGCCATGATAGGTCACTGTGTTTTTAATGGAGGAGGTAAAACTGCCTAAAATCTAAAGGAACTTATATAAATTTGGTTGTAGGAAATAGTAAAGAGCATGATGATGAAGAAAAAGCATAAGTCAGATCACTTGTCCCCAGGGAAACTTTACAGGAGGGTAATTATCAGACAAAAAGAAGCACACAAACAGGCCAAGATAGCTGCAAGGGTAAAAACCATCTGCTGGTGTCTCTGGTTTACTTTGTTTAACCAGTCTGTATTGCCTATTTTCTGTTGGGTATTTTTTTTTCATCCAAGGAGTCTGGGAGACTTTTTCCCTTAAATAAGTCACTTGTTCCCTTGAAGGAACTAAAATGAGAATGACATGAATAGCTCTTTTCTTCAGTGTTATCCCAATATCATGGATAGTTCTGCCATAGAAAAAAACAGCAGCTACACAAACAACAACATGTCAAAATGTTGTAGAGAAAGAGGCATAGAAGGCACAAGCTCTCTAGAACTTTCCACATGCAGGAAGCTATATTCACTGGATAGAAGAGTATAAAACTCAACTTTGGTTATGCATAAGGTTGACCCTCTCTTATGTTTTTCACTCTGAAATTTTCTTTTCCCAAAGCTGCTGTCCTGCTCTTCTATGTAACTGCCACATTGAAGCAGAGCCAACTCAGTGTCCAAATATTATGAAAATTGTCTTTTAAACACAAGATACTGTCCCTGAAATCCCACACTTTGTAGGCTGTTTTGCCTTTTCTCCCCAGCATCCTCAGCTCCACTGCCTGTTTTTACTAGGAGGCATGATGTTTATAAATCATTGGCAAATGGATGCTTTTCAAATACCTAGCTTTTAAAACAATAGTAAGTAAACATGAAGGCCTTTTTTTTCAGTCAATATTTAACTTTTATACAAATTAAAAAGTTTAAATTGACCAGAGCCCCAATTACAAACCCTAAAGTGCAAGGTGGATTATAGGTAGAAAACAAATTGTTCTTAAGACAGTTGTCTCTTTATCACATCTGCAGAGTTATGTGCAGGACTCTGTATGTGGTACTCATGGACTCATTGAAGGGGACACTAACTAAAAGACATTAGATAATTCGGTAAAGGGACTTCATTCTTCATTCTTTTTTTTTAATATTTATTTTTCATTTCTCGGCGGTCACAACATCTTTGTTGGTATGTGGTGCTGAGGATCGAACCCGGGTCGCACGCATGCCAGACGAGTGCACTACTGCTTGAGCCACATCTCCAGCCCAACATTCTTCATTCTTATAACAGTGGTATGAAACAACTTTTATGCATCCATTGAGTCTACCTTGCCGGGTGCCTAAGTTCTTGGACCTCACTGGAAACTATGAAGACAGAGATGGGTAGAACATTATTTTAGATTTCACAGGACTGTCAATCTGGTGAACAGCAAGCCAAAGAATTGGTAGTGGGATAATTGATGGGAGTAGCTAGTGCTCTATCAACTAATGTTGGTAGTCAGGTTGATCCCCCTACTGGTTGTTTCCAACAGATCCCAGAATCATGATGAATGAATTCTCAGATTACTGTCAACACATGCTCTCCAGGTTGACTCATAGAAATTCATACTCTCAAGGTCTAAAGGGGATTCTGATGACAGCAGTAGCTACTAAGTATTTTCTGGCCAACTGGAGAAAGAGGAAAATTAAGTAACACACATAAGTTCATCCTTGCAAAAATTATTGAGATGTTTTCTCTAGATGTCAGCATTCTCTATCCACTTAAAAACAAACTAATATTGGTCACTCCTCAAAGTGTAACTCTTGTTTTTACTCAAACTTCTTTTCAAATGCAGAGAAAGAATTGAAGTAATTTTCAGGTTTGCAGTCCAAAGGGAGGAAGGTGGAAACAAAAGCCTGGCTTTCTGAAGTTCAAGTGGATGAGAGTCAACGACTCGTGTCCAAAGAAGCAGAATAAAATAAAATTTTCAGTTTTGTTACTCAATTTACCCTATTATATTTATAAAATCTAAAATCAACCTGTATCTAGAGAACTTGCATTATAAATGAGTTAAGCTCAATGAATGCATTTGCTGAGTTCCTACAGGTGCTTGTTCCTACATTGTGCTTGTTTCACTGGGGGCATGCTAGGAAGGGTATCCAAACCTTACTGAAAGGAGCTTAAAATATCTGCTCCAAATGCAGCCATGGTTCCCAGTAGGTGAGAACATCCATAGCAGACACCAGTAGACCGACCTGCTGAAGGAAGGATTGCCATGAAGAGCAGAGTCAGCACTGGACTTTATCTGCTGGGGACATAGTAAGAGGGATCTGGAAACCTCCTCCAGTGAGTGTCCCACAGTTGAAGGTTCACAAATACTTAGCATGGTTTCCCTCCATGTTTCTATTAACTGATCATATTTAGATAGTAGCAAAATCAAGAGAATCCTCACAGAGAGGAAGTGGATAAGCCTGATATATATGACTTTGTGATTCTCCAACAAGGTCAAGATTGTGCCCAGAAAGTGAAGCCAGAGGAATTCAATGCATTAGGGGGGTTACTGTCCTGTTGTGAGAGAATATTCACTGCACTTAGGACTCTTAATGACTTCAGGAGAAAATACATTTCCATGTAATATAATTGGTGGCCCTACGCCAAATGGCAAAGACTTCCCTTGACCTGAGTAACCTGAGGCCCCTCTTGCACTTAAACAAGCTGGAAAAATAATTGTGACTCTAGGGCCAAGAAAGGAAAGGCATCCCAAGGGCTTTGAAAAGAGCACATTAGCTGGCTCAGATTAGCACTATTTCTTAGAAAAGTACAGCAAAACGTTGGACCCAGTGGATGCTAAATATGTAGTCTATGATCTGCAGCCACTCTCTACCAATTTCATCATGTATTTGTCTGAGCCAATAGGAACTTTTGTAATGGAAGTGAGGAATTCCTTCAGAGTCCTATACACCAACAGATGTCCCAGTGAGAGAAAAGAGGCCACAATAAAAATGGAGTATGACAAAAAAAAAAATTGAGAAAGGGCAGAAAACAATTTCAAACATGGTTTACTTTTTAGTGTTATAGGATTCTAGTTGTTCAGGATTTTTAATGGATTTGGAAATAATGGCTGGATAGTCAGAGAAGAACATTATGACTGTTTTAGATTGTCAGTTTTGCATTTTAAGAAAAAGTCTTATGACCACTTTAATATTACGGAAATAATGAAGTGATTACTGGGAATTCCTGCAGATAATTTTACCTTGGTGGGAAACCATTTTTACTTTGAGGATTCTCAACATCCACCCATAGGAGAAAAGTGAAATATGGTAAATTTGGAGAAGGGAACAAAGAGAAGTTGGTAATATTGGCATGAGGGTATACAACTACTGACACTGCCCAATGAGTGGTGGTCTACGTCTGTGGTGACCTTCTGAAAAAAACAGTGGATCAGGCAGCATGAGGCCATTGGATGGCAGGGGCTCTCCACATTCCATGACATCTCCTACTTTCTAATTCTGTTAGACTGTTACCTAGCACACTCATCCCTACCTCCTCACTCCTGTTTTGTGTCTGAGCTATAGATTCACGTATCTGAATCTTTGTTTGGAAGGTGAAGGAATTTGAAGTGCTGAGTACTCATTTCTCAACAGTAAGTTAATCATGACAGCAGTTGTCATCCATTAGTCCTGATGAATTCTACTTGGGTTAATTTGTGTGTGTGTGTGGGGGGGGTCAGGGGCACTCAACCACTGAGCCACATTCCCAGCCTTTTTTGTATTTTATTAAGAGACAGGGTTTCACTGAGTGGCTTAGCATCTTGCAGTTGCTCAAGCTGACTTTGAACTCCAGATCCTCTTGTCTCAGTCTCCTGAGCCTCTGGCATTACAGGTGTGCACCACTGAAGCCCGCTCTCAGGTTCACTTGTTTTTAACCCATAACATGTTTGGGTTCCTTCTTTGCAGGCCCTAGATGTTGTGTACTGCTACAAACACCATAATGGCAGTATCTTTCGGGGCTGAAATGAACCATGAAGGAGGGCCTGGAATGAATCAAAGAAATCATATGGGAATTACAATATGAATTAGAAGAACACAAACAGAGTTTCTGAGATTTGGAAAAAAAAATTCTTATGTAAATGTACCACCTATACCCTGGCTAAGAAGAACTGTGCAGTCAGTCTTGAACATTTCTTGCTTTTAAAGAAATCACTTATTAACTTTTAAGTTATAAAATCAGGATTTTATAACTGTCTTTCTATACTAATGGTCTGAGAGTATGGACAGGTGTGCAATGGCAAGAAAAGCAGAAAGACACCCCCTATGCCCCCCCCAAAAAGTATTATGTCAAAAATGGATAGATAAATTAACAGAAGGCCCAAGTTCTCTGGCACTCTGTTATATACCAGGCTGTATTTGCTGGCCATCTATATGTAAGTGTCAATATAGTCATGCAGGAGGTTCAACCAGAGCTTTGTTTCTCATTGTGTGCTCCTTCTGAGGCCATATACCTTAGAGATGGAGTCGAGCCTTCTTCCTCATTAGCTTGTTCTCTGGCTAGTACACTGGGCACTGGTGGCTCTCCCACTCTCATAGAGTGATAACTATGTCCATAAAATTTAAAAAAAATGGTTTCCTAGATCATATTTGAAGGGAGGGACTTTCTGGGGACTCCAACCTTCAGCTTTGAAGCAGGACCAGCTGGGAGGCTCTAGCTTCTAAACAACCTTGATTTCATCTGTTATTCTTTACTGTCTCAAAAGTCTCAATGGTGAATTGCAGGAAGAGAAAGAAAATGACCTCTTGCTGATCAAAAAGTATTTTGTACCCTCTGGTCAACTTGATTCACCTGACTCACAAGAACTTCTCAGAAGCTCTGTCTTCCCATCAATGAGCCTAAAGTCAGCTCTGCTGTGGATGAAGCCAGTGAGTACTCCTATCATAATTCAGATGAGTCCAACTTGTCTCCTTAGTGAAGCACAAATTCTCTGCCCTCAACTCCACTGTGTAGGCTAAGATATATGCATACAAAGGCAGGAGACCCATTTTGTTTCAGAGTAGGTACAGAGGTCAGGTGGATCTTAAGCTTTGCTATTTTCCTATATCCTGGTCAGTTTTCTTTCATTGTGCCTTTGCTATGCCAGCCATATATTTGCATATTGTTTGCACTTAGGAGGTAGGGGCATCTTATAGTTGCTGAGTCTCGATTTGAATTCATGATTCTCCTGTCTTAGCCTCCTGAGCCAATGGGATTATAGTCCTGAGCACTGTGCCCAGTACAGTGGACATTTTTAAGGGTAGAATCAGTCAGAGTCTGTGTAGTTCTCTACACATAAAAGTAAGCATAAGAGTAAAAGAAAGGAAAAATAAAATATCAGAGTCATTATAAGCTGCATATCAACTCATGGGCTTCCTTGTCCAAAGCTGCTTTCTTCATTTGGCGACCCTCTTAGTGGAAGAGTGTGTCACAGTGAGATCATAGATAATAAAGGATTCTGTTGTCTCTGGTTTTATTTTCAGAGCTGAATTTAGATGCTTCCATTCCAATAAAAAATCATGCCAAGATAGAGGATGATGCTCTTAAAGGATCATCTGACAACACACGTGGTTTTCAAGAGCATGTCCTTAATGTTGCCAGAGGTGTCTGCAAACAGAAGATAATCAGAAGAAAAATTCTGTTGAGAATGTGCATGTAGATTCCCTGACCTTCAAGCTTCAGGTATGTTGGCTCTGGAATGCACTTGACTCCTTTTAACTCTATATTATGTTGTAGCTCCAGACAATAAATAATGCCGCCGAGCTGTAATAACAAAAACAGCATGATATTGGCACCAACATAGACCCAAAGACCAATAGGACAGAGTAAAAGACAGAGACAAATCCACATACTTAGAGCCATCTGATACTTAACAAAGGTGCAAAAGAATATACATTGGAGGAAAAACATTTTAAATAAATGGTGCTAAGACAACTGGATAGTGATATGTAGAAAAATAACACTAAAACCCTATTTTGCACCCTGCACAAAACTCAAATCAAAATGGATCAAACACTTAAGAATTAGACCAGAAACATTACAACTGCTAGAAGAGAATATAGGGCTAACATTCCATCATAAAATTACTGGCACCAACCTCCTTAACAGGATACTCAAAAGTGCATGAAATACCCTCATTTTTATACAAAATTACACATAAGAGGAAGTGAGGGGAAAGGGAAAAAAACAAGAGAGAGAAATAAATTACAGTAGATGGGGTAGAGAGAGAAGATGGGAGGGGAGGGGAGGGGGGATAGTAGAGGATAGGAAAGGCAGCAGAATACAACAGACACTAGTATGACAGTATGTAAAAACGTGGATGTGTAACCGATGAGATTCTGCAATCTGTATATAGGGTAAAAATGGGAGTTCATAACCCTCTTGAATCAAATGTATGAAATATGATATGTCAAGAGCTTTGTAATGTTTTGAACAACTAATAAAAAAGAAAAAAAGTGCATGAATTGAAATTAAGAATAAATAAGTGGGATGCCATCAAACTAGAAAGCTTCTTTCCAGCAAAGGAAAGAAATAAGTGTGTGAACAGAGAGCCTACAGAATGGGAAAAAATCTTGACCAGCTACTCATCTGATAAGGAATTAATATCCAGAATATACAAAGAACTCAAAACACTTCACACAAAAATATTCCAAATAACCCAATCAATAAATGGGCAATATAACTAAATGGAAACTTAACAAAAGAAATACAAATAGTCAAATATATGAGATAATGTTCAACCTCACAAGCAATCAGAAAAACACAAAATGAAAACAAAACTGAAATTTCACCTCACCCGGAAATGGCAATTGTCAAGGATACACAAACAAAAAATGTGGGCAAGGTTGTGGGGGAAAGGTGCACTTGTACATTGTAACTGCAGACTAGTACCATTCCATAAGCAGAATTGAGATTCATCAAAAAACTAGAGATGTAACCATCCTATGAGCATCTTCCCATTCCTAGGTATTTTCCCAAAACTTCTAAAATAAATATACTACAGTGACAGCTTCCTCAATATTTACAGCAGCACATTTTGCAATAGCTAAATTATGAAATCAACCTCAATATTCCCCACAATAGATAAATGAATTTTAAAATTCTGATCATATATATATATATATATACATTATATATATATATATATATATATATATATATATATATATATATATAAAATGTTTGTGTGTATGTGTGTGTGTGAGACAGAGAGAGGGGGGTGGGGAGAGATGCACTGGAGTTCTACAAAACCATAAAAGAGGATGAAATTATGGTGTTTGCGAATAAATGGATAGAAATGAGAATATCATGCTACATGAACTAAGGCAAACACAAAAACTTGAAGCTTGGATGTTTATTCTCATGCTGAAACTAGAGTAAAACAAAGGAAATGGGGAGGGCAGAAAAGGATATTTTACACATAAAGGAAAGAACAGTAATGAAGAAGATTGTGAGGCAGAGTGCAGGGATGGGTAAGGGGAGGCAGTGAAGAATGATTTTTTTTTAGTTGTAGATGGACACAATATATTTATTTTTACTGGGTGCTGAGGATAATACCCAGGGACTTGGGCATGAGAGGCAAGTGCTCTTCACTGAGCCACAACCCCAGCCCCAAAAGGAATTCTGAAAAAGTTGTTATATGCACATATAAATATACCACAGGGAACTCCACCTTTATACATAGGTAGAAAGAACCAATCAAATATAAATTATTATATTAGGAAAAGGAAGTCTAGTAGAGTAGATGAAGGATATTTGGGAGAAGGAGGATGGGAGGAAAAAGAGAGAGGGAGAGGGGCAAATCATGAACTGAAATTGCATAGATGTATGAATCCACTGCTACATATGACTGTAAACTTCTAAAGTTAAAAAAATGTAATTATTGTAAAATATAAAAAGGCAAAAACAAAAAATTCTATGGAAGTTTGGCTATAGGTGGGAGACATATATTCGCCTGGAGCCTGTTTTTTCCAATTTCATTTATAGTAGGACAGGTTTTACTACATTTTTATAGTTTACACGACCCAACTGGCAAAGTGTGGCACTGAGACTTTAATAGACAAGCTGGGGTTTACACGGCTTAGAGACCTAATAAAGTGCTTAGGTTTTTAGTTGGTCTTCCTTCCACCTCACTAGGCTCTGTCTCATTATTATAGACCTTCCACACTCTCTAGAGTGGCTTCCTTTTCTTCACCTAGGGGGACCTCAGTATGTGGCAAAATGTTCCTGATTCTAAGGAAACGAGGACTGTGAAGAAAGCACTGGGTGGAAGGCACATTTATTTCACATGGTTGACTTTCAGTCCTGCCCCAATCTCTTGCCTGCCTCTTCAGATAAGTATGTTCACCAAATTTCTCTGGCTCTCTTCAATATTCCTAGGTTAATTTGAGTGTTAACAGAGGCCCCACTCCTCAAACTATTGACACATCATTCCACTCTGTGTCTTCTGTTTTGCCTTTTGGGAGCACCAATTGATTCTCAGTCTCCAATCACCTGCATGGCCATATCCTCAATCACTTCTGCTCAGGTTTCTCTAAGTCTGAACCTTGAAATTCTCATGCCAGATATTCTTGGGTCATGTTAGTCCTTATTTTCTCTGGTTGCCCTGAATACTTATTTCTCAGATGATGACCTCAATTGTCAAATAAAAATGGACAATTTCATGGATTTTTAATTGTGGCCTTTAAGTAAGAAACATCTGTGAAGTGCTAAGCACAGTACCCAGCTGGCAGGAACTGCTAAGCATACATCAGGTTGTTGACTTCCCCTTTTGGAGCTGCCATGGTGGGTGTGGTGTTGAGCCACATCTTCATTTCCTTCTAACACAGTCTTCCCCATCACTGTTTTCCCATGTACCAGCTAAGGTGTAACACCATGGCTCATCCCAGCTCTTCTTGTTCATAGACCCCAGATTCCTGAACTAGAGCCTGGCTCTGACCCGCTCTCCTCTTACCACACTACTTTTTTTGTGATACATAACATTTTGATCAACTTTCATAATACAGGAAATTTGAGCTCAAGTCCTTCTGTGTGCTAAGTAAGCATTCTGCCATTGAATAGCACCCCAGCCTTTGATCAATATTTTAACATATACATATATCACATATATTCATATGTGTATTATATATGTGTGATTCTGTACATATTTAAGTTTCATTGCAAAGCATTGAACTAGACAGCACATAAAAAATTATACTCACAATTGGTTTATAAATTTATACCTAACAAGTTTTAAACTGGAAGTTAAGTTCATTTGGAATACTTGTCCATCAAATTTTTTTGTTGTTGTTCTAAATAATAGAGACATATCTGACGACTTTTGGTTTTTTATGTGGCATATGCATGCTAATGAGAGGGAAGTCCTGGAACCTTGTGTGGTAAAGGCTAAACTGTGTATGATTTGGGGTGCAGGCTGTTTGTGGTGTCCTACACACTGGTTGTTTTTACTCCCTAGATTCAGTTATTTTCTCTGTAGTTTGGGGTGTTGGCTGGGTTCTCTAACTCTGGTCTTCGACATCTCTTCTTTTTCTTCTCCTGGCTCAGGTACTGTCATTGTCACCAGGACAAACTAAAGGACTTGGACACAATGAAGGAAAATTATTAATGCAAGTAACTGTTGGTCCTCTGTGTGTCATGTGAATTTATAAAATTTTCTGTGCACAACAAAACCTTCAGTCCTGTTCATTGAATCTTCTGTGGCTTCTTCTCATTCTTCTTCTTGCCACAGTTGTCATATTGCTCTGTCTGGGTCATTGCCCTGTACACATTCTTTTACTTGTCTGTGCCTTTTCTATCCAGAAAACTTTTCATGTTTATACTATTTGTCCTGAATAGCTCACTTACCAGTGAAGACAAAGTTTGTCTTCTGGCAAGTTTATCATTATGCAGTGATGTAAGAAAGATTATAAAAATAAAGAAATCAAAATGTCTCTATGGGCTTGACCCACCCTGTAATTTGAAGACTGCCTTTCTTGATTCTTGAAAGAAGGTTTGGTTCATAAGTAATTGCTAGGGAGTTTAAAATTAAAGAGACAAGACTCTCATTACCTTTAATACCAGCTCTGAGATGGCTTCTCCTAGCTCCTGCCTCCAGCCACCTAAAGTGGTGGCGAGGTTTACAGAAGAGGTGAGAGAGAGAGAGAGAGAGAGAGAGAGAGAGAGAGAGAGAGAGAGAGAGAGAGAGAACATGTCAGGGAGTGGGCTTTTATTGGGGAACAAAAACTTCCAGGGAAAATATCATCCAATGAAGATGAAGGGGGGCAGCATCCCAAGGTCAGGGGTGATGCTTGGGTCTTCAGGGCAGTGGCCAGACATGCCTCTGCAAGGACAAGCCCTCAGACCTGGAAAAGGGTGGGGAAGGCTCTAACACAGTTGTTTCTAAGCGTCTCTCACCCAGCCAGGGAGGTAACTCAAATCACATGCAAGGATGGCCTCCCATAGCTGTGCATCTGGTAGAACTGGATGGGAGCAGCACAGCTGCGGACAAAATTGGACATGTGGGTGTCACTGGCACTGTCATCCAGTGAGAAGAGCTAGAGGGGACCCTGTGGCTCCCCAATGAGGTATGGAAGATCAGAATTACTAGTGTTTCCCACACCAACTGAGACAAGAGCCTGATCCTTGGCCAGGTGACTTGCAGGGTCAGGCTGTTTCAGTATTTTTTCCTCCGAGCCATTAGAGAGCTTAGTCAAAATTCTCAGAAATCCTGTACAAAGGAAGGCCACCATGTTGCATGACATGGGCTCTTCTCTGGAAGGACCTGTGCCCACAGGACAGGACTGTGTGCATCCCTGCTACTCTCCTGAAGGTCATCAATTCTGTGCCCTTAGCATAGATTTGCTGCTTTTGTTCACACTGACAACATGCACACTGGAGAGACACCACACCACAGTGTTGACAGAAGAGCTTCTGGGAGAGACCAGAAGAGCACTGGAGTCAAGACTGTAAACCATACCCAGTGCATTCCAAATCCAGCTGTACCTGCCCAGGCAGAGACTCGTTGACAGCAAAAGAATTCTAGAGAAATTCCCCATGCACTGTAAGTCTGGCTCACTTAGCAGTCGGGCCTCACTGAATCCAGCCTAAGGGAGCAGCTGTGCTGTTTTGAAAGAACCTTCTCCTCTTTCCCTGTGAGCACTATCCAGACATAGAGAGAGAACAGAGAGAGCCCTTGGCCAAGACTGCTGCCACATAACTGCAATCAGGCCTGAAGACTCTGGTACAGAGCTGCACTTGAATCCAGGTGCACTGAACCTCTGCTTGAGAGCATTTGTCTGAAAACCAATGATTTTCAGCAAGTCATCATGGGAAGAGCTCAGAAGTTCAGTCCTTTCTGGGTTTAGATCCAAAGCAAAAATCTTCCCCAACAGCTCCATTTCTCACACCACACTCTGACCAGATGTCCCTGAAATGACTTTTCTTGTCAAAAAGTCCACTCATCACACATTGCTCTGTGCAAACAACATCATTGTAACTGAATCCTGCAAATGCTCTCCTTATGCTTTCTTGCATAGATCCCAGAGTTCAAGAGTCAGGTCATGACTTCCTGAGACATCCATGCATTGTCCAGCAGGAAATCAGCAGGGAACACTTTCCCACTATGTCCTGTGAGCATGTGCTATAATCAATAATCATCCACAGTCCAGCTTCAAAATTATTTGAAGTTGTAAGCCCTAGTACTATCAAATGAATCCTAATGTTATATATAACCAACAAGAACCAATAAAAAATAGAAAAAGAAAAAAAAGAAAATTCAATGCTTGGGGCTGGGGATGTGGCTCAAGTGGTAACATGCTTGCCTGGCATGCATGGGGCACTGGGTTCGATCCTCAGCACCACATAAAAATAAAATAAAGATGTTGTGTCCACCAAAACCTAAAAAATATTTAAAATCTCTCTCTCAAAAAAAAAAAAATTCAATGCTTGTAATTCCAGCATTACTACCAGATAGGGAGCCTTTGAACTCATATTTGTCTCCAAATGCTTCCCATAACTTAACATTTCCATTCACCTGTGGCCAGTAATAGGGAACCTGCCCTGAGCTGCACAGGATTAACTTCCCCATCATGTGCACACATAAGGCAGTAGTAGATGGTACCCTCATATGTTTACCAGAGCCAGGATGAGTGCTCACATTGTCTTGGGGGAGTGGAAACGGAGAGACAGAGAATCCTGAAGACCTCCAGCGGGCTGTGAGGGTCACTTAGCAGCTGCTCTGCTGATAGCTTGCACAGGGGAGATCTCCTCTGTGTGCTCATCCCACCCACAATGACTTCAATGTCATCATCCTGTTCAATGGGCAGCGGTTCCTTTGTGGCTTCGGCAAGCTCTTTCTGCAGCCAGGCCTGCTGTCTCCTGGAGTCCCTTTCCTTCTCTGCATTGAGGCAGCTGGCTTCCTGGGCCTTGTTGGCCATCTGCCTAGTGACTGGCTCCTGGTTCTCTGCAGTAGTTGTCCTCAGGTTCTCCTCAAAGACAGTAAAATGACCTTCATGGCATCATATTTGTCCTTCAAGGTCTGGTTGGATATGTCAACATTCCATGTGCCACTGTATCCAGGAACTGCAGGATTATCTCCCCAAAGACTCTCTCTGCATCCAGTTACAGCACCTCAGCTCCTCTGCAAGGTGGCATGTCAGCTGGAAATGCCAGCAACACTGAAGCCTGAAGAAGTGGCATGTTGCCACAGCACCTAAGGGACTCCTATCCTAGTGGAGGCCTCCGACCACAGCATAAGGGGACCAAAGGAGACAGGAAGGAGAGCAGCCCCAGAGATCAACTCCAGACACAGGTGCTCCCAATGCCATGTCCATTTTGTAATTTTTTGAGATTTACTTTTTTCTTTTTTTTTAATTCCAAGTCTTTTTTAAATAAAACAAACATAACAGTGTAGAAACCTAAATAAACATTTCTCCCTCAAAGTTGTTACATCCTTAGTTCCCAACAAAACTCTCTACTATTGGAGACAGTATTTGGAAGAGCCTTAAATGGCAGTTTATGAGCCACATTAGAAACTATCCTTTCAAATGCTGGGCTTTTTGGAAACAGAAAATCCACAGTCAGAGGATGACACTGGAAAAAGTGAAAGAGGTGCTGCAGCTTTTGCAGAAATTCCTTAAAGACCTCTAGCAAGTTCTGAGTAATAACACAGCCACTGGAGAAACGGATGGGCACCCTGCCTGGACAGCCACTTTCAATGGGGAGAGCATTCATTTGATAGAAAAATTCTGTTGTCTGCTTAAAAAAAGAAAAAAATCAGCCACACTCCTTTATAGTCACACTTGCATTTGATTAAAAAAAGATACAACACTCACACATCGTTCTCATATGAATTCTAATTAAGAGACAATACATTCAGAATTATAGCACTCAGAGATAATTTTCAGAAACTATAACAGCTTCGTTGCCACTTAAGGGGTACATAGGGTGCAGCTGTTTACCTGAATGTATTCTTAAATAAGTGACTACTACCACTCTAATTTTCCTAGTTGTAGCTCTGTTACAGGTTACTGACCGCAAGTTCATGTTCCAGATTTCCTTTGCCAACACAGATTAATTACAAGGGAGCCAACCCCAAAGTCTTAGGGTGAATTGGGAAAGGGCCGGTTAAATGAAGAAACAGGCCATTCCTTGGTAAAAGTTTGTAGTTTTCTTTCCCAATACATCTTCTTGTTATTGAGAACTTCCATTTTTATCCTGTGTTCCTCCTCTGCCATCTCACACTCTCGCTCTATCTGCTGGATTTTGGCCACATGCACCTCATTCATTTGTATCAGCTGCAGTTGTAAGATGGACATTTGTTGATGGTGTTCTTCCTCATGCATCTTTCTTAAAGCACCTTCCTGAGAGGTTTTGCTCCTGTAGTTTTTATTTGCTGTTATTCTGACAGCTGAACACTAGGGTTCAGGTTGAGAGGTCCCCTCACATACCGGAAAATGTGAACTCTTTCTCATCATCGCACAGTTCTCTATTTGAAACAGCAAATGATTCTGGGGCTGCGGCATCAGGATGGTACTCGGGCTCCTCCTCGGGCGGGCTCTGCAGAAAGTACAGCTGCCCGTGCAGCATGCTGGCCATCTTCTCCTTCCCCAGGACGTGGGTGCTCAGCAGTGGGCTGACGCTTCGCTTCACTTTCTCCTTTCGTGGGCCATAATTTTTTTGGTCCGAGCCTTGATCTTCTCCCAGCACTTCTTGAGCTGTTTGAAATCCCGCAGCGACACGCTGGGCTGAGAGTTGTCTTCGTGGGCAAGCGCTTGCCAGGTCCGCTGCTTGAGGGCGATAGTTCAGGCATCGCTTTTCTTGCACTCCAGCACATATTTGTGCTTTTCTACCAAAGCAAGCAAGATGCTCTTTTCCCACTCTGAGAAGTATTTGGCAGGTTTTATAATTTCATTGTTTTGCATTTTCCACTCTGTTTCTCTGGGCATTTAGCTATCCTGAGGGGGTGGCGCGGCGGCCGCGGAGACCCGGGGAGGGGCCGGCGAGGCGCGAGCGCGGCGGCCTCGACTCCTCTCGCGGGCTGAGCGGCCGGGAGGGCCGCGGGCTCCGGAGCGCCTGGCGCCGGCGGCGCGCCCCCTGCCGGCCAGGCCCCGCCGCGCGCCCCCTGCCGGCCAGGCCCCGCCGCGCGCGCCGCGGCCACAAAGCCCGAATCCACCGCCCTGTCGCGGGCCACCGCCGCCTGCCGGTCGGTAGGCGCCCTTGGGATGACTGAGGTGCTTGCTCAGCAGTAGAATCCTTGACTAGGGTTCACAAGGCCCTGGGTTTGATCACCAGCACTGAAAAAAGTGATACTAGTTATAAGTTTTAATAAAACATTTAAGTGTTGTTTGGGCATTTTGTGACCAGGATCCTTCTGACCTCATATTATGGGTTTGGCTGTATCATATATCCAGGGCATGTTATCAGAAAACTTTGGATAAGGTTAGTCTTATTTCTTTCTTAAATATTTGACATAATCACCAATGAAGTCATAGTTTTAGAGTACATTTGATATGTTTTTATAAATTTGGTTACTATCACATGTATATATACTTATTCAGATTTTTCACTTTTTTCTGGTTTTTTAAAAAAAATATGTTGTCATTGAATTAAATGTTTTTTTTTTACAATAGAACCTTACAGGAAGATACACAATACTACATTATTGTAGTACATTAGGATCTATTGAGATGGTTTTTGTATTTGGTATTGCTTATTGCGCTTCTCTCTCTTGCTTGGTCTTGCTCTTTAGCTTTTTGAAGAATCATTTTCCATTTTATTGTTTTTCTTTATGGTGTCATCATTTTCTCTTTTATTTTTCCTCCTATCTTTATTATTTCCCTTCATCCATTTACTTTGGCTTATTTCTTTTCTTTATTTGTAGCTTCCAAGGTGGGAACTCAAGACATCCTTGATTTTATGTGTCTTTTTCTAATGTAACCAGGTGGACGTAGAAATGCTCTTTTAAGATCTTCTTCATCTACCTACTATTGCTGTTGCTTGGTTGAATCTCAGTTATCCTTCAGCTCAAAATAATTTCCAATTTCCCTTGTAATTTTTTTAACACACATGTATTTTAAAAAGTAATATGCTACTCGATTCCAAAAGGTTTGGTTATCTTTCAGATACTTACAATGTTGACACATAATTTAATTCTGTTGTCAAATAATATACACTGAAAAAAATTCTTAAGAAAATCTTGAGACTCACTTTATATTGTATGAGTTAACTTGCCAACACTGTGACAAAATACCTAAGATAAACAACTTAAAAGAAGGAAAAATATATTTAAGCAAATGTTTTAAAAGGTTAAATCCATGGATTCTTTGCCCCTTTTCTTTGACCTGTGGTGAAGCCAAACACTTTGGTTGGGGTCATGTGGTGGAGCAAAGGTATTCACATCATGGTGTGTGGGAAGTGAGAGAGCAGAAGAGGTCCAAGTACTTATGGCCTCCTTCCAGGACATGCCTCCAATGACTTTACTTCCTCAAAATAGGTCCCAGTTCCCAAAGTTTCCACCACTCCTAATAGTGCCATCGGTGAGGGACCCAACATTCAGCACTTAAGTATGTGTGGAAAATACAAGATTAAATCTATAACCAAGATGTACCTTACAGTTTACTTTGGTGAATGTTCCATGTAATCCTGAAATGAATGTTTCTTCTCTATCTGCTAGATATAATAATCTAAATACCCTTGTAGTATTTAAATCTTCTATAGCCATACACACTTTTTTCTTTTCTTGTACTTGTTCTACCTTTTACAGACAAATGTTTATAACTCTATATGTGATGGTAGATTTCCTTTAATTCTTGTCATTTTTCTCTACACGTATTTTGAAACCTATATTAGGTGCACACACATTTATGAATTGCATGTTCTCTTAAAATATCAATTATAATTTTAGTCTAGATTATAAATTTAGGACTCTTCTGGTTTAATGTGGTGATGAACAGATGGAGAGGAACTGGTGGGTTCCAGCTTTCCCTTGCTCTCCTCCACTTGCACAGAGCTCTCCTTCGTGACTGCTGCCAGCATAGACCCACAGTGGCATGAAGCCCATACCCAGATATCTGGGTGCAGAACCACAAAGGAATAACTCCCTAGGTGAGTCCAGCACTTCTTTCCTTGAGGTCACACTTGAGTTAATGGACATACCAGCTCTATGCATTACCTTCATTACCTTCTCAGTGGTTCTTCTGACTCTCCAAATCCACTGTTCAGATCCTCTCTCCCACAATTCTTCCTTTAATTTTTGAAAATGTTATTTTCTGAGAAAGTAAAAAATGTAATATTCTAACTGGTATTTATGAAAAAAGAAGGAAAACACATATTAGTATTATCAAGAATGACTCTGAGGGCTCCATGCTTGCTGGCACTGGAGGTCTCCACCCCGTGGCCAATGGGCCCCATGACCCTGCAAGACCCCCTCTGTCCTCAGGTGACCCTAAGCCGCTGACCACCAAATCCTTCGCCAGGACACCTGCTTCTATTTGGACCTATTGTCCTATTTCCATTCAAGTAGAAAATACTTGAAATAGGAAAAGGTGTTCCTAGGCTCAGAGGTGGGATGATCAGACTCAGTTTCCAGTCCTGGGTTCAAGCGGTTGGGAGCAGTTCAGTCAGTTACTTAGATTCTTAACTGTCACCCACGTTTGACCTGAAGAACCGCGCGCTTCCAAGCATCTATTGAGGCCAGTAGGGGGCGCAGGTGCCCAGGGTCTTGCGCCTCAGTGTAGGGCATCCCAGCGGAGTTCGTCCTGGGAGAAGGCGAGAGGAACCTGAGCAGCTCAGGGGCGCCCCCAGCATAGCAGGGTTGCTCCTCGCTTCTGCCAGGCTCTGCTCTGTGGAGGCGCCTTGGAGACCATGAAAAGTTATGGCGATTTCCTCCTCTTCACGGAGAAATTTAGGAGAGGACTTGAAAGGAGCTTCCTGTCTAGTTAAAATGTTCCCCACCTGGCGCTAGACAGGCTTTTCTTTCTTTTTTTTTTTTTTAATTTCCGTGAAAATGATTGCTTTTTGGAGGGACGCACTTGGGAGCATCTGAAAAGAAAGAGTTGGGGGGGCTGGGGATGTGGCTCAAGCGGTAGCGCGCTCGCCTGGCATGCGTGCGGCCCGGGTTCGATCCTCAGCACCACATACCAACAAAGATGTTGTGTCTGCAGAGAACTAAAAAATAAATATTAAAAATTCTCTCTCTCTCTATCTCTCCCCTCTCTCACTCTCTCTTTAAAAAAAAAAAAAAAGAAAAGAAAGAGTTGGGAGCCTTGGATGGTCCTGTAGGGAGGGGATGGCAACAGAAAGGAGAAAGACAATGGAAGGGTAACTGATGTGATACAGCAATCTGTATACGGGGTAAAGTTGGGAGTTCATAACCCGCTTGAATCAAACTGTGAAATATGATGTATTAAGAACTGTGTAAGGTTTTGAACGACCAACAATAAAAAAAAAAAAAAAAAAAAAAAAAAGAAAGGAGAAAGAAGAGGGTCTACCAGCAAGGAGCCAAAATGGTAGTTTTCAGTTGCTGGGTTTGGTTTTTCTTTTTTTGGGGGGGGTGGGTGGGTGTAGGGGGGTGAGTAACAGGGATTGAATTCAGGGGCACTCGACCACCAAGCCATGTCCTCAGCCCCATTTTGTATTTTATTTAGAGACAGGGTCTCTCTCAGTTGCTGAGGCTGGCTTTGAACTCCTGATCCTTCTGCCTCAGCCTCCCCAGTTGCTGGGATTGTAGGCAGGAGCCACCACTCCTGGCAGTTGCTGGGTTTGAAACACCAGATTTGCCCAATATATATGTTTGTCTTGTTTATGGAACATCAAAAAGCTTAAACTGAGTCATAAATGGAAGATGTACCCCCTCACACAGCTGTGAAGGTAGGAAGCCTGCAGTGTCCTATTCTGCCAACCCAGAGGGTCTCTCCTCTCCATATTGCATCTATTAGTATCCTGTGAAGACAGTGCCCTTTGGTTTCATTGTCCAGCTGCCTCCACTATCCACTACCAGCTGCAGTTCCAGGGCTGGAGATTGATCCACAGTTGTCCACCCAGTTGTCTTGCTTGGCTAGGCTAAGTGGACACCCTTCCTGGAATCACATATGAAGTGTACTCCTTTGGGGGTAGTGAGCCCACCTCAGGACTACTGATTGATCATGACTTTTATAAAAGAATAGGCAGTAATTAGCAGGCTCTTAAGCTTTCTACAAGAGTGGGACGATGCTGGCAAAGTCGCAAGGAATCACATCCTCAACAATTTCATTCAAACCCACCAAGGCATGACTTCCCCTGAATTGAAGCAGGAGTTTTCCCAAGGATCCAGCTTGTGCCTTATAAGCTTGATCCTGCCTTAGAAGCAGGTAGCCTTTGCTGAGTGGTGGAAACAATAGAAAATTTCAAAAGAAAAAGAACAGTTTTAAGGGAGCTTTTCTCTTGATATTCTCTAATATTTTAGAACAGAACATTTGATGATTAAAAAAAAAGCCATGTCCTCAGCCCCATTTTGCATTTTATTTAGAGACAGGGTCTCACTCAGTTGCTGAGGCTGGCTTTGAACTCCTGATCCTTCTGCCTCAGCCTCCCCAGTTGCTGGGATTACAGGCATATCCCCAAAATCAAGGATTCCATCGACTTCCATATTCCCAACTTGTAAATGTGTCCCCAGTCGGACCTCTATCTCTTTTTTCTCCTATCAGAGTGGAAGTTGGTATTCTTTCTTAGGACTAATTCTCATTTGTTCAACAGTTAAATCCCTTCCCATCTCCTCAAGGACTTTATTTTTTCTCTCCTGTAGTGTTCCCCTTTGCCTCATTACCAGCTTTTTTCATCAGTATTTTGTATGCTGGAATCTCTTTTGCCTTAAAAATAAAATTAAATCCATGCCTCAAACGTAAGTTGCACCCAGATCCTGCCCTTCATAGTGAAGCTTGTTGAAAAGGCTAGTTACTCTCCCTGTCTCCACATGCTCTCCTGGTTCCTCCTCAGCCTACTGCAGTCTAATAATCCCTGTTGCCAGGACTCCACTGATGCTGGTCTGGTCAAGATTACCAATGGTTTTCTAATTGTGGAGCCCAGTGACTACATCCTCATTCCTTATACATGACCAGAGTGGCATTTTTCAATCAAACTTTCCCACTTCTCAAAACACTCTTCCCTGGGTTTCTGTGATGCCAAGACTCTTTGTTTCTCCCTTTTTTTCTTCTTTAAGGGAATACTTTCCCTTAAATGTAGTTGTTCCTTGAGACTCCGTCTATTTTACCTCTTCTCTGCTCACACTATCAAATTCTCCCTAAGTGGTCTCATGCGTTTTCATGATAATTTCCTTCTGAAATCTGGGCTCCATATTTATATACCCAGCTACTCTCTCCACTCATGCTTCAGGGTGATTCTCATATTTCTGGCTTGGGAAACGAGGTGAATGGGAAGATAACATAAAAAAGAAGCAAGTTTAGATGTAGTTAAGTTTGATTTGGGACATGCTGAGTTTGAGGTTCCTGTGTTCAGGAGCCGTGTAGGCAGAGCAAGACTGAAAGCAGATTTGGACATCTTTGAGGTGGTTTGTATTATGGAAAGATCTGGGGGTATTCTTGGTCTGTCTGCCTGTGGATTCATCTCAGACCATTTCATTTATTTTGTTTTGTTTGGCAGGACAAAGGATTGAACCCAGGGTTACCGTATTACTGAGATATAACCCTGTGTTTCCCCTTCTGCTGGTAATAGCACGTTGATTGTCCCTTGGGGATTCATGCTTCCTCCACTCTTGGTCATGTGAATTTAGTGGGGTAAACAGGTGACAGGTTCATCATAGGACTGATGCACAAGCAAGCATTTCATACATGGCTCAATTAGCTTCTGTCCATATCACCACCAGAAGACCAGACAAGATTTTTTTTCTAGCTGGGCACAGTGGTGCACATCTGCAATCCCAGCAGATCAGGAGGCTAAGACAGGAGGATCACAAGTTCAAAGTCAGCCTATGCAACTAAGCAAAACCCTGTCTCTAAATAAAAATACAAAAAAGGAAAACAGAAAGAAAATGTATGTAACCACCAAAAACTATTTGTGTTTTTAGAGTTCTGGTCTTGAGAAACATAATAGGCAAGTGATCACTGATGATGTTGACAAATATTATTAATGGTAGCATTTTTAGTATGAAATTACTTTTTATGTTTAGCTCAAAATAAATGCATCACACATTGCCAGAATTAAAACTAAAGATGAACACTTAGAGAAAAGGGTGGAAACACATTGTTTCCATCTCTTGGGAAACCAATAAGGCAAGTGCTGTAATTTGGCTTGGTTTTTTTTTTTTTTTTTTTTTTGAAACAGGACTAGTCTAAGCAAACAAAACAAACCAAAAACCTCTCCCCCACTTTCCCTCTACTGTCAGATGTATCTGTCAGGACTGTGCCTGGCTAGATAGAACCCTCAAACCCTCCAATGCAAAATTAAACATAAAAAGGATTTGAAAATTTGAGAAAAACCTTTTAACCTGTTTATGTAAAAACCCTTTCTAAGGAGATTTAGTAAAGGTAACATCCATTGGCAGCTTAGTTGAGGTTTCTGCTGGGTGTGTTGGTGCATGAGCACACAGTTAATTCAAATGAGAGTCACCAGGGTGCAACTCATATTTCTGTTTACCACAGAGAGGTCTTAAAGTTGAATTTCAGTTTCAGCAGATACTTCAGATTTACCTGAGCAATATCAAAGACAATGTATTCATTATATAGTAGGCAGGTATAGATAACACCTTATGAGATACCAGTCCTTTATCCTCTCCCGAGTAATACTAGCCGAAGGATCAGGGATAGTTTTGCCCAAATCTTTTGACACTCTGCTTGCCCTTGGGTAATTGGTTGATATGTGAAGCATGCTTCAGTTCATCCATGTTCCCTAGGACAACTTCTCCCAATAGGATTTAGCCTATCTTGTCTCCTTGAGATGTGTGGAAGTAGTAGATACTCTTTGAGACCATATCAGAAAAAAATATGCCTTTGCCAAACATGTAGCCTGTCACAGGTGCTTCAGGCAGGGCTATGCCTAGAAGGGGACCAGGATAGTCCTGCACCTGTGCCATGCAAACTTCGATTGTGAAGCTACTTAAAGGGTTTGTAGTGTTGGCTCTCCCCTTTGCACTCTACCTTAGAGATATCCAAACTTCCAGGTCATAGGCATTGTGCGTGTGTGTTCCTAACATACTTCCTGATGATCTCTGCTTCTTCAGAGTCTTTGTCAACTACCTTAATGTCACTTTTGAGCTTCTTGTAGTTGACATCAATGGGGTCCTTGCTACTGTCATCAGATCCACCCCTAAGCCAACTGCAGGCCATCCCAATGTCCAGGAAGTTGTCCGGCATTTGTACTTTGGCCTGCACACTGTCTGCATTGTTCAGGAGCAGAACTTTCTCATCCCATAGTCAAGGGGCATCAGGGTGTAGAAGCAATTTGGTGGGGAGTGGGGAGGTGTATCTGGGATTGAATTCAGGGGCATTTGACCACTAAGCCACATCTTCAGCCCTATTTTGTATTTTATTTAGAGACAGGGTCTCACTGAGTTGCTTAGTACCTTGCCCTTGCTGAGGCTGGCTGGAACTCCCCATCCTCCTGCTTCAGCCTCTTGCACTGCTGGGATTACAGACATGTACCACCACACCCAGCCTGCACATATAAGCCAAAGAGTTTTAAATTTTCTTTTAAGTAGAGTCCTGTTTGGTGACAAGTTAACACTCCCACTAAATGAAATGAATAGATTTTAAATGGATATTAAAGAAAAGGCTATCCTGTCTCCAAGAAAGTATATAAACTTCTCCAAAAAACATACAATTTAAGACATGTCAAGTACAACCCACTGACAGTAAAATCTGATACTCTGTACACCTGCAGAGTTACACATCTGAATGACAATAAGCCTCCAACATTAAAAGGCTGATGCTTGCTGAGTATCCAAGAAGCCTTCCAACAACACAAAACAATTCCCACCAATACTGCACAACAGTGCTTGTGAGCTGGGGCAGGATGTGGAGCCAGGTGCTGCAGGCCAGATGCCAAGACTGGCATGCCCAGGAGGCACAGGCTCTTGATGGAGAGACATCATTGATCATCTGGAGTGCAAGAGAGTGTGAAACAGAAGTGAGCCCAGGAGAGGAAAGCACATACATTTTGCAAGAATCCCTCTGCTTGGTCACAGCTCTGAGTAACTAGTCCCCCAAGTTCACACTATCAGATTCACTGATTTTTTTTTCATGTTTTACATGAACAATAGCAATCTTTTAATAAAAATTAGTAACATTTCCATAGGAAAGGTCTCTAATTGAATACAAACTATACAGATGATAAAAACTGTCATAGATTGCATCATACACAAGTATTTCTACATACCCACATTTTGGCAAAGAAGATCAAGGACATAGATAGAAAACCCAAGAAGGCAAGTTCTATTTGTGCCTAATTCATGCAAAATAGGGGTACCATCTTGTGGGCTTTGCAAAAGACCAGGAAAGTGATGCCTATGACACCCATCCCAACTCAGTCTTTAAGAGGTTAGGGAGAGGCCTGTGTAATCATGTAATGTTCCTTATTTTTCTAAAAAGTGAAAAAGATAATCCATGAAACATAAAAATATCTGATTTTGTGTTCTTTGTTTTTCTAAGATAAGTATATATCCTTGAGTACCTTCAGGGAAGTCTCATCATGTTTGACATGACATATAAAAACACTGTTTTTCTCCCGTATAAAAGAAGTGAATTTTGTAATCTTGACACTACACTGAGATAAAATAGTTTGGACATGACTTACATGTCCATTTAGTATCTATTTAATAAAATTGCAAACTTTTCAGTAGAAAGTTTTCTGACTATATGATTGGCACTTCAATTTTGTCTTTTTTGTATAAATACTCAGTTTACCCTGATTTGGTTAATTTCGCTTCCACTGCTAATCTGCTAGCCAAAAATTCTTGTCACTTGAAAAAAGAACTCTCTTAATACTTCATTTACCTTTCATTCTTTAATTATTTATTTAGAATTTACTATATCCCTGGTTACATATATGTAAATATGTATAAGGTATGTTTTCTCTTGCAAGAGATAAACCAGCAGTGGTGATGGTGTGTGCAAAAGTTGAGAGAGAGAGAGAGAGAGAGAAAGAAAGGGAGGACAGATGCAAACCCCAGCTCTCTGCCCCATGACAGCTCTGATTCTCCTTTCTGTGACAAGCGGTGGTCCTTAGGCCTCAGAGGAAACATTATAAGTGAGAAATAGGAAAAGAAATTACTTTGCACCGAGCGGCCAGTGGAACCAAAGCAGAAGAGTGGAGCGCCCTTTTCACCTGCCTGAGGTGCAGGACCTGGGAACCTGCAGAGCTCTAGAGCCTTGGTCAGTAAGGACATCTGGGCATGTGTCTTCCAAGGCACAGAGTTGGCATGGCGTACCCCCTTCTCCTCGCTGACTCTCACTGGCCTTCACCGCCCAGAGCTTGAGAGAGCTGAGCGCAGACAGTGAACTGCGTTCAACCAGCACAAAGCGAGGCTGGGCTCCCCGCTGCCCCCACCTGCGCTCCGTCCCTAAGGCGGGGGAAGGCGTAGGCGGGGCGCCAGCTGCGCTCTTGGACTAGGGCGGAGCGCACAGCGTGGTCCCCTCCGGGATTCCGCTTTCCCCACTTTCACTTCTGGACCCGCAGGGGGCGGGACTCCTTGTTAGACTCCCTTGCCACCTCCTCCCCTTGCGCTGTTGGTCCCCCTCCCTCCCACCTCTTCCCCAGTGAACCGCTCCTCCGCCGGCATCAGGCGGGCAGGCGGGCAGCACAGCGGCGGTGGAGACGGGGGTGTGCGAGATGGACGGCTGCAGCAGCGAGACCAAGCTCCAGCGTCCCACGTGCATCAAGCTGGGCGTCCAGGGCATGGACTTCTGCTCGCAGGTAGACCCCGCTCTCCAGGAGGGCTGCCTCCTGTGCGGACCCTTCCTCCTCTTCATTGCGATATTTATACCTGCACATAACACAATTTGGTTAATTTCATCCCCCAGTACTTGCGCGCTCTCTCCCATCCTCCCGCCCCTTGAACCCATCCTTTACACTACTGTTCTCTCTTCTGTCTTTATGAGATGTTGCATTCCCCCCTCCTCCCTTTTCTCTCTACCTTCCACGTATAATGGATTCAGATGACTCTCACTCTCTGAGTCTGGCTTATTTCACGTTACACCATATTCTCTAGATTCATTTTCCTACTAATGACATAATTTTGTTTTGTTTTCCAGGGCTCAGTAAAACTCTGTTGTGTCTATATGTATCACATTTTCTTTTGTCTTTTCATCTGGTGACAGACACCTAGGCTGCTTGTACGACTTGGCTATAGTTAATTGTTTTACTATAAACATGAATTGTGCATGTTCTGCATGTTTATAAACATGATTATGTTTGCTCTATATGTGCTAACTAAGAGTTCTTCTGGATAAATACTGTGGAGTGGTGTAGCTAGGGCATATGGTGGTAATATGACTACACTATTGAAGAACCTTCATATTGATTTCCATATTGGTTGATCAATTTAGGATTCCACTGAGGGTCCCTGTTCCCTTTTCCCTGCATCCTTGTCAGCATTTCTTACTATTTGTACTCTTGATGGTTGGCATTCAAACTGGAGCGAGATAAAACTCAGTGTAGTTTTGATAAATTATTTTTTAAAAGGAGAAAAAATCCTGAAAATTAAGAAAGGAACTTTTGGCCAGGCATGGGGGCGCCCTCCTGTAATCCCAGTGGCTCTGGAGGTGGAGGCAGGAGGATCTCGAATTCAAAGCCAGCCTCAGCAATTTAGAGAGGCGCTAAGCAACTCAGTAAGACCTTGTGTCTAGTAAAATACAAAATAGGGCTGTGGATGTGGTTCACTGGTCGAGTTTCCCTGAGTTAAGTCCATTGGATGCCCCCCTCCCTCCCCACCAAAAAAAAAAAAAAAAAAAGAAAGGCACTTTTGCATGACCATGTGATCCTAATATCATTCTGCATTGTTTTATGCAAATTTATGTCAAGAAATTGTTATTGCATAGTGAATTTTTCTTCGATTAATAAGCATATGCTTTACATTAATACTTAAGCAAACCAGAAAAAGTTTAAAATAATAATCTTTGTGATAGAACCACAATATTGAGAACAAAGCAATAACAGTTTTTTTCCCTTGTTTTAATTTGTCAAATGATGTTAAGTTTGGAATCTCATGATAGGTATTTCTATTGAAAAAGTGTCCTGTGTAACAAGGTTATTTTCATATTAATCATATGAGTCTGTAGTAAACGGTCTTTGCTTGTATAGTTATACTGAATATTGAACATCATCAATTTCATTTTTGATATTTTTTTGTGTTGATTTATGCTTAAATAATCTTTGTGTTCTTTTAGCTGTTAAATAATCACACCCTTTATCTATGCTCTTCTGTAGTCAAGCAGCCACTGAAATTCCATTCAACATTTAGCAACCTTAAAAATCTCTAACTGGACACACACAAGCTGCACAAAATGGTCATGAAGCAAGACCCACAGAAAATAGACACACACAATAAGGAACTGTGTATCTTGGAGCACATTTTCTTAAAAATAGTGATTCACTGTTTGGGGTTTTGTTTTTAAATTGCTATAGGGACCTATGTATCTAATCTTGTTCTTATAGGTATAAAATGATGTCCGCTAATATACTCATCCTTGAAAGAATTACAAACAAAATAATTTATTGTACTATAGCATAAATATAATAGTTTGTGTACTGTTATAAGACTGTTGACACTCTTATAGGTAACTGATTCACTGTTGACTAATTGTTGCCCTTATTAGCCACACAGTGAAAAATAGCATATTGATTTTGTGCCTAGAATTGGAGGATAATTAATATGAGCTATATTATTCTATATTGTGTCTAAATGAACATCTTAATGTTAAAAAGAATGATTTTGTGATTCCTTATAGTATACTTTGAACATATTTTCAAGATCTAAAAATTGGAGAATTAGAATTTCATCAAAATGAAATTAAGTATGTATGAACATTTAGCAATTAAAATAAATATAAAATTATTTCAATTTCTAGTTTGTTATCATTAAATGTAATTTTACTTTTTTTCTAATTTGCATGGCTATGATATGAAGCTAATACCTAAAAACAGTAAATCTTAAATTACTTTTTTCTGTGCAGATTAGACATAAATTTTCAAACACCAGACTAGGTACATACTTTCCTCCTTCACCCTCTAGAGACATAGAGTGTTAGTTGTTGCAGCAGTGTAGACCTTGTGACATAATTGAAGGCTTCTGAGTTCTTATGGTCCATCAGGCCATTGTGATGTAGCTGATTAATAACTTCCACAGGATGGTAGTAATCCAGAAATTCCAACTTCACCTTAGCAGTCTTTGGCTCTCCATTTAATAATAACATAAATGATTGAAATTAACTTAAATAATGTGCTTTTATCCTTAATCTTAATTCTACCTATAGGCAAGCAAGCAAAGGCATCATTAACCGAAAGGTGGGAAATGTAATAATTGATGAAAAGATGAGATAATTACTTGGGAGTGAAGTAATTATCAAGAAAGAAGAGAGAAATGGAAGCAGTTGTATTTTTGCAAAAAACTGCTTAGAGAGAAAACATACTGGGTTAAAACTAAAAGCTTTTTCTGAACAAAAGCAACATTTTCCATGCAGTACTATGTTCTAAAACAGAAGATGCAGTTTTATTTTGGAATATTTTGTTTTCCATTAATTTGTTTTGTGCACATGCTTTATTTTAATATATTTAGTCTCTTTTCTAGACATTATTGGATTACATCAATTCAGATATGTAAATAATTTTCCATTTTCATATTCCCTAAATTAAGGTGCATTTTTAAATTGGTAAATGTTTAATGTAGTTTTTCTTTTTTGAAAAACTTTTGTCGACTTGAAAGACAGTATTACAATAGATAGCGCCTTAGAAATGAAGATAGATAGATCTTTCAATAAACTCATTCATTTAACAAGTATTTACTGATGTTTCTCTTCTGTGAGAGATAAGAGTAGGCTGTAGGAAATCCGTGCAAGGAGACAAGGTCTTAATCATTTTAAGAGTTCTTGAAAGTAAAATAAATATATAAAACCAAAACCTTAGTCTATAATCTAATAAATTATCACTGCAGAATAATGCGAATACTTTTAAAATGCTGTAGGGTGGGCTGGGGTTGTGGCTTAGCTGGGTTTGATACTCAGTACCATATACAAATAAAATAAAGGTATTATGTCCAACTACAACTAAAACAAAATATTTGAAAGAGAAAGTACTATGGGGTATCCAAAGAGAGAATAATTCTGAATGTGGTTTTCAGAGGAGAAAGAGCTCATCAAGTGGAAGGACACCTGGCAGGGGAAGAATCTATGCAAAGGCAGGGAGGTGTGACATGTCAGGGTGAACTGGAATGAGGAGTGCTCTAGCAGAACACTAGTAAAGGGCAGGTTCTCTGAAACATGAATAATAAACAGAACGTTTTAAAAAGAAAAATCAATTTGAAAGATACATAAAAAGTTTATTTCACAATAAATTCCAGAAAATATTAAAAAAAACTCAAGTTGTAAAATTGAATGACAGAAATGAGGTAACTCAAATTTGTTTCTTCCTGTTTATAATAATATAATGTCTGTGCTTATATTTAATCTATTGTGACTTTTAAATTTTACTTTATTGTGGTAAGAACACTTAACATAAGATGTATCCCCTAACAAACATTTAGGTATAGAAGACAGTGTGGTTGAGAGGAACAAATTTGTACAGCAGATGTCAAGAATTTGTTCAGCTTGCATTATTGACACTGTATGCCCAGTGAGGAATAGCTCATGTAATCTGTAGTTTTATTGCAGGGATAGGTAGTATCACAGGGTCTGTGGATATGAACTCTGCCTGAAGTGAGTGCAGAGGATATCAAAACTTCATGACCACACTCTTGACTGTGTAATGAAGGTGGCTCAATTAACACCCATATTCCATACAGTTTTTTTTCCTCATCAATTTAAGGATCACTAGTGAAAACATGATAATCTGAAAATTGCAAGTATACTATTAAAATTCAACAATAGCCAAAGCAATTGTTTAGAGCTTTGACAAAGAATTTTTTTAAAGAGAGAGAGAGAGAGAGAGAGAGAGAGAGAGAGAGAATTTTTTAATATTTATTTTTTAGTTTTAGGTGGACACAACATATTTATTTTATTTTTATGTGGTGCTAAAGATCGAACCCAGTGCCCTGTGCATGCCAGGTGAGTGCGCTACCACTTGAGCCACATCCCCAGCCCCAACAAAGAATTTTTGAGAGGCAATATGATTTTCACTGACCTAGGTTAGAATTACCTGCATGCTGGTAGAGTATTTCCATTATTCAACCATTTGTAGGCCACTTAATTATGAGATAATAGTAACAAATCTGAGGTAAATATACTTTATGTCCTAGAAATTTTTTGTAGTTACTTGTATTAGTCATGGTTTGCTTTACTGCACGTTCTTTTATGTATTATTTCCCAGTTTTGTAATACATGACAGGGATAAAAAAAGTGGGCCCACAGTTCAAATCTGACCTGTTATGAGTGTTTTTGTAAATAAACTTTTGTTAGAATAACCATGATCATTCATGTACATATTGCCTGCTTTTAAGCTTCAAAGTAAGAATGTAGTAATTAATACAGATTAAGTGGACTGAAAAAACTAAAATTTAAGCTACTTTTTCCCTCAAAAACAAGTTTACAAAATCTGTATCTGTTACATGTACAAAATCTTGGATATGTTAAAGTTTACTTCATATTGAATTAATTTATTGTACTGTGTTAAAGAGAATCAGGAAAGCAGATAAAATTAATCTAGCTTGGCTAGGATGTACGTGCTGTCTGAGAAAAGCATTGCTAAGGCAGCAGTTGTTTTAACATGCCTGAGAGGTCAACAGAGGAAATAGGTTTATATTTATTAATATTGGAACCAAAATAGCATTTGTAGAAGAAAAATGATTGATGCTTTAGCATCCATACAAGGTAGAGTTACAGGAAATAATTTTTCCCCAGATGATTTATAACTTTGTTATGCAGAGACAGATGTCTTTGTAGTAAAAATATTTCATATCTGGAAATGGGTGTTACAAATGCTATTTTTCCCCTTCAGCACAAGCTGCATGAACTGCTTCACAAGTTTGGTGGTACAAATACCGTTGAATATTGTACTTGCCCAATTAATGGCATGAGTTCTCTCCTTTTTGCCAAGAAGTCTAATATCAACTGTTTTGGACCTCACAAATTCCAGAATTCTATTAGTTTGGAGGTTTTTCCATTCTAAAGAATACACAAATGTAAGTTGATGAGCTCAAAGTATTCTGCACACAAGTTTCCATGTTCAAATGCTTCTGGGCCCTATTGCTGGAAGTAGCTCTGAAATTTAGAGTCTCTGTAGGCTCTGGATGTTGACTCCTGAACTCTGTTCCTTTTCTTCCCAGCAGGCTCCTTGTCCTTTTTCTACAATCATTTCTACACAGGAAGGGGCTAGTGGTCAGGGAAGCTTCAGTCAGAACACTGAAGGTCAAGTATCTCTGTCCCCATTCACAGAAGCGTGATTTTTCGTCACACTGTTGCATAATTGGGAGGACCACTCAGTTGACTTCCTAAAATAATACAATTTCTAAGGTAAAACTGGGCCCAGCTAGAGAAAGATGTGGGCGACAACTTTTTGTTTCTAATATAATACGTACTAACAACTTTACAAGTCATACATTTAAGTGTGGAATTAGTAAGAATTATAAGTAGTGTATGCTTTTAACTGTTTAATATCTTCCAAAGTGTTTTAAAGTTATTTTCAGTAATTTGAAGGGAAATACTGACATTGAGCTAAATTACCAAAATAAAGGAAACCATGTAAAGCTGAATAAGATGTATTTAATAATGTAGTCACAAATACCTTATGTAGTCATGATTTTAAATTGCTTTTTCTGTCTGTTATGCTTGATATTCTATTTAATCTCTCATCCTTATGCTATATAAACTGTAGTATTTTCATATCATAAATGAGCATAAAGACTATTTTGTCTCCATCTTATCATCATAATATTAGATGTCACTCACTACTATTGGCTATTCGTCCTTTTCTCTTCCCCTTGACTTCTGTGTTTTGTTGAAATGATATTCTTTTGGACATTCCTTTTTTAAAGTTTCTCAACATCCAGAATTGCTATGTATTTGGGAGCTTTCTTTGATCTATAGAACACAGAGATGTATTCTGGAAGTCCAGTAGGTAGAGAAAAGTTCCTGTATTAAGTGTCCCTGGCTTTTGTTGTTGCCTCATGTTCCAAGAGCTCTGATATCCAGTTTAGAATCCAGTTAGTCAAATAGAAAGACTCTAAAAGGGAAACTTTGTCCTAACATCAATATTCATATTTTAAAATTTAAGTTTGAAATTCCATATATGAAATTTTTAATATTTTAGTATCTGGAGTTTATGGCACGCAATTGGCAAACATTTTTTGTGCACTTACTGTGACAAAGTGCTTGGAATTCAAACATACAAGATATAAGACCCTCAGGTGGTGTGTGGTATCGTTGCATAAAGTGGCAAGCAGAAAAAGAATTTGTGCACGTTCTGTATCTGTTGGATGGGAATTAACAGAGTGCCATAGAATCACCTAGAAAGAGCAACTGAGCGAATTGTAAGCACCAGTTATCAGAACATCCCACTGATAGACTCACTTTAGAAAGCTAGGTAGGAATCAGTCAGGCAATGACATGGTATGAGGCAGGAATTATAAGTCATTGGAAATGCCATATTAAGGAGTAAGGGATTGAAGGTGCACAGAAATACTCAAGCTTGACCATCTAGAGAACCCAAAGTGGTTTGCAACACTAGAATTAGCATTTTTGTTTTAAAGTGCAAAAAAGCAGGTCAAATTAGTGAAAAGGATCCAAGTCATGAAACACCAATCCCCCCAAATAGAATTTTTCTAAAAACAAAGAGTGATATTGAATGATTTTAATGACAATAATGCAATCGGGTATACTCTCTGTGAAAATTGCATTGATAGAGTTATTAGAGTCCTTTATTGTATGTGTGTATATGTAGTTAAGTGAATTGAGGAGGAAATGAATAATAAGTATACTATTATAATAATTGTTGAAGATCTGAGCTCTGGAAAGACAAATATGAATATAAAGGAAGAATACTATTTTAGAATTGTGATTAGAAGAATTTATTAATTTATGAGAGTTCTAAGCCTTTCATCTCTTCCTCACCATGAAAAAGGTTTTGAATTTGCCTTTACACAGTCCTCTGTGATTACTGGGGTAGTTTTATAGCTCCCACCTGGGTAGAAGCTGATTCAAAGCCAGTGAAGTCTCTAAGATGTCAAAAGAAAGGAGGAAGATTGCTCATGGTCAATGGGAGATGAACTGAAAAAGAATGGACAGAAGATAAAGGTTGTTGCCTAGAGTAATTTCTGGAGCCAATCATTTTGTTATTTTAGTGCTTCCTTTTGGCACTGAAGGCTGGGGGGCTGTCAAATGAGAATAGAAAGTCAATAAGAATGGCAAATCTGTTAATATATTTCGTGGGAAAGTCTGTTAATATATTTAATCTGTTAATGTATTTAAAGGAAGGTAGAAAGCAGAAGGGAATGCAGAAAGTGAATCAATTTTATTAAATGAAGGAAAAGATCAGTATCTTCTAAGAAATTCCTATTATCAGAGTTAGTCTTCAATTTTTTTCTAACAATGAGCTGTCATTGATGTCATAAAATCAGTTTCTGAACTGAGAAATAAGTAGTCTTGCAGCACTTGTAGATTTATTTACATTTTTTTGGTCTTTATTAGAACATTTGAACATTTTATCCAACATTATGCTCTTAACCCCCATCCTCACTATTTGTGAAAGTTTGAAATACAGTAAGCAAATAGCAATTTGTGTCTTCCCACTTTTAAAGAAAAAAAAAAAACCTTTTTACAAACAAAACACTTGTAGAAGTCACTCAACAATTAGGCAATTGTATTTAACTTAGAGATATACACAATCAACTCCTTTTTAGTCTAACGTTGACACTTGACAAACACTACATTATTGGATAATATCAAGTCTGTCTTTTCATATTCAATATCATTTTCTAGGGTTGAATTGCATAACAACCATTATTCATAATTCTATTAATTACTCCCTTTGACTAAAACAACCTCATTGTAGTTACTAATGGATCTCTTCAGTGCTTATTAACACACTACCTTAAATACAACTCTCCTGTCTGTTAGCACAATGCACTTTGACCTTCCTAGTACCTGATGTGCTCATCAATAGTACCTTTAGCTAAGAAAGTAAGAGGTGCTTGAACTGCTGTCTGTTTAATCATCAAAGTTTCCATAGAGCTCAATAATTTTTGTTTTTGTCCTTATCTCAATGAAACTGTCCTTTCCCAATATGTTTTTTAAGAGAAATATACCAAGTATTAAAGAATCAAAATGATGGGCTATATTGAAAATCAGTAGTAAGATATGAGAATTATTTTTAATCTTAAATTATATTGACAAATATGATTACATTTTAACCAATTAATCAGTCATATTTTTCAGGTGTTCAACTATTGAACCTCAGTACTGTGTTACAATGTACTTCATTGTGATTTGGGAGCTCTGAAGGAAGGCAAAGACAGCCACAAGACATGTTCAGGGTCTAACTTTGTACTCCTGTGAATTGAGAGATTGCAAAACACATGCTCACTTATCAAAAGGAAAAAACAAAACAAAACTACTTTTCTCGATTTGAGATTTGATGTGATTTTTTTTTAAAAAAAAAGAGAGCAGAGAATCTTTTTAATATTTATTTATTTATTTATTTATTTATTTTTTAGTTTTTCGGCGAACACAACATCTTGCTTGTATGTGGTGCTGAGGATCGAACCCGGGCCGCACACATGCCAGGCGAGCACGCTACCACTTGAGCCACATCCCCAGCCCTTGATGTGATTTTAGTTTCTTTTGTACCAAATTCAGGACTACATGAGACAAGTATAAATTTATCATCATGTATGTAATACTTAAAACTACTTCTTATAAAACTGAAATATGAAAGCAGATTTTCAAAATGTTGCAAACGGCTGCTTTTCAGTGTCTTTTCCAGTGGCAGTGTTTATTCTAGAATCTTTTTTCGGATCTTTTATTTCATGACATCTAGCAAACTTTACTGATAATCAGGGGTGAATAACTTATAAATATCTGCAATAAGTATGTAATCAAATCTGATGAAAAAACATTTATGCATGCTTATTACATTTCTCTATATATTTTCAAATGAACTATTTTAAGGATTGCTATTTAAAACTTTATTCTGAAGATGTTAAACTAGAAATGTTCTTTTTGTAATGAATACTCCAGTACAAATAGGAATATTCAAAATTAATGTGGTATTAGTAGTGGCATTTAAAATCCAGTCTTTATATTTGATTTTGTTTTGTCCTTGTCTTCAGTCTGGTGCTAATTTGTATGTTAGTATGAACATTTTCAGGAAATAACTTTGTTCTTCAGAGTCACTTCTAAATACTTGGCATCTAAAATGTTATTAGATGAAAATTGATTGCATTTCATAAAAAAGGACAATTTACAAGACTGTATAATCATAATAAAATAATGACTGGACTACTAATGGGAATTAAATGTGATGCTGGGTGTTCTGACCTGTGGCCTGGAAGCTAGATCTGCATATAAAAATGTTTCTATCCCTGCCTGTGAATGTTGAAACTCAAAATAATTAATTCCGTCAAATAATTAATTTTGTTGATAGGACTAAGTTCAGAATATACAACCTCACACACATATATTACAATTATTCAGAATAACAAGATGATATAAGACAATAATCTTCGATTCTGGCTGTCAAACTTGCTCAGATCATTTCTTTTAGTACTTTTGCATTTCATGTTACTAACTTTGAATGGAGCATATAAATCATTATCACTACTGCCATTCACGTAGAGTATATTTATTGTCATTGAAGGTTGCTTTTTGTGTGTAAGTATAGGAAAAACTAGTGTTTGTACAAAACACTGCAGTGATATACTCTTCTGAAACTAAGAAAATGCAGCCATGTAATTGTTTTGTATATCATACAGGTCTCTGCATGGAGCTGCAAGTGGAGGAGGATATGAATGAAGTGCTGATGGACTCATTGAAAGAGGTGCTTTGGGCTCATTCCAGCTGTCATGACTTGTCTCACTTTTCTGGCCTCCCAAGCAAGAGTCCAGCCTCCCTCTCTGAGGAACATGTGGTTTACTCTACTCTGGATGGGGCCAGTGAATACACTGCTTCCATGAAAAAGGTGGTGGAATGGGGCTGTAGCTTGGTGGCAGAGTGCTTGGCTATGTGTGTGAGACACTGAGTGTGATCCTTAGCACTGCATAAAAAACTAAAGAGATTAGAGCATAAAAACAAAACAAATAAAACTGTCCATCTACAATTATTAAAAAAAATTAAAAAGAAAAAGGTGGCTCCTGGTGGGTTCCCAGGTAGCCTCCCTATTCTTCAATTTCAACCCTCTATGTGGGTAGAGAGATCTCCCTGCAGGCAGGTCCCATAGTTACTCATTGGTATGAGTCAAACACTAGGACCAGGTCTGAAGTACAGGCATTGGGTGGGTCAGGTAGCTTGCACTCTTCCAACTTTTAGCCCCACCTGTCCCTCCTGGCACTCACTGGCAAATGCAAGCTATGGAACATTGCAGGCAGGGATGAGGAGAGTGAATGTATTCAAAGAATCTCATTTAGTTCTTTAGCATGCAGATGCCTAATCATCTATCCAAAAGACTCTTTTGCAGTGGGTTCTCTTATCTCTCCTCTACTTGTCCTGTTAAAATATCAATTCTCCGCAGTGGTTTTTGAACATTTGTGGCTATCCAAGAAGGACAGCAAAATCGCTTATATGTTTCAAGATGGTACCATGTTTGCTTGGCTCTAAGCTCCAGTCCCAAATTCTCATTGCCTATGTATGGCATTTTCCCTGAAGATAAGGCTTTACCCTGTCACCTGCAAAATCCATTAATAGCCAAGGATACTGTGTCAATGGCACACCAATAAATGTTTCCTTTGTGAGAGTTTGCATATTCCATCTAAATATATTTTCAGTGTCTTTTCTAATCTGAACCAACATGAAACAAAGTGTCTGCTGAGGGAACTTACCCATGTGTTTTAGAAGGCAGCTAGGCACTTTTACCAGAATCTCTTGGGAGGAAAAAAGTGCATGCTTGACTTTTTTCCAGAGTTCAGAGACAGGATCTGGGTCAATAATTTATCAGAAGAGGACTGCCTACTCACCTGGTCTCCAAAACAAGGCCAGTTTTTATGGTAAGTGCAGGGTACCTTCTTTTAAGTTCTCCTTCAGTATTCTTCTCAGGACATCCCAGTGTACCCAGAGAACATTTCTATGCTCGTGTTTGCAATGTGTAAAGCAGGAGTAGTTTAATGTGGCTGGCCCAGTCTGGTTTTATTGGCAGGAAATAAATAACATGGTAAGGATGAAGGACAGGAGCCAATGCCCCCAGGTAATTCTGATCATCCAGGGGTGCTGAGCTAACCAATGTGATATGTTGATTGTATAGATTCTTCCCTCCAGATCCAGGGAAAAATTGGTCTTCTGTGTGTTTGTACGTATTGCACAGAGTTTCAAAGTGTGTTTTTAAAGGATATTGCTTGCTTTCTTCAATATTCCTGTATTAAATGTCAAAACTTATTATTTCTGAACTTATTGAAATAGAGTTCAAGTAAACTATGAACGTTCATGGACTTCTGGCATTAAATGAGTCAGAATTGCACTGAAGGACTCCTCATGATGTCTTCAGAAACACCTGTCTCAAATCCTTATCGCTTCTCAATACTGCATCCATTCTGATGCATTCCTTTCTACCTGCGTCAGGAAATTCTTTGTTCTAAGTCATGCTCAGGCTTGAGAGCTGTCACCCAGTTACCCCAGCAGTCCCCGGAAGGGAGAGATGCCTAATTCTTCCTCAGTCAGCATCTCAAGGACTTCCTCACATGGAAGACTCTGACAGTCCCCTGGGGAAGGTCCTCTGAGAGCAAATTGCTGATAGGAACAGGCTGGCACAGCACTTTGTCTCCAAGCTCAACCCAGGTGGAAGGACAGAGAGAAACACGACCATGTACACACAAGCTGCCGATTACTACCAATTCCATTCACCCAAACAGCAATGTCATTCCCCACATAAGTTGTTTTCCTTTTGGTACTTGTAGACTTACTCTGAATGAATCAGTCTCGGGATTTCCTGTACCCAGGTCCCATCCACCTTCTCATGTAGAGTCTAAATGCAGGGTTAAATTCAGACTTCCTTCCACATACTTCATCTTTTGTAGTAGGGCTCTCAAAGCAAGGAAGCAGTTAGATATATATCTGTACTTATATATGTTTTTATCTATACATATGTACCTGTACATGAGTATACATATACATTTATATGCCTAAATGTATAAATATATACACATGTACAAATGTATTTTTTGATAGTATCAAAAGAAAAGTACCAAGAAAGTACATGAAGTACCAACATTGGGTGTGTAGTAGTCTGCAGGAGGTAAACTGGCAAGTGCAAGAATGTGTGAACAATTGCTCAAAAAGTACCAGAATATTGGTTTGAAGGCTTCAAAGGGATATTGTCATAGAAATCTGTGTCCAAATCCTACTATCCCACCATTCATTGAGTTCTAGTTATAAATTTCCCCTTGTATCCTACCTTAGGGATTTTAATGTCCTGATTGAATTTCAGGCACCAGAATTGGCCCCCTGAAGCTGCAGGAAGATGAAGATGCTTCTTTCTTCCTCAGTAGGCATATCAAGGACCTCCTCATCCAGCATGACCCTGAGAGCCATGGAGAGGAACTGGCTGAAGAGCACAAGTTGGCAGAGCATTTTGTAAGGTGCCCAGAGGCCCTGCTCACAGAAAGATGTTCCAAGGTGCCCAGCTCATGAGAGATTCCATTAGGCAAGTGATATTTGTACCTGCTCTCCTGGTATCTGCATCTTGTGTGTGGTCTTGAATGATGGAGACTGCCTAAGTGAAAGGACAGTAGATTCACCCACTAGGCAGAGGTCATACTATCCCATATGTTCCTTCCTGAACCAGGCATGTGCCTTTAAGATGGCAGGCAGCAAATACCTAGCATACTTTCAGGAAGGAGAGTGTGACAGGTGCAAGTTTGTGAAATTGAAAAGAGCATGGCCTAAGAAAGAAAACTTTTAAGGAATTTGCAGGCTGATTTAATTGTGGGCCAAGGGAGATTTATCTTTTCTGGTTATGTTTTCTCTTCTCAAAAATATTGCTTAAAATGCACATGGCATGATAGCTGTAGCATCTAAACAGGGAATGTTTATGAGTGTACTTTCAAAAGTCACTCTCAGGGTTTGTTTTAGGGAGTTGAAGTAGTAAAATCTGAGGGTGAGATGTAGGGTACACTTTAATACTTAAGAAGTGACATGGAGAGAATTTTCCCTGGTTAAGTGATAGGAGCAGGCATGGAGGGTCCTGTGTAGTTCCTAGATGTATGGAGTTCCTAGATGTATGACAGGGTTGTCTTTCTTCCCTGAAGAGGAATGAATATGTTTTCTATGAAAGGCGTATTGGGAAGTAAATCACTGTGCCTGGGAAGCAGCCATGTAATGGGAGGTAGGTATAGCTGAAATTTACCAGCATTCACCAGTTGTTTCCAGTTTCTGTTCATGTGGGGAAGAAAGGACATTTTTCCCTCTGCCCAGTTAAACAACTAGCATGCTGCTCCTGAGATCTACTTTATGGGGGCCACTTTGTTTCATGGATAAGAATACCTGGGCAGGCCATTTCTTTAAAGAAATGCATGAGATATTTCTAAATTTCTAAATTCATACCGATATTTTCTCTGTGCCATGAAAGGCTACAGTTTTTAATGGATGAGATAGAACTGCCTAATATCTAAAGGGGGTTTAATAAATTCAGTTGTAGGAAATAGTGAAGAGCATCATGATGAAGAAAAGCATCACTTGAATCACTGGCCCCCAGGGAATCATCATGGGAGGGTAATTATCAGACAAAAAGAGCACATAAACAGGCCAAAATAGCTGCAAAGGTAAAAACCATCTGCTGGTGTCACTGGTTTCCCTTGCTAAACCTCTCTGAATTGCCTGTTTTCTGTTGAGCATTTTTATCATCTGTCTGAGAAGTCTTGGGGGCTTTCTCCTTTAAAAGAGTCACTTGTTCCTTTGAAAGAACTAAAATGAGAATGACATGAGTAACTTCTTTCTGAAGTGTTATTCCAAGATCCTGGACAGTTCTGCTATAGCAAAAACAGCAGCTACACACACAGCAACAACATAGCAAAATATTGTGTATGTAGAAGGCACAAGTTCCCTGGGACCTTCCACATGCAGGAAGTATTCACTTGATAGGAGAGTGTAAAATTCAACTTTGGCTATGCATAAGGTTGACTCACTCCTGTGGTTTTCACTCTGAACACTTTTCTGTATCCAAAGCTGCTGTCCTGCTCTTCTCTGTAACTGCC
This sequence comes from Ictidomys tridecemlineatus, assembly GCF_052094955.1. Classification (NCBI taxonomy): domain Eukaryota; kingdom Metazoa; phylum Chordata; class Mammalia; order Rodentia; family Sciuridae; genus Ictidomys; species Ictidomys tridecemlineatus. The sequence goes on from NC_135487.1 coordinate 118,513,007, forward strand.
ACACTGACGCAGAGCCAACTCTGTGTCCAAATACTATAAAAATTATCCTTTAAACACATGGCGCTGTCCCTGAAATCACACTTTGTAGGCTGTTTTGCCTTCTCTTCCCAGCTCCCTCAGCTCCACTGCCTCTTTCTCCTGGGAGGCATGGTCTTCCTAAATCACTGGCACATGGATGCTTTTCTAACACCTATCTTTTAGAATAAGAGTAAGTCAACTGTAAGCCTTTTCTTCAGTCAACCTTTAACTTTCATACAAATTAAAAATTTAATAAAAAAATTTAAAACTGGCAAGAGCCCCAATTACAAATCCTAGAGTGCAATGTGGATTATAGGTGGGAAACAAAGTGTTTTTAGGGTAGTTTTCTCTTCTTCACATGCAGAGTTATGTGCAAGACTCTGTATGTGGCACTTGTGGATTCATTGAAGGGGACACTAACTAGAAGGCTTTAGATGACACTGTAAAGGCACTTCATTCTAAAGACAGTGGTAGGCAACCACTTTTATGCACTCATTCAGTGTATCCTGCCAGGTGCCTCAGTGCTTGGTCTTCACTGGAAACTGTGAACACAGAGATGGGTAGAACATTATCTTAGCTTTTACAGAACTGTCAGTCTGGTGAACAGCAAGTGAAAGAATTGATAGTGGGCTAATTGATGAGTGTAGCCAGTGCTGTATCAAAAACTGTTGGTAGTCAGGTTGATCCCCCTACTGGTTGTTTCCAACAGGTCTCAGCATAATGATGGATGACTTCTCAGACCAACACCTGCTCTCCAGTTTGGCTCATAGAAATCCATATTCTCAAGATCTGAAGATGATTTTGATGACATCAACAGATACTGAGTATGTTCTGGCCAGCTGGAGAAAGAGGCAGGATAAGTAAGACACATAAGTTCTTCCTTACGAAGATTATCGTGATGTTTTCTCTAGACCTCTGCATTTTCTATCCACTTCAAAACAAACTAATATTGTCATTCCTCAAAGTTCAACACTTGTTTTTACTCAAACTTCATTTCAAATGCAGGTAAATAATTGAAGTAATTTTCAGGTTTGCAGTCCAAAGGGAGGAAGGTGGGGCTAAAAGCCAGGCTTTCTGACATTCAAGTGGATGAGAGTCCATGACTCTTGTGTTCATAGAAGCAGAATAAACTAACTCCCCTGCTTTGCTCCTCAGTTTACCCTGTGACGTGTGTAAAATGTAAAATCTCCATGTAATATAGAGAACTTACATTATAAGTGGGTTAAAGCAAATTAATGCATTTGCTGAGGTCCTACAGATAAAGCACTGGGCTCATTTCCCTGCAGCATGCTAGGAAGGGTATCCAATCCTTACTGAAAAGAGCTTAACGTATCTGCTTCAGATTCAGCCATGGTTCTCAGTAGGTGAGAACATTGATTGCAGACACCAGTAGCCTGACCTAGTGAAGGGAAGATTGCCAGGAAGAGCAGAGTCAGCACTGGACATTATCTGCTTTGGACTTAGTAAGAGGGATCTGGAAATTTTCTTTCCAATGAGTGTCCCACAGTTGAGGGTTCACAAAGACTTAGCATGGCTCCCCTCCATGTTTCTATTCTCCTTTCCATGTTCCTATTGCCTGAGCCAATTGGAACTTTTGTAATAAGTGAGGAATTCCTTCAGAGTCCTATACACCAACAGATGTCCCAGTGAGAGAAAAGAGGCCACAATAAAAATGGAGTATAACAAAATAATATTAAGAGAGTGCAGAACACAATTTCAAATACTCATGGTTTATTCTTTGTTCTGTGTTTTTAGTGGATTTTTAAATATTGGCTGCATATTCAGAGAAGAACATTATGACTATGTTACATTGACAGTTTTGCATTGTTCCCTTGAGGAAAAGCCTTATGATCCACTTTATTATTAAGGAAATAATGAGGTGACCACTGGGTAGTCCTGTAGATAATTTTAACTTGTTGGGAAACCATTTTTACTTCGAGGATTCTCAAGATATACCTGTAGGAGTAATGTGAAATATGATGTTTCGAGAAGGGAACAAAGAATAGTTGGTAACATTGGCATGAAGGTACACAAGTACTGAGACTGCCCAATGAGTGGTGGTCTACATCTGTAGTGACCTTCTGAGGAAACCAGTGGGTCAGCCATCATGAGGCCATTGGAAGGCAGAGGCTCCCACATTCCGTGACATCTCCCACCTTCTGATTCTGTTAGACTGTTACCTAGCGCACTCAGCCCTACCTCCTCATTTCTGTCTTGAGTCCGTGCTATAGACTCAGGTGTGTGAATCCTTGTTTGAAAGGTGAAGGAGTTTGAAGTGTTGTGGACTGCTGAGTACTTAGTTCTCAACAGTAAGTGAATCGTGACAGCTGCTGTCTTCCCTTAATCCCAATGAATTCTACTTGGGTTATTTTATTTTTTTTTAAATATTTGGGTCAGAAGCACTCAAACACTGAGCCACATATGCAGCCCTTTTTTGTATTTTATTAAGAGACAGGGTCTCACTGAGTGGCTTAGCACCTTGTCATTGCTCAAGCCGACTTCTAACTCTAGGTCCTTCTGTCTCACCTTCTGAGCCTCTGAGATTATAGGCGTTTGCCACTGCATCCAGCTCTTGGATTCACTTGTTTTTAACCCATAACATGTTTGGGTTTCCTCTTTGCAGGTCCTGGCTGTACATTTACTGTACAAACATGGCAGTATTCTTCAGCCCTTCCCCTGATGGAGGGGCTGAAATGAACCTTGACGGAGAGCCTCAGATGAAACTTAAAGAAGTCATACGAGGACTACAAGCCGAATTACAAGAACACAAACTGAATTTCCGTGATCTGGAAGAAAAATTCATCTTATGTCAATCTACCGTGTATACCCTGGCCAACGAGTTCCAGAAATATCGTAAGTTGCTGATAGGTTTATGGTCACTAAAGTGAGGTATGATTGTCTGTTTCCCCTCTGAGAAAAAGATCTTCTCCAAAACTTTTTCTCCTCTTTTCTTTCATCAAAAGGAAATCCATCATTTCTAGAAGTAAAGATATTGTTATTTTGCCTTCAGTTTACTAACAATGGAATAATGAAACACAAAGACTATAGCAACTTCTAGTTTACAAGGAAGTGTAGAGTGGGCATAGGTTAATTCCCAGTTACTGATGTCTACTGGAGACATGAAAATGCCTTTTCATCCTCAAGAATACCTCAAATCTTTTATATCAGGATCCAGTTTGTACCATATCAGATCCACAGACATATAACGGCCGTGTTGGTAAAGGTCTGGGACTAATGATTCTCCATTGAGTTCAGGCTTCCCCTGTGTTTGTAGTGAGTGATGTAGAAACTACTCATTGACTGACTGGACATTTCTGAATTTGATTTCAGGGAGTGGTGCAGAGGAGGAGAGTGGAAAAGAACAGGAATTACTGGCTCCCAGGTAACAATGAGTGTTAAGAGCCTGGAAGAGGATGGGTTAAATATGAGGAGGGTCCCCAGATGAGCAAACCAAGAGGTACAAAGTGTCCACACTATTCACATGCAAAGGCAAACACAAGCTGCTGGTATGACTGCATTGCTCAACCATGGAAGAAGTCCATCTTTTAAGGAGGTGTTTTTCTTTTCTCTGTGGTTCTTGTCTGTATCCAACTAGAAATAATCAAACTAACTAAATGTTTTTTTTTTTTACCTCACAGAATCTACATCTCCTGTCTTGTATGGGTCCATTGAGTATGAGATATAAATCGATTTCTTTCTGGTTGATAAGACTTTTTGGCAGGGATGTCATAGCCTTGGGTGGGGGGAATACACATACACACACACATCTCACACACACACACACACACACACACACACACACACATACAAATGTGCGCACAAACACACACATAAAGTTCATTTTCTGTGTATGCTGTGGCTCATGGTTGTATCACACAGGGAGAGTGGAGTCTCTGTCCTCAGCTCTTTTCTAGTCAGTAGATTGAGCCCCTATTCCTGTCTCCTGTCATAAAGACATGTGCACCCTGCCCACATCCTAAGAGGATCATTTTCTTTCTCTTTGAAAGGAGTACCCTCTTGCCCTTCTGTGACCACTCCTTTAGGCCTCTATTTAGACCAACTGGGACTCATATTTAATCCTCTCGTTTAATTGTACTCTTTATCCCTCCAGTCTGAGACAAGCCCCACAGGAGGAGAAAGAAATCCTGCAGGACGTATTGAATGAGGGCTGTAACACTTTCCCCAGTCACTCTGAATCATCAGATATCCACCAGCCCACCTGCTTCAGTGCTGATCTCTTGGGTGAGCATGAAGTTTCCCTTTGTCTAGCTGCAGCTCATGACCACCCCATTAAAACACAAATGCACTTCTATTAATTATACTTCTGAGGGTCCAGTGACAAATTCAGGATGGTAAACCTAGAACTAACAAGATCAGGGAAGTTGTAGAGACTGTAACCTACTCATAGGTACCATTTATGTGTGTGCATATCAGGGCTCTGCATGACCTTATTCTTACAACCTAGGACAACTTATCTCTCCTAAGTGTTCTTGCTCATGTTTAATTCTTTGATTACAAGCACAAGCCTCTAATCCCAGCTGCTCAGGAGGTTGAGGCAGGAGGATCTTGAGTTTAAAGCCAACTCAGAGGGCATGGGATGTGGCTCAAGTGGTAGGACAGTCACCTAGCATGCATGAGGCACTGAGTTCAACTCTCGGCACCATAAAAAAATAAAAAATAAAGGTATTGTGTGTCTACCTAAAACTAAAAAAAAAAATTTAAAGTTTAAAAAGCCAGCCTCAGGAAAAAGCAAGGCAGTAAACAACTCAGACCCATCACTAAATAAAATACAAAATAGGCCTGGGGATGTAGTGCAGTGGTCATGTGCCCCTAAGTTCAATTGCCAGTACCAAAAACATAAAAGAGAGAGAACATTCAAATGGTTAATTTTGCTTCCATTAAAATGCTAGAATCAGGTGGAAGTAATATTTATACTAGAACTGTTCTGAAAGAGGAATTTCCTTCTAGTACACTGCCAAAGTTAACTTTGCGATCTTAAAAAAAAAACAATCCCTAGTATTGAGAAAAATGAGGCTCAGGGCTTTTAATCCTCTTCATAGAGAATGAAACTGGTTCTATTTGAGAATTGTGAGGGGGCCCAGAGCCACTAAGTGTTGGAATGAGCTTTGTGGAAGGAAGGAAGCTGCAGTTAGTGAAATCCAGAAGAACCTGGATGAGTATCCAGGGATCAGGAGACCAAAATGCATTTTGACTTTGTCCAATTACATGAAGAGCATTCCATAATGATCCCCCTAGTCAGAGACGTTGTGCATGATGGATCAGCATAGCATTTCAGACCATTTCTTTAAACTCAACATGTGAGTTCTCCCAGGTTAAGTCCCTTAGTTGCTCCCTGAATTATATATACATAAATTATGTCTTCTTCTGAGGGAGGTGTCTGTATTGGAATGAGTGAAGGGGAGTTATTTAGTGACTTCTGCATTTCTGAATATGTTTACAGAACACCATGACAATGAGGACAATGATAAAGAAGAGTCACTTTATTTCAGGTAACAATGAATGACCAGGGGCTAGAAAAAAAATGGATAAAATAAAAGGGGTGCAGGAATCCTAAAAGTACAGAGCATGAGGTCAAATGTAGTCAAAGTTTCTTAAAGGCACAGTAGGAGTGCTGATTGCAGTGAAGTTGTTGATTCAACCCAAGATGATGGAACCCATTAGCAAAATTCTTTGTCTGCTTTATAGTATTGTAAGAGTAAGTCTTCTCAAGAATAACTGAGCAGCCTTGGGCACTTCTAGATCTTAAATAAATCATATGTTCCCTTTGTAAATGTCAAACTCAGGATGAGACTCAAAAATCATTTCTGTACTGTTAGCCTGAGCTCATCAACAGGTATTCCATAGCAAGAAAAATAGATAGAATAAAAATGATATCATGTCATAATATGGATGTGCAGAATAAAAATGATATCATGTCATAATATGGATGTGCAAAGAAGGCAAAATGTCTCTGAGACTCTTGAATTCAGGAGACTATTGATCAGACACTTGTGTCTAAAATTCACCATGCTTTATGCACAAGGTTGGCCCCTGCTATGCTTCTCATTGTGTGATCCTTCTGTGACTGTGTCTTATAGGTGAGTTAAGCCTCCTTCCTCATTAGCTTGTTATCTTGTTATCACTACACTGAGCACTGGTGGCCCTTGGTTTCTCTCATACCGTGGCACCTAAACTATGTCCTTGAGATGAAAATGGTTTTCTGGATCATTTTTGAAGGGAGGCTCCTGTTTTGAACTCCACCCTTCTGCTTTGAATCGGGACCAGCTGGGAGACTGTAACTTCTAAATCACCATGATTTCATCTTTTGTTCTTCCCTGCCTCAGCTGTCTCAGCAGTATGAACAGTGAATTTCAGGAAGAGGAAGAGAATGACCTCCAGCTGGATGAAAAATATTTTCAGAACTCTGGTCATCCTAATTCATGTGACACACAAGAACTTGTCATAAGCTCTGAGTTCCCATCACATGAGTGTAAAGTCAGCTCTACTGTGGATGGAACCAGTGAGTACTCTTATCCTAATTCAGATGAATGCAACTTGTCTCCCTGGTAAATCACAAATTCTCTGCACTCAACTCCACTATCTAGGCTGAGACATATGCCTGAAGAGCCAGGAGACCATTTTGTTTCTCAGCAGGTTTAGAGGTCAGGTGGATCTGAAGCTTTGTTATTTTTCTTGCCAGGTCAGTTTTTTTTAATCCTGGTCTTCAATGTGCCAGCCACAGTTGCAGGTAGACTGGAGTTAGGAGGAGGGGATTAGAAGCATCTCACAGACATCACTACAACTTGTTCCAGGAGGGATTGGTCAGACCTCAGTCTTTAAAGGGGTTAAATCATTCCTTCTGCAGTGTCCTTGGAAATTGCATTTATTTTCTAATGATTTCCTCTCTTCTTTTCATGAGATAGAATATTCAAAAATCATTGTGGAGGTCTTTTATGGTTCTTGAGTGTTAATGCACTTTCTCAACTTCCTCTGAGAAGGCTATCCTTCAATTAATCATTCCTGTTTCTGTTCCACCATACATTGCTGTAGTTTTCAACCCAAAGGAGCACAGATGATTCTTTCCTCCATAGATTACATGTTGAATCATGTGTTCCATCTGAGAGTTATGTTCTCATGTAAATTGTCAATGGCCAGTGTACATGATGGGGAACTGACCCAGTTATTCAGACAGCAGAGAGCATTTCTCTCCACAATTCCCAGGAATGTCACTCTTGTTGAACAAGAGCCATGAGTGGTGGAAGCTTTATAGAGTATGTAGAGAAAAAAAATATATTCTTCTTGCCTCTCACTCAAGGTAGAGTTCAACTTTTCCTCAGATAAACTTTTGAAATTCTTGGGAGTCTTTACTCATTAAATCAGTTTTTAGGAAGAGCAGAAGTCTGATGTCTCACTGTATCAGAATGTTTTATAGTAAAATTAACTGACTAAATTTATTTTCCAACTCTTGCTTTAGTCAGTGCCTTTTCAGGTGTGACCATCTTTTTCTTTTTCCCATTTCCACTGAGGTGCAGTGATGCAAAAGTTTAATCTCAGTGTCACAACATTTCAGAAACAGAAATAAAATACATGTGTGAACTGTAACCACTGCCAAGGGATCTCTGTATACAGACTACTCCATTAAATCCTCAAGAGACACTATTCACAGTTGGTGGTGTCTCTACAATAGTGCTGAGGACACTGAGATTCAGCATGGTCACTGCCCCCAAATCTCCACTAGTGTGTGGTGGGAACACAGGGCCCATGTCTGCCTGGCTCCTCAGCCAACATATTTTTACTGCTGTGCAGCCTGATCTTTCAAAGAGGAGGCTGGGTTGGATGTTCACCCATTTCTAATTCTGTATGTTACAAATGTTTTTGAGACAATTTCAAAGAGAAACAGACATTGCTTCTCTGGAACAAAGAATTCATAAGGCCTCTCACATGGGTTTTTGAGCTATTAATCAGTATACTTTGTCCCTGGGAAGAGCCAGTGCCTCATCCATTCCCTCCAAATAGAGATGGACACATTCACCTTTATACATGAATCTGAAATGAAGAAAAAGAGCATTCTAATTGTACTAATATTCATCCTGTGTGGGTTCACTGACCCTAATGTGTATATTGTGAACAGGACACAGCTGTAACTACAGTAGTGGTGCTGACCTCTCTGCTCGGACCTATCCTCTGTGTACACAGAAAGCCCTGCAGAAACAACATGAATATAACTAAGCGACAACTTGATATTTTGTTGAGGACTTTTGCATCTTGCCCACTAATGGCATGCAACAATACTTTTAGAGTTTGATAAATGGCTCCAATAGTTGCAGAGGATCTTCTACTGTGAGCCTTGAAAAATGTCAGCAAGGTTCCTTCCTGATAGAAGCAGGCAACCGAAAACAGGAGAAAATTCTAACCCAATTTAAAATATTTATTGCAGATGACCTAGAGGGTAGTAGTAGCTCTGTAGTCATTCACGGAAGTGGTAGAGAGAGTGAGTCTACATTGAATTACAGCCACTTTGAGACCAAACTACCCCAAAGCCCTTCAGTCTGAGTTCAAGGTAGTTTAAATGTAATATCCTTGAGGGAAGGTGAGACTTTCCCAAGGGACTTCACAGATTTGGCCACTTTTCATAATAGATACTATATGTAGGAGGGGCTGGAGGTTTAGACACAGTGGAAATAAATATTGTACCCAATGATTGAGGGATCCAGCCTCAAGGAACTGAAAGAAGTAGATTGAAGGGGAGGAAATTTGATTTGATATAATGATACTAAATAGGTTTTCATGAAAAGGAATGGGCCAGGATTTCAGGGGTTGGACATATAAAAGGAGTTCTCCTTCCCACCAAAATTATGTAACGACAGAGTGGCTGGTAGAAAGCATGCTGTACAAGACCTTTGTGAAGAAACTGTCCACGTTGCCAAGAGTCCATGAAGAGATTCTTGTGTCAGTGGCCATTTTCAATCCTTCAGGGTCTAATCTCCTTTTTTTCTCTGTTTCACCATTGCTTTCACAAACAGGTATATTGGTTTAAGATACTTTCTCCTTCAGGTCAAGAGGATCTCTCATGCATGTTACTGAGTGTCTTCAATGACAGATGATTAATAATGGATGAACTGAGACTTGGGGACACACAGTACATGACAGGCAGGGAGCAGCACCTGTAAACAAAGACCTGAATGCTGGAAGACAGAGAAGCAGAGTGAGAGTCAGGGAGGAGACAGCCTGACAAGGAAGGATGGTGTATTGGAGTGTTGGGATGTGATGTTGGATAACCTTGTGGGGCCAGGAATGAGGACTTCAAATGCAGGATAGGGAGTTGGAATTATTCAGGGGGATGTAGGAATGCAGTTTTCCCAAGCAGAGTGGGAACATGGTAAGAGCAGGACATTGAGTTAGAGGTTAGTGAGGCTGGGCTCAGTGGTCCCAGCAGGAGGTTCTCTCATGGCCAGGAGCATGAGGCCAGCATGGGTAACACTGTGCAGCTGTATCTTAACAAACGTTAACCTGATGAGACAGTTGATCTTTGGGGAAGTTCACAAGAAGAGAAGGTAGTGAGGAGGAGAGTGGAAGAATCTAGACACCAGTGATGAGAGTATGATGAGGTGTGCTCTCAGGGTGATGGAGCCAAACAGTCAGATTGAAGAAATTTTGAGAAAACTGAAGCAGATCGTGGTGAGAATGAGGGATTTTCAAGGAGAGTGTGTGGAGAACACAGTAGTGGGCAGCAGGCCCTATTGTACCCAGTTCTTCCTGAGTCTGACCTGGATAGACATGAGGCTGCTGGAAACCTCCAGTCAGCTCAATTTCTGAGGACATTATTCATTTCCCTAGGGACATAGAACTCAATTATATCAGGAGGAATGTCCAATTTGCCTCTGTAGTATGTGGAAAATATAAGGATTATGGACCCGATATCTCTTCACAGTTTCATACAGTTGATTTACAATAAGGAGCCAGCTCCTCTGCTGCATTGCTTATAGCTGCTAACAGCCTCCAGGTGGCAACAGACTGTATATGGATTGTAGGTGGTATATAGGCCAGAAGGTGTCATAGGCTTCCAAAATGCAGAGAGGGTCCCATAACTAGGAATGTTATACAACCACTGGACACCCCTCTCCATGGTATCCTAGATTCTTTCCATGATCTTTCCTCCCTCGGGGGAGAGATCAATAAACCTTTTAATTTCAATCAGGTCACTGAGTCTCAATAGAATGTCCTCTCTACAAACAGTGATGGAGTTTAATAATCCTGGGAAAATAGCCTTAAACTCATTTTTTTCTTCAAAGCCATCTTAAGTGGATGATTTTTCTTCAGGGACACTCTTTTCTGGACACCTGCCTTTGTTGTTGTTGTTCTTGTTTAGTAACATATGACAGTAGAATGTATTTTGCCAATTACACATTAGTAGAGTATAACTTATCCTGTGGATGATCCCGCTCTTTTTGTTTATGATGTGAATTTACCCTGGTTATGTATTCAAATACAAGGCTAGTTAAGGCTAGTTAAATCCAGTTAATTCTATTGTCTTTCCTGTTTCTCCCTCTCCTCCCATCCTTTTATTTTCCTTTGTCCAATACAGTAGATTTCTATTATTCCCTTCCTCAACCTCCCTTTTTTCCGGTTATCATCTAGAAGTCAGAACACATAGCCTTTGGTGTTTGGGATTGGCTTATTTCACTTAGCATGATATCTCCAGTTCCATCCATTTTCTGCAAATGCCATTGTTTTATTTTTCTTTATGGCTGAGTAATATACCATTCTCTATATACATTACATTTTCTTTATCCATTCATCTGTTGATGATGTCAAATGGTGGTTTCATTCCAAGTTTTCTAAGGAATCTTCATACTGCTTTCCATAGTGGCTGCTCTAATTTTCAGTCCTACTCAAATTTTTGAGAGTACCTTTCTCACCCCATTCCCCACCAACATTTATTGTTACTTGAATTCTTTATAATTGCCATTCTAATTCAAGTGAGATGGAATCTCTGCATAGTTTTAATTTGCATTTCTCTAATTGCTAGAGATAATAAAGAGTTGTTCATGTATCTTTTGGCCATTAGTATTTTTTCGGCTGTGAGGTGCATGTTCAGTGCTTTGCCCATTTATTTATTGGGTTATTTAATGTTTTTTTTTTCTTTTGGGTTTTTTGTTTTTTGAGTTCTTAATACATCCTGAGGATTGAATGCTCTTGTCTAAGGTGCATGTGGTAAAAATCTTTTCCCATTCTGGGGTGCTGAGAAACTCAGTGAAACCCAATTTGTAAATTAAACACAAAATAGGGCTGGGATGTAGCTCAGTGATCAAGTCCCCTGAGTTAAATCCCTGTTGTCCCCCCCCCCAAAGAAAAATATGATGTCCACCATTTCTATTCATGATCTTTTCTGCCTGTGGATCAAGATCAATAAATTCCTTTTTTTGTCCCATGCCCTGGTGTCTCTGTAGAATGTTCTCTCCAGAAATAGTGACTAAGATTAATTATATTTGGATAATAAACATGAATTCATTGTTACTTTTAAGCCCTTTTTGTCAATTGTATTACTTTATTTTAGGAACTTTTGCATGGGCACCACCCACCCAAGAATACCTAGGCACATGTACAAAAGATGACATGTCCATTGGACACGTGATTTCTGTCACTGTGCCTGGGTTGCTAGGTTGGGTCAATTGGCAGGGACATAAGAAATGGGTTTTCTAGGAGTAGTTAGCAAAGGGAGAATTGGGATTGTTACTGAACCCTCTTCTCCTTTCAATTTCCTCTGAGAAGGCCCAAGGGCCTTTCAGTGGACATGTGAGCCCATACATATCATAGATGCAAGTTTCCCATGCACAGGTGGAGTCAAGAGCCCAAAGGAGCAGTTGTCCATCAGATAAATATAGAGATCCCTCTTGTGTGTATTACACATTTTTTATATGTGCTTTTTCATATATAATGGGTATACGTGCAGTGTATTATTATTATGCATATTTTTAAATTCCTTAGGATGAGTTTTCCTTTCTTTAATAATGTGTTTCTCCTTTGATTTTGCTTGATTTTTATTATCTCTTCCTTCCCCAAAGCACAACCTACCTCCACTCTGATTTTCTAGTGTTTGGAAATATATCTGGGTGCTATTGGATTTTACAAATCCTG